>NC_134325.1:5572374-6172374 GCF_964195595.1 Calonectris borealis | reverse complement strand
TTCTGTGGAGCCATTGATAATACCTCAACGGGTTAAAAACCTATCACCAGTTACAATACAACTTAAGTTTGCCTCACAACTGTTAAGATAATCTGAAGAAATCTGATTGTGTAATAATGGCCTTTAAAAATTAAAGCTGTATTTAATTCTTTGAGTTTTAGTATTCTTGAGAGCAGTAGAACATGTGGGAAGTGGATTATTACAGGTATCTATGTAGGAATGTCAAAAAATTCTAATCAGTACAGTATGATAACATCATTTATGTTAATTTTTGTGACTTGGTCTCATTTCAGATGAAGTGGCTATCTGTCCTGCCCCAACAGTGTATTTTGCTGATGACATTTCTCCTAATGGCCTTGGAAGCTGTACCTATAGACATAGATAAGACAAAAGTCAAAGGAGAAGGCCACGTACAAGGAGAGAAGGTAGAAAATCCAGTAAGTATAATGAAATTTATCTAATTAAGTATTTTTTCCTAATTGTTAGTAATCTGGCTATAGCAAACTCCCTTCCTGAAATTTAGATGTTCTTTACTGGAGTTACTTGCAGGAGGGAAACTAATATTAGCCAGTATTGTCATACAGTCTACCATCTACTATGGTGAGGTTCCGTTTAAATTTGTTCTCTTCTATTTTTTTTCCATGAGCTGCTGAAGGTGAGGTGGCACATAGAAGGAATTCCCCAGCTTACAATAGGAAGAACTGCTTTCTGTTCCACAGAGACTGCTTTCAAGCGATTGAGGGTGGCTTAGGAAATTCCAGTCAGTGATTCCAGTTGTGTTTCAAACAGAACAGTAATGAATGAATTGCACTGCTTAAAAAAAAAACCAACAAACTATATTAACATGACAGATGCTTGTGTATGACATGGATTCCTAAACACTTTTCTCCTCTTCCTTGTCAGTTGCTGAAACAAGTGAATCATAAGTTGTTATAGGGCAATGATGCAAATCAGAAAACACGAGGATATGTAAGAGAGTATAATGCCTGTGTTGCTGAGATTTGAGTTTCAGTTTAATTATTGTATTTAAACAAAATGAAATGTTTGGTAGTGTATTATTTTCTCAATTTTACATTCTGTTTTTTGAAGGATACAGGACTTTATTATGATGAATATCTCAGGCAAGTAATAGATGTCTTGGAAACAGATAAGCATTTCAGGGAGAAACTCCAGACTGCTGACATAGAAGAAATAAAGGTAGGTACAAAAAAAAAAGAGTTAAATTAATGTCAATTAAATCCATAATCATGAGCCATGTATGTTGTATTCTTTCTTCCTTTTCTTTCTTCATACTCCTCTCAATTTCTGTGAGCTTAAATTTCCTCTCATTTTTATTTACTTAGCTATTTAACACTTACTAGATCTTTGTCTTTAGTCAAGGGACAGCAGAACTTCTGTTCATTAAAGAATATCCCATAGCATAAAAAAAACCCCAACAACGTATACTTGATTGCATAGTTTCTGCCTTCTGCCTATCGACTAAAAAAACAGTTTCATACTCCATATAGGTAGGTAAGTCTTCAAGCATAGCTCTTACTCACTGTTGCCTGCTCAGTCATTTGGAACACTATTTTGAACATAGAGGTATATCTGCCTTCTGAGATTAAGATAGTGTGTCACAAATGAATATGATGACATGGAAGAGAATTACAAGAAAGTCAGATTTTAAAGTCTGGGGAAATTGAGGAGTTGTGCTAAAGGTAAAGTCAGTGTATATAGGAATAAAATAGACCTGGGGGTACTGATTGACAGCCGGCTGAACATGAGCCGGCAGTGTGCTCAGGTGGCCAAGAAGGCCAACGGCATCCTGGCCTATATTAGGAATAGTGTGGCCAGCAGGAGTAGGGAGGTGATCATGCCCCTGTACTCGGCACTAGTGAGGCCGCACCTCGAATACTGTGTTCAGTTTTGAGCCCCTCACTACAAGAAGGACATTGAGGTGCTGGAGCATGTCCAGAGGAGGACAACGAAGCTGGTGAAGGGTCTGGAGCACAAGTCTGATGAGGAGCGGCTGAGGGAACTGGGGTTGTTTAGCCTGGAGACGAGGAGGCTGAGGGGAGACCTCATCGCGCTCTACAACTACCTGAAAGGAGGTTGTAGGGAGGTGGGTGTTGGTCTCTTCTCCCAAGTAACTAGCGATAGGACGAGAGGAAATGGCCTCAAGTTGCGCCAAGGGAGGTTTAGATTGGACATTAGGAAAAATTTCTTTACTGAAAGAGTGGTCAGGCCTTGGAACAGGCTGCCCAGGGAAGTGGTTGAGTCCCCATCCCTGGAAGTATTTAAAAGACGTGTAGATGAGGCGCTTAGGGACATGGTTTAGTGGGCATGGGGGGTTGGGTTGATGGTTGGACTTGATGATCTTAGAGGTCTTTTCCAACCTTAATGATTCTATGATTCTATGATTGCTGCTTCAAGGTCATGCTTTTGCTCTTTGGAGGAGCAAGACACTTAGAAATTCTCTTTTCAGAAAGCTTTTAGGATTCCTCTCTGTTTCTGTAACCATAGGCTTAAAAAAATTTGAATCTGCTTTGTGAAAAAATTTTGAGATTCTTATAATGTGGGCTACAGTATTGCCAAAGAATGCCACTAGTCTGCTGTCTTGCAGCTCATGTCTAACGGGAATCCTAAAGGCTACTTTCTTCTAGTTTTTATACATAACTTTCGTTTTTTGACAGAGTGGAAAACTAAGCAGAGAGCTTGATTTAGTAAGCCACCATGTGAGAACACGGCTGGATGAACTAAAAAGGCAGGAGGTGGCAAGATTAAGAATGTTAATTAAAGCTAAAATGGATTCTGTTCAAGGTAAGAATACAAAATTTAACTAGGTGAGTTAACAGATGGGATTGTGTTTGAGAGGTGTCCAAAATCCATCAGTTATGCTTTGTTTGTTGTCAACAATAACAACTGTATGCTGAAAGTGAGTGTCCTTCCTGAGCTGGCCTAGGGCCAGTAAAGACCCATCTTTATAGGAAACTGGGGAGAAGAGAAAAGCCATCTCTGTTTTATAAATAACTAAATTGATTCTGGCAGTGAATTTTTTGGATTCTTCTAATCTTTTTCAACTTCTTCTTCTATTTTTGTAGCGCATCAATTTATAGATTACTCACTGAGAACTAATAACATAGTATGATTGTTAAAGAATACAACATGACATAGCATCTCATGTCCTTACAGGGTAGAAAATTAATGTTTTTTTTTTACAGTCAGTCAGCACAAAAGTTTTCTTTTTTCTCTTTTTAAGCCCCCTTTCCACCAATTAGAGTTATTGTACAGATTTATAACAAACATTAAACATTTCAGTTCAGAAGATTATTTTTCTTATTTTTGGGGCAGTTTTAAGCTCCTGAATAAAGAAAAACATCTGGAGTGAAAAAAGTTCTCCATAGCATTTTCTTAATTACTAATGAAATCGTACAAACTCAGGCAATTTCTTTTAATGAATAAAGTATACAGGTTTCTAATGATTCTGATTGCTGTATGTTTGTGTGGGAAATGGTGCTATCCCTTTTTATTTCTTATTACCGGAGAATTTTTAAAGTTTGCATTTAGAACTAATTCTGTAAATTTCTTATTAGTGGTTTGTTTTTGAAGATAATTAGTTGCTCATAAACAAAGATCCTAATGATGGACAGCATGATCTTGTTTCTGAAATACTGTTTTTCACAAAGAAGCTCTAATAAAAAGGGCTTAATTTGCCTATGCAGATTATTTTATTATTAAAAACATTTGCAAGTTATGGGGAGGGATCCCACTGAATTGAATAGGTAATGTATCAATTTAAAATACTCCAAGAATAAGGATCTGTCTTCTAGGCTAAGCCGAATTTAGAGGTGGCAAGTAGAGTGAAGAAGTATGCATGAGCAAATATGTGTTCATGGGGATGTTACTAGGGTCAGGAAAGCATCAGATTAATTGGGGAAAAAAGATATTTACAGTGTAGTACCTTTCCAATGAAGTCTTTAGGTGCTACCATAGTATAATTAATGAATAATAATATGGAGTTGGCTGAGAGCGTCAGATCACCTTTCTGTCCTTTGCTTTCTTTTAATGAAAGTTCTAGTCCAGAAAGTACAGTCCACTGGTAGCTAGACGGTGCAGACCAGCGGTAGCCCCTCCACAGGAGTCAGTGCATTGCCTCACATACCTGCCACGCTCCGTGTTCATCATCCTCAGGTGGCTCTTTAGCTGCCAAGAACCCAGTATCATGCTCCTATCGCAGGCAAGTGGTCCAGTGACACATGGTGACACTCACAGTGAGCTAGTTGACAGCAGCTAATGATACCTGATTGTGTACATAGTAATTTTTTGTATTTTGAAATTTTTTAATAGTTTAATGGACTGATTACTCCTAGCCCTCTCTACTTCCATAAATCAAGAGTAACTAGCAGAGCATGCTTTAGAAAAATAATTCCCCCCAACAGATCAGATCTGTTACAGTGTAAGTGTGAGATCTTGCATTTGGGAAAGAGCAAGAACAGATTATTCCAGTTCAAAATATTCAGATGACTACTAAGATGTGAAAACATCAGGGGTGGGAAAACATTTTGTAAATTTTATAATCAGCCCTACCAGCGAGTACTTCACACCACAATACAACACATATGGTCCGCTTATCTATAAAATACAGCTGCATCTGTACACCTATGCAACAACTTGGAACGTCTACAGAAGAGCGTTGTATAGTAACAGCAGGCAGAGCTGTTTGATTTCTTTTTATTTGTTTTGTTAATCTTTTCCCTGTAACACCACTTAGTATCTTAGTCTTCTATCTGATCTTAAAAAAAAAAAAAAAGCACACAAACCCCCCTGTTTTCTTCCCTCTCAGATCAGGTTTAAAAAAAAAAAAACACATTTGAAATTATATTCTGCATATATTCAGTCCTGATCCAGATGTGCTTTTAAACATTTGCACCAAGATCCTACTAGACTGATCAGTACAGGACAGAAGAATATTAGGGTTTGGGTCTCAGATAATACAATAATGTGGCAAGTAAATAGTGTCAAATAAAATGAGTCTTTTCCCATAAATGTAAGGAATGGAGTAAAATGGGCTTGGGGGCAGGGTTTTTTTTGTTGTTTTGTTTTGTTTTTTTAAAAAGCCTATTATTACACTTCTAAAAAATGTTTCAAAAACAGGCGAAGGCGCATATATTTCAATAGAAATTATGATCTCACCGGGGAGGAACGATGGTTGAAATCTGCCCCAGCTAGTGTTTGCTGTTTTGTGATAATACAAACACAGCATTGAGTGTAAGAGATAGTTTACCAAAGAATAACATATTCAAAATTGTGTTTTCCAATTTTTTTAAGCAAATAAAATATTCTTTGCTAAGCCATGTAGTAAAAGCTTGCCAAAATTATTATACATAATACATTAAAGTGTACGCTGCTTAAGATAGCAGCATTATCTACCATTAGCAGTCAGAAACCATGGTAACAGCTAGAAAAGCCTGTTGTAGAAATGTGTTTTGTTGTTAGTGCATTGTGTATTGATATTGTTGGGTATAGTTCCTGTCATAAGGAAGAGAGAAATGTTTGCAGCTTTTAGACAGGATCTGACTCTCCACTGTCTTGCACTTCTCGTTTCGCACAAATGAAATTTGAATATCTGCTTATCTGATTTGATATAATTTTACACCATATTGTACACATATCTTTGGCCAGATATATCATTTGCAAAATGTACAGGGAAATAGAAGAGTTAGACTTCTCCCAGTTCAGGAAAAAGATACAAGTTGTTAGCTCTGATACTGCACATAACTTCAACTATCTCATTTATATAAAAGTGAATAAAATGTTTTTCTTAGTTTGTGAAGCTCACATTGATTCTATGTTTCCGTGCTGAAACACAAGCCTTAATTTGTGCATGTTAAATTATTGTGTGCAATGCAACACTGACACAACAGAAGGAATATAGTGCGAATTGCTATCAAGTTCGCCCATCTCCTTCAGGAAAAGCAACTTTAGAAGTGTTGCTCTAGTTTCCTCCCACAGTGAAAAAATCATCCAGTCCTCAGGGAGCCTCAGGCACAAGCTCCCATATGAAAGTTTTTAACTTGCTGATCTCGCTTGATTTCAAACTTATTTTAATGTTTTACATTTGTACCTTGTTCTTTCAGACACTGGCATAGACCATCAGGCTCTCCTTAAACAGTTTGAGCACCTGAACCATCAGAATCCTGACACGTTCGAACCTAAAGACTTAGATATGTTGATCAAAGCAGTGAGTGCTAGATATAAACTACTATGGGGTTTTTTGATATTAATTATTATGCTTTTTGTCTGGTAAAGGCAAATCCTTTTATATATACCACTTTTTTTATAAATGACATGCAGTTTTCATTTTCAGAGAAAAGTCAGTTGTCTCCATTGCACACTTGAAAACTGTTGTCAGTGTGCATTATGCTGAAGAACCCATAAATTTTGGGGTGGCATCTTAACAGGACTTGCATTCATATGCCAGTATAAACAACTTCGGGAATAAAATACGCCTTTCTGGGAGCATTTAAATTAAATGCAGTTTTGATAGGGGTACATTTTTCCCAAGTATTTTTTCTGATTTCTAATTTTAAATGATTTAAGTGTCTCACAGAATGATATAAAAAATCATCTCTAAACTAGCCATTTGAATTTTGGGATCTGTTATATATATGTCAAGCTGCAAAACCACAGCAGAGTAGAATTTAAGATATCAATATTAGAAATTGCATATGCTGGGCATGGCATTCAATGTCTATTTAGCAGATTCGGTATCAATCACAGGTATGGTTTTTTTTATTCAGTGCACGTTTATTAAGAGGATGCAGTTAAGCGAAGCATAGCATACCTTTTTTCATCTTCTGGAAAAAAGACTTTAATCTCAGATATGCTTTAGAAAGCACTGCATGTCTGACATGAGCATTTGACAGTTTTTATATTTTCAAAATAAATGGAAAGATAAGGTATATTGTAAGCTTTCTGTAATTTTTGTGGATTTTTTTACCGTTGGAAAATTTTATCCTAATTTTCCATAAAATTATTTTTTATATAGATATTATAAAGTTTCTTGCCATTTCTGAGCATCGCTTCTGGGAAAATTCTGGTTGGCTAGGAGAAGCATATCCTCAGTGAGGCAATTCTTTCTCATATTATTTTTCTTGTCTTCTCCTTTCTCAGCTGAGATATTGACAGAGTGTAACGGGCATTTTAAGGGGTGTGTGCTTTGGAACTGTTTTTGAAAAGGTACAGTGAATCTGAAAATTAAAATGTAAATAATGGAGAGACTGTATGAGGTATCAACATGTTACTCTGCAAAGCACTACCAAAACATCCTTTAATACCTTGAGCTGTCTGAAAATGATACATCTCTAAACTCTAATTTTTTTTTTTATTTCATCTGTGTTAAGCTACTGCAAACTAACTCCCATTATTAATGAAGGCACTTTTTTCATTAAACCCTAGGATAAGTTACAAATGTTCTTATTCTGAAATAAACAAGGAGTTAATGGCACTATTTGAAGCTATGCTTAATTAGTACGTGATATACTTAACTTGAGTTAATTTATTATTAATTGATGAGAAAGGACACCTTGATGCCTTCTTAAAGTACTGCATAGTTGCAAAAATTGTCCAGCAGTTGAACCCTTGCAAATTAATTTCTGTGAAAATAACGAAGTGAGGAGGGATGTTTTTGCATCACTGTCATGTGAAAGGAAACCCCCAACTAGTCTACCTCATGTTTAAAAGGAGAATGGCAATATGGCCAGCCTTGCCTGAACCACAGATCTGAACCATACAGTGGTTTTAATGTCATATGTGTTAACATAATCATGTGGCATAATCGTATGTCTACATGTATCTATATTTTTAGGCTACAAGTGACCTGGAAAACTATGATAAGACCCGCCATGAGGAGTTTAAGAAATATGAGATGATGAAAGAACATGAGAGGAGAGAGTATTTAAAAACACTGGATGAAGAAAAGAGGCAGCGAGAAGAATCCAAATTTGAGGAGATGAAGAAAAAACATGGAGATCACCCTAAAGTTCACCATCCTGTAAGGCCACAGTCTGTTTTTACATGATTGGGTGGAAGCTTTCCTTTCCAGAGAGAAAAAGCTCATGAAGAGAAGGGTATATCTTGTTTGTTCTCAGCATTTGCCTCTTCTCATTGACATGGGAGCAGAGTGTGTGGGAACAGTGTTAAGAGCATTACAAAACCTATTATATATACCCCCATTTTTTCTGTACAAGTATGCTGTTTGCTGGCAGAATTATTATTTACAAAGAAGCTAAAACTCACAAGGAAGAAGCCAGAACAGTATTCAAAACTGTAGGGATGCCTTCATGGTATGCCTGGCCTGCAAAGAACTGCATCACAGCACCTTTTGCTCTAGAAAAGGCAAACTAATTTAACTCCCTCCAGCTATTGTTTCTAGATGAGTCTGTGCGGCCATGACTGATTATTACAGGTGTTCCTTTCCACAGAATACGCATTTCCTTGACACTTCCTCTTTCCCTGAGCCTTTCTGTCTAACTGGAATTATTAGACCTGACCAAAAGGGAATTAAAGAAAATTCCATTGATTCCATTTGCAACATGACTAATCAGAAAATAAAGCCTTTCAGAGAAACTGTAACACAAAGGTAATGCAGAAAAATTACACTTAATCATTTTTTTAATAGTTTTTCTTTGTAACCAATCTGTAGGGAAGCAAAGATCAACTGAAAGAGGTGTGGGAAGAAGCAGATGGACTAGATCCTAATGAATTTGACCCCAAAACATTTTTCAAATTACATGGTAAGAGGTTTTGTTTAATTTAATGAACAAGTGAAGTGACTTTCTGTTACCTTCTGCTGAGGGCAAGTTTGTCTTATACTAGGACAAAGTCTTATACCTCAAGCAATTCGGATGAATCTGAAGAGTATAGAGGAGAAAGTATTTATGTTATTGTTTGTAAGTTTACTGCAAAGTTTTAAATGGGGTTTAAAAGTTGAAAACAGAGTTTTGTTTAACTACTCATAAAATCGTACAGCCAATAACCAGTAGTGATTGCTCAGGGAAGTATGTGTACTTAGAGGGCTGTCCATAATTATAACTTTGCTTACACACTACATACTAGGAATAATTTCTCAGAGGTGTGTGTGGGAAAACCTGCTTTCTCATCATCTCTGCAGATAAGTGCCAGACTCCCCTTATCTTTGGAGTGGTCATAGAAGTGCCAAGCCTCTTCAGAAGTTGCAAGATGCCCTTAATAAAACAAAAACCAAAATGACCCCCAATCCTACCTCTATATTTCTGAGCAGTGTGCAGCTAGAAACAATAAAATAGTAGCAGAGATGAGGATGCATTTCAATGGGTATTTTGCTTTAAATATGTTTATATAAATGTGTAACCTTATATCCTGACATTGTTAAATGCTTCATAATAAAATACCCTTAAGCAGATCCTGCCTGGCACTGGGCTGTGAAGGGTTGAACAGTACACAGAATTTGACTAATCCCAAAGATGATAATTTAACTGAAGAAAAGTGTTCTACCTTGAGTCTGAACTTTTATCTTGGTTTATAAAATATATAAATACGTATTATAGTTATTAAACCTTATTTCTTCTTTCTAGAAAGAGATCTTGAAAGATAATTTTCTGAAAATTTTTGGTAGCTTTTTTTGTGCAAATATTACCAAAACAGAAATAGCTGAAACAACCTTTTGCCTTAGAGCTTAGTATATAAAAAAACTTTGAAGCAATTAAACAAAAATATTGCATAATAACACTCATTTGAAGTAGACATTCTCTTTCAATTTCAGAGGTAGTATAACAGTATTCAGAGTAGAATGTAGGATAAAAGATGGATCAAGTGTTCTCCGCTTTGCATTTGTCATGAAAAGTCATTTTACAGTGATCTCTTCTCAGGCGCTGCATATTTATATAGATTTTCACGTAATTCTTTAGTTTTTTTGGAGAGTCATACTGTTGGTTATCAAAGTTTTTCTACGGATTTTTGTTGCTCCTGAATCTGTTTACAAATTTAGTTGTTAAATTGGGACAACTTGTCCTCAGTAATATTTTTTGGCAATTGCACTCTGTGCAATCCCGTTGTGACCTATTTCAGTTTGCTAATCTAAGAAGTAGGGAGATTGCTCCAGACTTGTCCAACCAATCAACCAAGAATGGCAACACAGTTCAGCCAACGTCTGATAAAAACTTAAACAGAAAAGACACGACCTTGTTAAATGAGTTTTTTAATCCACGTGAGATGTGTATGCTGATAACTTACTTAACTCATGGAGAACTATTACACGTATTACTTCCTGTAGATACTCAACTTGTATTTTCAACACTTCTTTTTGTAGATGTCAATAATGATGGTTTCCTGGATGAGCAGGAATTAGAAGCCCTATTTACTAAAGAGGTAACAAAAAAAAAAAGTTCAAAAACTTAACTTGGTTCAGTAAATGGTTACAGGGTTGTCTATATTTTTTCCAAGTGTATTTGGGGGCTTTGGACTACAAATTAGAGTATTCATGCCAAGTTATGTGCATCCTTAATGTTTCTCCAAAAGTGTAAAAACATATCAGCAGGGAAAAAGTAGTTGAAGCACAGGACTCAGACACCAGAGATCTAATGCTCATGTATTTCTCTGCCACAGGCTTGTTTGAGATTATATATTATTATATTATATTTATAATTAATCTGCAAGGTAGCTCTACCTGTATAAATTGCAATGCAGAGAGCTGCATTCCTGCTCTGGCTAGATGCAGCCTGGTAGAGGTTCTGAACCTGGGTGTCTGTGCTCATTCAGTGCTAATCTAAAGTCATAAGACTTGTTGAGAGAAAGAGAGTCACGCTTGTGCAGCTTGGCTTGAAGACAGCACATTGTGGAAGCAGCTTCAGAAATTTCACATATTTTCTATCTAGCTAGTTTGGAGCACATGTACATCTGATAAAGTAGACAGGCTCTTAGTTTCTTTAAGGCTTGATTCGTTATCTGTGAAAACACAAATATTAGTATTTCTTTGCCTCCCAGAGGGGCAATGATAGCAATGTACTGAAATTCTACAGTGATGGGAATTGCAGAATCAATGAGTAAACAAAGGGCCTTGGTCTTAATTGTTCCAGTAGGTTCTGTTTTGGTATAGCAGAAAAAAAACCCTAAACTTCATGTTCAAATATCCAGTACCATGGCTGTCAGTATCTTACAATTTTTTTCTAGATTTCATCAGTCAGGGAGGAAATGTGCTGTACAGTGTATAAGAAGCTTATAAATTCAAACTACTGTAAATTTTTGAAGAAATTAAATTTGCAAATACAGATTTCTAACAATACTTTGCCATAATCCCCTCTAATACAATGAAGATATATGGCAGTCTTTTTTGACAGGTATGTCCCACCATTTTGCAATTTTGTAGTTTAAAAACAAATAGTCTGGGGCCTTAAAATCACCTACGGCTAAGCAAGCGAAGCTAAATGACTAAGAAAGCTAAGTAGAAGCAAATAAGCATAAACTCACCAGGAAGACATTGTGCAAGAAGAGAAGTGAACCATTAAATTAAGCACTCAATTTGTCTTGTGATATCCTGAATGCTTACAGGGTCAGCTGCAGGCTCTGGTAAAAAGCTACTCCGTCCTGTTCCAGAAACCACATGGAAACTCTGCCTGCTTTGAATCTAGTGTAGGAGCAGACTGTGCATACCGAGGTCAATTTTACTGTAATATCCACAGCACTGAATTACAACCGACCACATGAATTAACTGAAAACTTCATTCTTAACAATGAAAGGCTCACTTGTTGCTTAAATGCTATGCTAAAAGAGGAAAATTGCGCACACACACACTCTCTCACTCTATTGGAAAAATGGTGAACTCATGTTTTTAGCAACATCCCATGCCACTGTTCTAAGTATGCTCTGTCATTTGAATGGGCAGCCCTTTCTCCAAACTAACATTTGCTAATTTTGAATTCAGCTAGAAAAAGTTTACGATCCCAAAAATGAAGAGGATGACATGGTTGAAATGGAAGAAGAAAGGCTGAGAATGAGAGAACATGTAATGAATGAGGTGGGGACTAATGTTCAGTAGAGCTGCTGATTTCCTTCTATGTTCAAGAAATACAGTCCTCCTAACATAAAGCGTCCAAGTGCAGCAGAAAGGGACGACCTGTCACACTGAATGCTGTTTGTGCTGGGATTCACATAAAGTTACAATTCTCAAGCCCTGTCCCCGTATTCTGATGTAGATGCCTGCTGACTATTTTTTATTTAGGAAGTTCCAGAGAAGGAATTGTGCTATAGCCTCCATCTTTTGCAGATGCTGAGATTCAATAGAAATTCCCTATGAATTTTGCGTCAAATGGGGAAGACTCTAAATGTGCTTTTGCACTTGGCAAATGGGTAAGATTTAGGTGTGAGAAGAAATAGTAGAGCAATGTCTTCTTTCATGTAGCTCACCTTTGTCCCTTCAAAAGAGGGCTCAGAGCTCAAGGTATCACCTATGACACTAGTAGTTCTGATAGGTTTTCAACTCAGGAGACAGAGGAAAGGGAAGAGGATGTTTTGAACCACTGTGTTTTTCACTCATATCTTTTCTGTATTCAACTATATTCCTTAAGCTTGAGGAATGGAGCAAGCCTGGACTTCTATTAGTCATAAAGGCAAGCATTTCCTCCCTTCCTCTTAAAGGATTCTGTCACAATTCAGTTGGGGTGGTTTTTTTATGTTTTAAAACCTCCCTATCCAACAGTGGAGATTACTTTGACTCACAGTTACAAAATTATTACCAGAAAGCTACAAAACATTTTTCTCAAAAAAAATCATGCATGCCATTATTAGCGTTGGGGCTGTGACCACAAATAATGTTTGCAATAAAGCCAATGAATTTTGAAGTAAAATGTGAGGATTTACTTTTTATTTCCATTTTTGTTAAGCTATATGAGCTTGTGAGTGAAGTTTTCAAAAGATGTTGCAGGCACTCCCTTGAAAATGGGACAGTTTAAAAATAATTTATATTTATATTTGAAGATATTTGCATAATGAAATTAAACATTAGCTCCACCAAAACCCGTCCTTTAGGTTGAGTTTAATTTTTTGCTTCAAATAGGTTGACATCAACAAGGACCGGCTAGTGACTTTGGAAGAGTTCCTGCGAGCTACAGAGAAAAAAGAATTTTTGGAGCCAGATAGCTGGGAGGTAATGAGAATGTGTTCCAAGTGCAACATACTGTACTATTACCATCACTTTAACCAGGAAACCAAATGGCATGTCTCTGACCTTTGCTTTTTTTCAGTCCTGTTTTGGTATGTCTGTGGTTAAGCGCCTTAGCTAAATGTAATGTACAAAATGTAGCAGACTAATGTAATGCAGATGTAATCTTTATGGTCCACGCACAAACAGAAAAGGTCTTGCGCCACCCTGTGGATTCTAGAAGAGCTTTTCCCACATGCTTTTCAAACAGAAAATGGACATTTTGTTTATGAATCACTTTAAAGGGAAGATAAGAGCTCAGCTGGAAGCAAGACGAATTTTTTTCTCCTACCTCTAAATCTGTAGTAGAATTTTGCTGAGAAAATAGCTGAGAACCAGCTATTTTGCTGTTTCTTACGGTGAGTGTACTAACCCTTTACAGTGTCACGTCTGGGTGTTTTGATGAGAATTCTGAGGGTTGTTTGGTGAACTGTACAATTCAGCTAATAATAATTTAAGTGGGAAGATAATAAAAATATATATACATTCCTGCCTAAGCATTCATGTTTGTATGTATTTTCTTGCAGACACTAGATCAACAGCAGCTCTTCACTGAGGACGAGTTGAAGGAATTTGAAAGTCATATTTCTCAGCAGGAAGATGAACTTAGAAAGAAGGCAGAAGATCTTCAGAAACAGAAGGAAGAGCTACAGAGGCAGCACGACCAGCTTCAGGCTCAGAAACAAGAGCTTCAGCAGGTACGCTTATGAGAACAGAATTTTTTTTTTTCCTTTTTTGTATCCTTATTTATGTAATGGCTGATGACAATCTCCAACTCTGGAGAATTCTTTACCTTGATTTCTCATATAAGTCCCAGCTGAATTCTAAACTAATGATACCACAGCAAAACATAATCTAGTATTCAGGATTATAGCAAACAATGCAAGCATCTCAACTGAGTAGTATACCCATTAACAAAGACTTTACATAATGACTGCAAAATTTCTTTTAAGTGTACTCATTTATGTCACATCAGAGAAAGTTGACAGATTTAAGTTTTTCAACTGTGGTATTTTATTTTTCACCAGGTCGTAAAACAGATGGAACAAAAGAAACTACAGCAAGGAAATCCTCCTGCAGGACCAGCTGGAGAACTGAAATTCCAACCCCGTATGTATCTTTCTGTGTAGATACACAAACTCTAAAATAAGATCTCCTATGTAAAGGTAATCCTCTGTGGCCAATTTACCAGCAGTTGGACACAACGTGACATGACAAGTTAAGTTTTAGACAGTATGAACGAGCAATTGCTTCAACACCCTCAGAAGAAAATAGTGTCATAATAAATCATTGCATTTGCTCATTGGTGGCAACAAAATGGTCAGGTATGTATTAGCACTTCTTAATTCGTAACGTGTTGTCCATGTTTCTTTTGTGTTTTAAAGGGGCTCCGCTCTCCCGTACATCCTAACGTAGCTTTTTCTCCCCCTCTAGAAAGGTTGAAACTAATATGGCTTTATTGGCTTCCATGTACGTGTGCTAACATTATCAGTAGAGCTCAAGAACTCCTTGACATTCATTTCAAACATAAGGCTTCGGACTATATTCAGGCAGCCTTTTGAATACTGGAAGCTCTTGACTGTTCCTGCAGGGCCAACAGTGCGATTTCAAACCTTAAATGCTATATTCAGTGATTACAGCTCACTTTGTTGAGTACCCTGAAATTCTATCCCTAAGCCACTCAGTTCTGTGAAGAGAAATAATGAAATTTGAGTACCAATTTAATTTTGTCTTTCATTCTCTTCAAAAGTGCCTGTGGGTAATTTCATTTTATGATCCTTAGTTCCGAGAGCCTCATTTCCCCTCACCTTCAGTCAAAACATCACGTGTAATAGCAGATGCCCTGGGAGTTGGACTAATGATATATCTTTTGATACTGGCAATATTGTAGCAGATACTGTTCTTGACACATATATTATTTTCTGTAAAAACTTTCTGCAAAGTCATTTAATCAGGTGTCATAAGAATGCATTATATTAGCCAGAACTAGTCACTACTCATTCACTGAGTTAAGGGGATCCAAGTAGACAATATTTCTATTCTGTAGGCTACTGGAGCTACTAAGGGTAATTTAAGGGGGAAAAAAAAAATCACAAAAATGCAGCTGCAAGTTCTGAAATCTTCAGCAAACTATGAAAATTAGTATTATTCAAAGGTAGGCAAAGGGAGAATGTTGTAAGTACTGTCAACGCAGTGAGGAGTAAAATACAGGATCAAGTTGTTCATTTTTTTTTCAAGCTTCCCATATTGGGATTAAAGATTTCATAAACCTTCATAATATATTTCAGAAAGAACAATCTCCAAAGAACCAATGTGTTATGTAAGTAAAAACATTTCACAGAAAACAGAAACAACTAGTAATCTAAGAGGAAACTCTGAATATTATAATAATGCAGTCTATTGGGTAATCTCAATCCGATTTCAGTGTTAGTCACGTACAAAATTCTTGATTCCACTTACAAACCAAAAAATAGAAGGTTTTGTTTGATTGTCCCTACACTAGAAACTTTCCTTTAGAGACTTTTCACATTTGGGGCCAATTTAATTGAGAAGTTACAAATGGTTTTATTCTTGTTTTACAGCTGGGGAGCACAAAGTTGGAGATGCACCAAAACATCCTGCGGGAGGTGATCAGCCTTTACCACCAGGACATGTCCAAGAACCAGCCGCTAGAACTGATCAAGTTCACCCTTAACCACTTGTGCCTCACCTTTATAGCATCTTTGGGGTTTTTTTTGGGGGGTTGGGGGGATGGGGGGCAGGAAATCAGAGTGAAACATGAACTCTCCACTTTCTTCCCGAGGTTGTAAAATCATTGGGAATGTTAGAGATGAAGTATCAATAAGATTTGAATAATAAATTAAACTACTTTTCTCTCCAATGCATCAGTAAGAAACACAATAAGGGGATCATTTAGAGGCTATAATGGAGGAGGGAATTAAGGAAACTTAATACTAAAGGTTTTTATGGCCAGGGGACTGAGCTGCTGAACTCTTCTCTTACAAAAAGGGAGGAGATGTCTGCCCTTCTGTGTTTAGGCATGAACCAGAATCTTCTCAGAGAGGAAGCAGGGAACTGCCTGAATGTCAAGTTAGGTCTAGTTTTATGTAGAAACTCTTTCCAGAAATGCTGAGAAGCAAAATATGGGGAAACAAAGACCATAGATAAAGGCCTATCATTTCCAGCACTACCAAACCCTTTCTTCTTTGAGACCAAATAAAAATCAGACTTCTAATCCTTAATCACAGAAAATTTGCATTTTCTAAAATCTAAACACAGCAAAGAATTATGTGGAACAGTGAATATTTTTCATGTTTACAGAAGCCTAAGAATTTCACTGTAAGCCTTCAAAATGAATGCTGTACTTCTGGTGTATGGATCTGAACCGTCCTCCTTGTTGAGATTAATTCTGTGTAGCAGTTGAATACTCAACTGGCTCTTGGGACAGTACTTTTGTCCCTGTTTCTTTCATCAGGTGCCAGCTGATCTCAAAATTTTTCATGTTATTAAGTAAACTTTTTATGTTGATGGAAATATTGTGCAAAACAGAACAAGACTCATTGTCTTTTTCTGTACAGATTATCCTACCTCCTATGATAATGCCAGATTTTTCAAAATGCACCGTGTGCTTCAGAAATCTCTTCTCAGACATGAATCTTTGACTCGTTAAGAGTCTCACTATTAACTCTTTATTATCTTTCAGCAGTTGGTGTGAGTTTATGAAGTGTCCTAAAACAGGGGTGCTACTTGATTGTATTATTTTGGTATTGAACCAGGATAGGTCCCTAATATTGTAAGCCAAGATTTTACATGAGTAAGTTGATTTTCCTGTGGGTGTCACTATAATGTTGAAAAGTTGTGTGCTTGTCCTCGCTTGTCATTCATTTCAGAATGAAAGTATCCTAAAGTATAAACCCTGTTAGGGTTTTTTTGTTTGCTTGGGGTTTTGTGGGGTTTTTTTAAACATGGATTGTTCTGATTGTATCATGCTGGCTTTGAACTGATACACACACACCTTGGCAAGGATTCTTTGCATTTCCTTCCTGTTCTGTGGCTAACTGCTGACAGTGTCATTAAAGGAGATCATTTGGGTTTTGAGCAAAGAAACAGAGGCAAGCCTCTGTTGTAGAAAGATGTTCTTTTCAGACTAAGACTTGAATATTTTAGACAAACTCAAAAAAGACAGGAGGCAATTACTAACGTTTTGTATTGACATTTGGGAAGTTTCTCACGCTGAAGAACTTTGATTGATAGAAGCTCAGTGTATTCCTTCCATGTTTAAGGCTTCTTTCATCAGGACTGAGCACATTCTTGTTCTCCACACAATATAATAGAACTGGCTGCCGGAAGAAATTAGGTTTCCTTATCTGTTTCATCTTGTTAGTTGTCATGTCACATTTTCTTCATTTATACCACGCAAACAATTGGACTTCTTTTACCTTTTTTTTTTGTTCTCTATGCAAGTGGTTCACATTTTAATTTAGTTTCCAAAACCAGTGTCTCCACTGTTTGTCATTTCCATGCAATTCTAACATCAGTTTGATTTTGTCTCTGTCAGGAGACTAAAATACCTTTCAACAGCTTCATCTGTTTGCTAAGAGACCCAGACATCCAGACTAACAGAGTTTCTCAGTGCACAGCCCTGGCTTTGGGGTTTTAGCTTGATAATGGGTAACAGCGAGGAGAAAACAAAGGGGGAATTATTCAAACGTCATGGAAAAGGCAAGGGGAAATTTTTTTTGTGTTCTCCCCATCCCACATGAAAGTTTACAAAGGACAAATGATACAGCCACAGATGTTTGTAGAGAATCAAGGACTGAAACCTTTGGTGTGAAGGCATTTCTACCATACAAGTCATTCCCTCAGGCTATATCTGCCTCCTAACAAATGTCATTATATGTAATGACATGCTTTGTAATGTAATGCTCAAGCTTTGGTTTCAGTGCAACCTCTTACATTTTGATTGTAAGATCCTGACTCTCCCTGCTGTTGGAGATGGGCATTATATCCCCCTTATCCCATTTACTTTGAAACATCCAGAGTTTTGTAAAGAACTGTAGTAACTTAGGTGCTGAACTCAGCTTCTGCACGCCACGGTGTAGTGAGCGTCAGTGGTGACTCTGAGGAAGCCGCTTGTGAGAAGCCAGAGTTTTCACTTGTTGTTTCATCGTGAGTTAGCATTAGCAAAAGTTCCTTGTTTTGCATTTCAACTAGCCACTGAGGTGCATTCAGTGTAAAATGGTGTGCGTCTTTCCTTCAATTACTGTCCGATACCTAAATGTTCTTGTCAGTGTTAATTTAATTAGTAGGCTTGCAGTTTAGCAATATACTACAGACTTTCTGTTCATTTTTTAGAAGTGGAAACAGGCAGTTTTTTAAACCTTAGAATTGGTGATCGGGTTTATCTCTAACAATAATCAAGATTTAGTCAAACTGACAATTATTTGCCCTAAATTATGTGGAAGTCAGAGCCTCAGTCCTCAGTAACGCTTAAGGTATTGAACTCCTACTGAACATGTCTTAAGTTTGTTGCCTAAATGTTTTTGAGATGAGAGCCCAAGTTACAACTTCGTGCTCATCCACCCAATTCAAAAATCTCATATGTGTGGGTACCTGTATCACTCATTCGCGACAATCACATGTCCACAAAGATAGCAACGACTGAGTGGATGTTCTTTCAAAAGATGGTCTGTCAGGTCTGGTCTATCGACAGACAATGTTCACCCAATACTGTCCATCTCGTCCTCCTCTGTAGAGGAAGGGTATCATTCTTCAGGTCCAGGCGAAAAGAGGTCTCCCTCTCAGTGTAATAAAGTCACCAAACTATTTTTGTAGATCAATTCTGAAGTGTGGTTTAAATAAGAGTTATCTCACTGTGAGGAACATCTGCCTTAGAGGTTATGCAATGTGCTGAAGGCATGCTTACACATGAAATGTTTAGCAGATTTGTTGCTTTTTAATGTGTTTGTAGTTTTCAATGCTGATGTCTTATTTCAATTGGGTTCTCTCTTCCATAAAAGAGACTAAAAGTATTGGCCACTAAAAGCATGTTTCTGCCATGGTACTGATTTCTCAGGAGCTTTTTAAAGTTGAAAAAAAAATATTAAACTAAGCTTACAGCTAAGTGCGGAAGTAGAAAGCTATAATCACAGATAAATAAGGGACTGGAATATCACAGGCACCAGTGCTTTCACCTTTACTCTGCTTTTCATTTAGGAGGTGATTACAAGAAAACAATGTAACATCATACAGACACCAGTTCCAAGACAAAGATGCAGAGATTTGGTTTTGTACTTGGCTGGGATTTCGGTAGGAGGATGAAGGGGTAAGATTTGATCAATGTTGTACAAATTCATATTCTCCAGTGCAATATATGTAGGAAAAAAAAAAAAGCCCCGCTCCGTACTTTGTATAGATTAGTTTTTAACTGGATTAAACTGAAACTCAGCTCAGTGACAGATGTCTAGTGTTTTATTTTAAGCGGGTGGGAAAGAGGTGGGTTTAGATCTCGTCTATATGCACAACTTTGTATTTCTGCTTGGAGGCCCTTCCTGTTTGCTTTCTGGAACGATGTGAAAAGGAATTTATAAAAAGATATAAGTATCTTGTGTTCTTCCCTGGCACCAGCTGCCTCACTGCAATAGCTATTCACTAATTAGGTACTTGGATGCTCAATTTTCTATATTCATAAAAATACAAACCCAACTAATTAAAATGCTACTGCAACAGCATTACAAACTCTTGACAACACCACACACTACCTTGACTTGTTCACATTCAAAACAGAAATCCCAGAGAAGGTGAAGCACTCACAGGTTTAGTAACAGATTTTGCTATAGGTTGCTTTCTTTTTGCTTACAGATTTTGCCTTCAAAGTCAGGTGTCAGCCATTGCAGGATGTCAGAATGGCTGTGGCAATGTGTCTCTTGGGGAGATCCATATCCAGCCGCGTTAGACTTTTCCATTTTGTAAATGTATCTTGATTAAGGATATTTTGATGTATAGTGGCATTTTGCAGAGAAGTGAAGCTCTGAGCAAAAGTAGGTAGCAGATGCCAGGAGCTGTCACTAAGATTGGCTCCAGAAGTACTTCCTTGTTTACATCCTCAAATATCTGTTACTTACTGAAATTAAGAGGTAGTTGTACCAAGACAGTGAAATGAGAGTCCCATTGAAAGCATAGCAACACTTACTGTAGTTTAGTTATGTTTCTAAAATGTAATCTCTAGCTTGAGTCCTATTATTTACACATCCACAGAGAGCAAATATCAAAACCATCTACAGTTGCCCTAATGTTTTCTAATGGCTTAAAAGCTATACTTGCCAGAATCACTTTGTATCCAATAGAAACACTTTTTATAATTATACTATCCAATATTATGCTAAATAACAGCCTGCACAATATCAATGGGGGAAAGTAAATTTTTTCAGACACCCAAGTTTCTAAACCTAGTACATTTTTCAGTGACAAATGCAGAGATAGAGCAGTACTACAAAGCTGACCTCTCCATTCTTCACACCTTTTCCATCAATTCAAGAAGCTGTTAGTCTGAATGACTACACAGCGACTGCTGTTCAGTCTCTGTTGGAAATGATTTGTATTTACTCAAACATGCATTTCCTTAACACATAATAGCTCACAGCTGGTATCTTCTAAGAATCTGCCCATAGAGTCATTTCTGTGTTATAGGAGGTGATGATGCATACAATACACAGAGTTTCCCCTCTAATATCTCATTTCACTCCCTCTCCCACTAGCTTATCATTGCTGTTAATACTACATTGAGAAGAGGACTTCAATTTTTGTGTTCCCTCTCACCAGTGACACTGGAAAAAGTAGGATGGAGGTGCAGGCAGCCCTCCACCTCCACTGTGCATCATACCAAGCTACCCTGCTGCATGAATTCAGAGTCCACCTAGGAGGAGAGGATGAGTTATCCAGCCATGGAGCCCTATGCAAACTTGTACGTATGGAAATTTCCACAATCACAGAAAGACATTAGATACTTCAGTAGCAATGAGTGAAGTTTCTAAGCCCACGTCTATTCCGCGGGCTGTCAGACCTTGCTGGTGCATTTAGTACCATGGAGAAGTGACACAACATCTATTATAACACACGATTTTTCACATGATCAGCATGTACAGTTGCATACTGTTTCTTCACTAGAGGGAGTCTAAGACAAGGATTACTGAGCACTTTTAAAAGCTAATTAAGCAGCAGAGTGGTGGCATAATAAAATAGCATGTTGAAAACTGAATAATCCCTCAAAAGCCTTCAAAAAGGCTTTTTTTTTTTTCTTTTACAAGAATTCTTTTCTTATATTATGCTGTTTCCTTTTGAAGAGAACCTGAAAGTGCAAATGAGCACTAAGCTAATGATGCTTTTCTTGAATACAGACACCTCTGTACTTGCTCTCCAAGGACAGTACACCACAACTGGGTAACAACAATATGAGAATCACTTGGTATTTAAAAACCCAAGATACTGACCAGGAAAAGATACGTTTACATTTATAGCTAGAAACAACAGTCCTCCTAGAGTAGGATTCTACTTGTTAGTGAAATAAAAAAAGGCAATGCTGCACTATTTCTGCCAAAAATACAGCTGGAGGAAACAGGATTATACAGATGCCAACTCATTGTCACTCCTGATGCTGCTCAAGGAACAGCTTCTTTGGAAGTAATTGGTAAGTTGTTTTATGTTAGCATTTTTTCCCCAGGAATTCTAAAGGTAAAAATTGCATATATCAAAGCCAGCTTAAGGATGCCAGTTCATTCAATCTCTGAAGCTCCCAGGGAAGTGCAATCACCAATGAATAGCCGGGCAAACTAACAAAAATCATGATGTTAAATATGAGAACTGGGATAAAGGAATAGGGTGTTGTCATCAAGGCATGCCTTAAGTTTTTGTTCAGTTTCCCTATATCTCAATCTTAGTTGTCCGTGTTCAACGTTAGGCTGCTTACTACACATAAAGCCATGGCTCATTTTCAACTACAATAGTTTTATAATTCTTAGTCTAAATACCCTCTTCCTATGCATTTTATTTTTTAGCAAAGAAAGAGGAAAATTAAGTGCTGTAAATGTTCACTTATTTGTGTTCACTGAGTATTACAAAATTATCAAGAACTTAATAAATCACATATGCTATTCATAGTCTAAATAATCATCTGTATTTTAATTTTCTACTGTGTTTGCAGTACTCAGGCAAGAGAAATAACCAGCCAGTCATCTGCCCTGATGGCTAGATTTAGTTCAATCTACAGGTAATTACAATATCATCAGAATAGGCTTTATTAATTTATCTATTAATTATTTACAGCTCCCAGGTTGCATTTTAGTTGGCTCAGTCTTTGGATTAACAGCTGCCTGTCTTTTTGTTGGACTGATTGCTTTCCTGTACATTAAGCACTATAAACCACGTAAGTGGTTTCAAGTGTCTAAATTTCTATTTTGATTGTATTACAATTTCTACATTGAAAACTGTTTTTGCAAATGATTTTATTCTAAGGCTAATAGGAGGGATGAGCAACTACAGCCAGCACTGGAATACTCCTTACTGCTATTGTGATCTTTAGCCACTGCTCCCAAAAGCAATGCTCACATGCTTTTGTTCCCATTTCCTTAAAAGCAATGTTTTCATTTGGTACTTCGGTGGCTGCAGGCAGGCTGGCGATTGCTAAGCCATTTGTGCTGGTACGTGGCACTGCAGACCTGACCTGGCTGGATTCAGGTTGGATCCTGCGGCTGTCTGACCGCCCGCACGGCACCAGCCTCAGAGGGACAGGCATCACCGGTCGGCATCATACCCATTTGATCTCTGCCAGCTTATACATGCTCTGTCGTAGCTCATCTTTCAATCTGGACATGGCCTAAATGTTTCAGATGTCCCTCAGGCTCCTCAGGACAAAGCTAGGGTTGCATCAGTGTTGCACCAAATATGCACAGAGCATTTTTAAAAATGTATTTTTAAAAAAAAAAAACCAAACAAACCAACCAACCACCAACAAATTGCATCATCATTATGAAATAGGGAAAAAAATAGTGCTGGGATTAGCTGGAATGCATTCACATACTGCCACAAAGGACTAACTGAAAAGATGCAGTTTGACTTGGAAAGTGGCTAATACACGACATCCTGCTCATACCTGATGCACATGTGATCAGTAGAATTCCTAACTGCTTGATGATATGGTTTCTTCATTAGTAAAATGAAACAGTGACAAACTTATGCATCTAAGTAACCCTTTCACAAACAAATTCATGCGGAAGAAACTTTGGAGGCTGGCTGGCTGTAGCTGACTGTACAGTCACATATCTGGCCACAGTGGTGGACTAAACATTATTTAAAAAATTGCAGCTCTTGAATCAAGAGAATTTAATTGCATGTTTTAAGCAATAAACCAACAAAATATTTTTATGCATTATCACAGTGTAGTATCTAAATCTTTGTAAAGGGAGGAACCAACTTGTGTTTATGAGTTGAAATAAATAAAAGCTAATAGGCAGCCATTTGCACTGTGTAAATGCAGCTCAGCTCTCACATAGCTGTTTTCCTCAATGCTGCCCAGAAGCTGGCTGCAGTCTGTCCAATGCTTGGGGAAAGCTTCTGGGGCAGCTCCCGCCACTGGCTTCCCAGCACTCTCTCAGCTGGAGAGGGAGGACGTCATCTGCCCACAGCTGGCAAGGAAGGGGCAAAGCTGCCCTGCGATGCAGAGGGCAGCCTCCTGCCACATCTCCAGGGCAGCAGAGAAGACCTTTCTGGCGCAGCATCGCCTGCCTGGACAGAGGCAAGGGAGAAGCAAGCTGTGTACCATTCCAAGCCCCTCCTGATAGCATGCATACTGCTGACTGTATGTAGCTCATGCAGGAGAGAGAGAGAACAATTAGTGTTCATTTCTTTTTCTTGCTCTTTTTAATTTAATGTGCACCTAGAAGCAAACGTATCCCTTTTTTCCTTACAGTTCCTCAAAAAATACTAGCGTTCAAAGGAAGCATAGAAATGAAGTATTTGGAAGAAGCTGTTTTGAATCACCAGATTGTGGGCTTTCATCCCAAACCATTAATACTAAACTTTTTATCTGAAGTATCCACAAGAGAGAAAGGTACAAATTTTCTTCTGGTGTAACATGCAATGTAACACACAACATAATGCTGCAAGAGAAGGGAAAGCAATTCTGCTAAAGGGCCAGGAGGATCTGATTTCAGTTTCAGGCGCACATAGAAGAGAACGGCACTTTCATGGCTCCACACACTGTTCCTGTTTCTCTAAATGTATGTGAGCATGACAAGGCAGAGCTTTCTCTCAGAATCATTCATGGCACTCTTAAGCAGCATCCTCTTGAATAGACAATGCCACTGACTGTCACAGGTAAGCAAACTGCTTTGCCATGCAGTGAGGGTATGGTTTAATTTCTGGAAGACAGTAGCTGTCTGGATTTACAGTTGGTAGGGCTACGACTGGTGTTAAAACAGATAATTGTTCAAAGCAAGTGTCCACTTTAGGACTCCCAAATTTTCATCTCCCTGTTACAAGGATGGGTGTTCTTTGTCTCCAGAGCTGTGACAGTCATTTCTTCTAACTCAGACACCCTCACATGAATACACCGTTTCTCCTATGTGCTCACATAGGATTACTCTTACTAATACTGTGTATTTTCTCCAAATAGCTGTCTTATCCGCTACACTCCATTCTCCAACAGCTGGTCATTCCCCTTCCAGGCCCTCAGGAACTATGAGGATGCAAAACACTTCCCTAGATCTTATTTGAGATGTCTGTACAAAGTAATGTACAAAAGAGATATTTCTATATTCAGCCAATAAGACTGACTGTCTTGAATTTTCTATATCAAATTTTATACCTGACAACATCAAGAATTGTATGTACATATCAGAGCCTCAAAGACCGGATAGAGTTACCTGAAGTCAACCAAGTAATAAAAACTAATATTGGAGAAAATTAATTATATTTTTGTATGAGCAAACTACAGTTCTCTCCAAAGGTGTCTGACAATATTAAAATATTAAGATGTGAGGTTTTTCATCCATCAACTCAATACTGTGTAGAACAAGCCTTTCAACTCAAGCTTGCAGGTGAACTGTATTATTTTATTATTGTTTGTTATCTCTTAGAATTTAGTTTAAATTTGGGTACTAGTTCGCAAATACTCAAGCTTCTTTTAGTGTGGCTGGATAATGGAGTAAGACACCTCACAAAGTTATTAGAGGCATTGGAGTCTTACCTAAAGGAGATTATATCTTTAAGGAAGTATTTCTATATGTCAGAATAATGTGGAAAATATCGAATTTTCCATCCCACAGTTATGCACTGAATGAGCTATAGCTACACCGTAAACTTTAAAAATTAACTAACAGAACTTTCCCCCTATAACTCACTAAGGATCAAATCAAACCTGTCAACTAATGCTGATCAGTAATTTGTTTTTATTTAAACTGTTTCAGAAGAATGAATGAAATATGAGTGCCAGCACACCATTTTAGGCAGGCATTATCTGAACTGCATCCAGATGTTTTTAAGTCAGTAAGAAGACATCTGTTGAATTTAGCACACTTTGGAGTAGTTTCTCTGAGAGTCAGTGTGAAAACCAGTGACAGCTGAATATTGAGTAATGACAACATACTAAAAATTTTGTGGACTGGTGTAAACTTGGCAGTACTTTTTAATACAAGACTGCAGATTTTTCTGTGGATACATTAACTCCCTTTATCATAGGTCAGTATAAGATTATTACTATTATAAATAATTTTATTTCTTCCTACTTTGTAGAAGAACCTAACAGGGCTGCCAATAAACTGTCTCTGACTGCAAATCAGAGCCACACAGAACCCTCAAAGTATTAGTTTTAAAACAGAACAAAACTATAAAGACCATTCTGATAATATCATTCCTGAGCATGATTTCGCCTCACCAGGCAAACATTACTGGAAGGTATGGTAAGTGACAGGATGGCTTACGCAGCAGCTGCACGCCCCTATATCTCCTACAGGACTCCAGGTTTGGGATCAGCAATGTGTGTGTAGAAGAGGAAGAAATAGGCAGGATGTATATTGTCCACCACCGCCGAAGAAGTTGTCCCCAAGTTAATCCCAGTAGTTGTTAAACAAAGACCTTTTTTGATATGGAAGTCACCTGAAGGAGGCAGTAAGGGATCTCTGGCAGTCCAGACAGAGGTTCACAGAGATACAGAGAAGGTTTTTGAACACACGAGTTTCACTTTGGGCCTGCTCAAGGCCAAGTTCAAACAAGGGGAATAAGCAGGCAGGGAGTCTTGTATTTGTACTAGTCTCTTCAGATAGTTATTTAATGTTCCTGGACATCAGTGAAATGTGAAAATTACAGTTTTAATAGTAGAACACAAACCACTCAGCCAACATTTATGGAGTGGCTTTGGTGCCAAGACCTTTATCCTCTTCTCTCTGAAAAAATAAAATCAAAGATTCTGGTTCATCTAGCCAAGAAGCCATTACCACTTTGAAGATAAAGTGCATTACTGCACATCCAAAGGCTAGCGTGGATGTGACACGTCAGTGCCGTGTATCTGGAAGGAACAGAAACGGGGTGAGTTTAGTTACCTGGTTTAAGGGACTATTCCCAATTGAGGAAGAAGTAGAAAATAAGGACTGTGAGGGTGGATCTGGTTTCATCTCCTGTGTAACTTGCAAAACAAAATAGCAGAGCGAAGAATGTAGGATCAGATGTGAGGTTTCTACTGAAGATGAAACTTCTGAGGAAACCTACATTTTAAAACTTAATTGAGCTCCACTTAACAAAGGAAATGCGCTCTCTTCAGTGAAGACAGATCTGCACGTAACAGTAGAAACACTTGTGATACCGTTGAAATATCTTGAATGGTGGTACTGTAATTTAAGAGTTCTGACTGCGGGTCACAGGGCTATGGCATGCTGTGGAACTTGTTATTTCATTTTTTTCCTTAAACAGATGCTGTTCAAGAGTACAACACAAGTGACATACTTTTCAGGCTATGTACAGTAATGAAAAAAATAAGTAGGGGAAAAAAAAAATCAAATAAAGGAATCACAACTTTGCCGCCATTAAAAAAAGGAAACATGAAAGAACAACCTTTCAAACTGAATGATCAACTATGACTATTGAATGCCTCCATTTGGTAAAGCAGGTAGATTTTAAGGGTAAAGATTTCAGCTATGGATGGCCAGACAACACTTAATAGAAGAAAATCTGTGAGAAAATAATGGCTACCGCCTACAGAGATATTTCTAAAGATAGATACTGCCTTTGGAAAAACATCTGTTCACTGCCTATAATTCTAGATAAATTCCCAGCAAGCATGAGCTTTCTCCATGGTTGGTGAAACCAGCCATTAGTTCTTTCAAATCAAGCCACCCTCATGTATTCAGAGATCAGCACACCCACAGAGTGCTAGTCGTCTTCTAAAACATCACTGGGGACGGCTGCATAGGGAAGCTGCTTTACCCTCAGGGTCAAAATTTACCATCATTTTACATAAGGAAGCTGCTCTCTGGGCACTCTGCTCCAACAAAATCTATACATTTTGCAAGAAGAACACTCCAATCTTCCTGCTCATCTCACTACTCTTCTTCTCCACCCATCCCATGAAAGAAGCATTATCTTGTTAACATCTTTCTCAAGTTTTAAAGCTAAAGTAGAGCTAACACCACTGGAAAAATGCATCTGGGACAACGACAGGGTGTGCAAAATACTGTCCCCATTACTTGTATGCATTCACCAGGAAACAGCTAGAACTTAATCATAGAATTATTTAGGTTGGAAAAGACCTTTAAGATCATTGAGTCCAACCATAAACCTAATACTGCCAAGTCCACCAATAAACAATGTCCCTAAGCGCCTCATCTACACATCTTTTAAATACTTCCAGGAATGGTGACTCAACCACTTCCCTGGGCAGCCTGTTCCAATGCTTGACAACCCTTTCAGTGAAGAAATTTTTCCTCATATCCAATCTAAACCTCCCCTGGCGCAACTTGAGGCCATTTCCTCTTATCCTATCGCTTGCTATTTGGGAGAAGAGACCAACACCACCTCTCTACAACCTCCTTTCAGGTACTTGACAAACAGGGCAAGCTGATCTCAGACCATGACATAAACATTCAAGTCATTCAAATGCCTCAGCATATAGGACTACACAATATGCACAAGGGCCATATTCTCTCCTGCTAGAGAAAAGGAAATAAAACAAAATTTTTACTCACAAGGCACAGGAAGAATTTCCCAGGAGATGCTGAAGCAGAAGGAGACTTTTAACATAGAACATGGGGAACAGCATCGCTGTTGCAGCAAAGGCACCATCAGGGACTATTTGGATCAGCTGCCCACCCCATTAACCTAATAGAGCCCAACCCTAAGACAGAAATCCTGGTGCTAATGAACTCCCTAGCAAGCTCTCTTGGATTTGAAGGTCCAGGATTTAACTGGGGGCCTGATTTGAAGCTCATTGAATTCAAGGGCTCCAGCTGCTGTCATTGATGCTCACTGTCAACCTCTGTGCCTCAGCTCTGCTCAGGAATAACATTATTATGACTATAACAACAACAGTGCTATTTATACACTATGCCTACCCTCTCTTGGGCAGAGAAGACATAAATGCAAAACAATAAGCAGGTATTTGCCACTTAAAATAGCACATGAACAAGGAACAGCCAGGGAAGGAAAAGGGTGGCTCTCACCTCCTGCCATAGCACATGGCAGCCCTACTCCCAGCTCGGGGCCTCACCACCCTCACGGCAGCAGGGGCAGAGGGACGGGATGGAATGCTGGATGCCTCCTGCCAGGGCAGGCCCCAGCTCCTGTGAGGGGAGGAAAGAGGAGACATGTTCCTCTGCAGGGCCACCATCACAAGGCCCCTGGGCCCCCTCCAGTTCAGATGGGATTGATTATTTAAGGCTGCTCAGCTTTGCAGTAAGGGAGCTGGTTAGGAAACCTCTCCTAGAATTGCCATCTGCATTTAAACTCAATAAGTAAGTCAGGCACAAAGGTTGACAGGGGCAAGTAGCGAAGAGGGGTTGCAGGTTCTGATTTTTGAAAATTACTTTTAAACTGAGTCATTCCCCTGTGATGATTCTTTAAAGTCACACTATCTATTAAAATAGGGGCGTAAGCCAGAAGAACATGCAGCATACCATCCTCTGTAGGCACCCAGCAATGCTAAGAGCAGGATGGAGGCAGCGGTATCTGCAGCCTCTCAAGAATGTCTTCTGCTCTTTTAATAGTTCTCCTTGGGGGGTGTGGAGGTTTGTATCACATATCTTTCTCCTGTTGCTGAATCAAAAATAGTACACTGAGTCATTTTTTACAGGCAGCTAGACAGTCACCAGCCATGTTAAGCACACATCCCACTGCCCGCTCTGGACCAGCTTACCCAAGGCTTCCTTCACACAAGGGTCTTCTCACCTCAAATAGCAGCTTTGCTTGAGTAAGGTCTGCAGCACTCTTTAAATCCCTCTTTCTGCTGCAGCACATGCTTTCAACATGGCAGATTATGTCCTTTGATCCAAAAATCCACTGAAATGGGTGGGAATTTTTCTACGGCCTTCCAGGAACCTTGGGTTAGGGCTGTTGTGTTTGAGATGTCCATCTTGGAATGGGGCAGCTGGCCCTGGATGAATGCAGGGCCACACAGGAACATACACTGCAAAGAGAATTGACCCTGCCCATTTTTAGTGGCAACACCAGCATGACTTTGAGCATGGGGAGAGAGAAAGGTGTAATCAGGGAGCCTAAAATGCAGTGATTTGGAACCTCCTTCTTTTCTCCCTCAACCTTAACCTGAAGAGCTAAACCACTTTCCCTTCCACAGGGACCTGTAAAAAGAACAACAGGGAATAATATACGGTAGTTTATTAATATCTAGTTCCTAAGAATAGATATTGCCATGCTTTGTACAAGGAATCACTGTGAAAGTTGCAAGCTAGGCAATTTCACAGAGGTTTTTGTGTTTCTAATATCTATTTTATTTTTGTTTTTTATTTCCCAAAGCACTCTTGTGCTTTATCCCAAATGAAAACAGTCTGTGCTAGCAGACCTACAATAATTACCTTTAGGGGCGACGGATGTAAAAAGAAAGAGTGGAAGAGGAAGGAAAACATGAAGAAACAAATTTGGTTTTCAAAGAACTATTAATTATTCATTAGATTGATATTATTGACTATTAATAAATAACTAACCAGAAGAATCAGTCGTCACAAAGCCCTCCTAACACTGCTTCCAACAGGGCTCTGTTGTGACTTGTACCTTGCTCAACATGCAGCAATATTTACTGGACTGAGCAATGCTGATCACGCCCAGCCTGCAGTCTTGCCTTACAGGGCAGACTGAATTTTGACATTGACCCCGTTGCTGACTTACGCTAGCATGAGAACTTTGGCCTTGTTAGAGACTTCTATACCAGCCTCTCATATCTGCTTTTTAGGTGTCCCGTCTCTCATCTCAGCATTGTCACACCTTTGCTGGTATGAAGGGCTTCAAAAGAAAATAGGTTATTACTTCTTGGCATTATCTTCCCACTGTGTCACTTGTGGATTTTAAATGTATTTATTTTGTGTCGCTGACCCTCTTTTGCCTTAATATGCAGCCTCTTGAGTTCACTTCTGGTTTGTATCTATTTTACAGGGAGATTTTTTTACTGAAGTACACTGCCATAATACTATATCTATCATGTGCCTTGGGGGATAAAGAGACAAAGTCAGACCTTGTTATACTCTAATTTTTGTATGTATGTCACTTGATTTCATTAGAAAATGCGACATGAAACCGATATGCCCAGTGGCTATGTTCTCACCAGCAATCACTACAAGTATTTTAAAACTATGGTATATAACATAAGTGTTCTCCAGTCTCTGTTTCTGATTAATAAGCTCTGTGATCCTTCTGTCCATGCAAACAGCTTAACAAACTCCAATTCAAATGCACTAAACAGTGCGAACTATGCGTATAAACTGATAATGGTCTCTGGACTGAAGCACATGAAAGGCAATTCCCAAGGACACCGTTGGTTCCACCACACCCTAAATTCAGCAATGGGTCGCTGCAAAACCTACAGCTTCCCACTTCTTGTGTCCATGTCCTCCCATCGGTCAGGGCAAGCCCCGAGCATGCAGCCCCCAGCTTCCCTCACACTGGTTTCTGTGCAGAGGGAATGTGGAGAGGTAGCAGCGGTGGGGGCCACAGCACACTCCCCCCAGCTGCTCGGCAGGACCTCAACTGCAATACCACCTACCAAAAAGCAAGCGTAGGCTAAGAGAGAAAGTTCAAAAGCTCGCTCACTTTGGACTTTAACTACGGAAAACGCAGTTTGCTCGTTGCTAAGAATGAGGACTTTTCTATGTCACATGATAGCACTGACGCCTTCTTCAGGACCTTCCTACAGAGAATGGGGGTGGTCAGCATAAGTACAACTTTAAGAACAATTTCAGATATTTGTGTTCCCAAATACTTTGTAAATGACAAAATGAAAGGATCCTCACAAAGAAGTAATATCCCTAGTACAAAATAAATACACTTATTCTTCCTTGCTCTGCCCCTGAAATGCTTCTGAATATTTTAAATGATGAAAGAACAGAAAAATTTAAAATTACAAGAATCCTGAGATTCAAAATCACCAACACTTTGATTGAAATAATTCACTCTGGTGATTTTAATACTACAAATCCTGCCTTCCTCATAATATTATGATGCCTATTTATTGCAAGAAAATTAGGCAGATACTTGTAAAAGAAGTGACATAAAAGGTGGTCCTGAAAGCAGCCCAGCAAATGCAAGCTGTTTCCTCCTGTCTTTCTCCTCCCATCTCGCAGTGAACAAAGAGAATTTTCTACCTCTCTGTAGCACAGATTTCCCTGAGGGAAAAAGAGGCTTGCATCAGTTCCTGAAAATAGTGGCATGGTAGTGCTACTGAAATTGCTTCACATTTAGGTCAAATCTTGACAAGAGCTTTAAAAATCTACTAGAGCTGAAGAGGTTTTATGCAAGAACCTTAAGGTGTATCTTACACGTTGAAATAAGGCACAAAGGATGCTAAGGAGAACCAACGATTTCAAGTCACTGGAAAGCTAACTCTAATATTTTATCTATGACTCTTGTAAGAATAGAGCAGTAGTATTGTGACAGGTGATAAAGAACAATGAACTTTCAAAGGAACGAAGGTGTCTAGGAGATGCAAATAGACCTACTGTAAGTGCCCCTCCGATGGGCGATGGCACAGAGGCAGTAAAAGGGAAAGCTGGAAAATAATGTGACAATTAGACTCAGTCTTACAGAAGAAATTTAATCATCAAAGGCATTTAATCATTCCCTATTTTAAAAACTTGGATTTTTTATGATTACAAATGTAAAATATGCCTTTCAAATTGTCTTTGCTGACTACTTGTTAATGCCAGTTTGATTGTCTTCATTGTGAAACACATACCACATTTTTAGAGCTGTTCACAGAATAGTATCGGTGCATTGGGAATTTGGAAAATGAACAGGCATCTATTCTCTTAACTGGCAGTCTGATAATGCTGATACAGGTCTTCATAAAACTGAAATACATAAATATTGAAAATATAACTACTGTTTTATCATTTTAAAACAACCTTTGATTTTACCCCAACATTATTTCACTTTATTATAGATGCCTGAAAATATTCCATAGTCAATATGGAAGTTTTGTCATACTTTTGAATGAGTTTGTCATATTGTTACACTGACAAGGCATCAAGAATTTGCCGTATTATTGCCACAAACCATTTCAGGTGTCTGTCGTGAACTATGTAACACACAAGAACTTGATACTAGAAGCTCTTTGAATCATTAAGTTTGACAGTAACTTGGTGCCTCTCTGCACAGCTTGTGTAACCAGATGTTGGATCAGTTCTGTAATGCTTATTTAGGTTTTATTTGGACAACGTTATCTTTTTACTTGAGTGGCAGTTTGCCCTGTTAATAGCACATTGTAGTTCATACGGCTGCTATCTCCTAATAACCCTGCATAGAAATAAAATTGCTGCTGTTACTAATATCCCCAGAGAGAGGATTTGCAGGAGTGTGCTAAGGGGAATTGCTCCTATTGCCACTGTGGAACTGAGGGGTGAACATGGCTCCTTCGTGTTTGCCTTCGTGAATTCAGCTAAAAACCAGGGCAGGCACCGGCTGTGCAGGAAGGTCAGGACGTAAATGGAAAGGGAATCGTTTCCTCAGCAGGAGTATGTTTTGTGACACAGCATCTCAGAAGTGACCATGCTGTCTTACACATCACCCCTTTCCCTAAGCACAAAAAAATGTGTTTCTTTTACAAAAGGGAAAGGAGTGAAAGATTTTGCCTACTGCATGCAGATATAATTTCAGCATTGCCCTTTCATTTAAAATATCTAATTCTATTTATATTCCGTGATTACCTAACAGAATTCACTCTGACCTAAGGAAGAGATTAATTTTATTTTTACTGGGTATCCTATTGCCATGTGGCTCTGGAGAGGGAGGGGATGTTGCTTCTCTTCATTTAGACAACTAGAATACAGAATTTTTCCTATTTATAATTAATTTCAGTTGTATGCTATCTGCTACTCCTTTTAAAGGCAAAGCATTGCTTACTACCAGAAATGTACAGTCCAAAAAGGTGTTCCTGAATGTTTTATTTTGGAAGTGTAAAGGATTTTAAAATAAACAAAAGTAAATATTCAAATACATTTCATATTGCATGTGGTAGGAGTGGCTCCATACAATACAATATGGATGAAACAAATCTGTCTTTGAGACATGGAGTATAATACATAGACACTTCCAGATCCGGTCTTGTGTCATACATAACGCTGCCTGACCTTTTTGTTATAATTTAAATCCAGCCTACTTTATTAATTATTAATATTTTATTTTGCTATATTGATTGTTCAAGTTAGAAAAAAAGTTAAAAACTACTGACTTTAGAACACTGCAAGACCGTAAGTACTGCAATCTCTGAAGATAAATATACATTTATTTTTTGAGAAAATATGTCATTACCTGCAGATTAATCAATGCAAAATGATCGTGCAATAGGACAGCCTGAGTTGAAATTTAAAGCTGCGGACCATGATTTTCCTACTCCCAGTGCTGCTTGAAATCTCTCACACCTTTAAAAAAATATAATTAGCTTTAGATTTATCCCACAATAAATAACACCAGAACATACCTTGTGCTACCAACCTGAATTTAAAAAAAAGTGAGGCCACCTCAGTGTTTTGAGTTTATGAGATCTTTCAGACACAAAGCCCTAACACAGTTTCCCAGTCAAAAGGCATCAGGAAGGCTCATCACTTATGGTGAACTTGGGCTTTAGCTTGACAGACCTCTTCCTTATTGTGCCTCTAGGGGACAATGGCATGGTGTCCATAATGCTCTTGTCCTCCTCCAGCTGCCTAGCAGTGCATGAAGGGGTGGGCACTTTCACCGTGTTGCCAAATTTAGAGTAATCCACAGAATATCTCCCATCTTCCTCTGCCACGATGGGCACGAACCTTTGGCCCCAGAGGATTTCATCTGCCAGGTAGGAGGTTCTGGCTTGAGTGGTGATGCCGGTGGTCTCCACCACTCCTTCCAAGATGACGATGATCTCCAGATCCTCATGGTGGTGAAGGTTCAGGGGGGAGATGTCGTAGAGGGGGCTGTTCTTGTCTATCACGTGATAGATAATGAGTGGGGAGACGAGGAAGATGCTGTTGCCCCCCACGGGGTTCTCCATCTGGATGTCAATCTGGTTGAGGGGCACCACCTCCCCCTCCAGGCTGGCAGTCTTCTTCACCACCTGCATGCGGATGGTGGCGCTGATGATCATGCTCTTCCGGAGGTCACCCACCCGCAACATGAAGCAGAGCTTGCCCTCCCGCAGCGCGATGACCGCGTGCTTGCTGAAGATGAGGGTCTCGGCCCGGCGGTGGGCCTGTGAGGTCTTCATGAAGATGCAGCCCAGCATGATGGCATTAATCACCAGCCCCACAATGTTCTGCACGATCAGCACCAGGATGGCGGCCGGGCACTCCTCCGTCACCATGCGTCCCCCAAAGCCAATTGTCACCTGCACCTCGATGGAGAAGAGGAAGGCAGAGGTGAAGGAGTGGATGCTGGTCACGCAGGGCACAAAGCCGGCCGGGGCCCCCGCCACCCCCTCGCCGGGGTCGCGCTGCAGCCGGGTGCTGTGGTCCAGGTCTCCGTGAGCGAAGGCGATGAGCCACCAGACCATGCCGAAGAGCAGCCAGCTGCAGAGGAAGGACATGGTGAAGATGAGCAGCGTGTGGGGCCACTTGAGGTCCACCAGGGTGGTGAAGACATCCTGGAGGAAGCGTCCCTGCTCCCGGATGTTTTTATGGGCCACGTTGCAGGCACCGTTCTTGCCCACGAAACGCGCCCGCCGCTCCCGGGCGCGGTACCGGGCATGATCCGGCACATCCTCCGCCAGCCGGGTCAGCACGTACTCCTCGGGGATGATCCCCTTCCTCGACAGCATGGCTCCCCGCCGCCGCTCCGCCGCTCAGCGCCGCCCCATGCAGCCGCCGCTCCGCCGGGGGCGGGAGTGGGGGGGTGGGGGGATGGCCGCGCCGCGGGGGCCGAGCGGGCGCACGGCGCCGCCGCAGCCCCCGCCGTAGCCGGCCGCGGCAGCGCGGCGGCGGGGAGGGAGGTGGCGGCGGCCGCGGCGGCCACCAGGAGGCGCCGCCGAGGCCGGGAGCGGCCGAGCCCGGTCGGGCTCGGCCGCTCCCGGCCTCGGTGGTGCGGTCCCCGCGCCGGTACCGGCCCCTCGGCGGAGCCCGAAGCGGAGGGACGGGGGTCTGAGGCGTTCCCGCGCGCTCGCGTGGGTGGAGGAGCCGCGCGCGCCTCCGTGTAACGGTCCTTGGGCAACGGGCGCAACGGAAGGCGGTTAAAAACCGTTGGGCGCCGCTCCTCAGCGTCTCCCTGTGGGAAGGGAAGGCGGTGGCCGAGTCCCGGCTTGCTCCCCGGTGAGCGCTGGGTGCTTTTATTTACCTTTCTACCTCAGTTTTGTTTTTTTTTTTCCTGAGGAAGGGGGAGGTCGGGTTTCGGGCCGCGGTGGTGTGAGTGATCCCCTTTCCCCGCAGCTGATTTCTGTAAATATTTGTTCGAGGACAGGTTTGCTGCCAGTACCTGGCTTCCATTAACAGCTGCTGCTTTACAGGTTTCAGGTTGGGCAATTATTCCATGAAATAGAAAACAAAATGGTGCTGGGGATTATTTTAAAGAAAATTTTTAATGCAAAAAAAAAAAAATCCTGAAATTCAGCTGTGTGTCTTTCTGTAGGTAGAATTGGGCGGGCAGTGGTAGGAAATCTGCTTGAAAAGGCCAAGTCCAAGGATGTAATGGTTAAACAGGGACCTGGAACTAAAGGGGCTCATTCCCACTTACAATATTTGCTAGAGTTATTTAGCCTTGGCTAGGGAGGGATTTTTCTGAAAGAAGGAGCTTGTGAAATGATGTAAGCTGTGGCTGCTCGGGAAAATTGCAATAAATGTTGCAAATGAATGATCCGTCCGCAAATGGTTAATCCACCGTGACATGAACTTCCAGGCAGGTATCAAAATCACCAGAAGAGGCCACAAAGGGAGGCAGGATGCTAGAACTTGTGTGTGGCAGTATGATGTCTGTGTGTGTTATAAATGCATACCTGTGCATGGCATATAAGGATGTATCTTTGTGACAAAGATGCGTTATTTAAAAACACTCTGATGTGACTGCTCCACTGTTTAAATAGCAGTATTCTCATTCACGTGTTTACTTACTCTGATTTAAATATTTTGTTTCTATTTCAGTTTAGACACCAAAGTTGTAGAGTTGCTAAAGCATCCTAGGATATTCTGGATAAGAGGTTTTTCTTTAGTGCCTGTGGATTTATTATATTTTTCTAATTGTATGTGTCCATGGACTTTCCCTTCAGTTTTGGCTCCAAGAGCTCTGGTACATACTGTAAGCAGTTATTGGCATAATAACTGGGCAAGGCAATTGCCCACTTGATCGTTGGAGCCATCCAGCTGGAGTTGAAATTAACTTTCACCACCTACAGCTACTCATTGTGGCCCACCTAGGGATTTCAGAATAGTATTTTTAAGTAATCACTCTGAGCTCTCTGAGCAGTCATTATAGGTCTTGTAATTAAATGATTACTATTACTTTAGACTATTTCTACTTTTTATGTATGAATAGTTGCATGTCCTTGGACACACCCGTTCCTTTTGGAGGGGCCAACTTCCCAATACTCCATGCTTTCTCTTGTTCTGTGTCATCTTTCTTGCTGCTTTGATAAATACAACCAAAACGACAACAAGGTGCCCTGGCACCTGGCTGCCAGCCCGCTGAGCTTAGCCAAAGATACTTCCCCTTTCTCTGTATCACTTTGTCTGCTAGACATTTTTTGTGTGCTTGCTGTGAATATGTCACCTGCATCTACGCTTTTACTTTAAGTACATAATTTATATATACAATTTAACTTAAAAATAATGTATTTTTTATACTTTTCTTTCTAAACATTTAAAAAAAAACCCCAAATGCATGAAGTAATTTGAAGATTTACTGTCAAAGGTGTGGTTCTGCAGCTGATGGCAGCTCATAGTTACTTCCAGTGTTTTGAAGTGAGCATAAAGAGGCTCTATAACACCATGCAGTTCATTGGTAACATTTCACACTCTTTTGCAGAGATGGACATAAGGTATTCGGGAGGCAGTCATGCCTCTCATGCCATTTTTCCTTACTCTTCTCCAATCATTGTATTATTCTGTACCTTTTCTTCCAGAGGGCGGTAACTACATGAATGTAGACTGGAAAAAAATGTGTCTGGGAGGAGCGTTTTAAAGGGAAAGGTAAGTTGCTTCATAGTCTGGTGCTAGGAACAACCCATGGAGCCTACTACAGCAAGGGGTGTTGCATGAACATGCTCACCATGTTGGTTTTAGGAAACTTGAACTCTATAGAGCTGGAAGGGTGTTTCCTTGTTTCCGCTTCTGTTCTTTATTGGGACTGTCATTTGCCACTTCTTTTCCTTCACCTCTGAGCACTTGTTGGCTGAGGTGGGACACCAAAGCAAGTGGCTTCTGCTGAAGAATTTCTAGAGCAGAATAAAAAGCAGCCCTGTCTTTGTGGATCAAGTGACAGATACTTAAAAGAAAAAAGTGACAGATCTTCTGAGTGAGCCAACATATTTGTGTTAAGAGCTGCTGAACAAATTGGGCTGACAGGAATGAACAATCCCACTCTGTAATATTGAATCATGAGGGGTAAGTTTTTCCACCCACAAAGTAAGTTTTACATTTCAAAACACCCCCCCACCCCAATTTACCCTAATTTTAATGGCTATCAAAGAAGATACTACTATAACAGTTAAATTAAAATGTAGTTGGCACCATGGTATTACTCTGCCTTTAGAAGCAGACCTTTCTTTCAAAGGCCACACAGTGTTAGCCTAACATGAATTAAGCCTCACAAATCATCTTGCTGTCCGAGTGGGTAGACAGAAGAAAAGAGATTGGAGTTGGTTACGCAAAGCCACAGGGGAAGGCATGAGCAGAGCTGGGATGAGGCCTAATGTAGCAGGCAGGCTGCGCTTCCTGGTCTTCCAAGGAAACAGTATTCCCTTAGAAATAAGCAGAACAGGATGAAATGGCCACACAAGGGGGATAAATGCTATAAAGGTTTTTACATAATGGGAGCATTTATGGAAAACAAAATAAAACAAACCCTGGTTGCATCTCCATGGGCAGCCTATCCCACTAACACCTTTGGGACTGAGCTGAGACCCATCCCAGTGGAGAAATGAAAGTCTGGACATGGCTGCTCTGGGGCCATCTGACACCCATTTTAGTACAGCACTTCACTTAGTAATGCTTCACTGCCATGCAAAATACATTTGTGAGCCTGATTCAATAGCGACTTCTGGAACGCCTATCTCGAGGCAACAGGTTTAATGACTCAGGTAATGGCAGTGAGCCTCCCACCATAGAATAATTTTCTTGATACTTCTTCTGGACACTGTTGAGACTCTAACCCTTTGGAGTTAGGGAACAGAAACTCCCTGGGACTTGGCCCCATATAAACAATTCTAGATAAAATGTGCTGAGGAAATGTGAAGTGTATTCTGTCCAACTGGTAGCTAAGAGGCCTCCCTGTTCACACATATTTTCCCAGCACTGTGGTACCATTAAAAAGATATATAATCATTGGATATGAACCAACTCACTTACCCTACTCTCCTGCAATGCTGCTTGGTGAAATATAAGCCCCGTTTACAATGGAAATGTATGACACTTGTACTTTGAGTTCTTATTTCTTAATACCATGAGATATAATACAGTTGTCTTAGCGACATGTTGTGTCCTTTACTCCCTTGCATTCCTTTCCAGGTAAGATTGTCAGAAGCTTGCGGAATAGGAGCTAGTCCAAATTGCAGTGTGAAAACTCAGGCACTTTATTAAAAGCATATGAAACCTCACTTCTCTGTATCTCTCCTCTTGCCATCAGGATTTAGGATCTTCCACAGATGGTTGCAAAGCTTCCGAGGATCTCTCTCTGCAGCATGAGTTTGTGATGTCCTGCAGAGTGGTGTTTTCCTAACCCTTCACAGGATGAGATCCTGCCCTAGACCAGTGCTGGGCAGCTAGGAGACAGCACACACAGTAGCTGTAGTAGAAACCTGCTCTGTGCTGTGCCCTTCTGCTACCCTGGAGGATAGTCACCTGTCTCCCATTTCTCGTCTCTTAGTCCTAATGGATACCTGGTATCCCAGAGTGAAAACACACCAATAGTTCCGCAGCTATTTTTTCTTTGGAGCTGCCCAGCAAAATGATTCCCTGAAGGAGGAGATATCTCCCAACTGCCCATTTTCTCTCTTCATCCGTAGTAGGCAATGACAGAGCTCATGCATTTCATCTGCATAACTGTATTCTGCCTCCTCACTTTTACTGTTGTTCGTCCTACGCTCTCCTGCTGGTTATATGTTTTCTGCCCCCAGTTTAATGCCCTTAGGTATTGCACGAATAACAGCAAGCAGATGCTGCAAATACTCTGCTGTGGAACTGGTAACACTACTTAAACAGCAACAACAACTCTTCAGTTTTCTTTGCTCTCTGCTGCAGTGCTAGAAGAGAAGTAATGCATTAAAAATATCATGTATCCCATGAGAACACCGAGATGTCTTTTTCTAGAAAATAAAGCCTTTAAAAAACAGATTCCAAATTAACTGAGCAGGCTACAGAGTGAAAAAAAAGACGAAGGAGTTTTCCTAAGTGCTAGGAATTCTTCAAACAGGGGAAGAGGACAAAAATGTATGTAAAGCCAAAGTTGCTATAGAAAGAGCAACACTGAAAAATTCATTGTAGCCTTCTATGGGGTCATTGACATTCTAACCTCTTAGCAATTAATAAATCCTGGAATGATTGTCACAATGAATTGATAGGATACATAGTTGTCCAGCCAAATTAGGATAATTTCAGTGATTACAAGTTATTTTAATACGTATACGTAATTTATTGGTAAAGATCACAGTGAATCTAGAAACAGTGTGACAGTGGGTGAAATAGGGGAGACTAGGAGACAATGAGTCAAGCTCTCATGGCTCTTGAGCTACAGCAGAAGGTTTAATAACTGTTTACCAGATTTAGAGGGTTGATTTCCAGATGAATTGGTACGCCTGTACTGGGCTGGAAACAGTGTGCATTAAACACTGATACTTCATCACAGCCTGCCTCCTCTTAGCTTCCTCACAGTTTGGGAGGGAGTCTGGCTCAATCCTGTTTGGAATCAGTATAATATGATTCAATGGGGGTAGAGGTGAGGCAGCCTAAGAAAGGCTGAAGGATTGTCATTAATTTCTAAAAGGTATTAAAGAGACACAGGCACTATCAATAAACCACAATATAAAAAGTTTTATAGATTTTATATTTAGATATTAAAGCTTTACAGAGTCATATGATTAAGACAGATACAAGCTTTTAAGAAATACCTTTGGTATATAATTTTCCCTTCTGCATTTCGTCAGTCATGAGCATTATCTACAGTAGGGCTATGACGCATAAAAAATAACATGTTAATAAAATGACAAGAGAGGTTTAAGAGTTACATAAAAACTCCATGCTGGCTATGTTTGTTTGATGTGTATCCTATCATATGTCACCCATGTAGTTTGTTTCAACCATATTTCATGACTCTTTGGTAGCAAATAAGAAGAAGAGTAGTAGTATACAAAAAAAAGGAAAGTACATGGATAATTCATTAATGTTTAAGATGGAGGAAAATGGCTCATTTTATTAAAAAAGGAAAACCTCAATTTATTATGAAATAATATTTATTTACAGGTATTTTACATTTTTAGAAAATAATACAATTGTACTTTAAAATGCTTCATTTATTTTTATTACTTATCGGCTTGTACAAAAGAAGCAAAGACACTGTCTTCTTGTTCTAGCAGGACCTCAGGCTTGTCATATTCCAAAATAACCCCTCTCTTCATTACAATAACCAAATCTGCATTGAGAATAGTGTGCACGCGGTGCTGAAAAACAAATAAACAAAACGCCAGTTCAGTGTATCTATCAAATATATTCCAGGATAAGACAGATTTCCAGAAGTTAATTGTCCTGTCAAGTTCAAGTTTGATTCAGGCTACTTATGGTACTTTTCATCCTAATTTACTGTGCCAATACTGCTGATAAATATACAGACCACGAGCCACGTGGATATTCAAGTACCTAAATTGCACATAGGTTTTTGAGTATGAATCGTCATATGAGTTCAGACTACAATGTCCCTAGCCCAGTCCTGCCCCCAAGCGTTGCCACAAGAAGGTAGCCAGGAAGAGCGGGAACAGGGCAAGCGAGTGCAGTACTGCATGTGGGTACTCTCCCAGTCCTGGACTAGGTCTAGATCAGGGGGGTTCCTGAGCTTGGTGTGGTTTGTCTGTTTGTAAAACTGGATAGATGTCTCTTCTAAGACCTTGCACACATCTTCTCTTGAGCTTTCATGAAACGTTTTGCATCCACATCCTTTGGAAAAGATTTTTTCCTGGCTTGCTCCCCACTGCGTGAACAAGTATCCCCTTTTGTATGCTCTGGGCCTTGCTGCTCAGAGCTTGATCTGATGCCTTTTCCCCCTGGCCTCATGATTTTGCAGACCTCTCTCACGTGTCCTTATGTTGTCCTTCCGCCAGGCAGAAGAGGCCTAGCCTACTCAGCTGCTCCCCTTAAGGAGCAGTTCCACACCTCTGATCACCCTTGCGCTTCTCAACATTTTTTAGTTGTAACGTGTCATTCTGGGGATGAGAAGACTGGAACTACACACAATATTCAAGATATGTGCGAACTATGGACTTATACAGTGGAATGATGTTTTCTTTTCTGTTCTCTACCCTTTTCCTAGTAAGCCCTAACATTTGATTAATTTATTTTATTAGGAAGAAACCTCCCCAGTTTTTTCCACAGTAAATACTGAAAATAATTAATTTAGCTTTTCTGCAATACCGTTATCTTTCCTGAGCATTCCTTTCACATATCGATCATCAAATGGCCCCACAAATTGACAGCCTTCTTGCTCCCGGTGTGTTTCAGGGATTCATTATTAGTTTTGATGGCTTCCAGAAGCTGCGCTCATACTTTTTTTTTTTTTGGCCTGCCTTATTGCATTTTCACATATAACGTGCCAGAACTTATGATCATTTCTGTTTTCTTTATTTGGCTATGAGTTCCGCTTTTACAAGAATGCCTTCTTGTTTCTAATAGTCTTTTTTATTTGTTTAGCCACACCAGCTTCTTTCTATCCTTTCTCAAGCCTTTCCTAATAAATAGCATGCATTGGCCCTGGAATTTTTGAATAAAATCCTTCAATAATTTCCATGATCCCCGTAGATTCAATTTTCTTCACTTCCTCTTTTTGCTTTTCTTTTCCCCCACTTATTTTTGCATTTTGTTTTTAGCAAGCCTCCTCATTTTTACAGAATTCCACTTTTTAAAGTTGAGTGTAACTGCATTGGATTTTTTGGGTCTGCATTACTCCTGCAGGGATATTTAATCTCAGAATACTGTGGTCTCTGTTACACAGTCACTCTTCACCCATAAGATTCCTAATCAGATCTTAGGCACCCTCAGTACCAGAACAACTCTTGTATTTCCTTCTATGGCTTCCTAGCCAGATGTTCCATGAACTAATCACTGATGGCATCTACAAATCTCATCTCTGCTGCAGTCCTTCTGTGACATTTATCCAGTCCACAGGTAGGGGGAGGGGACTGAAATATCACATTCCAGTTGTACTTGCTGCCCTTCTTGTCTGATCTCTTTCAGTATAACACAATCAATGCTGCCATTCTGGTAAAGTAACATAGATGATAATACAGACCCAGTACCATACTCTTGCTATTCTTCCTAAGCAAAAATTAGGAATATATGGCTTCCTGGGCAGGGGGGAACAGAACCCAAACTACTACCCAACCCCCCCCCCCAACCCACATTATGTTTCTATTACAGAGTGTTTTGAATACAAACCCACCTGCTGCAAACCATATTTACCCTTCGAAGTAAAAACATTCAAAGTAAGTTTATTCCAAAATGCTGTTTGTTTGAACTGTGCAGTCCAAAACTCACTAAGAGAGTGAAAGACTAATAAAACTTTCTCACCCTATCCCCAAACTGAAAAAGATACATAAATAAAAAATGCAGTGCAACTCAGAATTTTCATGCAAAGACATCAGGGAATTTCATGCTTATGATTCCTTTGCTTTTTTTATAACGACACACTGAACGGATACCATAAGATAAATCACGTTTTCTGTTACACATTTGCTAGGTGAAAATAAAAAGATGCTGTAAGATTCCTGAGCATAGATTTCTTGACTTGTGTTTAATTTTTAAATGTTAAGAAGCATAATGACTTTATTTCACCTCCCTGAAATATGTGTATTTTTAGAAATTAGAGGACTGAAAGATACGTATTGCTTCTGACATATCTGTTGAGCCAACTGCTTTGATTCAGGTCAAATCTCTTTCATAAACTTTTTTTTTTATAGATACTTGAGATCTTTGTATAATCACTTCAAGAATATGCAAACTTAAATTCAATCACTGTCAACAGGGATGGAATGTTTATTTTTAAAAGTTAGTAAGATTCCCATTTATTTGTTTAAATTCTGAAACATAATTGCTTTATCCAGTGGCAGAACTATCACACAATTTTACTTGTCCTTAGTTAAATGATTACTGTAGCTTGATGAAACTTATTCTTAGATTTCACAGTAGTCAGTCATATTATATTTTAAATTAGCCTAAAATGGGTAACAGAAAATAGACTGCCTACTTATATTACATGCCTTTACCCACAATCAGACTCAGCATCACATTTAAGAAGCTGTTGTTATGTATTTAAATAAGAAAGTAGTTTAAAATGGAAAAGAAAGCTTACACTTAAACACCGCATTAAAAAAAGATTAATGGCCAAATTAACACATTTATTAACAATGACAAGAATTGACTAATGTGGCATTTCTGATTCTTGTTTGCATTAGAACGGCAGGAGAGACTGTACTTACTGCTATTGTAACCACAGTACGGTCAGCAAACGCAGTCATGACTACCTTCTGGAGTATGTTCTCCTATGTAAAGAAAAACATTTGTTGCTTTTCAAACAACCGAAGTTACATGATAGACACACAGACTAAGAAAGCTTAGGTAACCACTGATAAATCCATGCTTTTATTGATCCTTTGTTGCAGAAATGAAAAATTAACTACATGTCAGAACTAAGTCAGAGCCTGGTCTCGTTAGACAGCCCTGCTCACTCCTGCCACCCCCACTGCCTCTGGGCTTCGGTGCACATGAGAGCTGTGCTCCAGCTCCCAAACCCCTGCTACCCTGACCTCAGTTTTACAGTGAGGAAATCAAAGGTGAATTCAGGGTGCTGCCGGGCTGCCTGCATGCTGGTGCCTCTGCGGTGCGTTCTTCACCCTGCTGGAAGCCCAGGAATGTCCCAGCACACTGGGGACATCTAACGCTAAGGGGTGGCAGGGATAAGCAAGGGAGTGTGCTGTACCTGGCATATTTAACAGTGGAGATGATATTTAAGATAGTCTTAACATACAACACTCACTCAACAAGTACTCATCCTTTGCTATTCAGGAAACGTTCTTGAGTACCAAACTGCCTAGAAATGTCACTAGCCCAGATAGCCTTTATTTGCTATTATCTGTTCTTTAGGTATGTGTCTCAAGGGAGGAACTATATCCTCAGTGTGTCAAAATGCAAAATGTTTTAACTGGGCTGCGTACAGCATAATTCCCAACGTTACTGACACCCAACACACTAACATTTTACAGAACTAAAAATCGTAGCCCCCAATTATATTCTTTATTCATAGAATGAAGAAGACTGAAACATTTCTCATAACAACGTAACAGAAAAAAAATCCTAAGAATGTACTGTTCTATTTGGCTAAAATCCAGTCAGTGCAATATTATTGTGTGGTTTAACCTCTGTCTAGCAATTTCAGGCAATTAATGCAATAATCCAGTATGTCTTTTCTATGTCTGTTTATTTCCTTGACTCTACTTTCAAGCCTTCTAACTTCCTGACTTGTCCTGTCCACCATGCTGGGCAAATTTGTCTGCTTGCCAATTTACCCTTCACTGACCATCCCAGCTGACCTTCCAAAGCTTTGTTTACTTTAGGAAATCAAACTGGCAATGAAAATAACATGCTTCATTCTCCTAATGCAAGCAATGCTGGAATAACTATTAAACCCCTAGTAAAATGATTTAAAAGCTCTTTAGATTAGTTAGCAATGACTCACAACTACCTGGACTTGTAAACACGTCTGCACTAAATATGGTGTAAACATATTACAGAGTAGATAGAATTGCTTTCGACCTTTTTCTTCGCATATTTGCAGTTGTCTCCCCCCTCAAGAAAGCAAGAAATCAGAAACACTCCAAACTCACTGTTGCCATGTCAATAGATGCTGTGGCTTCATCCATGATGAAGATGCTCGTCTTCCGCACAAAAGCCCTTGCTAGGCAGAACAGCTGTCTTTGGCCCTGGCTAAAATTTTCACCCCCTTCTGTGACTATAGCATCTGGAAATGATATAGCAAAAACAATATTTATGGGGGGGGTTGTATGAGAGGGTCAGATCAGAGTAGAGGATATGCTTGGAAAATAATGACTCGCTTTCAGCATAAAGATTTTCAAAGTAACATTACCTAGGTTTACAGCTGCTGGTGACCCAATTTTGCCTGTTTATTTCCATTGTTCAAAACAACCAGTACTTCTGTCTCACTGTATTTTTTATATCTATTAGACATCAAAGTAGCTAAGGATGTTTAAGAGCGAGTTTCTCTGGAACACGTGCAGTCTAGGACGCTGCATCCCCCTGTCAAAGTGGCATCCATCATTTCTTTACCCTAAGGCTTTACCACTTTTAAGGTTTTGGGATTTGTGTGTTTTTTTTTTTCTTCCCCATGGCCAAATGATTCACACCTTTAAGCTTTTGAAATCTTCCTCCCTGGACACGGCTATTGGAAAATACAGACGTACATATTCTAGATAACACCTGACTTCTTTACACCTTATTTGAATTCACAAGACCCGTAAACCTCAATGCTTCATAACGAAGACATACTGAAATAAAAAAATAATTTTACCATTGACTTGAATAGAAACAGAATTTTGCCCCACAGGTGCAGTTGCTAAGGGAGTTGGATGGATATAGGACCTTTGCCTGCATGCAAGTACTTTTTGTCACCTTCCATAAACCTAAAAAGCTTTTTCTTCAGCAACTACCTTTTTAATAAATAGCAAACATGAAATGTTGTGAACACCGGAGGCAATCTTCTCAAAAAGCAAGTCTTATTACCTAGGCCCCCAGGGAGCGCTTTCACCACGTGCTTGAGCTGTGCTATTTCCAATGCTTCCCACAGCATGCTGTCAGTGCACTTCTTCTCAGGGTCCAAGTTAAACCTACAGTTATGTGTGATTCAAGAATATCAGTCAATATAAACTTCTGCAATGTATTTCTTCTTTCAGTGTGCTTAGAAACAAACTTGCAAATAATCAGAATCCTATGCTGAAGATCTGGGCCTGATTCTGACCTATCATAGGTATAAATCCACTGAATTTTGCAGACTGGTCAACATTTATACCAATGTGATTAAGAACAAAATTTGACTCTTTCAGTTGAGCAGAATGGGAAAAGCTTCCTGTTTTGCAGATATTTTTGCGGTTTTAGAATTTATTTTGTTCTGAATAAAGTAAAGAAATTCTCATGTTTTACTAGAAAAAGCTCTGCAGAAAAAAAGCTGTGAATATATCAGTTTAAATTAACATCTTTTTTTAACAAAGGCCAAAATTCTACCACCTCTCCTTCTAGATCCAATGTTTCTTTGTTCTTTACTGCTATAGAAATGCTAAGCAGAACAATAAAGCTTCATACTGAATTATGAAATGCAAGTCTCACTACAACTGAACAAATCTTGGATTTATGAACAGATGAATGTTATTTTAGCTTGCTGTAGCCCAGAAATGATAGCAAAAAATGTGAATCTCATCTCATATTAATATATAGAATGATAATCAGAAATAAAAGATTCAATGGTGCCTAACACTTTTTATTTTTACTTTTTACTCCTACTGTATGTGCTGTGAATGACTGATGCTGGCCTACATAAATTTTTAATAGGTTAATTAATAAAACAAAGGTACACAGTCACCTCATCTTCTAACATGAATGAATCATGCTCTGTTCAGGCAAGTTCAGGAGATAATCTTGGGATCTGTATTAGTGTGGAGTCAGCAAACCACAGAAGGCTGTATCATTTTCAGTGAACTCTAATGACTTTTATGTAGAAACTGTAACTGCAGGTAATGTAACTCTGCACTGAGGATTGTACTGCTCCTTTCTAAGGTAAATGCCACTGACATAGGGAAGGACATTTGTTGGAGACTGTGGAGCTTTTTGCCACTGTTTCTACTGCATCATGCTCTCAGAGAAAGAAGATTCTCACAGATATTCTCACAGATGAAAGAACATCTCAAAGACTAGAAGAGGAACGCGGATAAAGGCTCCAGGATAAAACACCCCAGACCTCCCCCAATACTTCTCAAATTGTTCTGCTTCCTCTTTTCTACATTAATTTTTTAGTCTGCATTTTTTCCACCTCATTTTTTAAGGCAGACAGATGAAAACAGATGTAGGAAGAAGAAGATTTCAAGAAGTTCTGGGTGGTTATGGGTATTTGATCAGTGAGCTAAACTGATTACTCGATCCTGGAGGAATAAATAGTGACTTTCCCTACTTCCCAGGCATGGGATGCCTTTTGCCAACAGCGTGCTGACCAGGCTCAGGCACTGGGAAGGTGCAGTCTGGCAGGGGTGGGTAAAAGGCACAGACAGAAAGCAGTGATCCCCCCTACTCCAACTGAGGAGACTGGAATGAACAGTTTGCTATCAGCAGTTCCATAAAAGTCATTATACGATATAATTCTAATATACGATGGCATATAAGTCATTACATGTTTTTTATTGCTGGTGCTTAATGCTTACCGGATTGTTCCGCTGAATAAAATAGGATCTTGGAGAATGATTGACAGCCTGGATCTCAACGTCTGTAAGGGGAGCTTAGCGATATCTATACCATCAATGATAATCCTTCCTATTCAAAAGAAAATTGATAGTCTGCTAGACTGTTTATGACGCCACACAGCTGCTGGCAAAGACATGGCTCGCTTTCAGCTTGCAATACAGTACAGCAGGAACATAAACTGCATATCCTCTTATTCACTAATGAAACAAGTTTTGGTTAAGCAGCAAGCACAATTGTCTTGAGACTATTGTCCTTCCGCCTCAGCTGGGAGGAATACAAAGAATACCTGTAATATTTTATGAATGATTAGACACACTACTTCTCTGCTTGACCATTACAAACATCTATCAAACAAGAAGGTAAGAGGTTAGTTCAACGAGGGACTAGTTACCAAGGGGAACAAGCGTTTCAAAAAGCCAAATTACCGTTGAGCACTTTGAAATTTTATCTCCAAGTACAACTGTCTGGCTCTGTGTAACGGCCCTGTGGGCGATGTGGCTGGGAAACTGAGGCTAAAAGTTTTTGAGATGCACAGGAAGGCATCCGTGAGGCACAGGGACATGGCACACATAGCAGGAAATATGGCAGGAAATTCCAGGGCAGCAGGCCAAACTGCAATCCCCAGTTGCTGAGTTTTTCTGGGCCCAGTGGGTCCTATCTGTGCCTTGTGCCTTCACTGTACTTGAACACCTTCCCCTTTTACGGTTTGCTCCTACTATTGTGCTTTAACAGCACAAAAGGACTTTTGCTCCTTTCAAGTAGAATTTTTATTGATCCAGCTATCAATGGCACAGCTGTTAGGTGACAGATGATATCACGTTTAAACAAGGCCAGAGAGTGTGTCCTGCAGAGTCAAAGATTGCACTTCAAAGCTGCTGCTGTTAAGGAAAGGACTATCAAAGCACCTTCAGGAGCTACGCTTGACCGATATGCAAAAGCATAACCTTACCCTCAAAAGTGTCAACCATTCTGAAAAATGCAAGAGAGAAAGAGGATTTTCCACTGCCTGTTCGGCCGCAGATCCCAATCTGTGACAGAGAAAGCAGATGAACATCAGGTGAGCGGAAGCAGATAATGTATTTGACACTTAAGATGAGTGGATGGAGGAGCTGTTCTGATCCTCATGATCCTTATGTCCTCCTGACAGTTCAGTCAAACTGAACTGGACACAACAATCCCTAAGTTCACTCCTTGTCTCAGGGGTCTGAGCATTTAGGAATAAATCGAGGCCAGTCCTGTATACAGGAACAATAGGAGAGTGGCATGATGGGAATAAAGGCAAGAGAGCCACACGGGAATGATGGAAAGTAGGTCTAACACAGTAAGGGGTCACTGTCGCTTCTTTTGGCACTTCTGTCAGCAAGGCACTGGGATACTGAGAAGTGGTGTGTAGTTCTAACTTCTCACTCTAATGCATGCCTAAACACATCAAACTAAGAAACCTGCAGACTCCTTTCTAGTGCACTACATTCTTTTAGAGAAAAAATTCTGTAATTCAGTCACCAAAACTATGGTATGTTTTTCCAACTTTGTGATTTTTACGATGTGCTAGTCTAAAGAGCTTCTCAGAGTCACTGCAGTTCTTTACCTTTTGTCCTGGAGAGATGTGGGCATTAACATGCTTTAGCACTGGCTTTAAGTTGCTGTCATATCGGACACTGAGATTCTGGATTTGGATCTCCCCTCTGTCTGGCCAGTTCTGGGGAATCTGTGAGGAAGCTGTACCAGGAGTACAGGGAGGAAAAAAAAAGAACCCCAAACAAAAAATCAACCCTCTCATAATAAATTAATCAGCTCATTAAGTGATTTACTATGTTTTTCATGGTAATACACTGCAAAATCATAAAAATTTCAGCAAGCTCTTTCTGCACGCTGCACAAAACTGCACTTACAAAGGAGCCCTTCGTAATTTTCAGCTTCTGTTTTGAGAAGGCCATTGATTCTTTTCACTGCACCCAGCTGGATCTCCATGTCAGCCAGGTTACGAACCATCCAATTCAGGTAGTTAGACACCTGATGTAAAGCAAATACACTACTAAATTCCAGGTTTTTAGTAGTTTGCAACATTTGACCAGCATGCAGTTTATATTCCTCCATAGTAACACTTGTTCAGCCTTAATAAGCTGAAGTTGTGAATGAACTGTATGGTACACATCAACAGGGTGACAACAATGACTAAAGGTTAAATTTTGTAACTGCAGTGCACAGACACTTTCTACTATGGAGATCTGAGCTACACCAACAGGAAAGAGGGAGAGGAACAGTAAAGACAGGTGAAAAGACATCAGCTTGGTAACTTAAGGTTTGACAGTCTAGAATGATGTACTGGGGCATAATTACAATTGATGCACTGAAAAAATATTCTTCACAATGAAAGACAATATAAGAAATACGATGCAACTTGGCCATGTTTTGTTGACATATTTGAACTAACACTTCAAAGAACATTTTATCTAAAGACTGAAGAAAGCATACACTCAAATATGTCAACCATTGAATGCGAACTGAAGTTAACACGTGGTTTCAGCGATGTTACAGTACCCACTATAGATGTACAGACACCTTCGATCTTCCTGTTCATCTTTGTGCCCTGAAGAATTGCAAAAAAATGTTTGGGAGAGACAAAAAGGGTCCTGAGATTCTTACCATAAGAGCATAGGTTAATCCCAAGCCTACAAGTCCTGAAGAGAGTTTACTATACAGGCAACTGGTAATAGAAGTGACAGCTGCTATGAGTACCACACATGCTCCAATGTACTCCTGAAGGAATATGAATAAGCTTCATCACTATAAGTCCAACAAATGATTAAAACATTCTCAAACTTTGCATACCAAATCACAAACCCATTGCACAGTTTGAAATGCAGGCAGAAAACACCACATAAGTCCATACAGACCCTGCCTAGGAACCCATTCTCATTGCCTTTAGCGTGGCTGTGCTGTTTGGAAACGCTGTTGTACACAGGAGTGGTACCAACACTTCTAATCTTCTTCTGGAGAAGTCAACACAGATATCTTAAGCATGTAATGGAGGTGGCTGAAACTGCGCAGCTGATGTTCCCTGGGGTAGGAGGGAAATGCTCATGTGATCCCCTCTGTGAGCGGATCCTCTCTGCAGCTGATGGTTGACTGCTGGGAGGCACTGCAGTTGCTACCATCCATATTTGTTCAAACAAGCTGTTCTTGCACAACATGTATCTATTAGTCGGACTGTGTCCACCCATGATGGGCTTTTGCTGCTTTAATTTAAATCATTAGTGATTTGACTTCCCACAGACAAGTCTTTGAGTAAATATGTAACAGACGAGAAAATGAACTCTGTAGGAGGGAAATTGTCACTCGTCTGTGTTTGTACTGTTTGGTGATACAGGCAACGATCAGAATTAGGGACTTCAGATGGTCTAGGACTGAACATATAAAAGGGTAATAACATTTTATTTAAGTCATACTCAATATCTGAATTTAAGTAGCAAAAGGTACCAGCTACAATAGAGTCCAAAATGGAGGTATAGAGTGTGACGTGAAATATGAGTTAACATACACTTAGCACATATAAAAGGAGCCCATGTTACCACAAAGTACCAGTTACCATGGTACTACACCTGTATCTAACAAAGCCTGATACAAATATCATCATCCACAGTATAAAATTCCTTGATTTGCTTCTAAAGGAATTATTCTTAATAAATAATTTCTCATGCCAGGCCACTTTACAGAGCACTCTAAGGAAACAGGCATCTGAATATCTTTGGCATTCTTCAGAGGACCCAAAACAGGCACCAACCTGTCTATGTCCTTCTGCTAAAGAGAGCTTCCAAGATGTTGCAACGTTCCTGGGGAGCCACAAGGCAAAGGCCTGCTGACACTGACTAACACAGTCCCATAAAGGCATCCTGGCTGGCGGCACAGCTCAACCAGCTCTGATCACTCTTCACACACAGAGGAGCCAATGTGACCTATAAAAACTATTCTTGTCTTGGAGAAACAGCTGCAGGCTATGGGGAAAATTCGTACTCCATTCAGTTTCCAGGATGGGTTGGGCATGTGTTCATTACAGACAAAGAAATATAGACATAAAGGGTAAAGGTATAGCTTTAAAACCCAGCTAAGGCTGGATAACTGTCGGATGCCTCATCACATTGCTTGGAATGAAGTCAAAATTCACTGTGTATACCCAAACATAATGTACTTGCCATGCGGACTTCCAGCCAGCGATTGGCAGCTGTAAGGAAAAGGGAAGCGATGTTGTTGGAATCTGTGTATTCGAGAAGTTTTTGTCGAAATTTGGCTTCATACCTAAAAAAAAAAAAAAAAAAAGAAAAAGAAAAAGAAAAAAAAAGGGTCAGGGCTTGGGGTCTTTGAAAAACGAAAAGTAAAATTTAATTTCTGGGTGTATATGCTCATGGGCAGCTTGACGCAGGGTTCAAATCAGCCTATCAATAGTTCAGAGTGACATCATCTTTAGACTTGTATTATTCACATGCAAACTGTATTTGTAAAGTATCTTCAGGAGTAAATGGATGTTATTGCATTGATGAAACTCTGTGTGGGACTTCTGGATCACACTGGGCATTTTGTAAACGTATTTTATTACATGGTAACTCTGAGAGACAAATCTGAAACTAAAAAAATTAAAAATATATATGAGAAAGAAATAATACATGCATGTACTTGTGAAAAGAAATATTCGTACTGCAGAATGCAGTTCCTCTTCTCACTTAATCATATAAGCTCAAATTTTAAAATTTATGTTACTGTAGTGCCTAGAAACTGTAATAATTTATAAAGTATAAATTCAAAGTACCTCCAGTCATGCGAACTCCAGTGTTCTGTTTGTCCTTATCACTAAACAAATGGAGCACTTTGAAAAACAAAAGTCCAAGCACATGGTGCAACAAATTCCCTGCTACACCTATTCAGACCAGGGTCTTGGCAAGCATGCAAGTCAGCCAGTCACCCCTTTCAGCTGGGCATATTTATTTGCATAGGTATAAATTAATGTGATGTTAGTAATAAAGTGTATCAATAATTATGTCTAATAATAAAGGAGAAGTTTGGCACAAAAGCCTTTTCCAGGGTAGTAACAGAAGCTTGAAGGCCTGAAGAACTAGTTTAAGCACCCAAAACTTGCCTTTTTTCCCCCTTTATTACATTAGCAAGTTTAACAAACTTGCTAATCTCCCTCTATAAAACTTTGCCCTATTTATATCCTTAGCTATTATGGTTGCAACAAGCACTACTTATTTATAAACTCAGGTCTCCTTTTACTGATACGAGAGAAAGATATGACAATGTTTTGTTTATGTGTTCAGTTTTGGGCTCCTCACTACAAGAAGGACATGGAGGTGCTGGACCGTGTCCAGAGAAGGGCAACTAAGCTGATGAAGGGTCCAGAGCACAAGTCCTATGAGGAGCGGCTGAGGGAACTGGGACTCTTTAGCCTGGAGAAGAGGAGGCTGAGGGGAGACCTGACTGCGCTCTCCAACTACCTGAAAGGAGGTTGTAGTGAGGTGGGTGTTGGTCTCTTCTCCCAAGTAACATGCGGTAGGACGAGAGGAAACGGCCTCAAGTTGCGCCAGGGGAGGTATAGATTGGATATTAGGAAAAATATCCAAAAGGGTTGTCAAGCATTGGAACAGGCTACCAGGGAAGTGGTCCCTGGAGAGATGTGTAGATATGGTGCTTAGGGACATGGTTTAGTAGTGGACTTGGCAGTGCTAGGTTAATGGCTGGACTTGATGATCTTGGAGGTCTTTTCCAACCTAAACGATTCTATGATTCTAATTATGAAGTACATGGCTTAGAGAAGCTTTCAAATTTGTTCACTGCAGAGTATCTTAATCCTTCTTCTGAGTATAGTATAATAAAATTATGACTTTACATAAATCATTTATGCTTTTAAGGAAAAGAAATAAGTGCCACTTTGTGGAAATAATTTAGCTGTTCACAACTTAGCCATGTGCCAAGACATGGACCTGTTGGAGCGGGTCCAGAGGGCGGCCACAAAGATGATCAGGGGGATGGAACTCCTCTCCTATGAGGACAGGCTGACAGAGTTGGGGTTGTTCAGCCTGGAGAAGAGAAGGCTCTGGGGAGACCTTATCGTGGCCTTTCAGTACTTAAAGGGGGCTTGTAAGAAAGATGGGGACAGACTTTTTAGTAGGCCTGTAGTGACAAGACAAGGGGGAATGGTTTTAAACTGAAAGAGGGTAAATTCAGACTAGATAGAAGGAAGAAATGTTTCATGATGAGAGTGGTGAAACCCCGGACCAGGTTTCCCAGAGAGGTGGTAGATGCCCCATCCCTGGAAACATTCCAGGTCAGGTTGGATGGGGCTCTGAGCAACCTGATCTAGTTGAAGATGTCCCTGCCCATGGCAGGGGGGTTGGACTAGATGGCCTTTAAAGGTCCCTTCCAACCCAAACCATTCTGTGATTCTATGATAAGAGATGTCTGCTGTGTGCAATGAAGAAGGGCCTGGGCTGGCTCTGAGCGCGTTGGTGTGTTTGCATAGCCTAGAATGGTTGTTCCTGAAAGCGAGCATTAGCGTCACGCAGCGTCAGAGCTAGTGAGTCCTGCCTTTCCTCAGGACTAATTACCCTCAGTGCCCTACCATACGGAGATGGCTGTTCTGCTTCTGGAAACAATTCAGTCACATTTAATTTTCATATCTGTATACCATGAGGCATTATGCGATGCAGATATGCCTTAGAAGATGTGAGGTATGCATCATGAGTCAGTCATGCATATGCACGTGGAATGGGAATGCAGACAAAGTTACCACTGTTGGTGGAGTACTGCAGAAATATCAGAATTTCTCTTCAGAAAGTGTCCCCAGATTACCAGGCCTCCCAGAATACAGACCAGTCTTTGCAGAAGTCTTCACATTTACATTTTATTGATTATTTAGCACCAACGCTATCTGAAGTGCCAGATAGCAAATTATAAATCAGGCCAGAGCATCTGCTGAAGGTGTATTTATAGCTGCAGCAGTAGCTGTCTTTCTGATCTCCCCCTGGATTTTTTGTACATTTCTTTCCTTACGCATTCTGAGAAAGCGGAGGACGGAGAGTTACCCAGGGTAAGGGCACTCCAGGAACAACGGACACCTCCTAACATTATGACGGGATTCCTGAATTAGTCTTATTTTTAGGGATGCTCAAGCTAGCAAGTCTAATCTCCACTACTCCTGCTAAATGTTAGGCAGCTGAAAAGCTACACAGTCCTAAAAATAGCTAGGTTACCAGCTGATGCGGGAGGCTGGCAGGCAGATGGAATACAGAACTTACTAACACACATGGCTGTTGGGTCAGACACACGTCAGTTACTGCAGGATTTAAGGAAAAGGAGGCACAAAACGCAATTCTTTGACAGAGGAATTCATTTCAAGGTGACAGGAAGAATCAAGAGGGAACGCTCCAAATGACTGAAAATATTAGCTAGATGGCATTGAATATTATTTATAGTATCAACACCTGAAAATATACAGCCATAATACTCTAAAGATCCTCTTGATCAAGTAGAACATATGGATAAATGAGAAAAGCAATAATTAAAAGAGAAATTGAATTTCATTAAAACTGAACATAGATATAGCTACAAACTAGAGAACGCTGTTGGCACTTAACGAATTAAATATCCAATAACAGTAATTAATAATGGAAAATACTATGCTGTTCTACCACTCTTCGGGAAGCTACCTTCAGTCAAAAAGAAACAAACTCTTGAATTGGTTGTTCTTTCATTAAGCTATTTAGATCCTATTTAGAATAGTTTAAGAAAAGTTAACTTTGTGCATTACTTCTATTAAAAAATTAACTTAATAGGTTAGGGGGAATAAGCACTACCGTTTCAAAGACGGAATAGTAACAGTAATAATTAACTGAGAAAACGTGTAGACATCTAGATGAGATGGGTGTGGAAGACAGTTGACCGCATTTGAGTCAACTGGGAAAAGACAAGAATAGCACTAGCGTGGGGAAAGCAGCCGGTCAGCTCAGCAGTAGTTTTATTGGTACCTCTACTAGTATCAGTGTGACTGCCATTTTTGTAACACAGATACACAACCCAGGCACGTTATCAGGTATTCCTGGGCTGCTCTCCCGTGAGCTTATGTGGACGGAAAAATGAATCAAAACAGATGATGAAAGACTTTGTCTCCAGCTTGTGTATTTTCAAAATCAGTATAAACAACCACATTTTCAGCTAGCAATCTGAAAAATAACTTAGGGTGCTATTGTACCCTCTGAAGTCACTAGCATGCACAGTTTATCTTACCAGGACATTGACTCATACACAAATTACTCTGGCATAACAAGTTAGTGCATATTAGTTGTTCCATAGAAACTGTCCAAGCGCATGGTCTGCCACACTGCACGCTGTGGTAATTGCAAGCTAATTTAGCTTCTTAAATCACATTTGCCCACAAGTTTTTTTTTAGGCTGCGTGCAAGTGTATGGAGAGTTACCGCAAGGCAGCTGACACACATTAGCTTGTTTTTCTACAGTAACTCCTTCACACGCAAAATGCTTAAAGTTCTTCAATGTTTTGGAGTTCCCCCTTACCAGTGTTTTGGGGACTCTGGATTTTCCAGGTGACTCAAATTACAATTACTTATAACTGCACAATTGCAGTACGGAATCAGAGAGAGATATTCAAAAGCGAGGTAATGTAAGTTTCTTAAAAAACTATACCTGAAGGCTCGGATCGTGGTAAGACCTTCAACAGTCTCTGAAAAATGGGAGAGTAATGGTAGTTGAGTGCTGTCATCCAGCTGCTGCAGGTCCCTGGGGAGGGTTACGAGAAGATTTTTGTAAAAAGCCAGTTTTGTTGTGCAATTATTCTCTTGAAAAAGGCCCAGGGAGTGAAAGGGAATATCGTCACAATAATTATATACGTAAGGTTCAGATAGATTGCAAAGCAGTGCTGCATGTCTCTGAGCGGGCAATGAAGACCCCAGGAGGACTTTTCTTTTAACATTTGAATACAAACAGTGCTGGAGTTCTGAATGGGTCTTTTCCCTTCACTGCCTTCTCTTGTTTCTCCTATATTCCTATTTCTTATACTCAATTGTTTATTCATTTAAACACCATTCTGGCTTTATGCTGAATATAAATTTAATGGGATATTGCAAATAAGAACTCGAGTTAAGCAGAAAGCAAAATGCAACTTCCTCTCTATCCCCAGATGACAGCACAACTTCTCACTGAGCTAACAGTATAACTCATACATTCAGTAAAGTAAATGAGAGCCCGCATTTATCATTAGGTTGTGCTTCTCAGTTTCATGTTTAGTCATCAAATCAGTGGAAGCACATGTGGGGTGAAATTCTATTTAGTCTCAGTTCCTTCTAGCAGGAAGTAAGTTGGTTGCAGACTCCCTCTGGATCCATGCACACGTGATGGGATAAATGCATTGCTGCAAACGCTTCTTGAGTGCCACCGGGAGGGAAGCTGTATGACCGTAGAAGGAGAAAAATCACAGATATGGCTAAAATTTTTCAACTTGTTAAAAACTAAAAGGCACCCAGAACAAGAGAGGATGCTCGTGCATGTTAGATCCTTAATGGGCAGCATTCTCCAGCCTCTCCCTGGGTTTACAGATTTCCACTTCCACCTGGATAGGCAGACAGCAGTTTCCCTGTTCTGTCACCACATTTTCTTGGACGTACCCAGCACGCAGACCTTGGGGAGGACAGAATCCATTTGATTTTTTGTATCCTGTGAAGTCTAAGAAACTTTGATCATGGACAAAGACCCTGCTCATACCTCCCAGAAGTTCTGCTTGAAGAGCTGCAGACAAAGGAACTTGTAAAATGACACATTTTCACTATACTGGATTTGGCTCACTTTCAGGGAGGGCCATGGCTTTGGCAGGACCGAATTTAAACATGAAGTTCCCCAGCACTGCAATGCAATCGTGCACTGCAGAAGATGTTTCTATTGCCAGAACGATACTGGTTTATGCTCTTACCGTGACGCGACTCGGAAGTACTTCTGGATGAAGTAACACATGATTGCGAGGGGAACCAGGGCAATGAGAAACATTGGTGTGACGTATGAGATGACGGCAAGAGCAGATACACACAGCAAAGTGGAACGACTCAAGCACTCCAGGGTAGCTGGAATGTGCTGTATAGATAAAGAAGAATAAGCACACACAATCTTCCATAACAGATCAAGTTTAAAACAGCATTATTTCATTTTCCTTTCTCCCACTTACACAAGGCAAAAAAATTTGAGGATTTGAAGCACTAAGCATACAGGTCTGCTTTTGAATTGACTGCTGGGTTTTGGGAAAGTCTGAAGGGATTTCTGTGGGGCTGCTTCACATGTCTGTATTGTGGACCACAACCCTCATGTCAGAGGATTACAGATGGGATGCAATAGATGATTTCAGCGTCTGCATTGATCCTATGAACTGGCAGTGCAGTCTGGGGCAACTACTGATAATTTTAATTTCAGTCATTTCTGTTTTGGGCAACAGCATTTGCCTTTTTTTCATTTCATTTGCTCATATGTGTCAAGTGAATGTGTTTATCCACTTTTAAAAAAAAGTAGATCCTCTTCATTTGGGGATATCACTATTGATCTAATTTCACTTCCCTTTTTTATACAGGGCATCTTAATCACATAAATGGTTTTTCAATGTGCATTTAAGATGAGAAATTCATTCTGAACCTAGAAAACCATGATGCAAATTAATATAGTAGTCAAAATTATAGATCATCAGTAAACTTCATCTAAATGAGTGTATAATAAATGAAAATCCAGTCTTTCGGACTGGGAAAGATAGGATAACTTGGGAGCTTGGATATATTTATTCAGTACCTGGTCGATGGTATTGCAGTCAGCTGAAAATCTGTTCAATATACTTCCCAGCGGTGTTGTTTCAAAAAACCTAAAATGAGACAAGGAATGGGAAAGATTACAATATTGATAGAAGAACAGTTTTAAATTCTTTTTCCTGTCTTCCTTAAGCTAGGTACTGTATCACAGATACAAGCAAATAAATTGACAACCACAGTAAAGTTTGTCATTCTTCCCTGTAACCATGGCTTTCCAATAAAATGGCAGTCTTGACTGTAACCCAAGAACAGCAAGCATGTCCTCAGCTCCCTCTACTGCCTGAGCTATGCAAATCACATGACTAGATTTAAAAAATGCTTTCAGATTTGCAATTGGAGGCCTCTTCAATCCATGAAAAATGCAAACAAAGTTAAATCGCAAGTCTTGCATTTTTCTGGGAATAGAAATGCATAACTAAGAACAACTGTTGGAATAATATATTAAAAGACCTTTCCTTTACATTTGCATATGCAAAATACATACTTCATTATTGCTCTGTAATTGTTAACTGTTCCATAACTCATGTTGAACCTGAAGTCTAATTCTATCCTGAAAAAAAAGTGTTTTTAAAAAAAAAGCTCAGGTTTTCCATGTTTATTATTTCTCCATGATTTCTGGGTCAAATACAGTTAGCTTAAAAATCAGAAGGTATTTTTCCTAATGTTCAGTAACAGCTGCAGGTTTGAATCAAGCTACAACTTTCCTTTCATGCTTTAGAAATAAAAGTTATGCAGGACAACAAAGGCCTTTACCAGTATCTGTGCACCCCAGTGTACCCTAATGATCCTTGTGATGACACTTGTCTAAGCTCATTATCTTTCTTAGGCTTGCACAATCGCTGCCTGACAGTAAATATTTCCAGTGATTAAGATTATGATGCATGCTATGAATGAACCACACAACATATTGATCAATAACTGTGTTTTCTCCCTAATTAAAAACAGCAAAGAGAAATTAAACATGTGAGGAAGTAAATCTCTTAAGTCCCAGTCAGGCAGGAGAGGCATTGACTAGTGTCTAGGAACTCAAGCAGCCATTTTCAAATGGGTACCATTTTCAAAAATTGCTCAGTAGTTTGATACCTGGTGATTTTCAATGACAAATTAAAACATTGTGATTCACAGTCACTTCTTAATAAAAACTGTGCTTAGAAGACTGCCTTGAAGTGAGGAACACAAAATGACTACAATACAATTTGTATTACAATTGGAGCAATACCTCATTGGAGCCAAAATAATTTTATTTAGTAAAGAAGAGTGTAGCTTTTTGGTGACTTTCAAGCCAGTCCACTCCACTGCTATTGATGTGACAAGACATAATACAATCCCGAGACAGCAGAGAATGCTGAAAACTTTTGAATACGGAGAATGGTTGAAATCCTAAGAAACAAAGAAAAAGTAACAAAATTATTTGCTGTACATTATGTTTAAAATTTATTGTAAAAACACAAACACAAGACTCCCTAAATTAAACTGCCAATGATTTTCAACCACCTTAAACCACAATTTATTATCCTTTGGAGAGAGGAGTGTTTGCATGAAAGTAAGAGGATAATTAGGTATTTAAAATCATAGAATACTACAAAAAACCCTGAAAAGATACATTTGATAATTTCATCTGAAGGAAAAAAACATCTTCAAAGCATTTGTTATGGCTTTGCAGTTTTGGTCAAATTTTTTAATAGGAACAGAACATAACAGTTTTTCATTTGAAATACTAATTTCATATTAAAACCCAGCATCAATAAAGCATCTTTTAGAGATGAAAGTGTGACTCCAGTGAAATCACACAGGCACCTCCCAAACAGTAATGTGGATTATTTGTAGGCACTAAATCCTGATAAAGAAAACAATCCCAGTTCTAACAAAATCCCTCCACTACTGCTTTATATATACGGAGTACCCTGCTAGGTAACACTGTGGTCAGTTCCATGTGGAATTCACACAAAAATCAACCAAAAAAGTGTGCTCATCAAAAAAAAAAAAAAAAAAACAACTGTTTCCCATATGTTACAAAACCTGAAAGCGCTACTTGCAGTGAGAATGCAACAGTACAGGAAAAAGAAAAAACCGATGATATCAAAATTACTTTAGAGACCAAGGTCTAGGCATATCAGCTAGATGATGAAAATACAACAAATCTAGCAAAAGGAGAACAAAAACACACAAAACTTAACTTTTAGTTTTATTGCACTGTGTACCCAAAAATGCATTAACCCTCAAAATACTCTGGAGTGGCTCTATTACTAGAAATATAGCACACTGCATACAAATCTTGGAGCAGAGGTTGACAGGGGGAGATCACGACCAGTTAAATCGTAAGAGGAAGGAGAATGAGGCATTGCGTACCTCACAGTGAGAGCAGTTTTTCAGTTCTAGCTCTGTCTTCCCAGAAATGGCATCCGAGGTCCAGCGCGCCAGGCAGTAGTCGATGGCCACCATCACCGTGTGCTTCAGCAGCTGGGACAGAACCAGCAGCGGCAGGAGGAGGATTCCTGCTGCGCTGAGGTACTTGCCACAGGCTCTCCAGGGCATCTTTGCTCTCTGATGCAGCACTGAAGACAGGTTGTCTTCATCATCACTTTCTGTTACTTCTTCTGCGATGTGCATGAAAAAAGTACAGCCACACTGACTTACTCGTACACACCTTGCATAGAGACTGGCAAGGGGCAGCTACAAAACAGGTCATCTTATACAGGATGAAGAGTGGCTTTAAGGTGAAATTACCTGCTCAGGCATGCATGTATTAGCCTGCTAAAGTTAGTAATAATGCATGCTAGAAAGATGCAAAAATCCTCAGCACTAGGTGATCAATGTCTCCAGTCACGTTCTGGCAATTTAAAAGTACTGGCTTGATAAAAATTAATTGCAATTTTTTCCTAGGTAAGACCTTAAACTAAGTATGCTTAGCTACTGACAGGTTTAAGGTCACCCAGCACAGATTATTCAATATTATTCCTCTTCTGTTATCAAACCATGTTCAAGTATAAGAAAAAAACACTTAAAGGTTTGGAGGAAGCTATGACTTCTGAATGCTTGAAATCACTGTAGTCCACAGGTAAAAATCAATGGAATCATTGCAAATCATGACCCACATGAAAAATGACTATTCTCTTGCCAGTTTTAGTTATGTTAATTCATTCTAAAATGATTTAACTGTGAAACAGAAATGTAGTGATACTGGGCTCAAAGGGTGTCCTTTTACCTTCATCCTCTTCATCATCTTTCAGCAGAGCTTCCCGGGAATACATAGTCCTCCGGAGATTTGTTCTTTCCAAAACAGTTTTTCTTTCAATAATAGTCTCCTAAAAAAGGGACAGTTTGTGTGTTTTCAAGCAGAGAATTAACAAAAAAATTACTAGCTGTGACAATACTTGTTTCCAATCAGAATATCAGAGAAAAATAAAAGTGAGACTCTTACAGCAGGCAGTCTTAAGTGACTGATTTGCTACCTCTGTCTAAAACCAAAGGACATAAATTAGATATCTGACGTTAATTTCAGGTTGTCAATCCCAACCCTCCTGGAATCTTAACTTGGACAGATATCCCTGAATTAAAAAGACCTAAAATTAATATCTCATTCTTCCTGTGTTGTAATATTAAAGACAAAATGTGTTAATGATTTAGAAAGCTTGATATAGGCACATCTGGAAAACTTCTACCCGATGCAATGAGTAAATTCAGGCATATTTATAGAAGCAATTGTCAGTATTGCATATTATCAATGCTTTTCCCCTACAATGGCCCAATTTAATATTCCCTCGACAACAATATTTTGATAGGGCTTCACTAACAAGAATGGGTCAGAGGCAACAGTATCAAGGAGGTATGAGATGTCCAGATGAAGGAACTTCCCTTAGTAGATAAATAATAATGGTAATAGTAATACTATATTCATACTAAGTTAGAAAGCACACACAGCATGTCAATCCTTGCTAATGCTTTCAACCTAAGAAAAAAAACCTGTCACATTTTTTGCAAATGTCGATTGCCCTGCCCATCAAACACCTTCTCCAGCTCTTGGTCTTGTCGATTCATTAACGTCTTCCAGTGTTCAAAGAGCTCAGTCTCTGATTTCTGAATGTCCTTGAGTGTTCCTTCTCTCTGGATGTTACCATCTTTCATTGCAATTATCTAAGAAGTTAGAAACACAAGTGATGAGATAAATAGCCATGTATCTCTATTTATTTTAAAGCTATGTTGCTGTGTCTAGACAGACTTTTCTATTTTCTTAAATAAAGAATACTTATGTGAACAATCTGTCTTTTAGAAAGACAGTGAAGTTCTATCTCAGCTCTATCCCCTTCACTTAAAATGCTGCAAAAACAGAAACTTCTTGCACTTCATGCTTTCAGAAAGGAAAGCTGCTTTTAAGTAAGAACGAAGAAGAACGGGGTCCCCAGCAGCAGACAGGAGAGTGCATTACTCTTCCTAAATACAAGTCATTAGCAAGATAAGATTTGAGAGTTCTCTTACGTCCTGAAAGGAAAAGGCTTTTAGCCACACACTGTGCACAGCATATTTTGCCCTCATTCAGGCAATTAGATATGAGCATGCTGGCTCCACCATCTGTTTGATATCATGGACCTGATAAGGAAAAGCTAGGGAATTTGAATCCCTAAAGCTTTTAAAAGCATTAATAGTGGACACGGTGTGAAAAAAAGTACATATACAAGACAAAGTCTGAAAGGTGTGGTTTCCAGGTTTATATCAGTGTAACTACATTATATACACAGTGTAACTACCTTCACTTTACAGCTGACACGGAGAATTGGAAAATGAGGCGTGTGGATTGTAAACCCACGTGATATCATTAGAAAATAGTTAATGCAGTATTTATTTTTCTCTCTCCCTGGAAACTCAGAAATGTCTGTGGGGGGATGGGAAGGAAATAGTCTATTCCACTTATTGCTAAGAATTTACACCAGAGGAAAGGGAAAAATAAAGCAAACGAGGATCTTTTTGTGGTAATTTATTCAGGAAACCCATAATTGGGCTGGACCCTGAATTCTTCTGAGGGTTTTGATACAGAGATTTAGGAGGGCCATCACATACGCTTCAAATTATATTTTTATTTAAAATTCCTTCATAAAATAAAATAAATATTCCTGCTGCACTCCATTGGGTAAAATTTGCTAAGGCTTAATGAGAACTGTGCTTAGGAAAAAAACCTAGCCTACAGGCTGTTTGGAACAGTATATTTCATAAGACATTACTGAAACCCAATTAGAAAATAATAAAAATAAAATAATTCCCATAGAGTATCTCATAAAACACGAACACCTAGAAATGAGTCTGACATTCACAAGACCATAGCTGTGCATATTAAAAAAAAATGCCAATATATAACAATTGAAAAAGAGGAAGCTAAAATGGATCTCACAGGGAGGGGAAGGAGGCAGAAAATTCCTGTATCCTGAGAGACACTAACCGGAAAACCAGAACTGTGTTTAGAACAGTAGTAATTCTTAAGGGTGTGTAACTGAGGGACAAGGTCACAGCAGACACCACAAAGGATAAATGCTGCCCACCAAAAACATGATCAGAACAAGATTAATGTCTATCTGCAACTTTATAGCAAGCCAATATGAAGAACAAAAAGCAGCTGAAATATGATTATTGCTTGAGACAGAGTAACTGCTGCTATAGTCTGTGTAAGATGCAAATGACAGAGGAGGCCTCCTAGGAGGGATAACTGCAGTCATCGATCCTCGTAGGCAAGAAGACCTGTGATGTTGTAGCTGGATAACTGTAGCAGAACTAAGTGCAAGGCCAGTGTGAACCAATGAACTAAAAAAAAAAAAAAAAAATCAAAAAACCAAACCTCCTTACCCTACTTTATTTGCTTCATCTTTGACATTTGCGATTGCGAACTACAAAGTATACCTTCATTTTTTTTCTGTAAACTACAAGATATAACAAAGAAACCTAACAAAACAATTGAATACTACACATTTCTTAAAATTTTGCCAACATACAAAGGGTAAAAATGTTCTTGATACATTACGTACAAATACTAACCGCAAGGTAATACTGTTGTTTTCCTTATATTTCCATGCACCTCAATATCCATAAACACACCTTTTTCTGACAGCGCAGACAAATTCCTAGTAACATCCCAGCAGAGGCAAATATGTTACTCAAAGATTTCGCTGTTTTAAGATAAAAAAATGGGCAACATTTTCTGATATAACTAATGGGTTTGGATACTCCATATTTTAAATGCAGCCTGTTTTCATGGGCGTATTAAGTATCAGCTCTATGAAAATCCAACCTATTTAGGTGTTCTAAGATGGGAATCCCAAAATTATGGCACCCCAAACTCACTGGGTAATTTTCAAAAGATCTTTATTATGTCTCTTCTCACTAAACTACCACTTGGTGGAAAGATGAAGCGAAAGCCTTGTTTGTAGCAAGACATAATCATGCCACATTCTTGCCTCCTCAGAAAAACGGGAAGAGCTTTCTTACCCAGTCAGCATGGGGTAAGTACTGCAGCTTGTGAGTTACCAGCACAACGGTCCGCTTGTCTTCCCGTAGCATTTTCAGGATCCCTTCTTGCATGAGATGGTCACTTAGGTGGATATCCAGTGCAGAAAATGGATCATCCTGTCACGAGGAAAAGAGGTCAGCATTTGGAGCTGGCATTTATGGGATTTAAGGAAACTGACAGATTTTAATACCAGTAAAACCAGTTAGATCAATATAGACAATCAAAAGAGGCCATCAGAAGATGAAAATTGTTCTGAGGAAAGGTTTTCTTAAATTACATAACAACAAACCTTGAGCTGTGTCTGCAGCGAGCCCTCAGACATACGGTAACGTCAGCTGTGTAAATGCTACGATTTCCTGAGGCTGTCCGGGAACTGCTCCTCTCAGCAGATGCGTTCCATAGCCTACATAACTGCAGTACACTGCTTCTGTCAGACTCAAGTCAGTGCAGCAATGTACGTCTATGGCATACGTGACACAAACTGCTCCGGGGACAGTGACAAAGAGCACATTTTTCCTTTCCTTGTACATAACTGCCTTCGGATTTTTTTTTTTTTGATCCATAAATCAAAACTTTGTTAACAATGAATCACAAAAGGAGAAATATTGATCAGATTGATGACTCTGCTCAGATGCTTGATTTACGACCTAGATTATCTTATTGAATCAATGAATCATATGCAATTAATTTAGGCATAAGCTAATCTGTACCATCTTTTGGGGGACTTGTTTACTTAATCCTGTTTACATGGAATTACAAATCTATTATTTCTGCTTGCACTACTAATAGTGGCTGTAGGATTTACTTAGAATTATTATTTCATACTATTAAATTACACTAAACCCAGGGTTTCTTAAAAAATCAAATTTTGTTTTCTTTTGTCCAGATGTTTGCTGATAAATTAGGGTTGAATTTGAATTAATTCTGCTTTCTCTGAGCGACATCATTGCCACCGGTTACTTAGGGAGAGTTATAAGCAAAAAGGTGAGTACTTTAGAAAACCGCCTCAAACTTTTATTCTCTTCAGTTTTGCAACAATTTATATTGTGACTGCATTAGATATTTTAGTGTTGTTGCCTTCATGTATCTACAAAACCAAAAACATCTGAAATCAATAGTAAGATAAATATGACCACTGACATTCTAATAAATCAGAGCATCATAATATAGAGCAATTAAAAAGTGCTTTTGCAACACAGTAACTTCAGACTGTGATACAGAATTTATTCTCAAAAATGCGTGTGCAACTGTGTGTGCACTGTGCCCACTGAGCAAGGATGTATGTTGCCAGCTTTACTGCTGCACTATTCCAGTCTGGCACAGATCTGAACATCATTCTGAGCCCCGAGTTTGTGCACAGCCACCTCGTGCGCAATGTTGCACTGAAAATGCCAGTTCACAGAACATGATGTTGCACTGTGGAGTCAGGCGAGACTGTTCATTAAGGCAGCACTCACCATACATGATTATAATGATGCATTGATTACAAGACACCTGAAAAAAATCAGTTCGTGCTACAGGACTAGTCTGACATGTGACAAATAAAACATGCTGAATGAATGAATGTAATTAAGAATAAAATATGTAACGAATTATCACATGACCTTTTTTCATATCTGCAACGATCACAAGAAGTTTAGGGAACACGAAAGGTTATTGAATATGAAGTGCACAGTCCCGAGAGAGAAGTTTCATAAGCATTTGTTTACAAAATCAGTCTTAAAAGAACTGAGTGTTTGCAAATACTAACATACAGGATTCCTGATTATTTTTGAAAGATTAATAACTGTAGGTACTTTTACATTGTAATTGTAGGTGCTTTTACATTATCAAACCGTAAGAGAACCTGCTACTATTAGGAGATCATCGAGTGTTCTGCACAAAAGGACAAAAGTAACAAAACCAAGTTACAGCCCAGTACTGGGTCTGCTGATTTGCAGCCCAGTGCTCTCTACCCTCCTGCATTCTGGTCAATGCCTGGAAATGCCCTGCACATGAAGCAAGCACCTATTGATTGATCAGCCTAATTACAGGGAGAGGTCTAAGTAACCTCCCAGACTTTTAGGGATGACCTCTGATGTGCACAGCTTTTCTAATCCCATGTGACTCATATCTGGCTGTCATAACAGCTGGATTCAAAACTCTTGAAAACTGAGCTTAAGAAGGAAGTCCTAAAAGGAAAGCCAGCAAGCTTACTACTAGTGAGCGTGTAGAATGCATCCGTTTTCCCACTTACTAAGTTTTTAGAGCTTGATCTCACTCCTTTTTCCACAGCACTTCTGTTGAAGTTGGGACAGGATATACAACAAGCAGTCAGGGTGGGAACACAGCTTAGTTTGTTGCAGAAAGGAAACACCCCAGACACAGGACAATATTAATTTTAGGCCTGAGACAGCTTAGGAATTTTATGAATACAGATGAGACTATCAAATTTCTAAGTACCGAAGAGAAACAAAAGGGTCAAAAAGCAATTTCAATAGACTGAGAGGGGAAGCATCAGCATTTCAATTTGTATCCTAATATCTATCTGTCTGTCTGCAGCATTTACAAAATGCTTCCTACCTGCAGGCTAGCTAACAACGGATATAAAATAAACAATGCACATTTGGCTTAGCTCGGTGAAGCAGAGTGTTCTGTCTGTGTCACCCATGAAATACTCTAAATTCTCGCATCTTGTGCTCGTGTTTGCAGCACAAACGTAATGGCACCTACTCACCAGGAACACAACATTTGTCTGCTGGTAAAGTGCTCTTGCCACACTGATACGTTGGCGCTGCCCTCCAGACAGATTAATTCCCTGGAGATAAGTAGGAGAAAAACAATCAGACAGTTATAAAAACATCAATTGAATATTTATATTTTGATCAGATTATCCAAAGAAGACTTTCTGCACAAAGAAACCCAGAGAAATTTTTCAAAAGTGTGGGCCTGCAATTCGGCTGGGACACAGTACACAAATTGTTATCCGGAGCTGTACTCCATACATTCCAGAGGGACGGGAAATGTTTAATGGTTTGTGGTGACATAATGGTGTAGGTGGCATGGATATTCTGCAGGCAGTCTAAACTAGACTTCTAACTCAAAAGTTAGCCTTATGAGTCTGGCTGTGTCATGTTTTTTATTTATTTTTATTTTTATAATCGTATGTTGTCACACTATATCAGCTCCATTATATACTGTAACAAGTAATTGCTAGCTGGGAGGTCAGACTGTGCTGAGGTGAACGTTACCTGGTTGCTGTTGTACTTGTTTTCGGCCCTTAGTCCCCTGCTACCACCCTGCTCTAAGTTACTTATCCTTCCTGTGATCCACCTGCAGTTTCACAAACATCTTAAGCTCTCATAAGCCAGTCCTGCTGCCAAAAGACACTACCCCACCTCCTCCCTCCCCTCCTCTCCTGTCGAAAAACATTTGTTTGGCTACACAAGGAATTGGGTTAGGAACTAATCCATTTAAAATTAACATGGTAGCCAGTGTGGAGATTAGGCATGGAAATGTATCCTTAAATGTATCTGTGTGTGGGGTGGTTTGTTGTGGGGTTTTTTTTTGTTGTTGTTTTGTTTGTTTGTGACAGTGCCAGTATATGCCAGAGTAAATTGTTTACAAATTTGTAACTGCTGTTTCCTTTCTTGTCACTCCCTAATCTTCCCTGATGTGATAAAGCTTAGTTTGCTGTTTATTAAAAACATGCTCTCTTTTAAATGAAGGAGCTCTAAAAATCTCTGAATTATTTAGTTATATGTTACTCCTAAAGAAACCAAAAAATGCACTGTGAAGTCAGGATATCTGAGACAGCAGCCACAGAATTAGTCAAATATTCTGCACATTTAAATTATTGCATCTCACATAAATGACAGTGTTTCCATGTTTACTGAGCAATGAGCTTTCAGACTAATGACCCAAACGTACACTCAACTAAAAGATTACCTTTGTTGCCAAATAACCAGTAAGATTTTAAGAACACAACAAAATAATAAAAAACCCTCTATATATTTAAAACAAAAATAGAAGCCTGTAGCTGTTTACTGACCCTCTCTCCAATCTGGGTTTGGTCTCCATGAGGGAGAATGTCAATATCAGGCTGGAGGGAACAAGCATCAATTACTGCTTTGTACCTGTGGAAACAAAAAAGGTAATGCAAAACCCACACAGATACTGCTAAAGAAGCACATTTCCTACCTGCAGAGGAACAAAAATTAACCAGCTGGAAAAATCACACAGTGGAAAACATATTTGTTAGCCACTAATTGTTCTAATGGGATCTCTTTCAATCACAGGCAAGTAAATAATATTTCAGCTAAGAAAAGGCATCTTAGGTCAGCTTCCCAATTAAAAACATTTAATAGTTAAAACCAGGCAAAACAAGCACAACTTCTTTCATGGTATATTGTTATTGTTTAGCATTTAACTTTTTTCATGCCCCAGGCCTTTGTTTCTTGTTTCGATATCCAAGGATGACAGAAAAAAAATGTGTGTAGGATGTGAATACATAGCCAACCGCTTCTTAAGGGCAGGGGGGATGGAATACCAGCAATTAACTTTTAAATATTTTAGAATGTTTGGTGGGCATTTATACTGAATAAAAAGGCAGCCCATTAATCCTTCACAATGTACCAAACACTGAAACTGTAATAAACAACATTCCCACTCCCAAACGGCTAATGTCTTTTTAAGACAGTTAAACCAGTCAATTAGGGATAAGAAGAGAATACCGCATGCTGCACACACACAGTGCTGCGAAATGAAAACAATTCTATACTTGAGTTCAAGTGAGGCTGAACTCTGTCCCTTGTGTCCTTCAGGAAAAACATGGTCGAAGGGGGACTGCGCAGAACTCAAGGTCTTTTGTCATGTTCAGGCAGGTGCCGTGCATTTGTTACTGGAGGGAGATGGGGACCCACATGCGTGAACTGAGGCCTATGCAACTCCTTTATTTAGCGAAAAGGGGAGTAAAGCATGTAACAGTGCTGAAACCCGTTACCTCTGTTTGTTAAAAGGGCTTTCAAATGTGATATTCTCTTCCACTGTGGCATTGAGCAACCAAGGCTTTTGTGATGCATATGCTACTGATCCTCTTTTCCTGGGGGGAAAGAAAAAAAAAACCAAAAGAGTTCCCAGCTTACCAGTGCAGTAGGCATTTTTGGAAACCATTTTCTTGAAAAGGAAGAAACTGGTACTGTGTCTTCAAAAACAGTATTTCATTTTTGTTCTTTAGGACAATCAATAGTCTCCCATCAAGGAAATACACAAAATGTTAAATTTCCAACAGAATACTGAAATTGTTCACCTAACTGAATTTCAGTTTGTTCCCTCTTTTTCTGCTGAGAGGCGGGTTTTGGAGAGGCTAGCTCAGCAGAGCTGCCTCTTGAGCAGTGCAGATGGCAGGGAGAAAATTACCAAAGACTGAATCTCAGCTCTGTTTGGATAGACTAATAAAAACATGTATAGCAGATCACTAGTTAGGCAACACATTTCAGGAGGCATGTTCTAAAAAGATATTTTTAAGGTGTTTAAAAAAAAAAAACACAACTTCACACATGCAGAAAGGCAATTCCAACACCACCCCCCCCAACACATTTATTTTCCCCATTCTGAGAAGAGAACTTGAGTCATAAAGTAAATGGATAGCCATGGCTAAAATCTTTCTATGTCTATAAACACAAGAAAAGAGAACATAAACAAAAAATATTTGCTAAATTTCCCCCCATTGAATTGCCCCCATAATGTACCATTAGAAGGGTATGGTCAACAGGATCTCACCATGCATATTTTGTTTCACAGGGATTATAATTATTACTATTTAAAAATAAAAGTATCTGCCTGCTAGTGAAGTAGTAGTGCTTTTGTGGCTGAAAGGCAACATTTTTTATTAGAGCAACTGATACTGTTGAAAAACTGATTGGCATATCACTGTTTCTCCAGAAAAAGGCCAAAAGAGGGATCATATGCCTAAAAGCCTATCCGTTTTCTTTCCAGCTATATCAGCTAATCCAATAGGACCTCTCACCCAAACGTAGCCTTTGTCTGCTAGACAGCCATTACAGCAGCCTTTTTCTAGTTGGACCTGGATGCAATTCAAACCGTGAGCTGCCAAAACACACCAGGCACTTTATCATTTTTTTTATCAGGAGTTAAGGTCACTTGCCCTGCTCATTTTTTCAGGCTTTCACCAAGCTTGCTTAGAAGTCATTATAGGATCCAATTTTCTTTGATGACCTGAAAGAACACACAGTTACGCTACACTGCTAACATGCTTCCAAGTTCAGATATCTGATGGCTCATTAGAATTTAATTATGTTTTATGAATTTTCTTTATTGGAAAATGAAACAGAAACAAAAAAAAAGAAAAAAAAGACAGAAAAAATCCCCTAAGGAGCCCAGCCCACAGTCCCAAAATCTAATTCAAAGAGCATTCAGTTCTGCCTCAAGAGGGAAGCATTTTTTCAATTAGTATGAAATTCTCATCCCAATGATTGAGAAAAAATTGCTCTGAGCATTCCAAGACGAACACGTATTCCCTTCCCCTCCTTTTCATTGCTCAAAACTGTGCCTTTGCTGCTCTTAATTCTCAATGTGATTGAAAAGTTACTTCTAATTTATTTTTTGAAAAATAGTAGCAAAGTTTTGAGGAAAGTGTTTTTACAACTTTTGTAAAAAGTGTTCTTTTGTTCAGTGAAGATACAGGCACTGCCAGTACGATACACTCCATGCTGAGAACCAGCACACTGCCTGGGAACACCATTCATGTTTGGCTTACATTCTGCTTTCAGGACATCAGTGAGAATTAATTACTGCAAGGAATTTGGGAACAAGCAATGAGCTTGCCAAAATTCATTATGGATTTAGAATTTAGCAAACCCCTCTTAAATTAATCTTAATTGCAAATTGACACTAGGATGACATACAGATCATATTTTGTCATAAGCAAAAAGCTTGCAAGTGCTTGATCATATGAGAAATCTATGGCATGTCTACAATGCTTCTTACAGTAAAGAGGCAGTCAAACAAAACCTTTACTGAAACTGTGATAAACATGTGGCCAAAAATCCAGAGAACAAAATATTCTGAAATGGAGTGTGTAACACTTTTTCAGAAAGCCTTGAACTTACCTAAGGTTTCATGCTTAAAAGACTGAATGCAAACAAATGGTTTAGCAGACAAAGACAAGAAATTTATTCTGCAGGTGGAAGTAATTGCCTCCTACCCCCAGACTGCATAAACAAACATGTATTTTCATAAATGGAGTGTAATTTTTTTCCTCTGATTACACAAGATAGACTGATCATAGCCTCTTAATTACCACAAAGAGGCAGACAGCAAAATCCAACCTTATAATAAATAGGGAAAACCTTCCCTGAGCTCCCTGGGGACTATGCACTTTGGCTAATATAGGATCAAGCCTGTTCATTAATTTAGAATCAGAAACAACATTGTCAAGATTGTTTGTTTAAAGTTATTAATCTAACTCCATCTTCACATTTCATTTTGTTAAGTCCAGTAGGCTCAGTACGCATTCAAGATCACTGAAAATAAGACTAGTTAAGGGACATTAATTTATGAATCTCAGTGCCTTAATAAACCTACCAAGTCTGAAATGTTGGCAATTTTTAAAAGAAAATAGATGCACTTGAAATGCAATAGAGTTATGATTGTAATGATGGAGGAAATAATACATTGCAAAGCCTTTCCTGAGTGTTTTGGATTGCTGACTACAGTTTTATCTTGATTATTTTGCACAATTCATGAATTTCTAATACCAGTCAACAACTCAAAATCAAATGTTCTCCAGATATGAGAGAAATGTGTACTGTCCTGCCCTATACTATTACCACCTGAACAAAAAAATATGCTTCCATTATTTTCAGCCTGATGGTAGATAATAGAACATTCTGATATTGCCAGTTCTGAGTATTCAGGAGCATACTTTTTTGCCTTTATTAAACTGCAAGGGTCACTTGCTTGTTTTTACTTCTAAATCTTGCAGTAGCTGCATACAGAGACAACCCATTTGCCTTCTAAGGAGGAACAACTCATTAAGTGCAGACACTTCTGAAGAATGTTCACAGAGTTACAGAATGGCTGAGGTTGGAAGGGACCTCTGGAGGTTCCCATCAGTTTTTAAAGTGGTGTACCTGAATTCCGTGTCAACAGGAGATTCTTTCTCTGGGCTGCAGAAAACAAACACAAGTTCGGTTTTTTTTAAAAAAATTCAATTATTTTAGACAATGCAAATAATACCTTAAAGTAGTATCACTATGCTATAGTTAAAAATACAACAAAATGACTGCATAACAGAAATAAAACTCTCTTAAGTATGCTAAAATTCTGTACTACATGATATTGACCTAAAAAAGGTATGGTTAAAGCTTCAGTTTTGAGAAGCACTAAACAACCTTGTAGAAAGTATTCAACACCTACGAGCAAATGCTCAAGGCCTCACAAGACTTTGGCTCAAAACACTCTCTGTTCTGACAACACCAAAAATGTTCTACAAGATGCTAGTGCAAACAAAACCATCAGACATATTCCTACAGCACTTACCCAGCATAACTAGGATTCCCAGAACCTATGATAATGTACGTAATTGTTTCATACAGTCTAATATCCTCTCCTACTTTTTAATATGCTTGCCTTGTGCATGTTATCTCACTGTTTGCTGTCCATCCCCATAACAGTTTCAAACATGTGAATGTCTAATTCTGATCATATTTCTTTTGTATCTTAATGGGTTCAAATGGTTTCACTTTAACTTGGCCCAAAAATTGCAGTTTCTCTTATACAGAAAGAACTGTGAGATTTCCAAGTATCCTTTACCATAAGGCTTAGTTGTTAGACACATGAAACTCCTTATACTACACAAAGATGGGAGCAGAAGTTTTGGAGGACTCAGTCTGACAACTAGGTAACGAGTCTGAGAAATAAGGTAAATGGGAGAGAAGAGCCTGATAAATCTAAAGAAAAGGCAGTAGAATAGTTGGTGCGTCACAGAACCAAGAAAATATTCTGGTCAGCAGAACCACAGAGTTTAGCATAAGTGAAGAAAAGGGACGTCATATGACATTTTTCCGCTACTGACGTCAGTAACAAAGTTCTCACTGACTTCAGCAGGGATAGGATTGTCACTTTTACAAGGTTTACCATTCTGGACATTTGTGCGCCACACTAAAATGACAACCATGTCAGAAAGCTTTGCTCTCAGTTGATTTGGTAGATATTCCCAAAATCCAAGCTGAGCTACGTTAATCAGGTAAAAATAATTTCCATGCAAGGATCCCTTGCCAACAGATGGACTAATCTGCTACTCCCCACATTTCTCAGTTTGTGTGTGCCTGAAGAACGCTAGGTGAGAAAATAAACTTATGACAGGATGTAAAAAATGAAGAGAAGGGTAATGGGGAGAATTTGCTTGAATAAATGAAACCTTTAAAGCAATACATGATATTATGTTTTAAAGCATAGCATTAGGAAATAACCTGGTTCAGAGTTTAAGAGAAGGATTTTCAAAGACATGCAGGAAAATTAGGATATAATTTTCAAAATCGCCAAACGGCAATGTTTTCATAAAGGAAATCCAGCTCTTATTTTCATAAGTCACATAGGTAGTTTCAAAAATTGTATACTAAGCTAATTAATGCAGTGAAAGTTTCATTGATTTTCAGAATTCTGAGTCTGAAAATCCTAAGCATAGATTTTAGAAACCTTTGGTCCCTTCTATTGCAATCGATTTAGTAGGAAGACCAATAATCACATACAATACCATACCTGACATCTTCCCCCGTCTCACTGTCAGAAGTACAGCTGCATCACAAATAGAAAGCAAAGACTGTTTACTTAAGTCAGCACAGGCAACCTGCCCCACAAAGAAAAACTATTAAATTCCACTTAGTGCACAGACTGCAAACAGTATTTATCACAGAGCTGCAGCACAGCATCTGTTCCTTCTACACAAACTGACTTGATTTTAGCAGTCAAAAAAATTTGGTGACAGTTTTTTTCCCTTATAAACATTTAATTTGACTCAACAAATAAAATCACCTCCACTCTGTCCTGGAGATGCTAACAGAACTGAGAAGTCCCAGCGTGACAAGAATGCAGTTCCATTAAAAAAAGGACATGGTCAGGGAAAACAAACTGATAATTTGTGATACTGTATTTTTCCATGGCAGTAACTGCACCTTTGCAGTATATAAGGGGTTAGTTTGAACTCCACATCCCACCTTCAGTTGACTTGCAACATGCTGCGTTCTGTATTAGCCCTATACTTGGGGAGATGTTCCTGTATAAGTAAGCGTGGGCAGGTCTGAGGGACAGACAGGTTTTGTTTCCGCTGGTTTTGAACATGTACCAGGATGTTCACAGACAGAATTGTTTTGACAGGATGACTGGCCATACTTATTACTGATGCTAAATTCAGTTCCATTGAAAAGAATGAAAAATCTGTGTGTGAAGTAGTATAAACAAAATCAAGAAGGAACAAAGTCTTTCATGCTTTAAAGAGAACAGTCTCATTAACTTTATGATAACACCTTTTGCTTATAAATATCCAGGAAAGAAAACTATACCTGCAGTTTAAAAGGTTGGTTTGAGACACTTCCAAAAAGTTTATGCATAGTAAGCAATGACCGTATCTAAGTTCAATTTACTATAGAATTTGAGAGCGCCAGCCAGCCACTAATATCTTTTTCCAAAGGTCAGTGTACCAAACAAAGCTTTTCCACAGTTACCTCACACTCCACTCGTCTCTAGTGACCGTGTGAACTCAGTGGCACCTTCTCCAAAAACCCATGAACCTGTTGCTGCTCATATGATCCATCAACGTAGCTCAAGAAGCAAAGATCAGCCAGGGTCCCTCGTGGCTAGCAGAATTTACCTGTGCTTACTGCAGGTGTGCAACTTAGCTCCCGTTTCCGCTCAGAAACCAGGGCAAAGCGCCATGCTCACAGGGCACGAATGATTCTCGTAGAGTAACACGAGGTGCAGCAGTGCCCCGGCTTCTCTGTTTACCGTGTTCTTTTGCTGTGCAGCCACGGGTGCCACAATTTTCATATGCAAGTATTGGTAGATCAATTCCCTGATCTGTGTTTCTGTTCTGTAGCTGGAAAAAATTAATTCTCCATTTGGAGTTTTAGCTCAGCCTTTTCAACCCACTTTTTCCCACTTTGACTTCATTTTATCCCTCCTTTCTCCCTTTTCCTGCATACTCCTGGCAATGAAGGATGTGTTTATCTCCTACCAGTGTTGAAATATCAAAGTAATGTATGTTTGATAATGAGACTAGATCTGATTTTTCACGGCATACAGATATATAAAGATGCAAATATGTGGCTACTGAGATTTTCAAGCCTTCAGATCTCTATTTCCAATTTAAATAAAATTAAGTACCTGGATGTTTCTGAAAACTCTAGTAAGCATGTATTTATAAAAATCAATGCACTTTTCAGGCATCAAAATAACTTTAAAAATATTGTCACTTGATGACAATAGTCAACTCCACATCTAGTAGAAGATCTACTGTTAACAATCTTAACAAATCTAGCACTTCCTTTACATTATAAGGACTCTAGATTCACATGGGAGTATATATGTCCTGTTTAGAAACAAATGACATAATTTTGTTGGAGCAAACTATTTCTCATTTGGGTCAATTTTCTGATATTATTTACTCCAAAAAGACTTATACTATAAACTGCTCCCTGGACTTGAACTGGGACTAGTTAAAGTGAGATACTGCCCAGAAGAAATTAGCATGGCATATACTATAATTATTTACTCAATAACCAGTCAAATCAATACTATTTACCATCTGTTCAGAATGTAAATAATGATTTCTCTATTTTTGTTAATCTCTAGCCGTATTATAAAATATTTATGCTGAGATGTTCTAAGCCTGCTTTGGAGAAGGGGCAGTAACCTGAGCGGGATCTTCCAGGCACACACTGTAATACAAACAACAACATAAAATCACAGATGAGCCAGTGCTCACTTCTGATTAGCTGGTTCCTGATTACATTTCTTTTTAAGGTTTTGAAACAAATAATTTTTCTAGGAAGCAAATAAAGATGATATGCAGTTAATCCTGTTTTATCAATAGAGCATAGAGGGACAGAGGAGGGAAATGACTTGTGCAAGGTTATCCATTAGACCAAGGGAAGGGCCAGGAATAGAATCTAGATTTCCTGAGCACTGAGTGACATGTCAGCAGGATGTATCCTTCGTCTTCATAGCTGTGACCTTGGAGGAAGGGAAGGGGGAGGAAATTTGGAATTAAATAATTCAGGACTGTTCTGCAACGTGAATGACTGAAGCCAAGCATTTGTCTCATCCCAAAGAAAGAGCTGTAACAAGGATCTTACTGATTTTGGTGACACATTTTATTGCCTGAGCTAAGGCTACGAGCTCTGGTGATTACTTGATAAGACTACTCTCCTTGAACCTGGGATAATGTTGCATGTACCTGGTCAGGCATTAGTGTTTTCTTATCAAATTAAGGGAGCTTTCATCTGATAGCTTTACAACACAGGTGTGCAGCCTACACTGATTGCATCTATCATCCTGAATAGACCAGTGCACATGGTCAGCTCTGAAAGATGAGACAAAACATAATCTCTCCCAGAGCAGCCAGCACTTACAGTGCTAAGGTTGTTTCAGCCACAAGCCCCTTTATACATATCTGACAGATAGCAAAGCAAATGTGGTAACAACTGAATTTTACCTTGTGATACTTTGGCACTTACAGAAGACATGAAAACCAGTTCTGACCTTTGCACTGTTGTGAAGCACATACTTCTAAACAAGTGCTATTTAAAAACACAGTCTGATCAGAACTATCATGTCATCTGTTTTAGTTTAGCATCAGACATTCAAATTACACTTCTTAATCATGTTATGTCAACTGTAAAATATTACAGCCTTGCTGAAATGAAATTAGTTCACCTAATAAGGCTGCAGGGATTCTGTATCGTTCCTCACCATACTCTGATTTTCTGCTTAGGGAAGTATGTTTTAATGGATAGATCACCACATTCTGGAACTTTGGCTTCTGTTCTTGTCTCTCTCACCAGCTGAAAGGGTCACCTTCCTATGTTTCAGTTTCCCCACCTATAAAATAGGGAACTTTCCTTCCTTGTACTATTACTATTAAAGCATGTGTAATTCTTAGCAGTGTGACCGGCTTATGCAGCGTGGCTAGATATAAATAATATCTCTCTACAAGCTCTCAAGGAATTTGAGAGAATTGTTTCATGAAATCAGTGCAGAACCCACTGGGTAACAATGATCCTCTGTCCATCAGAGTGCATGGATTTGACTTACTGTTGCACTGTTGTTCCTTCAATCCCAAATCAGTTGAAAATAAAATTGTTTCTCTATGTTCTTCTACAATTTGTCAAGCTTTACCTACAAATAATTGTATCCCAAAAGGCAAAGTGTAGTCTGTATGGCTAGGAATTCTAGTGCTGTAGAATAAACAAGCCAAAAATGTTCACACACATTGATCAGACAGTGTACTAGAGATGGCAGTAATTTACTGGAAACCACATACAGGAGTTGCAATATATTATACCACTTGTCATTTAGTTTGAGGGCCAAGACACTAAGCCCTAACAGTACAGCTGCTGGAGTTCGGTAGCATTTGTTTTCCTCCCTTCATGGCCAGTACAAAAGTTAGAGACAAGTATAATCTATAACTGGCTGTCAGAGTGCAGCTGCTGTGTCCCCTTGGGAAAGGAGGGAAGGACATGACTATCTCCCTCTTGTCAAATCAGGCAGGATGCACTGGGGGAGTACCCTGAGGTCACTGCTACTTATAAAAAACTCTTCAATTTCTCAGGCACTAGAGCAGTGCTGGGATGGAGCACACACCTAAAAGCACAGCCAGGGACCGCTCCTGGTGAGCCAGTACCTCTTTATAGTTCCATTCAAAGACACGAGCTCAGGTCTGAAAGCGCAAATGCCATCCTGTAGCAGCATAATCCTTCAAGCTAATTAATTCTGATTCCAAATTAGTTATGATTTCACTCAGGTTATGTTGCTGGAGTGCAGAATGCCCAAGTACGGTTATCTATTCCTATTAATGGAATAGATAGCTTGTTTGACCCTGGCAGGGGTTCTTTCTGATGTGCTCCCCGACCACTTAGGGTAAGGTTTTTGTCTTGACTGTACACCTACAAACCCCCTGACTCCACAAACAGGTTCCCAGGGTAGATTTTGCCTTTTTTCTGCATTATTATTCAACTCAAACTTGAATTTTTAAATAGCATTACCTGCTCCAGAATATGTTCCCAGACATCTTCTGCATCTCACCAAGTATGGCTAGCAAGAGAGATGACTTACCGCAGCCAACCTGTCCTACAATCATTGTTAGCTGACCTGTGAGAGAGGAAGGTACATATAAGCTTCCGATTTACCAAGTGCTCATGAAAAAACATCTTATTCTGTATAACTGATGTAATTTTGTACCTTGAGGGATTCGGATATCAATGTTGGACAATGCTGGAGGACCTTCAGGTGTCCAAGTGAAAAATCCATTTGTGATCTATGCCAAGATGGAGAGAAATAAGAAACAGAAAACCAGTTTTAGAGCTGACTTTTCAACATCAGAGGCACTTCTTCTGTTTTCATTACACTGAGCATAGGAACAGAGTTAGCCTTTGCTCAATGCAGGAAACAGATCTTCAAGTGACTGATTTTGTAAAGGCCTGCATTCTGATGTGCAAGAATCTCTGAACTCAAACAAGCACAACAATTAGAAAATTATGGAGAATTCCTGAGGAAAAAGAAGTTGCTGTTTAGGGTTCTTTTGTTTTGTTATTTGTAAGGTGGGCGCATGAAATAAGTTAAATGACTACGACATGATTAAAATATACAGGGTCACGGTTTGCTCTCTGCAGAGCATGGAATGTCACTCTAGACACACCGCAGCATATAGAGCAATTGCACAGTCCAAATTCCAAGCAGATTTGCAGAACTTTCCACAGAAATCAGACGTTGCTGCCTATTACAGTATTTCCCTTTGTATTTCTGATATGATTCTCAAATAATCTAGGCTTTGCTAGATACAGAAATCTTTTCACTGAAAAAGACTAAAAACAAGAAACAAAGCCTGTTCAGGACTTTAAATGGAGGAGATTTCCATGGATACTGTGAAAAACAGGAAACAGGAGACAATTTTAAAAGTCCTGTATTTATACAGGACCCTCTTCTCTCACTTTTTCAGAGCCACTGAAGCCTTCAAAGCCTTTCAGCAACGCAAGGTACAATATTTTTTGATCTGAGAAGAGTGGAATGGGACACTTTTATCCTACCCTGGAGAAAAGTGATACTTTCATCTTGGGAAACAACCTGAAAGAAAATGAGCAAAAAGAAAGTGCAGTGTTCCTCGCTCTAGATTACCGAAGGCAGCCAGAAGATCCTCTCTCAAAAAACGCCCCTTCATGGGCAATGAGCTGCAGACAGACAGTACTTAGTAACTGCAGAAGTTCCCTGACCCAGATGCCACTCGTGACAACCATGTCAGCAGATGGAGCCAAAGATTATAGCTGGTCCTGGCTTTCTATTCAAGACCTTACAAATACTGTCCTTACAGAGGTTACTGCTCTGGTCTCTCCTTCGTGACAAACCCCTTTGTTGTCACTCCAGGCTGTCTTTTGATCCAACACCCCACCCAAACCCCTCTCTCCGATATTCCTCCTATTTTCCTGGAAGCCTATTCAAGAAGGATCCTGCACCAAAGCAGCATGTCAGATGACAGCATCTAAAAAAAGCCTGAAAGCACTACCAGTTGTCCTACTTAGTCCCATGAAACTGAATTATTCATTCTCTTGTGTCGGAAATGCAAATGTAATAGCAGGCTTCCTAAATAAACAGCCTCATCACTGTAACAACCATCAGGATTTTTATTATTTCTGGCCATTTCTATAGCAAATCAAGAGCATCAGTCTTCAAAGTGGCACAGGTAATTTTAATTTTTCCTTCAAAGAAGTTAGGTCTTTGGGGGTTAGTTTTTAACTTCGTCTTGAAAGGCTACCAGGAATTCCAAAAGAGAAAGGGAAGACGCATGACAAGATTATTTTAGGAATGTCTAAAACAAATTTTTTTAGATTTTCTTCATACCATTTTTCTGTAAAGGCACTGGAAATGGAAGAAAGAATGTGGCATACATAAAAGGTTGGACCAGATGATCTTTTGAGGTTCCTTCCAACCTGGGCTGTTCTATGTTTTAAGTTGGAAATTTTTGTCATAAGAACAGGGCTAATGACTTAAACACTTCAAATAGAAAATTGCTGAGTGAAGTCTAGAGGGATATACACAGCTAATCACAACATACAGATCAGTAGTCATCTCTTAAAATGGAAGACATTGAAAAGAAAGGTGGAGGTTAATCTCTGACATGAGCACAAGTGTCTGACAGTTCACATGGAATGCCGGTTCTTGAATTTGAAACTGCCATCAGAATGCAAAAGTGACTATTAGTGAGCTATAGTAACAGTGTTATTAGAGTGACCTTCTTATCACCTTTACACAAAAATCATCTGCTTCTGTGATGTTAATGGGTCTTCTCATGTGAGAGCTGTAATTGTTCCAGTCCTCCCTGGCAGGCTTCTTGCGGTTAACAACTTTGAGTGGCTGTGCAAAATCAGAAAGACAGAAATAAGCAGTAATTGGTGGCAGTACCAGCAAAATGTCCTAAATGCAAGCAACCATGTTATGACCTATACAGTTCAGGGTATTAAAAAGAGTTTTTGCAATTGCAAGAAATAATCAGTAGGAAATGGAAAAGTAAAATATTTATTCTGGGTACAAATCACTCCAGCCACTTCACCTGTAATTAAACAGCACTACTCACCACCGCCTGGTATTTGTTGTGATTATCTGCACTTCTTAGCTCTGAAGATTTATCATGCTCTTCTCCAATTTCTTCACTTGACAGGAATTCACTCAGTTTCTGCACACTGAAAGGGAAAAAGAATCACACCTCAGCCTGGAATGGCAAAACTTTTGTTCATTGCAACATTTATTATAGGGCATCACTTTTAGTATTTCAACCACTGTCTGCTGCATAGTTTGTTTTCATTTTGTTACAGGTATATGAAAATGTGCAATGAGAAGTCACTGCAAGGAAGTTGACAAAACCTGCTCTGTAGTCTATTAACAGCTATTATATTTTAATGGTTTGTACAGATGCTTCTCAAGTCTTGTTTTTTCTGATACCACCACAGAGATTACACGAAAGATTTTTTTCAGGCATTTGGTGGGGTGCAGACCAGCTACAATAGCAGCTTGTTTTGAAGTCACGTGCCGAAGTAGAATTAATGTAATTTATATTACTAAACTGTTGCACAGTCAGTTCTACTGAACAGTCTTATGAACACTAGCACTCTGATGAAATCTGTACACCGTGAGCTAAATTCAACTAGCTATGATGAAATACGAAGTGTATGAGTTAACATGATAAAGGAATATAGCTTAAACAGAACAGTGTTCAACAGATGAGATATAAAAGGAATCCTGACAACCAGTAAAAAGGAGAAGGCATAAAATCTTCACAGGCTGCTTAAGATTTAATTAGCTAAGAGATAATGTGCCTTTATTATGACATTTAACAGATCATGACATCAATTTTATCTCTGTGCCTGACTTTATAAAATGTATGTCTAATCTACTCACAGGGACAGCAAATGAAATTTGTAAAGGAAGTGGATTGAATCATGAACTCAACATCAAAGGGGCTCAATTAGCTCAAAATAAGTTAACTATCAGTTTCCAAAATTATAAAGTGCCAGAAGGCCTTAAGTTCCTAAAAATATATTTATGGACAAGGACTGAAAAAATTGGTTTCAATATTTAGCCATAGGCTAATTGGGGAGAAACAGGCAAACGATGCCATTGTAGCATAGCGATACGTGGCTATGTGCTAGTACGCAAATCTTAAAAAATAAAAATAAAAACCTCAGCATTTATTTTGCATTCCACTACCAGGGATTTCTTCTTCAGAAGGAGACTTAGTTTTCTCTAAGAACCTCATGAGATAGCCCACTGGTGCTTGGACCAAGGCAGTACAGGACTGCCTAAGGCAGACTCCCTGTACAGTTAGCACTTGTCCTGCACGTAGAGATCGAAGCCACCTGGGGACTCCCTAGGAGAGAACTGGTTCTACAGTTTTTCTGTCAACCTGCCCACTTGCTAATGGCAGCTGAGGACTAAGAGATATACGGTGGGGTGAATTTAGCTAGAGCAGGTACTGCAATCTAAGCAACTGAAAAGGGGGAGAATAACTATTTGGGATGGGACAAGAGGAGTAACAACTAGTTCAGGCTCAATGTTGGACCAAAATTTCTTAATGGGAAGGTCTGCTATCTCAAAGGAAGAAAGCAGAAGCCCCATCAACTAGAGATATTTATATCTATTTGCACAAAGCTCTGAAAAACAGGGCTAGGAATGATCTTACCCTTTTAGTTCAGTGAATCAGATGTTTAAAAGAACATTTTATATGTCTTTAAGTGGACCAAATGATGGTTTAGATGTTGTTTATATGGAGTTGGTATGCAGCTGCACCTACATTCCCTATAGGAAAATTACACTGACATTTGAATAATTGCTCTGAAGGTATAAAGAGCAGATAGAGAAGTCCCCTGTGTATCTGCTCCAGGTCTAGAGGGGGAGGAAGAGAAGACGGAGAACATGTTCTGGGACCGTGTATACCCAAACAAGACTATGTCTGTATTAAGCCATTCAATAGTTTGATTTTTGCTTTCTGCTCTCTGGTTGTGTATCAAGGTGGCTGTAATCTAAGTGCCAAGACTTGTCTCTGCAAGCCCTCTGCCCAACGCTCTGCTTAATTCTGGAATTGATGCTCCTGTGGCAATTACTGAGGAAACACAGTGTAGCAGTGAGAAAATCTTTTGTTAGAGGCAGCAACTCGTATTTCAGGATGCCACACCATTCTACATTCTTAAAGAATAAAAAAAATACGTTCTTCTGCAGAGCTCTCGCTGACATCGTATTCCAGTATCTCCACGGGGGAGCTTATTTTTAAGTCACGGAATAGACGTATTGATTAAAACATGGTTATTTGCACAGCTGACTGAAAAAGCAGTTTCATATTAAACCCAGTAAGATACATAATGCCACTCTTGCTGCTTGACCTTTGCTGATGGAAAATTGTACACTGTACCCTTTGTCCTTGAAAACCTGGCATTTAAGAAATACATCAATTGGCTGCTCAGTTTTAATTTTCAATGGCACAACCACTCTACATACTAAAAAAACTTTTCAAAGAGATAACAGAATTTCTCACCTTCCTAAAGACTTTCAACAGTTCCTCCCCTCAGAAGCAAACACCCTAGCCCCATAACTTGGAAAGTTTGCAGGGGCCCTATGTAGAACAGAAGCTTTAAACCTGTTTTACCATTAGAATCAATCACACAGTTGTTCTGATAGTGTCAATGACAATCCATGAGGATGCTTTGCAGTTGGGCACATGTGTAATGATTAAAGATACTGACAAGTTTATTTGTGGAGATTATTGCCCTTAATAGCATCTGGCATCAGACACTGTAGCCAATATTAACAGAGCAGGGGTTGTGAAGTGCCTGAGATGCAGAGCCAGTAACACCCTCTTAGTATCCTTTACGTGCTGGTTTCACTGCTGGATCAGCTTCTGCTTCACTTAGTTCCTTTCCATCACTACAGGAGAAGCTGTCTTGTACACTTGCTAAAAACAAATAGAATATCTCAGCTAAAGAAAACTGAAGTACAACTTTATCAAGTTAGGTTAGCTTTACCTGATCTTACTGATCAGCTACTTATTAGCAGGAAGGTGTAACAGCAGAACACAGTTATAGCAAGTAAACATTAGCTGTGCTCAATTGGCACAAACAGCTTTCTAATAGCTGTCTGCTTTTTCACATTTACCAAACTATTCAAGCAAGCATGTGTCTGCATGGGTTGAAAATATCTGGCACGTGCTTCCAAAATATTGCACTGAAGAATGGGGTACTCAGAAGACCTATCTAGAGTAGCACCAGCAGCACTATGGAGCAATGCACTCTAGAACACTACCTGGGTTACTGCAATACAGACAGCCAGGAAGACAAGGATCACGTCAACTTTGTTACAGAGTTTGAACCGGGGGATTCCTGTCTGCACCACAAATGGCAGGGCAATAGCCTGCTAACAAGAAGATAACTACAGAATAACTCATGAAGAACTCCCAGCTAGCAGTACTTGGTTGATGCTAATTGCTTTAGAATTGTTCCTGCAGCATTAACAGGCACACAATTAATTTACAAAGAAATCCTTAGACAAGCCAAAATAAATGCCCATTACCAGTGCGGGCCCCCAGATACTTTGCTGGCTGCAATCTTAGCATGACAATTTGCCATGACTCCAGGGACTACCACAGTGGCTGCAAAACATTTCATGCCAGCTGCTGACGCTCTCAGATTTCACACTTGTTAGGAGAGAGGACACAGCTGTGACTTTGCACTGTCAGGGAATTTTGAAACAGCAAGGGCAATCTCAGCCTCCTGCTGTAGTCTCCTTTCCATCTCCAAAGCAACACAAAGGCAATTAAGCAAGGGCTGGTGTCCAGTATCTGTTCCATAGCTTAGACAAGCTCTTAAGACAGCTGTATTGGAGGTCACAAAGAGGTCCTAATAAAGTAGGACTCTTTCTTCCTCCCCTATCAGTCAGGTGGAGTTACACCAGGTATGAAAAGCATTAAGAGGTTTTTACACAAATCTGTTGGTACTCAAAGTAAAACTCCCAGTGAAACAGCAGTTCTACTAGTTGTTATTTCAGTTTCTGATCACTCAGACTAACATGTTCATAAGAAAGTAAAAATTCATCAAGTCTGGAGTAGACATTTAGTCATTAAGTTACTCTCACACTTAACAGCAATTTTTATGGTTTTTTGTTTGTTTGTTTGTGTCTAACTCTCCACCAACAGGCAACCTCTCATGCAGAGGGATGGAGGCTGAGCACAGCCCAAGAGATACACACTGAAACACATGTGCTTCTGTGATTACCTTTTTCCCTTCTACATGCTTGATGGAGGGAAACATTTGGGTGAACTAAATCTTCACTAAGTTTTCATTTCCTTTCCTGTTACCACATATATGTTGCATGCAGTACCAATATAGCTCAACCCATTCTACAGAATGAAGTACTAGCTGTGGACCACAAAATATTAGTTGTGACAACTGTATTAGCAAAGAACTTGGCCCACGTGCTATAACCAAGGGAAGCCTGCAAGGTAAAAAGTTAGGAACCAATTTACAACAACAACAGATAAATAATCACCCCACTATTTCTAAACTTACAATTGGAAAATGAGCAATAGACACATTCTGAAAAGTCGGAGAGGTGGTAGCAAAGATATTAATTTTACAGTTCTCACCTTACTAATGCTTTGACAGTGGATCTAACCACACTGGAGAGCAGGAACAATGGAGACACAAGAATATGAAACAGGGAGATGGAGGCAAATGCCACAGATGGGGAGAAGTCAGCCTTTCTTGTCAGATGAGCATGGACCACAAATGTCTACAAAGAGATGGACATCATCATCAGCGTTTTGTTATAAAGAAGGAAACGCACAAAGACTTCATATTTCATTTACAGAATCTTAATTTATACTCTCTTAACAGTTTGGAGGAGTGCTGCATACTCCGGGCTGCTTCTGGTCACAGACGACAAGTGGGCATTTTCCATTCTTTCCCAGAGGAACTGCAAATGTGTAGCAGGTTTGGATCCTGTCCTCCTCCTTCCTCATTTCCACATCACTTATACTTGAAAATGCAGTTGTAATTAACACTACTTAGAAAAGTCCATACTTACTATAAGTACAGCTGCAATTGGTATTGCTGCATTCATAAAGACTGTGAAGGAAAACACGTAGGAACATTTAGAAACAATTTCCATTCAGACATGCTAAATGTTACAATACTACTAGCACTGGTTTACAGTGGTATTTTCTATGTTTGAGATAGGAAAAATGCACAACTAGCTACACACATCAGTACATTGTTTTAAAATGCCTACAGTTCACTTCTCTTCACATCATCAGAACAGACAGAACCCCTCAGTGCACCCTAGAAAAAGATGACTGATCTACTGGTTTTGAGCTGCAATCAGTGCCCACGCAGTTCAGGCCAGGGACGCTGCAGGTCTCCGTCTCATGACAGGCAGAAAGGCCGGGCTGGTACAAGGTCTGGCGGGCGACTTGAATACCTGACAGCGAGAGGAAGGGAGACCCAGCCAAGGTTGCACAGGTCGTAGCTCTGGGACTGCCCCACGGGCTGGCTGCGCACCTCGCTCTGCCCCAGCCCAGCGGCACGACCTCCTGGAGAGCCACAGGCACGTACGTCAAGTGGTGACCTCCTTCTGGGGCACCACTTCTGAGGTAAGGGCTTTGTGGCCCCTCAGGTTTCGGGATGCAGTTCAAAGGGTAAGGCAAGAGTGGCAACCCTGCACTGTATTGTTGACTTGGTGTATTCTTATGGATGATTTACCCATAATTACTCCTGCTTTGTCAGGCTTCACTACTTTGTGAATGTCCTCAGGAGCTCGATACAGGTTCTAACAGTACCTAAATGAGGTAGAGCTTTGATTTCAGCTGGGCTTCGAGTTATTAAAATGCAAACAATGAACCAGTTTCCTCCCTGACCTCAAACAGTGTCTGTCTTGGTGCCCTGGATTCCCTCGCTATAGCAACTCAACACTACAGCATTCAAAGTTTATTAAACGGATAGATGGGGAGAAGCAAGCAATACCATTTCTGTATAGGGATCTCTTTTAGATTGGGCAGGAATATGGGTTAAGAATGCAATAACAACCAGTTATCCATCTGGGAACTTGAGTGAGAACCAGAGCTACGATCTTACCCCAACACATCTGTCCCCTCTATGGCAACCTGAGGATATTATTTAATCATCACCTTTTCATTTTGACCTTCGCTCAACTTTATTTCATGAAATAAGCAATACAGAGAAAGATAGCTAAAACAGAATTAAAAGATCAGTACACATGTAACGGAGAAGAAAGAGGCTAACCACTTCTTTCCTGTTTAAACTATGTCTGTCCTTTTTTCCTACCAGGTATAGCCCATGTTCAGACGTAAAAGCTCTCCCCAGTTACCTCATCTGAAGTGGAGTGTCACCCACAAATACTTCTGGCTGACTGTTTGGCCATCCTTTTCTGGGCATAAATCCCCTGAAGAACTTAACATACTGCCAGATGTTCATTTTTCCTACATTTAGAAGATCTGTAATGAATCCTGTAACATACTTGTAAACTTTGTACTCAAGCTTAAATAAAATAGCTGTGTTATTTCATGTAGCTCTAATTCCTTGACAGAGGGGAGTATTTGAAAATATAGGTATGTATATAATTATATACACAATATATAATTTGTGTATATATTCCAAAATAAAAGGTTAGCCTTTGAAAGACTAATATGTATTAAAGCCTAGAAATTCATAGTTTACTCCTCACCCTAAGGAAAAAAAAAAAATTTTTTTCTCAGGAAAATGTTCTTTTCTGTGTTGGAATACAAAGCAGCTTCAGTTCAGACTCTCATTTCTCCTAATGATTCTACTTCCTGCCCAGTTTTCACACTTGGTATAAACTTGAGGTAGTTATGGCATAGAAATTTTGAAAAAGGGAAAAAGGGAAACTTGCTGCCTGCAAATATGGACTTCTTAATTCTCTTAAATCTTGCATTTGCAATTTGCCTTTGAGACTGCTGCAGTACCTGGGTTTGCTTTTATGAATAAATCTGATGAGGGAATCTAGCAAAGCTGATAAACTTCTCAGAGATGGATCCTGCTTTTCTGCTCTCTACAGTATGAGATCATACCTGTCCAATATGAAGCTGGATGGATTAAATATACTGTAGGGTTGGTAAAGCCCGCTGCAGTTAAGACAGCTAAGGTCACTTGGTGGCTCCCAAGAAGTCGATCTGAATTTTGCTATTATGCGAGATCACAAATACATCCAGGGACTTCACTTCAAACATTGTCTTTCAAGCAAACAAATAAGGGCTTATTGAGCCACTGGAATTTGGGGGTTGTTTTTTTTTTTATTTTTATTTTTTCAATTATGCAAGTGTCCGGAATAATAAAATGTTTTCTAAAATAAATTTATTTTGCAGCTAAGACTTTTGGTTTAATTAGATTCAGTCAAAAGTACTTTGTTACTGGAAGAAGGCAGACTGAAAACTGGGAAAAATGTTTTCAGTCATTTCTGAATATTTTAGGATAGCAATTACTGTTATTTTCCTGTGAGAAAGCCTGGAGTTACTTTGCTTCTGACAGATTAGGCAAAAATTCATAGAAATAGGAAAACGACGCTTTTCTTTCTCTGTCTTTCCTGAATATATAGTGTATACTAAATCCTGTAAAACCGAACATAGGATAATCTTACTAATCAATATGAAAAATATTACATAGGAATATTCTTTGCTATTGTTAAAGAATTCACTGCCGAAACTCCAAAGGTGTCACTACCAACTTTGCAACCCAGCTTTGATTCTGGCGGGTACATTTAATTAAAATTATAGGAAGAGCTAACTTCTATAATAGCTCTTTTAGTACACATGAACAATTCCATATACATACAAACTGGATCCAGGCACAGGGGCAAAGCAGATGAGATCCAATTTCCATGCGGTCTTGAAATGGAATTTTCTTGTCGTCTAGCCAACACTGCCCTGAAACTTGTAGGTATATTTTCTGTAATCCAATGTAAATCTATTCCTCATGAATAGAAGTAGCTCCAACCACATTCTTTCATTGATGTTAGTAGCTAAGTGTATTTAGAAAAGAATGCCAGAGTCTATTCAAAACTGCATGTTAAAAAAATGTATATATAAAAATCTCTTTCTGATTTGTTATTGTTCTAGGAAGCGTCTGCCTTCCTAGATCAATAATACATAAAATCTTGGTCATCTCCTGCCTTTTCAATTCTTTTTTTTTCTTTCTTAAAAAAATTAACTCATATGTTCACTATAATATTAGCAAACACACTTTGCTTATATATATATATATATATATATATATATAAAAAACCCATCATTCTAATTATACTTACGGTAAGAAAAAAGACAAGTTTGCCTATATTTATGTTCCCTTTTTAGTCTGCTAAAGTGCCAGTTTGTATAAATCAGTGTAATTTCTGATGAAGACAGAGGGTGTAAGGAACTCCTAGGCTGAAACTATAGGAATCCTTTATAAGCCAAAATGATATGCAACAACAACATAAAAAAGCTGCACTGGTTTACCTCAGCTGAGAAACTGATCTGCTGTTTTACGTATACATAAATATCACACGTAATACAAAACAAGAATGCAAATGCAAACACTGAATGTTTCAAGAAGCATCAGTAAGTATTTAGAATTGTTTTTAATAATACATGTTCTTATTTATGTCGCTATTTCTTTACAGAATAGTCAGTACTCTTGGGATGAACACACCTTTTCCTAGCTGTTACAAATGATACTGAGGATTTAAAATCGGATGAGCCTCCACAGCTCCTTCAGTCCAACAGCTGAACCTGTGGCTCTGACTATAAATAGATTTTACCACCACACAAAGCAGTGCAAACACAGGGTCTGTGTTGATTTGGGTGTAGGATGGAGTTTCCGGTCACACAATCTACTCCAGCTAAATTCTGTTTTATGTCAGCATGGAAACTAGTCTCAAGGCACAGAAAGCTCAGGATCCCCAGAGAGAAATTCTGGTCTCAGAAGTCAAGGAAAACCTCAACTTAATGTCAGTTAAATTCAGTCGGATCAGGATCTTTCCCTCAGAGTGCATTATCTATGTGATCATTTGGCAGGGAAGAAAGCCAGCTGCGTGACTCTTGGGCGAATGAAATCAAATAATACTAACCAGACTGGAATTTCTTTTCCTAAGGAGCAGTCTTCCTTATTAGTCTAGACCTTTGTACAGGTCACTTGTGGCATTGGAATACTTCTCACTAAAAGTTTCCATTTCATTAATATCTTACAGGTTATATGAACAGCATTCTTCAGTATGACTTTACTAATTATTTCTGAAGTATTACAGTAGCAATTATATAGGTGTTGCATATGATCTCAAATACAAGTTCAATTGGCCCTAGGTCTTTTTAAAAGGATGATAAATGCCTTAAAGCAGCCTGAAAGATAACATGAGACGAAAGAATCTGGATATGGAATGATGAAATTGCCAGGATTCTCATATTTTTCCTTTCCAGGATATAGAAATGATTTTAAGAATCACCTATTTTTATAAGAAATCCAAATTTTGAGTAAGAAAGAATAAGTACCATCTGTTAGAGCTTCAATGCAAAGACAATTCCTGTCACATATTACGATACACTGCATTGTGCAAAATGCAGGAGGGAAAAAAAAACCACAAACATCAACAAAGGCTTCTTCCTGAGTGCTATGCTATAGAGGAGAATATTGCTGGCTGAAGGTAGCCTGTGAAACACTTGTCCCTTAAAAGCTTTTCTGCAGAAAAGTTAATGCTATGAAGCATTAGTCTTGACTTTCTCTTTTAGGCATGTTTCCCATACAGGCAAAATTCTACTGAATTAAATAGAAAGTCTGACTAAACGGAAAGCGAGGAGTACGGATCAGAGCCTAAAGCAACTGAAACAATCTCAACAGAGAAATGGTAAACTCATTAGTAACTAATAATGCAGTAGCACTTCAGCTGAACAGTGGATTAGAATGAAGGAAGAGACTTACTGGATATGGAGGTATAAAGGGCAAAAGACTTGAGGCTAGTCATTTCTTTTTGTCTGGTTTCCTCTACACTGCTGTGAAAGATGTGTTCCCAAGCATAGAGTTTAAGGAGCTTAATGCCTCGAAGCATCTCATTTGTCTTCTTCAGTCTCTCATTGGAGTACTCCTGCAACATTTACATACACATTTACTGAAAGAGTATAATTAAAGCACCTGTCCCCTAAACATAAGGATCACACAAAAATTTTATGCAGCCTCTTGTAATCAGTCAGGTATATTTTACTAGTTCTCTCCATTCAGATGTTTTGTTGTTGTTTTTCCACAAAGGTGAGCTTCCCTAGAGCTCAAGTGAAAAGGCCATTGGTTTGCACTCCTAAATCGTATAGCTTGTACTGAAAATTTTAGTCCTCTGTCAGCTTTCTGATCACTTGCAAGGCAGCCTCTCGTGACTTCTACTGCCCAGCACATTGGCTGGATTTTCAACAGGCACACTGACAACACACAGAGGAGATCAGAACGCGCAGACAAGCTACAACTGGGCACACCGCTCTGCCCAATCAACATGGGATGGAAACAATGGTGCCAGGCTTCAAAGCAGCAATGCCACATTAGCAAGAAGCTGTGATCCTCTAGGGAACCTTGACTCTGAGCCGGGCCAGCTAGCTCAGATACACTGGTAAAGCTATACTCCCAGTAAAGCACAACTGGAAGTTATGCTGCTTCCAGTTTTCAGGCTAGCTCAAAGATCTTCGTACTGCACTACGTTGCACAGCGGAGCCATTTCTAGCATAAAACGTGCTGCTCCCATCTGCAGGAATTTCTAGGTGATGCTGACTACCTGCTTGGATGCTACGGGGATGAATGCTGTCTACATTTCTAGAAAGGTGTTGATGTGAAGGTGTTGTGTTAAATACTGTTGATGTGAAGGCATTACTTTTCACACAGGAAGGTGCACAAATAACTCTCATTACCGCACATGATTTGTGGTAGAAGAGATTTCAGCAAACTGTCTGGCTCCATTACAGGATCATATGGCTTCCCTGGCAGCACAACAGTCACTGAAAGTGGGGGTAAGGTTCAGAGCAGCTGGGCATGGTAATTCCAATGAACCAAGGTAACTTTCACAGCAGTGATGCGGGTGATTCAAATTTTAGACAAGCCAAGTGAGGGACCAAGGAACAGCTTGTGACTGAGCAGACCACTCAGCTCCCCAGTTGAGGAGCATGCTGTAGGAGTTAGGACTGTCCATAATTTATTTAAATAAATCACAGCTCTGATATATCTGGGGTCTGAGTTTGGCTGCAGCATTCCTACTTCCTTTCCCCTTGGACAGCTTGCCCTGCACGATTCATTTATTTGTGCACCATCTGACTGCACAAAGCCATTTTAGTCAATGACTACTGACCATTTACATTTGCAAGTTAGAAAGACGTTAAGTTTTTTTGCTCTTAGGGAAACACATACTTGTTGAAAAATATAAACCCCCAAAACTGCATCTTTACTGCTTACGCTTATCACGTTTTCACATTCTTGAACTTGACCTTCTTGAACATTATCAATGTTTGAGAATCAGTTCTTGGTTGATGTCCATGGTTAGATTTGTAATTCCAAATACAGACCAATGCATAATTACCAGAAGTGGTATTTGTATCATGTACGAGTTTGAAGACACTTACCAATGTGCTTCTCTGGGCCTGTGACAGTTTTGTTGCTACAAAGTACTGAACAGGTGCCAGGACTATGATTACTGCTGCTCCAATTAAGGCACTGATTCCAAGAAGGTAGTAAAGCAGAAGAACTCCTACAATTATCTGTTGGAAGAAAAGAAAGTGAGGGGAAGGCTTGGGATAACTTCACTTTGGATATGCACCACCAAGACCAAGCACAGGGTAACTGGATAGCACGTTCAAAACCAACAGCCACTGCAGCTAACCCTATCCCCAAGCGCCGTACGTTCTGCACTGCTGGCACAGTGGGGTTTGATCAATCAGGATATTCTTCCAGAGGACCAAATACACCCACCTAGTGTTCCTCACCAGCTTGTGGGTTCTCTGTATTTCCATTTCATGGACTCCCCATTATGAACAGTAGAAGAAGGTTGTACAGATTTGCATATCTTCTATAATGTAACACTCACAGCTATTTAAAATAACTTTATTTAAAAATAAATACACTTATAAAAAGATTTTTAAATAAAATTTAAAAGTTATTTTAAAATGCTTCCAAGTAACACATTGAGATATGCCCTTTACAGTCACTGTTAAATATTTTTTCCTCATGGTCAGATGACATAGCATGCATCTTCTTTGACTTACAATTTTTTTTTTTCTTTTACATTTAAGCATTTTTACACCAGGAGAGAAATTACATCTCCCAGTTTGATCAGAACTCACTAGTCTACAACACATGGGAATTCCACAAAGAAGGAATGCTTCTTTGCTTACTATAGAAACTAATATGAAATATTATTAAAAATACAACTAATCTTGTAAATGTTAACATGACATTATTGCTGACCAGTACATAAAAAAAGGAACATCATATCACTAAGAACCTTCACTTCAAATAAACTCTAACATAAACTTGCAAGGAACTGTTTTAAGGATGCACAGTACCAGACTGGCAATGACTGTTAAAAAATGTTAGAGAAACAGCTTAAGGAAATGTTGTGGTTTAACTCTAGCCAGCAACTAAACACCACGCAGCCACCCACACATTCCCCCCCCCCCCAGTAGGATGGGGGAGAGAATTGGGAGGGCACAAGTAGGAAAACTCACGAGTTGAGATAAAACCAGTTTAATAACTGAAATAAAACACAGTAGAACAGTAATAATAATAATGATAACAACAACAATAATAGAATATAAAAAGCAGGCAATGCACAATGCAACTGCTCACCAACCGCCAACCGACACCCAGCCCATACCGAGCCGCAAAAGCCCCCCCTTCCCGGACCATGCCTCCTAGTTTATCCACTGAGCATGATGTCGCATGGTACGGAACACCCCACTGGCCGGCTGGGTCAACTGCCCCGGCTATGCTACCCCGGCCCCCAGCTTCCCATGCACCTGGCAGAGCATGGGAGGCCGAAAAGTCCCCAGTGCAAGCACCACCCAGCAACAACCAAAACATCAATGGGCCATCAACGCTCCTCTCATACCAAACCCAAAACACAGCACTCCCAGCTACTAGAAAGAAAGTTAACTCTACCCCAGCCAAAACCAGGACAGAAAAAAAAGGTTTGTCTTTGGATAAATAAGAATCTAGAGAGGCACAGGCGGGATGGAAAAGGATACTGTAAGCAGCTTAATAAATGCAAACAAGATATACAAGCTACCAATGTTAATTACCACTATTCCAATGACTGACTCCTTTATCAGTATAAGCTGATAAATTAATCAGAAGACCTAGTGATGGAAAGTTAATTTCATACATCATTTCCCTTAATTAAAAAAAAAAATTGGAAATTTCCTTAAAGCGTTATTTACTACTCTTGCTATATTTGCACACTCTTATAACCCTCACAGAAGCACTAGCTCAGTAGTCGTATGCCCATCCATTCCCACACATATTTATGGGAATTTGGTGTTTCCATGAAGAAAAACAGAGTCCTTAGTTTCCACATTTCCATCTTAACATTTTCATGAATTTAAGGCACACAGAGAGAAAATAGAGATTTTCTTTTTTTTTTCCTTAACAATCCTTTGATGCGCCTCTGCAGATGAACTAAACTAAAACGTGACTCTTAAAATGAGTCACAGTATTTACTTAGGAAACACGCGGTAACATGAAAGTAAAGTCCTATTGTATATACACCACAAATCTAGTAAGAGCAAAGGTTAAATTGTAAATTAAATATCTTTTAGTGATGAGTAAGTGAGTAATCCGCTTCCATCTCAAGTCAGGAAATCCATGAGTGTATGAAGCCAAAGAAAACATGCAAGGCCTCTGTCAGATAGCCCTGGCAGAGCTCCCCTCCAAAACATGAAATGGTCTTGGTCTTTATAGATCAAGACATTCATTCCCAGCTGCTTCTTCGTGGGCAAACAATCTAGGCACTCAAAATACAGGAAAGCATTGAACAGTGCACAGTTAAAAGATGTTCAAAAATACAAAGGCAGTGTGGAACACTGACCCCCTGGTTTCCCTCTTTCCCTCACTGCTGGTTGATTGTCAAGGACATTACGGGACCGGCTGGTTCTAGAAACAGAGCCTTAGCTTTTCACATAGACACGGGGAAAGCTATTCTAGCTACTGGATCCTGAGGGAGTTGCTAGCTCACAGCTGCTTTCCTCACCCCCCCATCCTGGCTATTGAAAGGGTCAGTCTTTGCAATAAGAATTCTATGTTTTCACAATAGATTAAAAATGATCCCATTTTCATCTTCTTTATATTGCGATAATAAGGGCAAACTTTTAAAATGTATTCCTCATGTATGGGACAAAAAAAATATATTCTTAATGTAAGTATGTGAATGCTTGTATCTGAAAAGTGCTGAAATCTGTAACCATTCTTACAAGTAATTCTATAGTTATCATACCGCACACTACACGGTCAAGAATAAACAGTACGTAGATGGGAAGGCTCTCATTAATATTTCTGAGAAGGTAATGATCATGTTTTTAAAAAACCATGTAATGAAACACTTGGCTTCCCTTTCATCAAAATCCCAAAGCTCTTACCTGCCAGAGATATATATCACGAGCAAGAAACCCACCAATAGCTCTGGTTATTTTGTCTTGATTCTTTATTGAAGATAGCAAATACTTTCAGCCAGAAACTGCTTTGTGGCCAGTTTTGAAAGAGACAAATGTCCTTTCATTACAACTGTAAGCTATCCCTGCCAATGAACTAGAGGTATGAGAAAACAGGATTTTTTAATAATCACAATGAAACCAAACAAGGGTGTTTACAAAATGGAGGCGGGGGGGGGGGGGGGGGGGAGAGGGCGCGCGGAAGCCTTTATAGGGCCTCATTTTGCTCCCAAGGTTTGAGCCAAACCTACTGAGGGCATCTTTCAATTGATGGGCATCCCCAGGACTCTTTTCACTGATTTCAATGGCCTTCAAACAGTAACTTAAGGCAATGATAAAGCTCCTATTAACTCCAGTCAGAGCAAAGATGGGGCTCAAATTATCTGGACTGTATAGAAAACCTAACTTGTTATGAACGGCTAGATTTTCTAGTTAAGGATAATTAGAAAATCCACAGCAGATGCTGAAACACTTATTGTTATGTTAAGAGCGACAAAACAATTAAAAACCTGTTTTAAATAATAATGAAGCCTGTTCAACTTTTTATTAGCCATCTCTCCAGCACCCCGTAATTGCTTTCACTGCCTCATAAAACAAGGTATTGAATGAATGTTGCAGAAACATGTTTTGGAGAAACCTTTGTGACCACCATGACTCACTGATTTGTGCCTTGCAAGGCATGCACCATCCACAAAAGAGGAGCATGCTTTGATACTGATAGTCCTGATCTGCTAAGGAGCATCACAAGGTGAATTTTAACGCAAATATAATTATATTTTCAGAAGACTGTCAGGAAATCTTTGTGAGTCTGTGACTTCTGGCACATTAGAGCAAAATGTTGTTACAGAATATGCAATGAAATTGGCTTAATTCTCAGTTGCACTAAAGCTCTCTTTACACTGAGCTGCCAGAGCGGTCTTACAAAAAGCGTATATGAAATTGGTACCTCTTACATAGCCTGTTTTACTAACAGCCTTAACAATGGAGACTAAGCCTAGGGGATAATTGGACCCCAAATGTTATCATTAAAGGGGTGGACTCTTCTTAATGCCTCATAGCTCTTTCAGCAATATCATTTTAGCAGTATACAATCACTGACTTCTTACTTCAGGGTACTTCTAGTAATTGGATAAAAAATACCCTGATATCCAAATTATTACTAACAAACTGCCAACCTGTAACCATATTTCATATGATATTTCATATCAGTTTCTTTTCATTATATTGTCTTCTCTTTTGCAATTAGAAATCAATATTAGCACATGTTCCTTGGTCATTGGGGTTTTTTTTCCCCACTTTGAAATAATCTGGTTCCCATTTCCCCCCCCCATAATTTTAGGGAAACCATCCTGATGCTAAAAACTAAGTCAAGTTTCTTTCTGAAAAGTTCCTGCTGATAATTGCTGTATTCATCACCCTTTTTTAATTCTAGAAAGTAAAATGTTTTTAACTGGCCTATAATCCTCTCCAGAGTAGATCAGGAAAACTAGTCTATACCCCAATGCAGTTATGCCTGCACAAGAAAGAGATAAATGCATTTATACTGCATGAATGCAGCCACACTATGACCTGTATAAATATGACTACAATAATTTTAAATCTTAATATTTTAACAGGCTATATACAGCTCACATGTAGAGTAAATGCAAACCCTAGGCACGAAAGCACGGTTAAAAGAAGCTATCAGTTAGTAAGCTGATGACTGTTTACACCTTAATGTGCTCACTATCCTGATTTGAGGCTTTACACAACTCATTGGGGTTAACAAGAGTTTTACCAGACATTCAGATGGATTTCTTCTTCCTTCAGGTCCTATTGCAGTCTCGGAAGCAATCTACACCTCACTACCACAGAGATACTAGAAGACATATGGTAACATATTAGGTTTTAAACACATATAGCAAAAGTGTGAAGACTCCCAGAGTATTTCAAGAGGACACTAATTGGTTTTCCAGAGAACAAATACTCCCCAAAGAATGAGACTACATAAGAGGACACAAGACGTATTCAAGAACTCGCTATCCCTGACAGTGAAGCATTGCCTCTCCCCAGTATTTTCCTCAGTGAGGAAAAAAACAAATCCAAATCCAGGGAAAATAATGAAACCAGGGATTTTTTTCCAGGTTAGGAAGTTAATCTGGCTTACCATGCAATCAGATGATTTTAAGACCATCGCAAAGGAGGACTTTCTCGTCTGATCTGTAGCAGCTTGACCAAAACCTCTTGTTTTTGCCAGGAACAACTATAAAACCCACTCAATTCTAATATGTATCTTTATTGTCAGAAAAGAATCCAGATCTCCTGATGGACAGCAGTCTAGCACCTTACTCTCTGAATGACATTCATATAACTTATATAATCACCTGAATGGCTTTTCTTCCCTATCCCCAACTTTTCAATGTAGTATTCCTATATGTTCAACATCTTATAGAAGAAAATCACTAGTATCAGATGTTGATGGACACAGGAACTCCTAAGCAACATTCTTAAAGCTGTGCTAGAAACTGACTGGAAATATGATCTGCCAGTTGCAGTCCACCTACAGTCGCATGAAAATTATTTCATTTTTGGGCAAGAGCAGGCAACCCAAAATGCAAAGCTGCTGGGTAGATTACTTGCAGCTTTCCGACTTCCACACCAGCTGAATCAGCTCTCTGTAATACTGGAACCAGACCGCCTTTGTGACATGAACACAATGGAGTTTTCATCATGTTTTTGAAACTAAATGATACTTTTAGAAAATACTGAGTGAATTCAAACTCTGCTGCCTCTTTTCTTTGTATTTACTTTTAGCATTGAAGCACTCTCAACAAAAATATACCGAGTAGCTGGAAGACAGGAGAAAGAATTGCAGGATACTGTATTAATGTCAGATGAAACTATGTGCTTTACTGGCAGTTTTCTCAGGAAATTCCTGAATGGAAATGCAGGAGGTTTCTATGATTTTGTTTAAGTACTGGCTTTTCCAAACTAAGTAAGTTCCACTTTTCCACTGTTTCATTAAGCATGAACTTTGAAAAATGATTGAAGGTTGTACTGAGATTGCTCTGACCTCCTACTACTCTGTGTCTGCTCTACCCTCTTACTAGTGTAAACTTAAATTAATCACATGGCCACCCAGCAAGATTCACCAATTCACAGACTCAAAGGAATACTATCTCACTGAAAAAAGACTGGTTTTGATCAGATTAGTTTTTCAGTAGCTGTGCAAGCTCATGTGACACAATGCACAATCTATAGAGCTGGAACAATGAAGGAGGTATAAATACCATGTTTCCATGTTGGACCTCGCATATGAACTCCTGTTTCAGTAAGGGAACAGGCTTAAGATTAATTTAAATCAATCGTGAGAGTACCCTCTGAGATGGGACTCTGCTTTCCTCATCTTAAAGACTTGATAAGACACAGTTGTATTTCATTGGACACTACACGTGCTACAAGGCTACAGGACATGGGAACCAGGAGTCACCAGGCGATTGCGCGTGACTCAGAACAGTGATCTGCTCCGTGTCATCCATGTGGGAAAGGAGATTGAAGGGATGAGAGTAGTATTTAGAGACAGGAGACCAAAGACACCAGGGAGGATAAAGTAGCAAAACCATTTCATACAACAAATGAATTTGTGGAATTTCGTACACTAGAGTTTGTCATGCATGAGGCAGCAGCAGTTTTAACAGATGTCCAAAGGATCATCTCTAAGCGATCATATTTTTTAATAAACTGCTACTTCTCTTGCTTCTGCTAGGATTCAGAAGACAAATGATTGCAATACATTCCAGTTAATTCCCCTCATGTAATAAATTAATGCACTGGAATAACATAACCCGCTGCTATATATTCTTGTTACAAATGCAAAGCATGTCTGGCAGCAGTCAAGATCCTAATACAATCCTAAATATCTAGAGTCCTGTCACAGATGTGAAATATATTACATACAATGTTTCTAGATATTAACAACTCAAATCTTATTTCAAGTTATTAACTTCTTTAATATTTCTACTTTCATAAAATTCATAAGCAATCAATTACTACTGACTGATGCACATTAATAACAAAAGCACGTTCAATCTCCTTACCTGTACTGGCATAGCCCAAAGGTTAGGGCAGAGGAAAAAGAACCACATCAGCTGATTTGTGTCTATGGCAACCAGGTTACAGATCTGGCCTGCAGTCATCTCCCCCATAGACATGTTAGAGGTTGAAAGCTGCATAATTTTATTGTATATTTTTGTCTGGAAGAGAGATCAAAAGGTGTTAGCATGGAGAAATAAACTAAGATTTCTAGCTCCATCCAAAACACAGGCATAGTCTAGCATGCTGAGGGAAACCAACCTTCCCAGTAACTTGAATGAAGAGCTGAAAGTTTGGCCTTTTGTGTTATAATGAAAAATTTTAAGCTACTGTCTTACTGTTAACTCACAAAAAGCACAGCGCAATTAGGTACATAATGGTTGTCTAAGTACTCCCTTTTTGCATCCCTGTGGAGCAGTAAGAGAATGAAACCTTTACTGCCCAAAAGGCCCAAGAACCATATGAACAACTATGATTTATACCTCCAGCTTCTCCACAGAGTGCCCTTTGCTGTAACTAGTGCTAATAAAATAATATATTATTACATTCAATATATAATAGTCAATATATTATAATCCTTGTTATTTTTCTCTGGCAATTGATTCAGGTGCCATCCAACCTCCGAACCATGTTCCTGGCTGAGAACATTGCTTCATTGTGGCTGGAGAGCTCAGTCCCATGACAAAGTTTAATTCACAGACAACTAATGTAACAGGTCTGATTGTGTACTGAATTAAGTAGCTGCCTCAGTGCAGAATCAGGCACCACATATAAAAATAACTTAATACACAATAACAAAAGTGTACTTTTACCAGCTGGTTTGGGAAAAGGCTACACAGTAATGCTTTGCAGTCATGAGACTTAGCTGACAGGAAGCACCCTGATTCAGTAAGTGCCTTCGGATCAAGTGCGAACTGTCCATCTTGAAGCATAAAGTCATACAGGGCACATTGAACAGATGCAGATTTACACAGGGGAGGAAAAGAGATAAAAGATTCAAAGAAAATTGAAAAATTATAGGAAAAAATTGTATGAAAATACTGGCACAGACACCACCATTAATACTGATTCTGCTGTTTAGAAGTTTTCCAATTTGAACAGTCCGACTGCTGGCGTTATCTGGGTCTCTGTGTCATATCCAGCACAGAGAACACAAAGCTTTTCTTAAAACAAAATTGATGGGAATGTAGAACTATTTTCCAAAATTCCCTTTTTACACTTGCTGTGGTTCATGTATTTTTCAGTTAGTTGCAGCTCTTCTGCTTGATACAAGATGTGCAATTTTTTTATATATATTTTGGGTCAAATTTTTATTTCTTTAGGAATTTTCTGTTTCACTCTAATAAGGGAAAACCAGTGGATGGAATCCAGTAGTCTGGCAGCTGACAAGTGCTTCCAAGATCAAAAGAGGATTAAACAATTACGCTGCTATTGAAAGCATCCACCTATGACACAGACTCTCACAGGATCTATGTAGTTCAGTGGGCAAATAGTGTAACTTATAAGGCCGGCTTTCAAGCTGTCAGAGGGTAGGTTTCAGCCAGTGCACATGACAATATCGCGTTGTAATCTTACACCTAATTCTCTCCTTTCCAGACACAGATCTTTGTATATGACAAAACTTTGATCTGCTGTTCGCAGTTATACAAGGATTATGGACTCCATTTTACCAATCTTACTTATGTTCAGTAATTACAGACTCCGCAATGCCTGGCAGATTTTGTGGCATGACCCATGGAATAAGTCATTACTCCATGCATTGGGAATACAACCTGTCCTTTTGTCCAAAGTATATTTACAAGAGATTTTAAAGCTGTATTATTTGCATGGCATGTTACAAAAAGGTGAGCCTTTGAGAGGGGAGAGGTACAGTTCACAACCTAAATTCTTTCAAAAGTTACATTCAGTTTTACTGTCAGCAAATTTATGCTCAAAAGTAAGAAGAATTACAGCATTAGATATTACAAATAAATTTTAATATAAAATCATCAAATAAGATGCAGGGGAAAGAATGGAGGTCTAACTTAACACAATCTTTAATGGCAACAGCTACATTCAATACACTTCAGGAGAGAAGCATTTCAGAATTTTATGACTACAATTATAATTTGTATTTACAAATAGACATATGATTGTATGAAAATAGGTTACTTAATAATATATTGGCTACCTGTATTGCGCCTCTCAAGTTGATTCCCGTTTCAATAGCAACATAGTATGATGCTTGGAGAAACGTCCTTTGCAATAGAAGGGCAAAAAATAAGAGTACAGCCAAAACATAAGCATTGGACAGGAACTCTTGAGACGAAATAAAGAAAACACCAAGAATTTTAGTCTATAAAAAAAAAAAGAAAATTAGAAATCAGGTGCTATGGTAATTTAATTATCAGTTTTGCATAATTAATAAGCAGAGAAAATCACAGTTTATTATTTTGAAAGTGCTCCCAACCTGATCTGAAACCTCACAGTTTATCAATTCAAGGGAACAGTCATATAATGTGCCAACTCAGTAAGCTTTATTTAAATGCAAAATGACATTTGTAGGATTTCTAATATCCTTCCAAAACTCTAGGACACTTTGAGTAACTCCATATGGTCATTTGCTAAAAGATGTGCACTGCCCATTTTCAGAAAGGACTACTTAATGTCCTTTTGGAGGAAATAGTCTCCTTATTTTAGCACCCCAGGTTATTGAACACTAAAATAACCTTCACAGCTTGCCGAACACACATCCTTCCAACTCCTGGAACTATGCACATTATATTTTGGTTTGCAGCATCCAACAGGTTTGTTCAGCATTTTTGTTTACGGTCACTACTTCCTAGCAAGTTTGTGAGATCACCAAAGTGCATTTTGAAGCATGTCTATAGTTTACTGGGAAAGCAGTTCATTTATTCTAGATTATATTTAACAAGCAGACACCTTTGGTGCCCCAACTAGTTGAGAGGCTGACTCACCTTGGGAAGCCTTCTGAAACTAAAATGTCTCTGCCTTCCTCTTTCTCCCCTTGGCTCCTGCAAAACTTTGATTGCTGGCTCATGCTGCCATTAAAGGCAAAAGTAGGAAGAGGTCTCTTTCTATTCCCTCTCAGAGGGCTTCTTATCACTTACATTCCTGATGTATTCCTTGCTCAGCACATTTCTTCTTGCCTACATAGTTTCTTTGCTGTTGACATTTTCAAGATTGCTGTAACACTTAATAAACTATATTTCACAACCTCTCACTGTCTGTACCATACGGTATTTTTTCCATCTCTTTTTACTCCATCTTTTGAGATTCATGATTGCTCCTGCCATTACTGTAGTAGGCACACTATCTATCCCCTTGACATCAGTAGCGTAATTAATTAGGCTTAAAAGCAGAGAAACGTATGCTTACCTTTGCAAACAAGTAAACAAGATAATGAGCAAAACAGTTTTTGAAAGGATCCTTTGTTTTACTCCACGAGAAGAGTGCACACTTACAAGAACACATTCAGTACAAGTTTCCACAGTGCCTCCCACCTCACATAGCGATACCCCTTCTCATGAGAGGAAACTAGTCTGATCTGTCCACGCAAGAGTTTAACCATCTGTTGAGGTGTCTAGGCGGCCATTCATCAAGACCAAAGAGTCATTCTCCATAAATATCTGATCACTTCCAAATGAATTGCAGTTGACTCTTCTTCAAACATTGGCCAAATTAAGAAGCTGTCAAAGGACTTTTGTCTACTATGCAACACAGATGGACTTGTGTGGATTTCTTAGGTTTACTCCCTTTTCCCACTTATGTGGCATTTGTTACAAGCCGCTGAGATTCAGACCAAGACTGGACACAAAGAAAAGCAAATAATTATGATTCCATTCCTGTAAATATTTGTTCAGGCAAATGTTCCTTATTTCCATTAGGAGGCATCTTGATAGTCATATACTAGTTTTATGAAGTATACAGTGCAATAACTTACAAGAACATGGAAAATTTCCATCAGTGACACTCAACAGTGCTGAGTTTCATGCTTTGAAAACAGGGAATAAAAACTATTTAATTCAATAATTTATTTCCTGCTCTCAAGGCAAATTGTCAGATGATAATATTTTCCAATTCAGCTAGGTACTTTGACTTCAACCAGATTTGATGTACATAAACATTTCTGCAGTCTGTAGGGCTACTGAATTAAATAAGAATTAGCCCTCAGAGAAGCCCTCTGAGAAAGTATTCAAGCATACAGAGTCTTCCAAGTCAAATCAATAGAATGCAAGCAATCGCTGGGCATACTTGTTTCTTTAAACCTGTATCAAGTGCAAAAGTCTGAACAATTACGGTACATGTCAGCAGTTATGTTCAGATAAAGAGACATTTAACTACAGTTTTAGTTATTTGTACCTTAAAAGGATTTTAAGCCCTAAATTATTACTTATTCCATAGTCACTCAAATAGGCTACAGCAGCATTATACACTACAAAAAGCATATGGTACAGTAAAAGTAAGTCTATCTTCCAGATTATTTACAGTCTTACAAGTTCAGCTTTTCAAATCAAATTAACTTGCCTTTGACCCTTGCAAGATGTAATTGCTGTAAATTTATTCTTGCTGTAACTCTGAAGAATAAGAAGGAAGACCCAAGGCTCTACATTTAGCCTAGAAGCTTTAGAAAATGTACCACAGGTCTGGAAAATTACAAGTACAACCAAGTCTTCTCCCCTGCTACCTGTAAGGCCTTGACAGTGGAAAAGAAACGAGAAATTCACAAATTGGCCAAGTCCATGGCCAATTAGATGCACCCAGTTTATCTTTCAGACTCTTCAATATTTATGCTCATAAAGCATTAGGCACATGTAAGGCGGAAGAACTGCCCCTGGTGCTTAACTGTACAAGTTTAAGAGCTACCTATTGTTTCCTGTGCAACGTATATATACTCAAATACAAAATAGAATGCAAAACAGTATATAAGTGCAAAAATTTTGGAAAAAAAAAAGAAAGAAAAAGAAAAAGCACATTTGGGGAAAACCAGGATCATTTACATCTGTGATGTTTTCACCTCAGACATATCTTGTTGACTTGCAACAGTGAGAATCTTTCCTTTGAGATCTACCCTTTCTCAGGTCAGTTATTATTTTAGCAGTTCTTCACTGGGATTTCTTTTTATTTCAATACAAGGTCATCCAGGAAAAAGTTGCATCTCTCTAACACATTAAAAACTAAAACCAGCTTCTTATGAAGGCAAAGCTAGAACGACACACAAGTCTGTGACACTGGGAGATTGTGAATGTCAAAGATATACTAACATGACATCGAAGAGAAAGGCTAAGCATTGTAACAACCATGAACCATGCAGGTTACAGACTGTGCTATATTATATCAAAGGCAGTAACATAAGCAGCACAATTTCAATGCTGTCCTACCTATACATCTGGCTAGTACTGCTAATTACTGCAGCTAATACCACTTTTTACTGTATATAAAAGAATACCATTTTTTACACAACCATGTTCTGACAAATCATGCTTTTCTAGGAATGAGATTTTGGTGCAGTGTTGATTCACATCAAAACATTATATAATAGATAAACAAGGAGGAAAAGTGAGATGAATATTCTCCTAATTTCTTCTAGTACTCAACCTGAGAGAAAAGGAGGACTTAAACATATATACATAAACATCACACACACATTTGGTGAAAGCACCGAGACATCTGTCAAGTCTCAGGTGCATTATCAGGGCCATTAGGGTTTACAAAGTCACTGAGCATCTGTGTGTTTAAGCTACAATAGTTGTCTAAATACACTTGTCAGCCTGCAGGAAACACAAGGAAATAACTGAACATCTGCTGGACCTTTTGCATATAAGGCAAGTAACCTTGTTTGAGAAGTTGATGGAACTAATTAGATGTTTTCTTTTCAGAAATGGCTTTGGGGACATTCAGTGTCCCACCTTCCTGACAACTTCAGGATAATACCACTTTTTAAAAGTCCCAGTAGGCTCTAATCAGTAAAAGGCTGAGCAAAAGGCCACTATTTAAATACTTAAAGACCCCAGACTCACACAGTCTTAAATGTCAATACTGGGCCTTCTGCTACACTGGCACTTATGAGTTCTAGAGCTTTTTAAATAATCAGTCTGTAGGTTTGGTGTATCATTTGAATGTGTTATGTCAGCAGATATTCCTAATACTGGAACTGCTAATCCTAACATTGCAATGTGGAAGATGCTACCAGCAAAATATAAAGGTTATCGTTCTGTCAGTCTCTTCTTCGGTGTGAAATGATTAACACTCAGAGAAATTCATGTCATAAGAATGTTCCGGGGTGGCCATAAATATTGATACTGGAGTTATAAATAAACATGAAGAGCGTGACAGAATTTAAGACGCTGTCGTGCTCTGACTAACTGCGGCACTAACTAAAGCAGTTAATACTACCCGTGACACCCACGTGATCTCAGAATTCCAGCTCCACGGCAGTTTATGTCTGTCACAAAGGGCCTGAAGAATGGAGCAAATATTATATCTTGGGATCTACCTCTTTGCCTTCAGTTTCACAAACAGAACTTCTGTTTGAAAGATACAGCTGACTCATTACAACGCCTCCTCTATCTAAACTATTTAAAATGAAAATCTAAACTATTTAAAATTAAGAAATGTCACTTTAACAGATGGGTAAAAGACGCTCTCCGCTGTACTCACAGCTTACTTTGCTTGTCCGATTCTGTCCCACTGTATGACAATTCTTTCCAATTCCCTCAAACTCAGCAGCACATCAAACACAAACAATGTTTCCCCCCAACTTATCTTTGCCCTCATAAGGCAGTGTTTTAGAAGGCTTGTTTCCCACACCTACATGAGCTCTCAGGAGCAAACAATTGATAAGGCAAGGTTTTCCTTTTCTGACTCAGTACAAGTACGGATGTAACATTCCTAGCAGTAGAGCTGGTGTATTTTTTTCCAAAGTAGACCCTGTTGGCTAGGTATGTGCATACATGTGGGAGTTTTCCTGAACACACCAGTCTGTCTACAGATGGTTTTAATAGAAAGCCTTCATACATTTTAGAAAGATATTTCATCTAATCCAGCAAAAGCAATTTCCAAATGTAAAGGTAATTAGCCTCTTAACAGAAAAACAATGTGTATAAACCAGGTCAAAACAGAAGGAAAAGCCTCTTGGAGACCTTTTAGCAAAGGTAAAATACACCCCTAAGTGTCACTCATGGACTATCACCATCAGTGAATATTGCTGTTGGGTGATCCCCAAATGGTGTAAATGACAACAGCGATGAGGCTACCACTTAGCGAGACACAGTGAGGGTATCAAGGCTGGATGAGACTCCATCCAGGGCCTATCTGGACCAGACCTGAGCATTTTTCACAGAGGAGCACTAGATGACACTTTAATAGGAAAATGAAACAGGATAGTCTGTAAATAGTGATTCAGTACAATTTCAGCTGAAACTGTTCCAAACAAATTATCAAGCAGCAGCTAAAAAGCTTCCACAGTACTTTGCTGCAACATAGCCTTATAGTCTTAATTTTTTTCATTTCCTGCTTTAACTGGTTTCCATTGAAACTACTTGCTATATTAAGTTTCCAAATATTAGGATAAGGATTGCAAAATGGATAAGCAATCAATTTTAGCCTGACGCCTTTGTTAAATTTTCTGCAATGCATCTGATGTATTTCAATATGTACAGTGGACCTAATCCAAAGTGTACTTGAGTGAATGGGTATATTTCCATTAGTGTCAACAGACTTTGGAAATAAAATCTTATATCAAACAATAAGTGAGCTGCACAAATACAGCGAGCTTTCTCATAGAAGCCCAGCCTGAGTGACCTCACCTTATAATGAGAAGATGCTTCCTCAGTCTTTCCTTTTTTTTTTTTTTTTTTTTTAAAGTTAATCAAGAAGTATTCCTGTTTCCTCCTGGGGAATATTCATGAAAGTAGCATTCTTTAAAAATATGTCTCGGTCGATCTTTCAAAACCAACCTCCCCAAAGACACTAGTGGAAATTCTTTGTCACAGCTAAATTATTTGGTATTTTATTGTGATGACAAAAGCCTGCTTTAACCCTCTTTAGACATCACTCATTTTTGGAAATAAAAAGCCAAGCCTATTAAAAATACACTTTTTGCTTCTGAAAAGCACTCAGTCATATACGTGATTCAATCTCTACTCAAGACTGTACCTAAAATCCTTATGATACTAGTGGGATCCTGGATATGCTTCACCATTATCTTTAATGTGGTTATTTTCCAGAATGCAAGCCTGACTAGATGTGTGGGTTACATATGTTGCTCCCTATCAAGGTATAAATGTGGACAATAGGCAGTACATAACATACTGTCATTTCTAGCATTCACAAATACATTGCAGAATCACTTTTTTACTAAGGCCAAATAATACATAGTCATAGCATTACTTTTTTGACTTCTCTATTTTTATGACATTTTGACAGTACCTGTGGGCGGATGGTGTTATTTCCTTTTCCAACGTTGTGAACAATGCCAGAGATGCAGAGCGGACCAGCAAATCCAAGCAAGTCAGCCAGAATACGGAATGTGCTACTGAGAAGTAAGGGTCTTCCAAAAGCACAGCAAAGAGCACGCCAAATTGATCTGGATCCTTGTGGAGATGATGACCTTCTGTTCTGTTCAGAATAAAAAAAAAAAATTAGCAAGGATTATGTTATGTATTAACCTCAGGACTGATAAATTCCTGGTATTTTTATCCCTCCTTTAATTCATTGACAACCAGTTGCAATCTTTGAGCTAGAAGAGCACAGGAACTACAATTATTGTTTCATTTGTTTTTATAGAGTCAGAACAAAGCATTAATTTGTATTCTCCTCCATATCACAAAAAGAACCATTATTTCTTTCCTACCCTTACTAGGGATCAAATAAGCGTGTTGTTTGTGGCTTGCTGGGGGAGAAAGAAAAAAAGAGAGAGGGAACTGACAGGTTTTGTGTTCCTGTGAACATAGAGACTGGAAACCTACACTCTTTTTAGACAGAATGCAAAAGACTTCTCTTAAAATCCTGAATATACTCAGCTCCCACCAGGGAGTCAAGGAGAATTTGAGCTGAGGTAGTTTCAGCACTGAATTCTCCTACGGACAAACTGTAACTGAAATAACATGGAAAAAATAGTCCTGTGAGGCCTCATTAATATTGTCTGCAATTGAATGATTCCAGGGTCTTATTAGGAAGAATGATAATGGGGTCCAGTGAATACAAAGTGAATTACTTTCCACATCAAAATAGAGGCCATATGGATTTTACATGCATTTAACCAGTAATGTGTTTGACAAGCGTGTTTAGGTAAAGAAATTTCATTATTTGTACGAGGTATAACGGAGTATGTGATCTCTTTGTATATGAAAAGCTATGCCAATGGATACTTCATTTGCATCATGTCCGTTTATATAATTTTATATCATGCTCATAGCATAAAAAGTAATGAAAAATGTAAGCACTAAGTAAGCAGACAGACATAATTCCATGCTTTGCATACCTTCTGTGCTTCAAAGGCCTCATTAAGGCGAATGTAATTGGTCAGAGCTCTCATAGCAATGGGAAGTTTGCCTATGGTTTTCAAGTCTATTGGTTTTTTATGGGCGGTCTTGATGAATGTATTCATCCACCAATATGTTCCTTTGGATAGCAAATTCACAAATGGCTGTAGGAATCGAACACCAAGGTCCTGGAGATCCTCAGGAGGTTTAACTTCTTTAGGAGTTTTGAAGAAAACATACCTCTGAAATTCAGAAAAATACCAAAAGAATCACACTAAACGCATAGAAAATAAAAGTCCGCAAAGAATAGGTAAGAAATCAAGGACATAGCAGATAATCAATGAATCAGTCTCAGTTTCTCAAAAGTACTCAAGGAATTTAGGCATTCAAATTCAACCAATACAGCAATCCAGTTTCATCGGTACTCGGGAAAATCAGAGGCATCCAGTCTAGAAATAAATCAGCCTGAACATTCACTATTACTTTGTTTATGGGGTACAAATTTGCATACTTGCAGGGAAAAAACCCTCACATTTCAAATAGTACAGCCCCAGCCCCTCGCTCTGAGTTCCAGACAGTGCAACATGGAACATACTAGCTTAGGCACAGCCCTGAACCCATCACAGTGATTCATCTTCCGTACCATACTGCCTCACATTTAGTTAGCTCAGAACATAGAGCTATCTCTGCCGGCCCGAACGGGTCTGGGAAACCACTGAATTAGAGAGTGCACATGGCACTAACAAACGTTTTCATTGGCTTAAATGTCTAAAGAGCAAGGTTAGGCTGCTGATGATTTCCTGTTGTGAAGATAAAACTTTTTCAGACATCGCTCTTTTTTGGGAATGAAAAGCCAAGCCTCTTAAAAATACACCTTTCCTTTCTGAAAAGTATTCAATCACATATTTAATTCAATCTCTACTCATGACTGTACCTAGATCCTATTAATCTTAGTAGAATTTCTGGATATGTTTCACTGCTATCTTTTCTCCAACCATAGTTGGAGAAACAATTCACAGATCCTAGAAAAAATGGTGATGAGGTTGGGAACAATGGGAACAGTGAAAGCAAAGGAGAAGGTACAGTTGGGATTGGAAGTCAAACAAATCAATCTTCTGTCTTCTGGAAGAAGATGGAGGAAGGCAGGAGAAAAAAAGGCGAGGCCAATGTCTGCAGTTTCTGTTGCATAGAGGCCTCACTCCTTATTTTTATTTTCTCTCTCCCACCCCTCGCCCCTCCTGCCCCTCAGCAGGGGCCAGCTCTCCACGCACCCCAATCCCTTCCTTCAGCAGCTACAGCAACAAGCCCAGCTCTCAAACTCTGCCATAGACATAATAGGCAGTAAAAAATCCATACTGCTGGCTAATTCCCTTTATGCATCAATGACATCCTTTAATAATTAAATCCAAACAAACAGAAAAAGAGGCAAAAAAGATTACTATAGTCAGTGATCATTTTTTATTCTTCCTTGTGGCCTATAATTCCACAGTGATTAAATCTCATTTAATTATGCAGTTCTATTATGAGGAGGTTTATGAGCAAGTCTCTCCGTTATCACATTTGAATTCTACTTTTCCTACAAGTCAATCCACTGTTTTTCGTTTATGAGATAAATACTGTATGTCCAGCATTGAGATTTTTACTCTTTCTTTCAAAAATGTTACTGAAAAGTCTGCTTTTAGACATATTTTTGTCCTAAGTTATCAAATAAACATACAGACACACAAAATCCCCTATCACAAAAGAACAAATATGTGATAGATGCAACTCACATTGCTGAATGCGTTACTGGAAAGAGTTCACATACTAGTGTGAGGGAAGCAGCAAGAAAATTTACATGGAAAATTTACATTTCCTGAGACTAAGTTTAATTTGTGCACATAGTTAAATGAGGGACAGGTGAAGGGAAGAACTTTGGCATTTATCTATCCAGCAGCCTCCAAATCCATCTCCCAGTTTAGATTATGACTGCAGACACCACAGAAGGAGAAAAAAAAAATATATAGCTGGGAGGCTAGATAGGAACCCCAGTTGCCCCAGCAAACCACTGTGATTGTCTCCTGGAAAATGAGAGATGTTATTTGTGTGTCTAAGGTATTCTTTGATAGAGCAGACAATTCCCCTCACCCAGTCTTTCCTTGCATCAGAAATACTTGTTTCTGATGACTGAAACTGTGAATCATAATAGTAATTTTTAAAACAAACTTGAACAGATTAAATTCATTTTAATTTAACTACAATGGAGACAGCATTTTTTAGAATTATGGATTCATCTGGCCTAATAAAGTTGGGTTAACCTTTGATTCTGAAACATATTTCTATTTCTAAATGGATTTTTCTCTCTCCTTTAGAAATGCATTTCACAGTAAGTACCCAGGAAGAGGAATAAAGAAAAAAAATAAAACCAAAACACAGAAGGAGACTTTTATGATACTAACTTACCCTCACCCTGATGACATTGATTTCTACAGCTAGCAGCATTCCATATAGAACAACCAGGAGTCCTGTGAGGCAAAATCGAAGCTGAGAAAATCCAACCCCATTATCACAGAACTTTACAAATTTGATGGTTTTAGTTATGAAAGCTAAAGTCCAGTAGAACAGCAATGCTGTAGGGGGAAAAAAAAAAGTTAATCAGCTCCACAAAAATATACAGCAGTATTAAATAGCAGTATTAAATATTCATTCAGAAAGAATGCAACAAGAATATATCAACCCAGAGACTGGCCTTTCTCATATCAAAACAGAAGCCTAATTCAATTCCACAAACATGAAAATATTAAGATAATGTTAGTACCAAATTCCTTTCCTATTAGATTTACTGATATTCGGGAAGTTTCACAAAGTGAAGTCTGCTGAAGGAATTTTTCCATCTGTTGTAAACGTGTATCCACATAAGGAGTTCAAGGGAGGGATTTGTCCCACAAGTGAAGGTGGCTGTGAATGATGCTTTTCAAATTTGGTAATGCTACAAGACTGCTATGAATTTGGCTTGAAGGAAAATTGATCTCATTCCCCCTGCAGATCTCTGGGATGTATGCAGGAATAGATATTAAAGTATTTCCTCCAAACTGCTGCTGCTCTATTATTCAACACAAATTCCATATATGTAATTTATAATGCAGATACACAGGCACATCAAGGAAGGATGTTCTGGCATTTGTAGAACTCTAAAAAGTTAAAGTTGTGTTCTACTGAACTTCTTGTCTAAAAGCGCTACTGTCAGTTATAGATAAATAATCCCTGCAGTAAACTCTGGTGATTTGAAAACATTCCGTACCATTCACTACACCATAAATCAGTTCCTGTTCCCCACTCTAAAGGAAATACCTGCTCAGGTTATGTTCTTTTACATGGATCTTTCATTGCTGCTGTATCTGCCATGGTGCAACAGCTGGAACGTGCTCTAACTGCCACGGAAAATGTGGATAATGCTTTCTGAGTGTCTTGCTGCAACATCAGAGAGTCTTCAACCAAGACATTAGCAACTGCAAGTCTAACTTACAAATATGAATAATCATCAGGAACTTGCACAAATTTCAAAGAATTTGTGGTGTTCCAGTTATCTTGAGGCACCCTAGAAAGCCCTGTGCAGATGTACTGTGGGCTACCCTTTCCAAGGAAAACAAAATTCAACACAGAGAGTCCGTATGGGATTTGGGGCTGCACATCCTGCTTCTATGGAAATCCATTTCAAAACTCTCATTTAAATGAGGACAGGAAGTGGAACAGTACAGAAGTACTGGGCACTAGGACATTTGCCAAGAGAGTCTATCTTCCTCTAAAATGAATAGGCCAGTTTGTAATAAGAAAGCACTAAGAGGTCAGGTATTTCAGCACTGTATTTTAGTGGCTGATGCAGTTGCAGAGAGGATTTAAGAGACATACTTACAGAATCCCTATTATAAAACTATAGCCTTCTTATGTGAGGCTTCCTACCACCTTCCCAACTTATACTGCATCAAATCTAATCTCCTCATCCTTCTTCAGACTGTTTCCTATCTTTGAGACAGTATTCTTATTTGCAATATGCCTGACACTAAAAATCTCACTTAACCCAAGAATATATTCCACATTGTTCTACTCCTAGCCACCTTTATCTGTTAATCCTTGTGTTGTGTCTCATTCTCCTTACAACAGGCTGAGAACACATCCTTCTCAGAGTAAAGAGGACTTACACAAACATAGCACACTGAAAACGTGCACCAGCAGAGGACACCTGAAAAAAAAACCAACCGAACTGGTATCTATGTAGAGCTCTTGGAAGAAGAAATAAGAACTAGCAGAGCCATTCTCCTATTTAGGATTTAAATAAGGGTCTATATGACCTTTTTTTTTTTTAAATTATAATTTTATTAAAACATTCATTTATCTTTTACCTAAGAAGTATTAGAAAGTGCCAAATGCAACATTCTCAGGTGACAACTGACCTCCCACTGTCATACCTCCTAGCAGTATTTGAACTTATTTAGCTTCTCACTTTTGAATACAAGTGTATATAATCTAATCTGGCGGATGTTCACAGGCCCCTCAAGATAAAGCTCCTTGGAAAACACAGTTATGGCTCTTTCCTTTAAGCTGTGTTTTTATCATCTGGCTGGTGAGCGCGTATTTGCTGAGAGTTTCTAGAAATTATCACCAAGAACTTCCACTGGCCTGAACTTCCTGGTGATCAGACCATAGAGGCATGCTTTCATTTACTTGATTGCTTTAGATCTATTCTAGATGTCTGCAGCCTAAAAGACCTCATTTTTTCTTGGACTGTGTAAGCTACCTCAACCCACAACACCAGGGTGTGTAGATTCTTGCCTGGGGCCAGACCGCTGAAAATTAAGCAATGTGGAACTCAAACTCTTTTACACCTTTATTGGATTAAGCCCACAATCTGAAAAATCATGCACTTAATGGATGGGATTTATTAATTAACCTGTGTGAGAGAAGTTTTGTGTACTAAGCAATAAGCATTATATTTATACGATACCAGGAGGTTCCATTTTAAACAATAAACTAATTCCAAGGGAATTAACTACAATATCAAGGTACAAGAAATTTAAATTAGAAAACTAGATTACTGTCAAGAATGGTAAGGCAGTCCTATAATTACAATTGGTTAAAGAAAAGACAATTTTCTTAAATCAAAAAAATCATCTGTGTTCCCATACTACTATCCCTTTCAGATTAAACACTCAAAGTCCTATTGTTATTTCATAATTTTCTCCTACTGTTTAATTTCTGAGCTTTATTTATCCATAAAAAAAAATACTTAAATAAATACTAAATAAATACTAAATAAATACTAAATAAATACTAAATAAATACTAAATAAATACTAAATAAATACTAAATAAATACTAAAAAACAAATAAATAACTTAAAAAATAGTGCAATCAGATGCTACCATTCAATTACATATTTTGAACGTTGAGAAAGCTAGCAGATTTTCCAATTCAGTATGAAAACTATTCTAAAATATGTCCCATACAACTGTTATGCACCCATTCTGCAATGCTGTGCAAAGAGCACCAAAAGTAGCATTATTATGAGGGTCCCCTGGTAAACAGTGCTATACTGGAAAAGTTGTATTTGTTGAAATATAATTACAAGTCAAAACCACACACAGAAAAACAGATTCAGACCAGATCAAAGTGTTCCAATAGTTTGGACACTCAACTGGGATCCTGAACTCAATCATTAGCTTTAGAGAATAAATATTCCAAACCTTTTCAACTTTTTTGATAAGAGATAACAAGAATGACTACTTCAAAATATCCAACAGCCTGGGCATAAAGCTGAAAGGCAGGATCAGTACAGGAACTTTGCGTCCTTGTCTTGCATACTCCAATGGAATATGCTAATCCCCAGGTCTGTTATGGGATCTGCCTCTTGAAGAACTGCAAAAGGTCTTGGTTTCTTTAAGGTACAGAGTGAAAAAGATTTTAAAAAAGAAAACACCTCAAAGTTCTACAGGATTGGAAAATTTTATCCTGTTCAGAATTAATGAACAGAACTTTAAGGGTCTTCTGTACTGCATCAATGAGGGTTTCCCCATTCGATTTGGTAACTTTTGGGTAAGGCTCTGTTAGCCTTTGCTTTATACAGCTACCAACTCTTTGCAAGTGTAGGCATTGATCCTGCAGCTGAGACAGACGATGCCCTGCAGGTAGGTGGAACTTCACTGATGCGCAGAAGCAGCAGAAGATGCCACATCAGGTCATTTACTTTACCCTGTGTGTATGTGTAATATTAGATCTCCTCTACCACATTTAAGTAACAAAGAACCCTCTTTTGGTTTCCTCTCTCACACACTCAGCAAAAAGTTTCTCACCAACTTAAGCTTTTCCTCATGGTTCCCATTTACCTCATTTGTATTAGGCTCTAAAAGAAAGCTGCTTCATGGCCACACTGCACTCTAGTGGGTTGATAGCCGAGCATAGCTATAATTTAACTATCTCATACTGGTCTAATTTGCATAAAGTTATCCTAGTCCCAGTTGTCAGTACAGAGTAGTTGCAATTAACATTGAAAGATGATGATCCTCACAGCTAGACAACGATAAATTTGTGTAGTCAAGAATAAAGGATGGAGACTTCCAGAAATGCCTGTCTTACGTTCTCTCACAAACACAGGACAATGAAAAGAAAAATAAAACAAAAAATAAAAATAAAATATAATAAAAATCCAAAGACCCTCATCTTGTGAAGACTTTGGATTAAAATTAAACTCAGACCAACTAAGTGGGAAAGACTGTGGTAGTTTGATTTTCTTTTTTGCCTACGAGTTAGCTATTAAGATTAGATTTTCTAAAGGAGTCTGTTCCTTAGAAATTCTTGCAAAATGAAAATTCACAATTATTAACTTTAGTATATCAACAACACTTATTTAAGTGTTGGTATTCATTGGTATGACTGTTTATTATTCAAATATTGTCCAGAGCTTATCCAGCATCAGCGCTCTAAATACTAAACAAAATTATCATAAAAGAGAAATCTCTACAGAGAAGGGATTATGCAAAAATGGGTAATCAAATACCAGCTGTAAATTTATGCTACCCTTCTCAATGATTTAACAGCAGAAATGGGGTAGCAACACTAATTATTAAACACTGCATTATACACCTGAAATAACAAAAAAACCCCAGAACACCAAGAAAATCACTGCTCGTTTTCCATAGGTGGTTGTAACAGGCTAGCAATGCTTTCCTGAGACATAACATCTAGTCCTGTGAGAAGGCATTAAATAGACTGTGTTGACTTATTAAAAAAGCAACTAAATGACCCCACCTGGTCATAAAAGACAAAAACGATCCTACTTAAGAGCACAAGAAGAAAAGCAGTCCCAAATGCAAAGACATAAAAGTTGCCAAGCCTGGATAGAAATCTGAAGGTTTTGAAGAGGAATGACTTCCCCGCCTCGCCCCCTCCACAGGAGTTACAGGCTCCTTCTGCAGAAGAGGACGCTTGCTTACCACAACATGCAGTTCGAAGTAATCTTTAATATTTAAAAGCTTTTTCAAATCCAGTTGTTACTGATTTTTGACCACCTGACAAAAACTAGAACAGAACTTTGATACACACAGCTACAACGACACAAGACAAACCTTAGCAGGATCCATTAATACAGAAAACCAGCTCAAACAAAATTTGATGAGCCAGGACCACCAAAGAAATAACAGCTAACAGGATGACTAAACATGTAGACATCCACAGTCTGCAATCTACTTAAACAGTAGAGAACATGTCACCTACTGCATGATCGTCAGCAGTAATGGATTTTCTATAGCTAGCTACAGTTTATTTATCATCTTGCAAAAAATATATAGTATACTAGGTATTTCTTATACACAGCATTTTCTATTCAAAAGGTCTTAAAGCAGTTTACAAAGGAAGTTTTAGGACTAGGAAGCAAGAACAAGCAAGCAAAGTAATATACCCAGGGTCATACGGAAAGTCAGTGATGTCATTCGTTACCCTTGACTTTCTGCTTATTTCAATGAACCACACACACGAAGATGGCTTCAATCTTATATCATGCTTCAATGCAACATGCTAACGAGCAGGGGGATTTGGATACTTTTAGAGTTTAGAGTTTGACATGCTACTTTTCGCACAAATCCAGTTTTCCCTAGAGAAGTCTTTGACCCATTGGATTCCTGAAAATGCTATACAGAATACTATTAGAAGTTAAAAGCATTGAAAACAATGAACAGTTTCAGGAAAACTCAGAACTAATTCTGGCAATGGCAACCAGCAGACCAATATAAGTGCAGCTTTATCGATACAAGCTAGCACCGAGACTGCAACGATCTGTCACAGAATGAACAGACAGACAGCACCACAATCACATTTCCAAGACTTGTAAGTCGTGAGACGTACCGATTAACAGCTTTGGGAAATTAGATGTTTCGATATTATGGTAATAGACAACCGATGTGATGGCTGCCAAGAATGCCATCCCAGCCGGCATGTACAGGTGTAAATGGCGTGATTCTGAAACCCTTAAAAAGAAAAAAGTTAACATCTATTAAAATCAAACCCTCTTAGCTCTTTAAATGTTTCCCTTTTAATTTATGAATTGTATCTTGTACCCAGCCCTGCCGTAGGATTTTCTAGAATGAGTTACGGAAATAAAGCTCTCCAATTTGCAATTGGATTTATGCTCCTGAATCACATAGTTGGATTTCAAATTCCTCCCCTGTGCTGAAAATGTGTATACTCCTATTTCCTACTGAAATCAATTGGAACGTTGTTTAAATTAGGATAAGCAGCTCAGCTCCAAAATGAGAAAAGTTAATTTAAGCTAAACTAGTTTGGGAGCTGTCCATCAAAATATGTAGGTAAGACCAACTGACAGAACAGTTTAAGATTTTCTACAGAAACCTTTTGTGGAAATGTTTCATCTTCTTTTTCCAGTGTGGGAGAAGGAACAGCACCACAGCATGGGAATTACTTACATCGAGTTCTGTTTCCAGTGACTGCATGCCAACAAACAAAACCTACAACAGAATCATATACTCCTAACTTTTGTCCCATAAAGCAAAGCTCTCCCGACACTTTGCTTCAGGTAGCAGTGGAGGAGGTTCTGCCAACTACAGCCCTTCCCTCCCAGGGAATATGGGAATTGTTGGGCGATGTTGTTGGTTTGTGCAGAGGTGGGTAGAATCATGTTTTCCCCCCCTCTTTCCTCCTACTTGCCATCTTCTCCTCCTCCCTTTTTCTTTGTTTCACAAAAGTAATGGAGTGTCCTGTGCTGTCAAGAGGTACAATCTCCTCTGTCTCCCAACCAGCTCCAGGAAAAGAGGTACCAAGGGGAAGTCTTCAGGACACAAACACTCAGGGAAATTCACACCTTGTCCTCTGAACCTCATGGAAAATAAATTAGCATCTCTGGATTTGTTCTTGCTGCAGCAAATGCTACCTTTGTGTAATTTGGAAAGACAAAAGGGGCTGTGCTGTCAGGGAGCTGGAGATCATCACAGGACATCCCATGTCTGAGAGTAGAACACCCCAAATGTCTAACAGATCCGAAGGAGCTCAGGACCATTGCCTGCATAGGAAAGGAAAACCCTCCCTCACACGGACATTGTGGTGAACTCTGCAGAGCTGGCTGGAGCCATGCTGACAACCTGTGGCATAAACACTTAACTCCTCTTGTTGACAATGAGTTGTATGTGTATACAGCAAAATGAGAAAAGATTCTCCAGTCTCTGAATTCCTAGTAATGCCAAGGTTTTTTGTACATCAGGGCTGAATTCTCAGCAAGGACAAACAAGCAACAGGAACAGATTTCTTCAGACAGCCTAAGCTTCAGTAGGTAACACTGCAGGAGTGGGAGGGTTTTTTTAAATTTATTTATTTCACAGACAGAAGTTGCTGGAATTCCCCTATAGAACCATTTCTCCAATAGGCTGTATCTATTGCTGAGGTGCCAAAGCCTTTAGCACCCAATTGCTGTCAAAAGGACTTACCAACGTGATCAGTTTTGGTCTTGGAAAGCTGATGAGTCTCAAAATCTGCTTTTATTCACTGGAGCACTTGCTAGCCTGCTGAGTGCTCGGGAGGCACGACTGTGGGTTGGCACTCCCCCAGTATAGCTAGGAGCTTTGATTCTCATCAGGTGACACTCACTACTTAACAGCAACATTCTGAGTCAAGTTAAACAGCAAATAAACATAATGAGAGGGATTGCTAAAGAGCAAAATAAAACAGAAACTCAAAGCAGGAGATTTTGCTCTGAGCATCCCACACCCTGATAACTCTGAATAAGCATGAGAAAAATTCCATTTTAAAAAAACTGGCACTGAGAAACATCCTATTTATATACGTTTAAGAGAAGTTATAATAATAATGATGATATCAGCTTCTACAGAAGAATACTGCAGTGCCTTTCACACTGGTTGGTGGATAGTTGTTATATAGATGGCTAAACAGAGAGATTTTGTTCTATTTAACGAGGAGCTTCAATTTTATAATCCTTGGGTTGCAAATTCATAATAGTTATGAAAATCAGACCTTTCTTCAGAGGAAGATAATCATAGTCATTGTTATACAACATTAGCTTTTTTCATGATAAATGACTCTCGTGTATCACTTGTTTCACTTGGAATAATTTTTCCCCACAGATTACTGTTTAAAGACATCCTAAGTTGAATAATAGATGATGGATCATGCTCATACAATGTGAGCGGCTCTGCTCAAGGCAACAGATCAGAGGTACTGCACAAATATCAGAAGAAACTCTATGGGGTGTGAGACAGATCCACCCCTTTTATTAAGATGAACAGAACTCGGTTTGCAGGGGAATGGTATGACCTACTGTGCACGTGGGAGTTCTGCCTGAGTAAGGACTGGGGACTGGGTCCTTGGACATAAAACGTATCACGAAAATGTCACCATCTGCTTGAATCGTTAGGATTTATCTATGATTACTCTTTGGAAAGATAGTGCCGTTAAGCTGAACTAAAAATGATTAAGGTCAGTTGTGCATATGTACATAACTTAGCAAGGTCTGTAGAATTTCTGATTCAAGGTTGGTAAGTTAATCAGCAAGAAAACAGATTACTTGTTTATAACCATAAGGAATATGGGCTAGATGAGAATTTAGACACTGAGAAAATACCTACCCTGAAACCTTTAAAATGCTCAGCGCTATCAGGAGAAGGTAGACATACACTTACCCATCAGACACTATGCCCTCTGCAATTTCACACACCAGCACAAATAAGAGGATAAAAGTCAGTATCCAGCGTAAATTGTGGCCAGGAAAATGAAGCCATGTGCTATGATGTATATGTACTTTGGAACTCTGACTTCCCCATCCTAAACAGGAAAAGAAAATTATAAAGAGCTTTCTTAACAACAAGAGTGACATACAAAGCTCCTGCATACAGAAAAGCATATATGTAACAAACTAGTGTACTAAAGTTGACACAATTGTGTTGTTAAACATGCATGTATTTGAATATTTTCAGACCTGTATTCTCATTGCTTCACTTCATATGGAATAAAATCAACAATGCAGACAGGACACAGTCTTAAATTCCTATACTTTTAGCAACTTACTATCAAGTAATTACATGCATTAAACATTTTTCAAATATATCGTTTAAATGAACAACAAATGAACATCTTGACAAATGCACACAAACACTATAATACAAACACTATTTTTTCTTCACTTCAATGCATTTGATTAAAGAATTTACAACTTATCTTACAATTTTGTTTTAAAGTAACTCATTCTCTTGGTCTAGATAAAAATTAGCAATACTGAGAAAAGCCAGATAAACACAGATTACCCTAAGCAGTTCTTCAGCTGACCCTGTTTTAGTTGTGCTGTTATTTCAGCACCAGACCTTTTATGATCAACAGAAGGGAGCGTTAAATCACAAAGCTCGTGCCATGGCTATCTAGAGGACAGACCAGGCTGAGCAGAATGGTACTCAAAGTAGTAACAGTCACATGTATTAAACCATCGGGCCACCTACTGGTAACCCCAGTTTTATGTTATCAAATAATATCTACTGCAGATATGGCAAGACTTACAGCAGCTGTCAATTACCAGTACCGAGGAGGGCTGTCCAGCTGCTGTAACTCTAGTAATTGCAGGGAATATGATTTGATAACATAAGACTTACTTGCCAGGTTTTCTGGTTTTTAACAGCACATGTGGATTTGCTTCCCGCGCTGCTAGTCAAAACCTGCAGGCAAATCCTGCAGCCTCCTCCAGCATCCATCCAGCCCCCGCGCAAGGGGTTTCACCTGCAGGGAACCCCACCTCGGAAAGTCCCCGACAGAGAGAAATGGGCACCGCTGCCAGGAGCGGAGAGACGCCCGGATGGCGGGCGGTGCGGGCGGGCAGCCTCGGGAGAAGCGGTCACCGGAGCATCCCGGAGCTTGTACCGCGTCCTAAGCCCCTTCGCAGCCTCCCGCCGCCCCGCACTGACGCGCGGCAGGGAGCAGGGCGCAGAGGGCAAGGCCAGGCCAGGCAAGTGGGGGGAAGTACCCAGCAAGGCAAGAAGGCAAGGCAAAGGGGGAGGGAAACGCGACCCACGCCACACAGCGGGGGAGGGAAACCCACGGCAAGACAAAGCAAGGCGGGGGCTCGAAGGCAAGGTGGGCGGCAAGGCGAGGCATAGGCGGACAGGGCAAGGGAGCTCCGCAGGCACTCACCGATGAAGAGGATGGGGAACGTGATGAAGAGCAGGAAGACGTGCGGCACCACGTTGAGCGCGTCCACGAAGCAGCCGTTATTGAGCACGCCGTGGTCCACGTTGTAGGCGGTGGAGTTGCCCTCGTCGCCGCAGAAAGCCAGGGCCATGGCGGGACCCTGCGCGCAGCCCGGCGCCGCCTCCGCCTCCGCGCACATCCAGGCGGGGCCGGCGCGGGCTGCGCGGTGGCGGCTGCTCTGCCCGCACCTGCCGGCGAGTGACGGCGGCGGCCGCGGACCCGCCCCTCCGCCCCGCCCAGCGCCCCGCCCCTCTGCCCCGCCCCGCCCCGGTCGGGGGAGAGGGGCGGGTCAGGTAAGAACCCCAGGCGCCCGGTGCGCGGCCTCAGCCTCGCAGGGGGCCTGGCGAGGCCCCGAGGGGGCTGTGGGAGCGCCGGGTAAAGGAGTCCGGGAGCGCAGGAGGCTGTGTCCCTTCCCTGACACGGCTAGAGACCGATGCGGAAGCAGCGTGACCGCCCTCGGCTACCTCAGAGCAACATAAAACAGGGTTCCAGCTTTCCTGGGGCTCGGTAATTCAGCATTCTATGCGTCGTTAATAAGACAGAACAGTAAAAAAAAAACAAACCACCAAGCACTAAATTAGTGATGACAGAGGAACTATAGACTACAAAAAGTATATTTTTTTTTAACCTTGTCAGCTTTGCGCTTTTCTCCACTATGGTGAAGATATTTTTAGATTAAATCGTGTAAATAGTGGTACTCAAAAGGAGACTTCAACATCAGATCCTGAACAGCTATTACGTTTGTGCTTTACCTTTTTTAACCCCTAAAATGAGTTCAAGCCTAACTATTTTTTTTCCCCACCAAGACTGCCGCATCGGTGGGAATCAGACCGTTAATTTGAGTGGGTTCCACATCACTCCCTATGCAGTTTTATGTATACAAAAAATAATCTATAAATCAAACTTTTCAAACCTTTTTATCTTGAGTAGAAGTTAGGCTCAGCTGAGCCAAAGCCAAACAAAAACTCTAATCAAATACCTCCATGCTGGGGGATAATACCAGAAAGTAAAACATGGTGTGCATCAGAAGTCTGCACCTGGCTTACACTTCCAAGCACAGGTTGAGTCAAAGCCTGAGATTCAAGTATCTCTGGTCTGTAGCCACGGAATACTCAACATTAAGATTCGTAAGCAAATCCTTTACCTTGGAGCTCCTTTCATTCCCAGTCACACTTAACCATTGCTTAGCTGAGTATTTAATACAACTTGCCACATCCTACAAACAGAAATGCCCACATATCCAGGCTTAACTCTGCAAATTGCAAAAGCTACAAGCTGGCTAAATGCCTCTTAGGGAAATGAGCCCATAAATAAAAAATTCCCTTGTTTTTCCTGTCATGATCAAGCTATGGATGCTCAACAACAGAGAGCATTTGATTTCTAGGACAGACACCTCCACTAATAGACCTCAAAATTAGTTTTGTCATGCTGCTTTTATTGATCTTTCTGTCAAACAGGAGGAAAGAAGAAGTAATTCTCTGTGTGCAACATATTATTTCCTATATAGGGTCTTTTGGGGCTCCAGCAGTGTGGTTAAGAATAAAAAATAAAAGACACACCCCAAGCCAAATCCTGTATATATGTATTTTCAAATGTTATAGTTACACCCACGCTGGAAAGACTGTAATTATTTTAAGTTCTGGAAAGAACCCAGCATTCATCTGAGCTTCTGGTTAAGCTCATCTCTGTTATCCTAATAGTTATTTAATAAACAGTATGTGCAGTTTACATGCAGATAATTTTAAAATCATTTATATTTTAGTATTTTGTGAGGCCCCAAGTAACACAAGGGCTCTGTGTTACAGATGAATAGCAGCAGAGAACTTGACAGTTTACACTCTAGAGACTGAAATCATGGGGTAAGATTTTGGGGGAGGAATAATCATCACCTTTACTGTGGCCAGAGAACTAAACACAGAAATTGAACTCTGCTAAAGTCTCCAAAGGAATCTGGGAACTGAGCTCACATCCCCAGCCTCTGCATGGTCTCTGAACCTTGAGACCATCTTCTTCCTTTACTACAAAGTGTCAATCACAGTATTTTAAAATACATATTTCTCAAACAACAAAACATCAGGAGACTCCATGGAATTTGAAATTTATCTTTTCAATGGTTTTCAAATGCAGCCAAGATTACATAATTAACACGGTGGTTTAAAATTCATGGTCTCAGTTCAGGTCCATCACAGAGCTAAAGGTGAGTCAGAAATGTGTTCGCAACCTGAACAGAAAGGTGATGGATTAAATGGGGAAGAGTCTTGGATTACAATTAACTACTTAATGAAATACTGGAAAAAACCCCACTGACAGAAATCAAAACCTTTGGTAAACTGAAATTGGTAAGCTGAGCATTCTTAGCAATAAACAGACATGTGCACACACACAAACTTCTCAAAGAACTCACACTTCCAATAGCAATGCCACAATTTTGTCCCTGCTGTAACAATGAAATCAAGAGAGCGCTGAGTTTGGACTAATACTGGTTTTGCTCACTAAAGCATCAAATGACAAGTTCTTTTTCACTCAACAAATGGTGAAAGAGCTATTCTCTGGCTTCACAAATTAGTTGTAAGACAAAGATTGATTCTTTTCTGAAAAGCTTAGATGTGGTTGCCTGTGGTGTCAAAGGACTGAATCTACTTACCTAGAGTATCTTTGCTAGTCCTGTGTCCAGTGGGCTTTGGAGTAGGTCACAGAGGAATAGTTTTTTCCTCAAAGCTGCATTTTTGTAAAGCTTTGGGAGAACAGAATTACTTCTCAAAGTACAGAAAAGGCAAAGAAACAATATGAAACCAACAGGCAGACAGCTATATTTATCTGCAAGTACAACCTCATTTTTCTCAAGAGTCCTATTAGATCTTTTTTTCCCCTCACTCTTGTCTTACTATTTCCATATCACAAGAAGTCAGTTTTCTACTTCACCATTTCAGCACATCTGTGAGAAATGAGAAATCAAGTTAGACCCTGGCAGCTGCCAGCACATTCAATAGGTGACTGGAAATATTTTGGAAGCACCTTGATTATTTGAAATTGAATTCCAGTCAGACAAGGGCAATATTTTTAATTCACGGAAAGATCACTTTTTATGCTTGCCTTGGAATTTGAGTTTGTCTACAGAGTGCAGACAGGTTTTGGTATTTGCAGTAAAGTATTGACACTGCAGAATTTAAAACCTGATAGTTGTTTTTAACAGATAAGAATATTCATTTAAGTGGAAGTTTTCATTTTTCTTTCCTACCTTTGTCATTTGTTTCTTGCTCCTCCTATTCAGCTGCTTTGCACTGACCTCTCTTTCTCAACAGTGCTATGTAGGGGAAGTGGTCTATCCCTAAAAATCATGTTTTGCTATTACGGATCACTCTGCAGGTTTTTGCTGTTGTTTGTATCTAGAAACACAGATACAAAAGAAAAATAAATTTTTGAAAGTTCTGAACAGCCACAGCCCATATTCAAAATTAGTTAGTTTAGTCATCGAGCAGGAGAATTTCACTTTCCCCGTGTATTTTAAAGTCATTATCAACAGGAAATCTTAATAAGGAAAAAAAAAAACTAATAAAGCAAATCCTTATTGTGATTTAGAATTTGCTAAACAAGATGTACTGATCTATGACTTTAGCTTCCTATTAAATTCTGTTCTTAGAGATAAAGAAGAAAAACAATTTACATGAATGGGAGGAAACTACCAATCCCTTTCAAAAGCACATTGAGAAAGGTTGAGAGAAAAAAATTGGAGAAAATCACCTCCAGAGAAAACTGTTATTTTATTCTTGTGGAACAAAGAACTCCATTCTATTATTTCATAGAAGATATCATTAGACAAAGCAAATGAAATTTCTTTGTAAAAACTGTCTAAGGTACTACTATTAAAATAGTGTAATAAGCATAATAGTACGGAGGTTCACAGAAATGGCTGTTTTTCTCTAAATAAACCTTATTAATTTTTAATTGCTGGCCCTCATTAAAAATGAAGAACGAACTGATGAGTAAGCAGATCCATCTTAGAGTGGAAATAAAACACAAGCTCTTTGTAGGACAATGATCTTTAGGCAAATAGATAAGTGTTTTAGATTAGAACAGCTTATTTTTAAGTGTGTGCCACAGAGTTCCACTGAAACTAATGAATGGGAACTCCTCTGCATCCACTTGTTACATCACCAAAAATAGCAGCGTACATATTACTGATTCAAATATTCAGTTTGTTTCCCACATTTTACATGGCAAGAATGGTTAGCAGTGCTTCTTTTCTCTACTTGATCTTCACGGAATGCCATTCTCCTTTACTTATGATTGAGGAAGCCACACTATGTTACTGTAGCACAAACAATACTTAAGTCCTTGAACACTCTTCAGGGATCTTGTGGCTTTGGCTACATACATGACCTCTATCATTAAGTCATTTTATGAAGCACATTTTCAAACATACAGCTGAACATTCAGGCAGGAAGTTATACTTGCTTTGAACTAGCTCCTCAGTTGAACACTAGCTTTCTAGTTCAATACAGCCAGAGCAGTGCTGACTTGGCCTCACCACATGGCACTTGAAACCTGGGGAAAAAGCTTGCTCTTCTCTTCACTCACTCTCCTTTGAAGTGTTAAACAAACACTCATGCACTTGGTGATACCTGGCAAAACGCATGGTGAATCAACTGAAGGGCTGCAGGCTATTTCCCTTACTACCCTGACCTAAGGATACACCTGATGCTCCACTGCCCTCTTGCATCACCACGATTCTTCACAACAATGAGGACAATATTCGCCAGGTACAGTCCTTTCCTCGAGTGACACTCCTCTGCATATTGCTCTCACTAGGCAGAGGGGTTACTGTCGCACTCATCGGTTCTCTCTCCTCTGGGCATCTACTTCTCATTCCAAAAGAAGAGCCAGTTTTTCAGTAAAAGGTTTGCTTTTCCTCTTAGCTGCCCACTTATTTACTCCACCTACAGCTCTAATTCATACCTTTTGGAAGGTAATTTATTACCCCAGCTTCAGTTAGCTTGGTTGGTACTCAACACTTGAAAATATTTTAAGTTGAGCTGTGAAATGCTGAGGCAACCAAAGCAGCAGTAATTTTTGAAAAAATCAGCCTAAACCAAATTTCTATTCACTCTTGAATATCCTTATACATAGATGTACTCTTACAATCTCTGCATGATCTCACTGATCACATTGTACCTTAGTTTATTTTCCAGCATTTAAATGGTTAATATTTTGAGTACTTCCTGTACTTGTAGTACAAGTGTTGTGTTTTCCTCAGGAGAATAAGTTGAGTGCTGTGGACTAACTCATGCCAATAAACAACTCGCGTGCTGGCTCCAGCGTGGTATCCTTCAGCAAATGTTATTTTAGTTACTAATTCAGTTAAGTGCCTTTATGGTGTTCGCCTTGTATATGGACTCTAGTATATAAAAGATTATTTTGCCTGTTCATACTACAAGAATCACATGCACTAACAAATAAACACATAACCAGCATTAATTTCTAAAAGATAACAGGGCTAAAAGTCACCAGCCTTTCTAGGAACTCTTCCAAAAACAGAAACTAGACTGAAAACGAAGATTTGAATTGTTTGTTAAAAATTATTAGAAACAAAATGAAGCTACCGTCTTTCCTTTTCAGACTAGAAAACGGTTTTCTGTTCAGGCACACATGAGAGTTGTAGTTAGTTGATTTGTTTATTCACCACCTCCAAATTGTTCCAGGTTATCCTCCATTTACGCAGTGGGTAAAATCAACACAACAGTTATGTTAGAGAGAACTTAAATCTATTAATTCAGACCTGGATTTGGAATGTATTTTTCTTGTGCCCCTATTTGACAAAATTATAGAAAAATTAACAAAAAGTGTGTTGCAGTTTAATGAGGTTTTGCACCACAAATTTTTCTTCTGTTTATTTAAAAAATAAAAAGATCATGAGTATGCACAAAAAGCTTGATCCCGTATAGCCAAGACTGTTTATTCCCTGTTGTGATTTCTCATATAACTAATTAATTGTCAAAGGCCTATTTCAGGAAGCTTTTTTCTTGAGTTCAGCCCATGTGCAGACTACATTTGGGATTTTCAGAGGCTCAAGGGAATTAAAACAATCAATACCCATACAAAACATAAAGAAAATTAATTTACTAACTTTCTACTTAGCAATTGAACTCCTAGCCAGCGGGAACAATTTTTTTTTCCCCTATTGTTTTGCATTTTTTCCATGATGATTTTAACCTGAAGCTCATTATCTCTTGGAGTAGTACAGTTTTGTCTGTGTATAGCAAAGCGCTGTACCTGCATTTGTAGGTATGGAAGCTTTGCATGAAAGTAACTGTGGCCTGTGACACTGATGACATGTCAGACATAAATCCTGAATGTTCTCACTTATGGTCCACAGCCTCAGCCTTCAAACGAGCCACAGATCATCTACTCTGGATAGGGATTCTTTATACTGTCAGTATTTAGGAGGAATCAAGCAGCTTTTGTAAAAGGGGAAAAAAGGCAGCTTCACAACTCTCTCCAGTAATGAAACTTGGCACTACTCTTTGCCCTCTATAGAAGGAGAAATTTTTTTTTTTTAGTATTAAGTGTCCATAGATTCTGGTCACAAATTTGTAACAAGAATAAATAAGACAAACTGAATATCAAACCCTCAAGTCAGTGTGCACTATAAAGAAAACCCTTAAACTGGGCAAAATAATACAGCATCAAGGGGGCTAAAACTATTTGCAAGTTTTGGTCACATTAAATTAGTATTTTTGGCCAAACAAAAGAGGGAAAATTCTAAATAGGAGCAAAAGCAACTGTCCAGCACATAACACCATGGCAATCTTGTCAGTACACAGAAAACTGGCTTCACAGAGAGGGACCAGGCTACCAGCCCCTGATCAGCAAACAATTTGTCCTTGGGAGCCAGGGAGGTAGAGCCTCTTGTCAATGCCAAAGAAACCTCAGCTGTTCAAGCTAATGGCACAGGTCCTTCATGCTGTGAATACCTCAGGGAATGATCCTGCCCTGATATTTTGAACTCTTACTCCAGTCTTACAACTAGGAATTCCTTAAATGGCTGAAATAAGGGGTGGGTGGGAGTAGAGAATATTCAGGTTAGTTTTAAGGTGTTACACAGCGCATTTACAAGTTGCATTTTTTAAGAGTGAATAATAGAAACAAGGGCTTTGTACAGCTACAATTTAGTGTGGCAGAGAATGGGTTGAAAACAGTGAAAAGAAATTAATTTCCAGCAGCATTTAAAGTAAAATACTACAACCAATCTTATTCCTATATAGGACTGTTTTGTCTGTGAAATTTCTTGGGGAAAAAAAAAAAAGAAAATTTAGAGGTGAGACCATGTTTAAGATGTATCAGAAGTCTGATGCTGAGTGGCACTTGTGTGCACTATTATCATAAAAACGGCAGCAAACAACTCTAGGTATCCACTTCACTGCAGGATGTCAAGCAGCTGCAGATCTCTAAGAACTGCTCTCAGGAAAGTATGAGCTATTGGTAGGAATATTATGCGCCCAAATACGAAATCTCACATTCTGATGAAAAAACACCTAAACAAACTGTTCTGGTTAAAAAAAAAAAAAAAGTTGGAAAACTTGCTTTTTTCTTACAATGGTCATAGAGAGAATAATCCCTTTTCCCCTCAAAAGTAATTCTTTCCTTCAGCACTTGTGTTAAATTTTTGCTGACTGGTGGTAACACAAGGCTAAAGACAATGCTTTGTATCATACATCTCTTCTTAAAAAAGAAGCCCTATTCTTTTGTTCTAGAAAATTTTTTTTAAAAAAATCTATTTTCTCAAAGTTGAATGTTTTCTTTTCATAACGATATATGTTCCACTGTTTCACTTTATAGCATTCGTTAAGAAAACAACCCTGACTCGCGAGCACAACGGTCAATTTGCAGCATGCTAAAACTGTAAAAGAGCTTCAAAGTTGCACACAATTGTGATTGATAGAGTTAAAAAGCATGCTGAGGATATAGTGAGAATTGACAAGTAACGTGAACATTCTGTTCGGTTTTATAATTTTTATAATAAATAGCCTATCAGACCGGTTTATAAAACATAGTGAAGAGAAATGCCTTACTCGCTTCACAGGAATTAGTTTGTAGAGAATTTGTAGGAAACAGTTTGCAGGGTCTCCTTGGTAGGAGCCTGATGTCCTAGTACAGTCCCAGGTACTTCTCAGCCTAAGTTCATGGCTCCTCAGTAGGCACCTGGGCAGCCACATTCAGGCACAAACACTCTGGTACCACAAGTGGATGTGTCACAACCACCTATGCAGGGTACAATTCCCAGACTCTAATCTTCTCTCCTATATGTAATTATTCCTGATTCTCTCTTTTTCTCATGGTTGTAAGTAGCCTGTCTCAGAATGCTTTCCCCAGGCTATATTTGTCTTCTGTGATAAGAAGGCAACACAAGCTAGTGGAAACTTTCTGCATGTCTGCATTTTAGCAGCCCAAATGTGAAGGGGCATGTCATGCGCTGAGGCTCAGCCGTGGAAGTTTTTCACGTACAATCATCTGCTGTCTGTTTTTCATCTACAGAGTAACAGCACTGCAGTGGAAACAAGAAGAACCAGCTGGAAAGCACTGACCAGTGATGATTTTCTCACGTGTGCCAGGGATACATCCTCAGCACACGCTCAATGTAACTGGGCAGAAAAAGTAAGATTGCTTTCTACATGTTCCAAATCCTGAAACTGGCCAGGGCTTCTTTAACAAATGCTGTTTTTTCAGATACTTTTTCAGATACGGTATCACTACATCATAAAAGAGCACTAGCCATTTCCCCATTTACTTGTATTTTGGGCCATGAAGGCTCCTAGTGTAAAGAAGGGTAAGCATTTTGTCCCTTCGTGTCACTTATAAATCTAGCCACTTTTCTCCATCTATTTACTATGGTATTTTAAACATATTGTTCATGTACACATGGGTTTAAATATACCATTAGAAAAGGCAATACTGGATAATTTTATCATCGAGAAGGTATGTAATTCATTAATTACTTCAATTACACAACAGAAACAAATGTCTCTGCATCTGTTTGTCTGGCTAGAGGCATAGAAATGTGAATATTGACATAGTTTAAAAAACAAACAAACAAACACAGCTTTCCTGCAGCAGTACAATCTAGGACAAATCATTACAAGTAAGCCAGGCAACTTAATACACTCAAAAACTCTTCCCTGTGAACAATCCAACCACAAAATATGCCTACCCACTCCGTTTTAATCTGTCCTATGAGTGTTAACACAAATTTGTGGCAATCAGGTTCTCTACTCCAAGAAGAAAAGCAACGTTACAAACTACATTGTACCCACCTGTTAATGCTGAAATCACTGGTGAGAAATTTATTTAAGTTAAGAGAATAGACTTGTTTCTGTTGTCCTTCTCTCAATCTGGACTTTGTGTCTTGATCATTTGCATCATTTGTAGAACACAGCATGCCACATGCACTGACTTCTTTATAACAATGCTGATTTATTTGAAAATGGAAAATTTGCCCATACCCAGGATGTATGAGATATGTGATGGGGAAGCCGCCTTCCCCTCTGTGAAGAAAAAAGCAACCTGGAGTCAGGAGCACAACGAACACACCTCAATCATCTCAGTTCCTTCTGATCTCTTAGCCAGCTACTATCTCTGCATGAATGGCTTGATATCTGTTTTAAGTGATTGCTCTGAACTGGAATTCTCTCACCCAGCTTGAAGAACTCTTCAGTTTTTGATTTCTGCTATGCGTGTCACTCTTGCACTAAGATGGAGCTGCCTGATTTTCACTAAGGAACAGTATACAGTTTTTTCTGTCCTACCAGGTTGATACTTTACATTGAAAGATCTGCTTCATTACAATTCTTTGTGAACAATCAAAATGGCAACATGCATCTCTCCTTCCCTCTGTCCTTCCTTGCTGTCGGAATTGCTGCTGATCAAAAAGTGCTTCTGGGTCCGTCTCCTCTGAAAATTTCAGGTTTTATGCTGGGAGGGAGAAGGAGGGTAACAAAAAAACGTTACTTGAAAAATTATAATCTACTTCGGTTCAAAGGATAACCCTGAAAAGCTATTTCACCCTGTCAAGGAAATACTTATCACAAGATTTTAATAAAAGCTTAATTTTGTGCCCAGTGTTTCTAATGGAATGTTTTCTACCTAGTCTTATTTACACTCTCTCTGTTAAGTGGCATTAACACTCAAAAGCCTCAAGCTGCTGCCAGCATGATCATGAGGTCTGCTTCTTGCTACAGCATCCAGAATTGCTTAGGAGAAAGGCAGAGGGAAGAGAACAAAAACTCATAGAAAAGTAACTTGAAACTTTTTTTTGAGGGAGAGTGAAGGGGGTGGAGTAGCTTTACATAAATAATAACCGTTAGCAACTTTCCCTCTCACTTCCCTATTGTTTAGAAAAGTCCTTGTCCTCAAAAAAGCTGTTCAATTTCTACCTTACTCAGTTTATGTTGAGAGGGTCTCAGTCTCTCTCTCTCAAACTTTTAAGCACCATATAAACAAACTGTGTTATAGCTGTTGAAGACTAATGAGGTCTACTGATGTCTGGAAGAGAAATGGTGAGAAAAGACAAGAGGACAAGCCAAGAAAATGAGCAGTGGGGGCTGGTGGGAAGAATAACCTTTAAAGATTATTTGAGAAAATGAAGAGGAACTGAAATTCAATATGAATACTAGAACCTCAACATTAACAATAACAACTTTCCATAATAAGCATCTCAGGGCTAAGGCATCCTTTGCCTTCAGATTTTGACTTCAGGCCCCAATCCAGCGAAATACTTAAGCCTGAGTAGTATTATTGAACTCAACCTATGTCAATGGGATTGGCTCATATGCTTAAATTTAAGCATGTACTTAAGTGCTTTGCTGGATCAGAGCCTTGTTTGTTCTAGCCTATGGTTACCTTAGAAGTGGGAAGTATCTATCAAGCACAATTACCTTTCAAACGTGTAATGATTGCTAATCATGCAGCAGGTTTTGTGATGCTGGATGAAGCAGCTATCTGCAGTACATCAGACTCCACATTTTTTCCACATAGACAATCTGAGTTGAACACCAGCCATTCAGACTTAAATATCCAAGAGCTGCCAGTCTGCTGCAATGTACTTGTTCAAAATTAATTCCTTAAAACTTCCTTCCAGTGGTTGTTACGCTAATAGTTTAGCACCTTCACCAGACATTATCATACACATCTACCATCACAGTCCAGAGAACAGTTTTTTCTTACCTGTAATCCATGATCCTCTTAAAGCTGAACACACTTCGCATTTCAAGAAGTTCCTTTCTAGAGAACAGAAATCTTATTGATTGCTTTTCCTATGTCTGTCTCCACTTCCTCTTTCATCTTAGCTGCTTTCAGTGAAGATCAAAAATAGCCCAAGTTACCTTGTTGTAAATATAGATAGACCCTGAGTCCTACCAAAGAGCCGTACTATTATCCGTTTCCTCCAATAACGCAGCAAATGCAGCTCTACTAATAGAGGAAGAAGTATTCCAGCTGAGGCCCCCAGTATTACAGCAGAAGCAAACTTTTTGCTGCCTTCCTTAGGAAGAAAGAAAGAAAGCTTCCTAGTCAACCTCCATGAAAATAGTTTGCATGTCTTGTGAGCAGCCTACCTGAAGCCTCTTCAGATATCAAATCTGCAAGAAGGGAATTTTGGAATCTGCTCCAGAAATTTCTGAAGGTCAGAAAAAGCCCAGAAAACCCCTGAGAATGAGAACAATGGCAAAAGATAAAATGGGCAGATAAACACTGGAGGACAAACTCAGTATCAGGATCAAATGCTTATTAGCTTATTGTAAATTGATAATAAGGGATTTTAGACTCATCTGATTTATAATCCTAAGGGTCAGCTCCTTACAGGTAAGATGCTGGCTTCTCTACACTAGACCTGGTCCTTAGATGGTGTAAAGGTGACAGTTTGTTCGTGTCAGCACAGATCCCCGGGGGACATTTCTTTGGTGATAAGTGGCTAAGAATTCCACAGCAGCTACCTTGAGTCTGATCCTGTTTTATCAAAGTCAACATACAGAAAACATGTATCAGCTATTGCATACCAAACTCCTTACAACCAGATATACATCCTTTGACATGAAACCATGGTTTTCAGTCCTGTTTTTAAGGCAAGAGGGTTTATAACAACTATTTTATATTCAGAGGTTAAATCTCATATTTGTGAAGTGCTGAGATTATTTGTACGTGTGCTACTCAAATTAAATTGATTTTAAAAAATCTTATTGTGTGTGTACACATACACACTCCTCCTTTATGTATATAAATGTGTATGAATAGAGCATTTTTTGAAAATAGTAACTTCTTTGAAACGTACTTACAAGTTTTAAAAGATGCTATGGTCATATGATAAATAATGGCTAAATTATGAGTTCTTAATGTGGTAGAATGGCAGTAATAAATAGATCAAAGACTTCCCAACGCTAATATCCATATGAGTAATAAACAACAGTATTTCCTATCCTGTAATGCACGTCATGGTTCTGATCCATAAGGTTTAACATTTTTTTGCCTGCACACAGGCACGCACAGACTCACAAAGCAGATGTGAAAGTCACAAGTCTCTAATGTAATTCATGCTCCAGTTCAGCATCTGTGAGGGTATGCTGAAGACAACGCTGTGACTAACACGGCCGAGAAATTCCTGAGAGAATAAAAATGATTGTTAACAGTTCTGAGAAACTCTTCCTCTGGGTTATTATCCCATAGAGAGAGATAGTGGGTTTTAGTGGTCTTAACCAAACAAACAGCTCTGAGAAACTAGACATATTCCCTCTGAGATTACAGCGAATGCAAAACAAAAAAACATCTTATGTTAAAAGTGGTTTGAAGCATTCATGATACTGTCAGTGAAGTACTTGGATTTCTTCCTGCTTTGTGCCTCAGGTCAGAGTTTCCATACTCCCAAAGGAAACTATGCATTGGCTGAAAAAAAGAGAAAGTCTAATTTACCCTACTGTTATCTTTTCACAGCTGGCTTGATTGAACAGGGGTGAGGCATGGGCACATTTAGTGACTATTACAGCCACCAGAAAACATTGCAGTAGCAACTCACATGGGCTGCTATTTAAATGATTTACATCTGGGACACTCTGCTCACACACACCAAAGTAACTAAAAGGGAAGTTACTTGATAACTCTATTTTCTTGTAGCTTTCTCCAACTCCTTGAGCTAGCTGGCAAACGAAAGATGTGATCCAGTCCCAGGGCACTGAAAGCCAGAAATAAAGTAAAAAAACTACCTGACTAGTGGCTTAAGATCATTTTAAGATTTCAGGAGTGTAAGCCTCCTTTTCACTACCTTCTTACATTGCCTAAAGCAACTTTGCCTAAAGCAACATCCTAACACAGGTTAAACACACAAAGTAACACTTTCTTATATACATGAGCAGGAACTATTTCCTCAACTGCCTCTCATGCATTTGAAGCTGTATCCAAGCAAATCAGGTTAACAGGGTAGATGGGGAGAAGAATGAGAGTTTTGTGACTAAGAAGCAAGGCTACAACTCAACTGTTGTCCTGTGCTCCTTTTGTCTCTGAAAAAATAACACCAGTAAAAATATTTCTAATACCTAACCTTTAAGTTTCCTGTGTTATGTTTCTTAGTGTTCTGACACAGTGATTAGCACAATCAAGCACTGGTTGCAGGCTGAAGTTCATTACTGGTGCATTACTGTGGCTCTCTATTTGCTGCTACGTAGCACCAGAGCATCCCTTAAGAGAACATTTGATAGCATCACTCATCTATCTGCATTGTCATACAGCCCAGATGGTTGCAGTATGTAGGCAACTGGGAACCAGAGCAGCAGGAGGAGTACATCCTGCTGCAATTTTTCCTCTGATTCTAATCTTGATGCATTTAGATTAGTCTGTTGGTTAGGAAGTCTACAGCTTTGGGTAGATGCACCCAAAGACATAGCAAACGAAAGAAGCCAGAGCAGCTGCACTTAGGAGCTTGCCAACTATCAAATGACCAGACTTGCCCATAAAAACTCAGTAAAAGATGACTGCAGCTCGGCCAAGTGACAATTCCCTACTGTGCAGAGTGAATTTTCTTTTGAATTCCATAAGGGTGGCACTCTGTTGCAAATGGGTCTGTTATTAAAGATCAACTCAGAAATCTGTGTACTTGAGCAAATTAACTATTACTATGATGTACAAACCCAGAGACAAAGAGGAAACAAGACTTCTTCCATTTTGCAGGTGCAATTTTATTTCTGGATTTAAATTTTTAAACATTCTAACATGTGTACCCTGCCAGACACATTAATTGGCATGCTGGAACAATAATGCAAATGAAGAAAGTCAACATAATTAATCATCTCCGTATAAGTACAGAGTTCTCAGGAACGTAATTGCTATTTTCTGTGTTACAGAAAGGGTTTCCAAAGCTTGAAAAGGCAAGACTTCTGCGGGAATTTGATACGCCAAAGAACTATAAACTGGCTCTCATTAGTCCAGGTAAGAAAAATCTTAACACAATACGAAAAAGAGAATACAAACTGGCAGATACAAGGAAGGAAGGAAGACAATGACATTTCTAAGGAGATATCTTGATAATATAAAGAAATTACTAAGTCTACAACTGTAATCGTACTTATTTAAAGCCAGGTTAGTATAGATTTTATGGTCTTGAGGAATTTACTTAAACAGAAGACATATAGTCACCAAGAACGAAATGTTACACTTAGTGAGCTGCTGCACAGTTTAGTCACATATATAGCCTCACTGAGAACAAAGTACATAACTGCAGACTGTGCATCACACCCAAATTTTCCACCCATGACTACGTAAGGGAGTAGTTTTTGCCACCAATACAAATACTTGGTAGTATAACTGTGACTACACATAATGATTTTATCTGGACTACTTGCTAGCTATTTACTTTGCTGGTAGAGAAGATTGTTTATACTGTATAAGCATCACCAAAATTATTCCTTATAATGCTAGCACTCCTGGTATTACCGGTTCTTCCACCGGCAGGTTTTTATACTCAAAACAACTCACAACTGAACAACAGAAATGGACATTAGGAGAGCTACAAAAATATGAGTGAGAACAGAAGTTACCTATATACATTCCCATTTCCCCATGGAAAATCACTATGTATGGAGTAAAAATATAATCCTTTTCGCACCCAAACTGGCCTGTGAACATGTAGTCACAAGCGTTGCATGTGGGAACAGACATCTGTGTTCTATCTTCGTTTGTCATTTTGGTGTCTATTTCCAGGAAAATTGGAAGATAATTTTCAAAATTTGGCCCCCCAAAATAGCAAAAAACAGATTGAGTTCTCACAGACCAAACTATACTCACTGGCAGTCCTTCTCAATGATCTTGCGAAAATTTCTTGCTGTGTGTCTATAGAATGATTTGAAATTACTCAAATTACCTGAAGAATCTGAAGTCTCTAGTTCAGTTTACAGGTCTGATTGCTCACATTTCTTTCAAATAAAGATGCATTTCATGTTTTTATTGATTTCCTATTAATTTACAGAGCAGCAGGTTTCTGCAGGGGAAAGACTTCATTTCTCCAGTGTAGCCGCCTTTAAAAAAATGTCCTGCAGAGAAAAAGAAAGAGAGACAGTGAAACAGATGCTGTTAGCTGTAGTGCAATTTTTAGTCTTTCTGGTAAGCACAATTTTATATAACTGGTTCTCAGTTGAGCCATTTTGATTTGTATTGTAAATAATAATAGAGAAGACCACAAATACCCACATGCAACAAGAAATCTTACCTTGGTTCTTCCAGAGTTCGATGACTGTACTTATAGTAATTACAGCATAGAGAAACCATACACAGTAAACTGAGTTTGTGACACAAGGATAATTTCAGGACAAACCCATTGTACAGTGACAAATTAACACAGGCAAACTTCAGTGAAAACCAAACAGTCATGAATACTTGTTTACAGGCACACTGTCATATAATACAATGGAAACTTGTTCTTTGGACAAGCCTTAACAAGGAAGTAATTTGTAGTTACTTATACACTTATGAATTCACAGCCACAGCAGTGGTCCACAGATAAGGGAAAAAAATTAGGTTAATCCTACTTGTTTAGGCAGGGCCTATGTATTTTATAGTCTGGCAGATGATAAACCAATTCTGCAGAGGACCTCTAAGGTATATTATGAAGTAGAAACTAAATACTTATATTTTAGTAGGACAAGCATGGCAAAAGCCCAAAGAACACTCCAGCATGCCAGGGACAAAAGCAAGCGTGGCATGCAATGCACAGACAGGCACATGCTGAAAAAATAACGCAGCCTCACAACAGACAGTCCTGTTAACCCAGGTCTGGCTATTCACCATGAGGGAACACTGCAGTGGCTACAGCTGCAGGAGATACCCTTGTCTGTACACAGGTGCACTGCCTTCAAAAACCTTTCTGTGTGTGTTGGGACTGACTGTTGATGAGGGAATAGTAGGGCTAAATATACAGGATATGAAAACAAAAAATTAAGTGACAGTTATTTCCTTGCTTGTCAGTTTATGCACGGATATTAAATACAATTTTACGGCAATCTTCAGTTGGTGTTAGCCAGTAAAACTATACTGATTTATAGCAACTAAAACTCTAGTATTCTACCTAGAACAAGAGTCCAGGTTAACAGTGACTACGAAACTTTCCTCTGCCATTTTACTTGGTAGTAAGGGTATCTTCAAATCTTTTCCTAGCTAGGAAACATTGGTCTTGCTTTTGAAACTGTTTGTTCAAAGTAAAGCAAGTTGTATCGACTCAATACCTCTATCACACTTTAAGCCATGGATTCTTCTGTTTCACACCTATGCTGATTATCTTTAAAAAAAGGACTCTGAACATCACAAATTGCCAAGACACCCAAATCACTTAGCTCTTTTGAAAATTTTACACTTAGGTTGGTTTAGACAAGGATAGTAACTGCAATTTAATTAAAAAACCCCACAAAACAGAATTAAATGTCTGGTTGTGATGAAGAATGCGTATGGGCATTTGTTTCCCTAAATTATGATCCATGGAACCACAGTAAATGATCCAGACTGAAGTAAGTAATTTCTGAAAAAAACCAAAACCACCCAAAAATCCTCAAACTTTAAACCGAAAGTATGAGTGTGTAGTCACGTACAAGCAGTTCTGAGAATCACCATTTTGAAAAGTCTGGGAACCACTGCTGTAATGCATGATAGCTACTTATAACTATGAAATTAGCAACCATGTGATGCAAAAGGTTATGTAGTCCACAAGAAGCAAATACTTGAAATACGTCCAATAAAAAAAGCAACTGTATAGACTAGCCGTTTAATCCCCAGGGAAAGAAAGCTTATGCACTTACATTTCATCATCGTATTCCTTTGGAGGTGATGCCGCAATGACTAAGTCAATCCAATCCTGAAAAAGAAATGCACAGGCAAACATGTGTTGCTAAATACTGCTTTTAGAGATGGTTATTGGACCACCATGGAATATCAGATAGAGAATCAGGAGGGCAATCTATTCCTGGAAAACCACAGGGAGCAGCAGAAAGATCTCTATTAAAGACTTCTATAGGAAGACCATTTCAAGATTGAGCTGTTAAATTTGTATCCTGAAATTAAAGAAAAATCTGCTGGTCTTGCAACAAGCTTTTAAAAATAATTATTCTAAGAATCATCCCGTATTTGGTCATCTTAGCAATTAATACAGTTCTTGCTGAGAAAACACTCACTGTAGCTGAAGTGCAGTGTTACTTGTACATTAAGAAATCAAAGATAAGATAAGCTATCATCATAAAATTGCAATCAGCTTGCAAGTCATTTTCAATATCAAAGAGAGATTCTACAGATAAATGTACTATAAACACTCAATGTAATGTGTTTAAATACCAATCCTGACATGTGGCTAAATGCCATGAACTTTCACGGTACATTACATGCATGATTTTCAGAGATGTGATATACCAGTATCATCTGCAGATTTCAGCTCACTTTGGCAGTACATGGCATACCTGTTACTTCTGATGTTTGCAACCTTACTTGTATTGATGTGACAATGTCATGTAAGAAAAGTATACCTTATATGAGCATTGTAGGTAGAATGAAGAAGTATTCCAGGTTACTTACCCCACCCATGTTCCAAGCTTTTGCTAGAGTTGCCTGTGCTTCTGCCAGCCTGCTGTCAATTAATATCTTGCCATTTACAGCTAGTATTTCATCCCCTTTCACTATGCCTCCTGGTGAAAAGACCAATAGGGTATACATACACATAAGCAAAAAAATTTTGTGAGTCTTTTCTGTCCCATATTTATGCAGTACTGAGTATAACGAAAAGTGTCTTCAATAGATGTGAAGGCCTACACTAAAAATTGACATAGACAAGAAAGTGTGCTACGGGCAAAAAGCGTTTTTAGGCATGGAAAAGCCACCCTAATCGCTTATTGATTATGACCAGTAAGAAACTAGTTCAATAAGATTTTCTGTAGTAGCATTTTGCCTGTCTGGGTAATCCATCTATACAGCTTACAAACCATCGTTAATTGTAGGCTGTTACTACTATGAAAATGGCAGCATTGCTTAAAGACATGAAGGTATAAGTAGCATTTGTCAAGGGTTTGCAGGACTGTCATTCCTTTGCAAGAACATGTGTCATGTTTAGTCCTTAGAACTGATTTTGGCTTGCTAATCTGGAATGAAATACAATCAGCTAACTGGGACTAGATTTGAAGAGGGGAAAACACAGATATTAGGGTGACAGCCTTAGCTATAAGAGACCCTCAGCACAGTGAAGAGTCAAAGAGAAACAGAGTACTTGAGAGTTTAAATGGCTGAGATGTTTTCACAACAAGAGTGACTTGAACTTAGGTGCAGGTTGGGACAAAGTCAGCAAAGACCACGTAAGGAGATATTGTCCTGTCCGTTCACCTGGTCACTGCCAGAGTTCTCAAGCAAAGGATGAGAGATACTGGACACCAGGAGCAAAGCCTGGATGTGTTGGTATGCATGTTCTTGTGCCTTCCAGAGAGCTAAGCTGTTAGCCAGAAGGCTCTGGCCTTTAGTGGGATTTTGGGAGTAAAGCCAGGTGTTTTATGAAACAAATTACTATCAAAAGTAGCATTAAGAACAAAACTAAGCAGTATAGTGTAGCCATGGTCAGGTAATTGCTTTGCACATCGAAGTACTACAAATGTCATTGCTTGGAAACTGTGAAATAATGGAGACCATATTCTGCTTTCCTTAATTAACAGAATACACCAGAGAATCAGGTGTTGGGTGGTTTGTTTTTTTTTTTTTTTTAATATCAGACTGGAAAAAGGGGAGTCCTTATTAAGAGAACGGCTCTACATTTTCAGGCCACATTATTGAAAATTCTGTAATGATAAAAATACAGCAGCAGTGACCATTTCTTCTTAAACACTATCTATAAATTTTACATAATTATTAATTTAAGCAGCACCCTTCAAACCATGAGCCTCTCCCTGATCTGCCCTTAGAGCTGAGACAGAATTTGGCTGCCTTGGTCAATTTAAGTTTGCCTCTCAGTGCTAGGCATAGCTATGAAGTCAACCAACAACTGAGCCAGCGTAAGGAGCCACTTTGCAGCAGCATTCAAATTCCCCATTGTTACTCACCATGTTTGTCTGCAGCACCACCCTCATAGATGGCAGACACGACTATCTTTCCGATTGGAGAATCAATTCCTCCCTCGACTGCAAGATCTAATGATCCTTCCTATTAAAAAAGAGTTTTAGTTCAGAAAAGGCTGTTAATTTTTGCCATCAATAGGAGCTTAATCTTTCCTTTTTCCTAGTAAATGGGACTGTACATTAAATGCTTACATGAACCCTTTAAATATTGACCAATCAAATAATATAGTATTTACCTTTTTAATTCTTAATAGCCGTACATCTTTTCCCATAATCTGCTCTGGGGTAAACTATGAAAAGATAGAATGATTAGTCATTTCCACCTTGGAAACACAAAACAATCAGGCTGATCTATGTAGTTTATGGGAGAAAAGGGACCTCCCCCTCCTCCAAAATAGTGTTAGAGGAAGATCAGAACACCAGATCATCTTTTCCTGTAAGAAAGCTCCTTTTCAACATGACTGGAAAAGACAAATACACAAGCCCCGACAAACCAACAAGCAAGAATCTTACCCCCTCCCAACCCTCAAAATCAAGGATGTGTTTTTTCCAGTGTATTTCATATTAAACAGTGAGACATATTTGAATTCTCTCCTTACCATTGAATATGGATCAAAATCTTCCAAGTATTTCTGGAAGCCCTGAGAACAAGACAATACTTAATTGTAAAAACATCAGGCCCATGCACACACTTAACACACAAACTCCATTTTATTTATTAGTGAGAGAACATATAATTCTGTAAGCTATGAAAGACGACAGTAAATGGAGAAAAGCACAGAAAGGCAGCAAAAAGTCCGTCCTGACAGTCAGAAGACATTTCGAAACCTTATGACAGATCAGCAGTTTGAACTGGTCATACTATGGAGCAGTTTTGAGGAATAGATTACCGCTCTGTCACCTCCACAATTCCTCTCTACACCTGACAGAACAGAAACAAATCTTGAAAGCATCATGGGCAGGTATGTTCTGCCACACTCTTCTGAGCAATGTTTCTTGGGACTATCACCATGTTGGGTGCTATCTAACACAGGCAAAAGTGACAGGCTCCAATTTGCCTGTCAGCAACACTACTCCACAGCGTCTGGGTTGTAGGAGCTCTTCTAGCCCCCTTCTCTCCTCCTTTCCACAGAGTTTCAGGAAGTTGGCTCCATACCCCAAGCGAATGCAGAACAACAACCGATTTTGTTTTCATATCATTCTGTGGAGGATTTAAAAGTTTTGGCAGGGAGTGTCTGAAATTCTAAAATGGGGAAGATAATATTGCAGTTAGGTAGAGCAAGATTTAAGCTTTGAGAGGACCCACTCCTTCTTAAACTTTCGAAACCTAGTGAATTACTCTTGTCAGACCAACACTGCAGGGAAAAAGCGGGAGTTACCTTTTCCACAAAGATGAAAGTTCCCGAGTCAGCAATCAGGAATCAATGGTGTTTGAGTGGTGGTTTCTTGAGGAGCATTAGCAGTTAGCGGGTGAGACTGTATGGGCAATGCTGGAGATTTATAAAAAACTCTGCACTTACCCTGCATGTTAAAGTAAGGACTTCAGGACTTAACAGAAATCTTTACTGAGGCACCTAAATGCTGTATCACTCTTGCAGCTTCAAGCTGCAATAACCTGGGGATGTGGGAACAATGCAGAACCACACAACCCCTTGCTGACACAGCAGGCAAGCCAGCAGCTGACACAGACCAGCAGTTCAGTACGTGATCAAGCTTGATATATTCATTATTGCCCTCTTTTCTACTGGATCCATCTGATGACAAAGTCTATTCTACTTTCAGACTCAGCTAACCCTTTTTCCACTTATAAATCAAATGCACAGCTTAAGGTTCCTCTGGTATCTTTTAAGGGCTGGCTGTTAAAGGACAAAGTTGCAGCAGAAAACACTAATGCCTCCTCCTCTTATCATCTTTATCATCTCTCTCAGTTGCCTGATTTTGACATGACTATGAATGATCCTCTGGGGTCAGATCTCATCCTTACCACCACTGCCTCTGACAAAGTCAGTGAGCACTACTACACAGCTGTGCATTAGCAGACCCTCAAATGTACAACAGCACTGCCCATTTGTTTTACCACCTTATACAGACCATGCAACAGTGGTGCTGATGACTCTTGCGTGGACTGGCAGTCATTACACGCAGGCATACTGAATCGTACAGTGTGAACCGTGGCTTTCCTGCAGGCTGCCTCTCTCTTCACCTTTTCCCTGAGATCAGAAGACCAACTTAAGCAAATCAAGTCCTCATTCTGTGTTCTTCTGAGACAGAAGAAATATTTGCAAGGGTTGAAGCATGACTTTGTCTCCCCAGGCTCCAGAGAGCTAAATCTTCAGGGCACAACTGCAGAACTTTTGCTTACTGCCACAAGTGGAGTAGGGAAATATTCGTAGGGAAATATCTATTAAAAGCATCTTTTGGGAATAAGAACATGACAGACCTTATTTAGCATTTAAATTAGTATGGGTTGCATTACATTTGTTAACTGCTAACTTTGAGGAACTAAATAAACGGGAATTTGATCACAGATTTCAGCGAGGGTAGAATTTCATCCCAGGGGAAAAAACCCAATCACTCATTCATTCACAAAGTGTATTAATATTATGAATAGTTTTACTAAAACTGTAAGAGAAACATTTTACAATGATAGCTACCTAAACAACTAATAGTTTGAATAGCTGAATTTGTATTGACCTTTGGAATCATGGCTGAAGTAGACATCTCTGGTCTTGGAGCAAAGAACTCCAATCTCAGCCAAGTCATTCATTATGTAATCTAAAGGAAGTCATTGAACTCTTTGTCCCACGTCGCCCTCATGAAAAACAGATGTTGCCCTTGAAGAAAGTTTTCTTGGGAAAACATTTTTTTAAACAGGAAAAACACCCCTAAACCCCACAACAAAAAACCTGCAAGCAAACAAATGATACGATCTGGATCCAATAATGTACAAATACAGCTATGATACAATGAAGACATCTACTGAACTGTAACAAATCTTCCCAGAAATGGGCATCACAAATTCGGAGAGCAGAGAGCACACTCCATATCTAATGCTTTCTTGACTTACAATAACACTCATAGGACTGAACATAAGTAGAATCTGGAGCATTAAAATGTTTGATTGCACTGAAACATCTACCTGTCTGGACTTCTGGATGAAAGGTAAAGTTACTACTTAAAAAAAGAAAAAAAACCCCAAAACCAAAACACAAGCACCTAAGCCAACGGTACTGCTCACTGAAGTTTATAGCATCAATAGTCAACAGCAATTAAGACCTGACCGAAATAAACAAAAAAAGAATTGAAAGAGAAACCCATGACCAGATATAACAAAATTTTCCAAAAAACACATTTGCTGAGTACACAACTGTTATGTATACAGAACGTGCTAACATTCAATGGCAACTGAACAATCTCAAAGTTTGATTTATCTCAGTCAAATCCAGTTTTCCGTTCTAGATCTAGATTGAAACTGATCAAAAGAAGAAAAAATTAATCATTAATCTTAATGGTTTACCACTCAACAGATCACGCTGTGAGCTCACAACTCTGCGCCAACATTTTTGTATAACATGACAATGCATCTAACTTCAAAGGTGTTTTGCACAGAAACTGGCACATTTAACAGCAGTAGAGAAGTTAAGCACAAAGTTCACTTCTTCAAATGACGATCTATTGAACCACCAGTCAACCGAAGAGGAAGAGATGAAAACTTCATCACTATGACAGAGGAAAGCAATAAAAGTAGTAATACAGCAGAAAAATCCTACACAATACAGAAAGGCTATATGAATAAGTGCTTTCCACCACTAGTTCCTCTGATTTCCTACCAATAATTATGTTACGATAATAGCTCTATTTGTTAAACTGAGAAAATATTTTATTACTGAAAACATTGCAACTGGAGACTAAAAGAAACAAGGAAACCTTAGGAATATAGATAAAAAAAAAAATTTGCCAGTATCAGATCAGTTATCAGCGTTGAACTATCTTTAAGATTGCACTAACCATATAAGTAAGTAGTTACAGATGGTTCAACCTGAAGGATTTACTATCCTCTCCTTCTGTCTAGACTAGCAGGAGCCACAGGCACACACTGGAAGTTCACAAAGACTGGCAGTTTTCATGCACTAGGGCTGTCTTGCATCCTCTGTTTTAGAAACTGAGCAACAGGATTAGAAGGGAAAGTTTTAAATCTATGATCAGTCAAAAAAAGAAGTACCACACAAAACATGGAAAATGTTATTTTACTTGTTTTTTGTTAGGTCTAAATGATGAATTGTAAACCACCATCCTTTTAAACATCTCTTGTGGCTGCAAAAGAAAGAAAATTGCCAAGCCAGGTATTAACTTTTTGCTGTAAATAAGTATCACCTACTCACAAATAATCTCACTGCTTTTTTTGCTTCTCTAGGGACTGAATCACACTTGCACTTGTTAGTGCTTGTTCCCTGTACCATCCCAAAATGAGAGAACACACAGAGTGAAATAGTACTGAATACAGAGAGGAAAGAATACTAGAGAAACTACATAAATAATGCACATTTCCATACCACAAGATTTCTTAAAAATACTTTCCATTACTCCTTTTATCTCTAATTTCTGCAGAACAGTGCTGGGGTCTCTTCTCCATGATTTTTGAAAAAATAATTGAAAAAAAACATGGACAAAATGCTAGACAAATAATTTCCAAAATATTGAAAAGTCATGATAAATACATATTATACATTTAAGATTTGCTCTCCTACCAGGGATTTTCTATACTGAAAGGTGAATTCCATTATTAAATTCCTCATGAAGTTGATAAGCTGAAAGAAAAGATATGTGTATTTGGGCTCATCCTAAAAGAAGCAATTACCTAAATACCAATTACTAGTATTCTTTCTACTTAAAGAAAAATTCCTCCTGAATTTAATTGACTAATTTCTGAGTGGTCTTGCTTCAGTTTGGATATCTACAAGTGATCTACAATTTTGATCAATATTCACAATATTGATTATTAACTGCTGGATTTTATTTTATTGTATTGGGCTTCAATGATTTTAATCCCATATTGATTCCGTTTTTCTTTCGGTTTCAGTGCATTAACAAAATCGTTCACTGTAGTTTGGAATCACTTAAAATACAGAACGTCTTATTAAGTTACAAAAATTTTCGAAAATAAAATGGGCCAAAAAAAAATATTTATACAAAACACTCCTCACACCTCTCCAGCCTCCACTCAAAACCCTGCATCAAATCAGGTAACCTATCTGAGTCTTCTGAAACCAGAACAACTTTCTACAGCCTAAACTATGGTATTTACATTTCCAAACTCAATTTGCTTTAAAACAAATGACTATATATCAGTTTCACTACTGATTCTATCAATGTCCCATAGCCATACCATTACTTGGAAAAATATATCTATTCCTGAGTTAATGAAAGATTTGTGGTCTGTATTTATTTAATACAAAGATTGAGTTTTTGTCTTGAAGGACTTTTGGGCAAGTCTGGGAAGATCTTCCGCAAAACTCTTCGGCCCCTCTCTAGCTACTTAGAAAAAAAGATTAATTTCCTTTTCAACACAGATGGTTTTGGTATAGCTATGGCCGATAATAACTGAAATTTCCAATCATCACACATCTTACCACAGAGTATCTAAGCACCTGTCTCAGGTCTCTTGACTGCAGTCCTGCAGAATCAGGCTTCAAACCTTGCAAATTAGAGGAAAGCTTAAATATTCATTCCTTCTTTCAGAAATGCTGCATCCAACCACAAAGGAGTGAGGGAGGAAAAATCTTCAGTAGCAGCAAGTGCATCGAAGACTTCTAACTCACACAACAGGATACTTGTGATAGTTGGGAGAGCAGAGACTAATATTCATGTTGGTTTTCCTTCTCTGAAAACCCCACCACTAAATCATAACAATCCCTTCCTGTTCTCTGAGCCAAAATTTAATTAGCTTTGCCATGAGTGTATTCCAATTCACTCTAGTACAGCAGAGACAAACAGTTCACACTGATTTTGATCCAGAGCAGCCCTTGGCATTCAAGGCTACACTCAAGGTTTAATCCTCACCCATCACTTCCCTATTTATAAGTGAGAACAATTTCATTTTCATGAACTGTTAAAAGACCTGGGAATTCTGACCTGAGTTCAGTTAATATGACAACTTAAGTCACAACAGAGACTTCACTGTTCTATCTGGCCCAACTATCTTCCAGATAACAGGAAGGTTTTACCCATTCTTGCATGTTTATTTTATTCATGCTTTTCATCTTCTTTACTAGTGAATTGCTGGAGTATAAGCTCACTTGATTAGCTCTTTGAATCAAGTAAATCCATCAAGATCAGTTTCTAGAGTTTGGTACTCAGGACAGCTAAATTCAGATAAAAACAAGGTAGAAGAAATTATGTGCATTATGTCATATTAAGACATGCTATTCTGCAGTGTGCAATCTAGCAAGACAAGAAATATGGTAGCAAAGGATACTTTGCCTTTAGTGATACTTCCCTTCGCTAAGAGAAGCTGAACCCGTCCTGTATCTGAACCATTGACTTAAATAAGGACATACCCCCTCCCCCCAGAAAAAAACCAAAAAACATTCCTTCTACATGAAATCAAATTATAATTCTTATACATTTCTGGAGATAGGCAGGTACCTCCTTCCCTGTTTGGTCATACACTGGCCTTTTCATTTTTTAACTAATAGAAATAGCCTCCCTCTTTACTTCGGTATCCATGCAAGCCTCACTCCACATACCACTGTGACTTCATTGCAGCCAGGATGAATACTCTTCACTGCATTGTCATAAAAGGAAGTAAGAGGTAACAGGTTTACAAAAACAATTTATAGATCAATGTTTCTCCTAAAGTCCTATCAGAATACTGCTCCCACTGAAATTGTGATCTTTGAACTAATATAAGGCAGTTTGGGAATGAAGATAATAGACATCTGAAACATTTTAGCAGACTTGTGATTTGGAAAACGTGCATGCATGCATAACAAATCATAAGAAACTTCCCTATGGAGGTGGATCTTATTGCCAATTTCTCAAACTTTGCAAGCAGTCAGTAACAAAAAACACAAGCAATATTTTCAATTTGTACCAAGACTGTCTGATTACACATAAAAGTATTATCAATTTTGCAAACTAGTTTATATGTGCACACCAGGCATTTATTTTCAAGAGCTAGATTATATTAACTGCAGATTATGATTTTACTCTGTTCATTCCTCCCCTAAGGAATTTTAAATTGCTTAGAGATGCTGAATTACTGAACACAATCAAAATGAAAGCTCCAAAGCATACAACTGAAGGAAATATCTACACTAGAGGGATCTGAATTTATTTTTAGTTCGTGTACCTGCCGTCTCTTGAGCAACTTATAAAAACTGCTTTCAGTTATCATTTCAATCTATTTATAATATAGACGTTTCAAGACAACTATGTCTGTGGGAAAACTGGTTACTAAGTATCACTAAAATTTGTTCAAACTGTAACTGGGAAAATAAAGGACAAGAGTATCTGATTTATCAAAGCAGAAAATGACAAAAAAATCCATCTCACTTTAATGAAAGACAGCTAGGAATATCGTGCCCATCATTTATTATCAGATATAGCATAAGCTTGTAATTAAATAAATGAAATGCAAGTGTGATATATTTTCCATCACTTAGAAAGCTCACATGTTGCAATACACTGCCTTGCTCATTTAAATGTACATATACACATATGTCCACACACATGCATATTAACAGACACACAACTAATTGTAACAGCATAAGTCATGATGACCCTCGAGAATAAATACTACTAATTGGTCCATCAGCTATCTTAGATAAATTTTCAGGGCTATCGTTCGGGAGTTATCACCTGTCAAAGCAATATTTCTCTTTTTTTTTCCAGTAAGCGTTGGCTCACCTTCCCTCATATAATACAATTCCCAAAGATGCTATATGTCTGGTCCTAAAATACTTAGCCTAACGGTTTTTTCTTCATTTACATTTGAAACAGAAATGGAAAAGAAATAAGAAAAAGAATTTGATTGTGAGTCAACTTTGCAGTAGCATTGCATGACCAGTATACTGGAGTCTAAGATAGAACAATGAACTTCTTTTCTCTGGAAATGAAATTATGAGTTATATATTTACATTTCAAGTATGTTCGTGACTATTCACAAAGGAAAAATACAGTGTAATTAATTTTTACTATTTCATTTCTGACAAAGGAATTCAGAATTTATAAAAATACAAACCAGCTTGTGAATAAATGAAAAATAAGATCTACAGAGTCTAGGGCTCTACACCGTGCTGGAATTATGCACCTCAGTACAAAAATTGTCATTAAGTGACTTTTAGATCATGAAAAAAATGGAAAAGTACTCTTTTAGTGCTTACCATTAGTGATCATTTGAAAATCTACATGAATTTTAGTTAGCAGAAAACAAGACAAACATTGATTCTTTGAGGACAAGTCAACAACAAATCCCACAGTACTGTAGCACTCGGAAAAAGAACATTAAAAGGCTTACCAGGGCCTCTGATTTGATCGTTGGCCTGACCATAAAGTTTGGGTCAGGATGCAGCATGACTGGTTTAGAGACTATTGGTACCCCTGGACATCGTTGGGTAGGTGGACTTGGAGCAAGTTGCTATGGGGTTAATTTAAGAAAATTACAATTCACAACGTAATTTGCGCAAATCCATCATTTCACCAAGACGCCTCAATAGAAATAGTTTATGGTAAAGAGTTTAATGACACTAATACAACAAAAGGCTTACAGAATTATTTTAAGACTTACAAAGTTAACAAGCCAAAACATAATTTCTCTTGCATCTAAATAGTAGCTTTTTCCCCTAAACTGACTTCACCAGCAAGATCACGGAAAAATCTCATCCCTGCTTTTGGCATTTATCCCATAAAGGCAATGAATTGAATGAGAAACTACAGGGAAAAAAAAATGCTAAAGTTGAGTGCAAGAACATAGTGAACCTGAAATGAGATTTTAATTAATCTATGACTAAATAGATCTTTTAAGATTAAATTCACCAGAACTGCAGCGATCAGTTTACCATAAAGAATTTCAGGTTAACTTATCCTGACTTAAGAGCAAGGGTTAGTTACGCTAATTACATACCCTTGACTCTACATAAAGTACAGATACCCAGAGGCATCTGAGACCTCATCATCCAGCACGTACTAACCCAACTGTACACTTCTTACTCAGTCAAAACTCCCACTGACGTCAAGCATAGTTTTATTCAAGAAAAGAGTTCAAAACTGAGCCCTGTGGGTTTAGTTTCTGACTTAACCCCAGCAACTCTCAGCACACTCTTGTCAATGTTTCTCATAGGAAATGTGATGTATTCCAGATATTATTCATATAGTACAAGCTGTATCCTCTGAAATTCTTTGAATTGCTTCCAGCAAATTGGTTAAGCCACTTTTTTTTTTTTTAATAGGGGAATTTTTGGGGTGTTTTTTGTTTGTCTTTTTTTTTCTCCCCCTTTTTTAAGTAATTTAAGAAAAAAGTTTTGGAACCAGATCTTTGAAAGTCCCTGTGGATATCCCTCAACTAATACTGTTCCACACCACAAAATATATCTAAGCTTTCTGATCTTAGAAGAACTGGCTCACAGGTTCACAGATATCAACTGGCTCATAGGTTCACAGGTATCAACTTGTTAAAGTTGCACTGGAACTGGATGATTTCTCCGGGAGTTGCACAATTTAAAGACAGACTTTTCTAGAGTGCCTTAGAACAGAGAAACCTGACATCTGGCCATCCTGAATCAAAATCAGTGCAAAGAGTTATCAGACAAATGTTGGTTCTTCTGAGAAGAAAGCTTGCTTCTTAGCACCCATTATGTTTAAAATATAGTTTGGTCCTAGCTCCTTTTGTCTGTCTTGACAGAAGAACAAAGAATATGCTCATGACATACAGAACATGCAAACATGGACCTGAAGTGTTGAAATATGAAGTCCTCAGACCATTTGGAGTCACTTCCACTACCTGGTATTAGGTATCTTGTAACACAGCAATGGATCCACACACACGAATGCAAGTGCTGAATTTTAAATAAATTAGCCATGCAGAGTCAAACCCTTGACATTTCCTTTACATTGGCATTACATGGGAAGTTCATAAAACTACAGTCATTATTAACAGTACATAACATACCAGCGGATTGCTTGATACAGAAGATACTTTGCCGACGTGGGAGGTGTTTCTTACAACCTAAACAGTAACAGACTTAGTACTGGGTCCATATAAAGTATATAGCTAATAATAATTTTGAGAAACAGATCAATTAATACCAGATATTCTAATAGTTAGTTGTCAAGAATTTATTTGACAGGATTTCATTCCTTTTGTCAGGTATTTGTTCGAGCTGAATTTGAAATTAAAAGATTTTGGAAAAAAAAAATTTAGCAACATAGAGAAGATTTACCAGTTTGAGTAATATTAGAAGAGTAAACTTATGGGACAGCACCAGTTGTCTTATTTTTGGCTTTAGCAGGCATAAACACAAGATCTTTTATCCTTTTATCGCTGAAGTCAAATAAACGCACTGCTTCTGCTTATCTTTTTTAAACAACAACAAAATTTTTTTTTGTTTTTAAAAACCGGCTTTTTAAAAAGCAGCAAGGATAAGTTGTCCAGATTCTGATTTTTCTTCCATGTCTGAAACCACATCAGGAATACTGGGTTATCTACTTATAAACAAAGCAGCTTTGCCTCAGTATTAATATTTTACTAAGAGCTTAGTTCTTTCCTCATATACACTAGTTATATTCAGTGAAAACTGGCTTATTTTTGAAGGCTAGGTTATTTTTTTGTTGTTGTTGCCCAATTTTTCTTTAGTTATTAACCTCTTTTCTCTAACATACCTAGCACTGAAAAACTGCCAGAAACATATATTGGAATATATGGGTTTGTGGTCAGATCCAGTATGGCAGTTCCTATATTACTTCTTTTATCTGAATATTTTCTATTAGCATTAGGAGAATGTATTTCTCCTCTGAATGCTAGTATTTTGCACACTTGTGAACAAAAATGACTTGTGTCATTTCACATCATTTTTATTTTGCAAATACCTTGGAAAACCTGTTATCCATAAGAACATCTGACATCTCCATTTCAGTGGATCTAGCATATTCTTGGCACTTCAAACATGTAACCACATAGATCAAGCACTATCAGAGGTCTACTTAAGTTTATAAGAAGAGATTCATAGTTCATATTAGGGCAATTATTCACATAGAAATAATCTGCCAGTTTCCCTGTTTAATTTGCATATCCTTCCCCACTCCAACCAGAATCATGCAAAAGCAAAGCCTAGTACTTCCAAGTAAACATGCAAAAAAAATGAAAACCAACAACGCAGTCAGTCAATCCATGCACAAAGCCGTGTAGGAAAGCAACGACCATACGGGATCGTCTTCTGCTGTTTGAAAGAAGTAAGGATCTTTTGCCATAAAAATGCATACATGGATCCCACTACAGTGCTTAGCAAAGGGAATTATGAAGAAACAGCTGCCATTTCTCTCCTAAAGTGAGATCTGGCACAAGATTTCTTATATTTGATCTTCTTTTGGACTGAGATTGTAATAAGGAGAAAGTCAGAATATTTTCTCAAAGAAATTCCTAACTCCTGTGTGTCCAAAAAAAGTAAAACCTGATTACCAACTCTCATTCATTTAAAAGCATTTTACCAGTAATTTATACTGTGTTGATGTTTTAGAAGTTTGAGCTTCTGATTTTAAGCTAATTTTGTTCATCCACTCTTCTCATCTTACAAAGCAATTTGATGACATATTTAAAACACCTTCACAAGTCACTTTCACTACACAGATATTTTTCTCAAACTTAACTATGAGTTAAATCTGTTGACTGCCACTTTTTTTTTTTTTTTAATAAACACTCAAGTCCAAATTGCCTTTTTAACTGACACATGCTGCCCAAGATACCTACATGTGGCAGGCTTACAACATACATAGGGAGGAGACAGCAAAACCCTCTCAACTTAAATTTAAAAAAAATTAAAATAAAACCACCTCTGGACTGAATTCACTACTATGAAACAATGAAACCATCTAACTCCGTCTTTTAACATTGCATATGGCAGATGGGTAGATCCAGTGCATAAAGTGGGTGATGGAGCAGGGAAGGAAGGCCAGCAGGGGAATGGTAGAAGCACATGCATTCAAACAGATCATGAGGTCACCTGGGAAGCTGGTGTTACTGCCAGGGCTGGACCTCTTGAAAGTGGAACATTTGATGCAGGAAGTGGATGAGCTGATGCTGCTGGAGCAACAGTGGATGGTGGTGGCGGAGGTGGCGCCACACGTTGCTTAGGCTTGTCAACTTCATCTAAGTTTATATCATCAAGATCTGTGGTATGAAGCTGCAGACCACCAGCAAAACACCGCATTGATGTGGCAGAAGGAGAAGCGGAAGGTCGTCCACTTGCCAACTATGTGCAACAGAACAGAAATCTGCCTTAACAGTTCATCTGCCTGCAACAGCTCTGAAGAAATTAATGGCAAACGCTAGAATATCACTCAGCCTAACTGCTCCTGCACGGGAAGCTCTTGGCTTCTCCCACACAGAATACTCACAAACTTTTTCTCCAAAAGCCTTTTTAAAAGCACTCCCTGGGATTCCAGCTTAAAAACAAGAAAATTGGAGTGCTGTGACAGTAGCCTTGGCTGTTGCAGCAGGGAGGGATGACAAAAAAACAAAACAAACAAAAAAAACCAAAACCAAACAAAAAAAACCTTCATGGAGTCTTCAGAAGGTAAAATCATAGGACAAATCATAAATAACACAACTCTTGCCTCTCTAGGTCTTATGAAGAGAAAGCAAGAATTGCTCCTTGCAAAGTTGATTATATTAAAGGAAAGTAATCAAAGATGGGCCCCGAAATTCCATGCCATTAAAAAAGGGAAAGGGGCTAAAGTGTGGTGTAAACATAACCAGATATTAATACAAGAGGGGGAAGTAAGCTTAAGCAGCTATCAAAACAAAAAGTTTAGGGTGCTATGAAACTCAGATCCTCAGGAGATTCTGGACCCTCTAATTTCTGTTAATCAACACCAGAAGCATCATGGGGCTAACAAACTCCAGAGTTTGAACATAAAGAGCAACTCACCCAAAAAGTAAGTTTGGGTGCATGAAAAAGGATTCTACATACGCTGTTGGAGTTGCTAACATTTCTTTCATCAGTGATCCAACTGAAGTATTTAAGTAAATCCAGTTGATACTCTTTCATTTTGCTATTTTGTAGACTCAGCTAAGGAAGTATGACAGATAATAAGCTGTCCTACAGACACATGCATCTTAGTCTAATATGACAATACTTCCCTCAAGTGGGTATCTCTGTTGACATTCTTTGGGATCTCCTTATCTGCCATACTCACCCCTTCGTACTAAAAAGCAGGTATTTCTTTGGCAGACGTAAAGAGATCTTGATGGCTCCTGTATCCAAGTAGCAGTTCAAGCCTGTAGTACCTGAATATTGTTCAGCTGCATTTATCCCTCAGAAGCATTATGGTTTTGTGTTTCACATGAGTTTAACTGCCTGGGTAGTTTTGTAGAAGAATTGTAATAGAATATTTATATATAACGTAATAGAAGAATTGATGGAGCAAATACAACACAGAGTACTTGTCTTAAATCAGGGTAGAGCTCTGGAAATACAACAGTGATTTTAATCTATAATGTTCCCTCTCACTTTACAAAGTAAGAGGGACAAAGATCTAGCAGAATACAGGCAGCCAAATTTAGGTAGTGAGAGAAAACTTAGTATAATCATTCCACTGTCCTAGAGACCTGCACTGAAGAGCCACATGGATCTGAGCCTCAGGCCAGAAGAACAGACCAGCTGCTTTTTTCAGAGCTGCTCCACATTGACCTGAAGGGAATTCATGCGAGAGTGTTCCCCAAGGATCCCCTTTGTGGCTGCAATTCCTCGGGGATCCCAGGGGAGTTCAACAGATTGCAGTGTTCCTCTTGAAAGCAGCTGTGCTTGGAAGAGAGCCAGAGCAGCAGGATGGTGGGAAAGCATCACATCTAGAACCATCAGGCTTTAAGGCACAACCACTGTCTGCAACTCCCTTCATTTAAGGGACCTATTTAAAATACAAAACTGAACCTTGTTCTTTGGGAGTTTCTTATCTTTTTGTCATTTTCTTAACCTATACCTTTATTCCATGCAATACAAGGAAGCATCCAAGTGCTCATCATCAATGATGTTCTTATTTGCATAGGATACTAAAAAATATGGCTGGGAATTCTAGTCCCAGTTTTATTATTGGTAGCATCATGTCCCATCTAGCCCAAACAGCTCACGAGCCAATAAAATTGTTAATTTTGTGGTGATAATATACTTAAAAAGGACAAAATAAAACCAGTTCATTAAAATAATAAAAAAAAAAATCCATAAAATATAAGAACAACAAATGCTATAGATTGTAATTCATCAGTAACTGACATTTTTTTCCCTTCTTAGAATGAAGGCTGAGAGGGAAAGAGGAAGACAGATTTTTCTCTGGTAAAAACCTGTTGCTTTTAGGAAACAACTAGCGAGTTATTTAGAGAGCATGCAATATATAGAAAGGCCAGAATTTTACCTCAGGAGACTCATTCTCCACAGAGGAAATCTGTTCTAACCGTGTCTGACAAAGTCTTTCCACCCAGTGCTGCACCTTTTCTGATTCTTCCAGGTCTTCTCGTTCTGTCTCAGATACCTTAACCATAACATCAGTGCATGAAAAAAGGTTATAGGTATAGTTACGACACAAGTATGTTTCAAAAGTATGAAATGCCATTTAAATTAGTTTTAAAATTAATTATGCTTTTGAGAATGACTTCCTATTTTGCTGTCTTTCATTAAATTCATCACTACACACGGACACTCATTAACTGCAGAGGTATCCTCATTTGGGCAAAAACTGACTGTAGGAACAAGCAAACTTGGGAAGAGTTTTGCAGTGCAACAGCAATTTTTTTAAACTTCACTATCTTCGACATAATTAAACAAGTGTCCTGCTAAGATAATTCCAGTAAAGATTCAGCTCATTTTGTTTCTTTTGCATTTGATAGGAGAACACAACATACCTCTTGCACAAGACGATTTATTTTCAGTTGTTTTTCTTTCTCCAACATTCCTTCTTTCTCTTTGGCGAGTTTTTGCTCAAACTCCATTTCCTTTTTATTCTTCTTCTGTTCACATAGACTGTCACTTTTGGACTTCTTTCGCTCTTTCCCTTTCTGGGAAGTTTTGATGGTTTTGTTTTTCTTTTCTTTTTTTTTTTAGTTAAACAGATCTTTACATCAGCTAAAAACATTGCAAACTTCAAGCTCAGTACATGAGTGCCTGCCTTGAAAATTTAATTACAGTCTGTGCAAGTATGGGCATGGTCTTTCAAAAGAAAAATCTGAAGTCCATTTCCCCAGCAATTTGCAGGAAATTATACCTTATTTGGAGGGCCTGTGCACATTAAGGTAAGTAGGACAAGATCAGACAGTTTTTTGCTCCTCCACAAAGTTACAACATTAGGGCACAAAGGCCCACTACAAAACTTTGAATATTCAGTTTTGGTTAAGTCTTGCTTTGCCATCTCTCTGTTCTGGCATTTTTATATAAATACAAGACTGACTGCTTTCAGGTGACAGATGCTCAGGTAGATGTGAATATTCTATGCATAAAACATCTTCATGCATATGTCCAAAAACAAGCATCGCATGCCTTAATAGAACTGAAATAAGCAATTACAAAGGAAAGGCTTAGATCAGTGCAGAAACCGAATTGCTCTCAGGAAAGAACACTGCATCACAAAAACCAAGTAGCTCCTACAAGTACTGGCTAAAGTCTACTACGTGAGTGAACTAATACAGCACAAAGCAACCCTAAAATTTTACATGTAGAGTGCACCAAAGGAGAAAACTACACAGTCTTTTTGGAGCCTCTGCTCCTGTTGTCTTCGAAATAAATCCTGCTCCTTATTTCTATTTTAACAATGTCACATTTCTGCTACCCTCTTCCGTTTGTAGTGGTAGGACCCAGTTCACATTCGAAAGCCCATGTTCTCCTTTTATTCATCAAAAAGTAAAAAGAAGGAGCAGCTGGCCACTTACTGTCAATTACGGGCAGTGCCTAGAGAGGCTAAGCTTCGGGTTTGATTTTGCTCTGCTCATTATCATCAGCTACTGACTTTTCATAGTGGTTTTGGGAATTCAAAGCATGAACATCCTTCACATTACATAGCATTATTTGTCTTCCTTCCACCTTTTACGTATAATATTGACAATAAAGCCTTGGAAAACAGACATTTTCCCTGGCAGCTACAAAAGTCAATTCTCCCAGTCAAGTGGTTAACTGGAACTTTGTACTGCTGAGTACAGTTCCAATATTGCTTCATGGTTAAGTGGTGGTGGTGTTGGGAAAAAAAAAAAATCAATAATCCTCAGAGACAAAAATTTTTAAAAAGTTTAAGTAAAAAAAATGTAGCTTTTCACACTAATGTTTTAACATAAACATAATTCTGTTGGCATGTTTTATTCAAAGCTAATTAGTTTGTACCTTAATAACAATTGCTGGTATCTTATCCTCTAATAAATTAGAAGACATATTTAGTACTGTCTACTAAATGTAACATCTGGCAGGTCAACCTGCTAGGTATCAACATTTGAAAAATTACTGAGTTTAAAGGCACACTAAGCAGTACACGTGCCAAAGTGTTCCAGAATATGAACATATATCAGACAATCTTAGCTGCATTCCCTGCATTCAGATACAACAGGATGAGTCATCCTTCCCAATCATTTTCCCCATGGATTCAGTTTACTTCCTACTAAAGACATTTTTAGTACAGAGTGAAATTTTCGTTTTAAACAAAACAAAAAAAGCAATTAGCAATTTGGAGTAGGATGAAAATTCATCACTTCCAGATTTAAAAATATTTCTAAAAGAGAAAGATTAAAAATACATCTTTACAAGCTTCTAGTCCACACTGTGTAGTAGAGTTCAACAGGAACTGGGTAAGATCTTCATTACGATATGAAAAAGTATTTGGAGGCTCTCTAAACTATCTTTGTCAGCAATACAGCAGCAATACAGAAGATCACCTATTCGTGTGAAGAGACTGAGTTTTCATAACATGTATTTATACTTCTCAGATAGAAATCCTAATTGTACTGACTTTCAGACAAGTTACAGATCCATGATGACTTACAGTTGCTAGCAGTACAAAATGGTATCGGAGTGTACCATCATTTCCTATTCTCTATTAAGGAGAATAGACGTTTGCTGTTCACACAGAAGGTTAAAGTAATAGTCCTAAACGGTGACACAAACACTTCACTTGTCAGATACAATCCTGACCTTCTCAGAAACTTTGAGTTCTCAGGAGCTAGACATATGAACTCTCCTTGACACTTCTACCCCAGTTAATTACCATCAGCCACCACAAAAAAAAACCAAAACACACAACACAACCACAAAACACATTTAATATGGCTAATATACATTGAAATAAATAAAAGAGAATAAAGCAACAGCTTTAGGAATAGAGGAATAAAGTATTATTTGAAACTCTAATAATTTGAAATTGCAATACTTCAGCGGCAACTCTACAGATATAAAAGTATTCTATCAAGCTTAAAGATTTTCAATTGTTTTTGCTTATTCTGTGTGATGTACATGCTTAGAAGTCTTTTGCCTTCAGCACTCCTCTTACTGGGAGATTTGCAAAGGTATAATTGGGAACTGCATACTTGGTTCCCATTGAATTTTTGTCTCTCTACTTTTTTTTATATCTTATTCTGAGGACTTTTGGAGAACATAAAGACACGCACTGCCCACCTGTACTGAACACCTTCTGCAAAGTATTGACATACACTTCCCACTGCAGCTGGCAGGACTTGAAAAGTCTAATGTTTTCAAAAGGACAAACTCCTAGGCAGATGCATCCCAAACGCATCTTAATTTGTGCACGTTAAAAAAAGCAGCATTTGATTATGAAGAATGTCTAGTAATAACAGAGAAGAAAAAAGAGGAATGAAAATTGAAATGCACAGCAAACGAATTCACATATCAAACTTTGTACCTTGCGGATTGTGGGAAATTTTCCTTCATACCGATAAAACCATCCAAAAGCTACAAAAAGGTAAAGGAAAAGTTGTTTTCTGAAGAAAAGTCAAGGACTGGTTCAAATTCAGATCAATCCATGCTGATACATGTAACTGATTAAGATTTATTTGAAGGCGCAACACCAAAGTTTCAATATTACATGAGAAGTTCTTAGATAGCTTCTTGATCAATTGTGCTAGTACATTTAGTCACAAGTTACCCTTATTTTACTGATATACATTTTACGTTAAGCAAAGCAAATGCAACAAGTAGTCTTCATACAGAACCATACAGCCATATGCATTGCTAAGATTTCTATGGTCACAGTCCTACTTTCCACTAGTTTCAACAAGCCTGCTTAAAATGAAACAGGCATTCAAACTCATTCAAGCTTGTGGCAGAACACAGTGGCATTTGAGGAGGCAAGAAAAACTCTATGTCCTAAGATAAAATATTTCGAGCCAAGCATATAAATATTAAAAAACACACTGCTAAGTAAAAACATACAAAAGAATTTGTTATCATACTTTTATATAAGAAACACTGATAACACACAGAGCTCTCAATACAATCCACCTTTCTGCAGGATTGTCAGATTTTGTATTTGTATCAAGGTATCTTCAGAAAGCAATGACAGCAACATCATTTGATGTTTCATCATTTACCAAAGGACCACACATATTGCCCTAGCAAAACCAAATGATCAATTCAGTGTCAAGACTGACTGTCAGGAGGAAGGGAAACACAGGAAGAATCTGAATCAGGATAGGAAGTTAAGGCTGAGCAGCAAACCTGTTTGTCCTGCTTCATGATCACTTCATCCATGTCATCTGTTTCAAGCTGGTCATGTGCAACTCCCTTTAAATCTACTAGAGAAACAAAGGAGGAAAGGAGTGAGGAGATAGAAATGACAGTCTAACTAGAGGTTTCCATGAAATTAAAGAGAGATCAGCAATGTGTGACTAGAAGTTTCCATGGAATAAAAAGAAGTTAGCAATGGGGTATTTTTCCACATAACTGAAAAAAACTGAGCTCCTCCTTAAATCAAATCAATTTCCGACCTCCTTCAACCCTAAAGAGCAGTTAGGATCTGCATATGGCCAATTAGTCTGCTCTGCTATGAAGGGAAGCCTGCAGAGGTAAGCGGCTTTTCCTGTAATTAAACCATCAGCAGTTCTGGGATATCTGGCTTCAAAAAGAAATATTAGCCTTCTACTGCGCTGTCACTGGGGTAAATGCTATACAGAGAAAACACTGTCCTGAAGAATCAGAAAACTAAATAGATAAAAGATGGTTGCAGAAGAAATATTTCCCCATCTCAGGCTCTCATCCATGAAAAGTTAAGTGACTTTCCCCAAGTCACACAAAAAAAATAATGTAATCAGGTTAAGAACCGACCTAGGTCTCCCTTAAGTTATGTAATACCTGCTCCACAAGCACTTTCCACTTTTTCCTTTGCCTAATACCATTTTAGTACACTTTCCACATACTATCTATAGCTCCCAGCTTAGCTTCCTAACTGCAAATTAAGCTCCAAGTGTCTTAAATCCCTTTGGACAACTCAGACTTACACTTCAGGGCAATTCTTCATGGAAAAGTTGCAGTGTACAAACAGTACCTCCTCAGTCTCTCGACTAATTCCGAAGCAGACTGCCCAGTGATATCAAACCAATTTTCAGGCTGTGCAGGCTACAGCCTGTTTGTGAAAGATTTGCTGCAATGGATGAAAAAAGGAAAAAGACAGGAAAAAGGAGACCAGGGGAAGAAAAAAAAAAAAAAGAGATAGATTCAATAAGGAAAATGATAGTATGAGGGGAATAGAAAAAACAAGAAGTACGGAAAAGGTGTTTCAAAGTCCACAGGTATTCCATATTTGAAAAAGAAGGATTTTTTTCCTCCCACTGACAGGTAGTCTATTTAAGATATTAACAGATCTGCTACTACACACAGCACCTCACGGACAGATGCCTGAATTTTGCAAATTCTTAGAAACATGCCTCGCTTTCTCCTGATTATGTCACTAGGAATTGATTCAGAAGTTCTGATTGCATGCTTTTAATTAGTACATGCTTACATGCTTTGCTACCCAAGTTCTTAGCATGCAAGATTATTTTTGCAGCGGTTGTAAACATCATTATGCCATCATAATTTCCTTTTCAAGATAGTTGTCACAAGAGCATAAACTGAAGTAAGTAATACGCAGAAAAATGATGTGGTAAATACCTTAGCCTGAGAAGGAATAAATTAGATGTGAAAGGCATGCTGGCAAGAAACAGATTTGTCAAAAGATCTAGGAAAAACACTTTAAAAAACTTGCTGATTGTTAAGAATCTTTGACTTTTCTCTTTTTTGTCTAGTGTCTTACTGTTGTTTTGCAACAATGGCTTCTATTAAAAAAATACAATAGAATTCAAATGCAAAAAATTCAATATATAAAGTTTTTTACTCTTCCTCATGCAAGAGAAGTAAGGGAGCTTCAAGACATTCCTACAGCCCCCAAAGACTGCCAAAGTAAGAGAGGACTGAGGTGCTGGTGAAGAGATGAGGGAAAAGATCTTTAGATTTTTCTGAAAATTAAACACTGAATTCATTTCATCCAAGCCAAAAGCAGGGATTCCATAGCTATCTTTTCTAGTTAGAAGCAAGCAGACAAAAATACTCAAAACCCTAATCTTCATACTGATTTAGAGTAAGGGAAAAGAAAAAAGGTAACCATAGGAAGAGTACAAAGAGCATTCATTCACTCCAAATGAGACTGCAAATCTAGTACTTAGTCTTCTACCTGCAAACACTCTACCTCCCAATATCTCCTCTCAAATTTAAAAATGATGTTAAATTATTTGCTGATATGATTAATGCAGAAAGCTCAACGCTAATTCCAAATGAAAGGAAAAAACCAAACACTTATCTCCCCTTCTTCATACTTTCATTTTAAAAAGTAACAAAACCCAGTAACAAAATGCCCATAAAACCTAAAATACTACTTATTACTATAAGTAATATTTTGTTCACTGAGATGAAAGCACTCATATGTATACAACTTAGCATTTGAATATCAGCTTATACACATGAACATAAAAACATTATCACATATTATATAAAAAAATGCAGCATTACTTCCATTTGGACATATAGTGGAAATCAGCACAAGTCTACTGATGCAAGAACTGCTCTGTGAAAAGGTTGACAAGCAAAACACTGAACAGAAACAACATGGAAAGCAATGCACCAAAACCACAAGCTAAAGAGTTTGATACTTCAGACAATTTCTTAGTGAGCTTTATTTTTTTTTTCCTGCTGCTGCTGATTGTTGAAAACCATGACTGTTAGAGTGGATGTAGATTTTGTGAGCTAGGTACCTGTTAAATAAAAGCTATTAAATTAATCTCTCGTATGCTTCCAGCCTTCTGAAAATAACCAAGTCATAGGTAGCTTGGCTTGGGCACAAACTGGTGATACGTTCCATACAGCTCAGTGATATGTCTGAAACAAATACTTTCCTTAGGAAGCAGACTGAAATCCATTACTTACTTTTGTGTTTGGAACAAGGGGCAGAGTGCACTTCTGCAGTTACAGTTTTTAGAGATTTAGGAGGTTCTTTAGGACCCCAGTCTTCTTCCCACTCCTTTTTAAATTTCTCTTCCTCTGCTGTTATCCTATAGGAAAAAAAAATGCAGCTAGGAATTCTGAGTATAAAACCAATATAAATTCTTCACAATTATTTAGTGTTCAGTATGTTTGGTTTTTTCTCTTTAATATAAAGCATAATAAACTGCCCCTTCCCCCAAACCAAATTCCTTTCGTCAATCTAAGTTTCATTTACCAAGCTACTAAGATAATTTGTAAAGTATAATGTAACTGAATAAAATATTCTTATTTAATATTACGACTTCTAAGGCCAGTTACATAAACACCTGCACAGATATTAAGCCCAGAGTGATACACTACAATACTGACTGTCACCTTAACTGAAGCCAAAAACCATTTCTCACCTAATAATTTTTCATTTTTAGAACTGGGAAATATCTATTAGAAAAATAATCAGTTTTTACAAAAATACTAATTGACAGAACATCTACCACATGCCTAAATCAGATGTGACAATGGTAAATTATACCTAAAAAGTGTGTGTCTTATTTCTGTATCTTATCTCCATTTTGATGATTGCTTCCTAAACATATAATCCCAGGCTACACTAAAAAGTGACTCTTCTCAAAAAGAACTAAATACTGATGAAACACAAACCACATTAAATTCAGCATTCCAAGGATGGGGCGGGGAGAAGGGAGGGGGGAAGAATTGTCGCACTTCAGGACAAAGGAGCTCGTAAAACAAGGAAATTACCTAGAAGGTACTTAGAAAGGGACCATGATCAAAAAAAGGACATTTTGAAGGAAAATTCAGCAAATCCCAAGTAGGTCACAAGAGAACTGCCATATAACGTAATAGCTTGTAGCTTCATATATGGTGCCTTTAAGTGATCCAAGATCCATTCTTGGCTGTAGCCTGTCTTGAACTGGTAAACTGATATATGGTGCCAAAATTTACCAGGTCTTAGATATATATGATGCTATTTATACTTGGATTATCTTTTGCATCTCTAAATTAGCTAAGGCAAAATTAAAAAATATCCACATGGTCAAATCACTATTAAATCTGCAGCTGAGGTCAGTATTTAAATTTGGAGGCATAGTCAATAGCAGGGAACATTGGGTAGAACGTTTAGATTTGTTATTACATTTCATTTTAATTAAAAAAAATGAGGTTACAATGTAACTTGAGGTACACAGAGTTAAGGACCTCTGCCGTTTAGGCACATTTGAAGTTTTTTCCTAAAATGTATGCGGGTACTAATAAAGGGCACAGTGACTTGATACAAGGAATTCCTGCAGAAAGGATTTTAAAAATGGAGCAAAGGGTCATCCTCACAAACTGTTAATACAGGAAAGCATTACATTCTAGTGAAACTGCCTGTCTGCAATTGCTTATTAAATCTAAGCTTTACAATATGTAAGTTCCTATACCACCATCCTCCCTCCCCTACACCAAGGAGTTGACACTGACTTAGTCAGTTTGGGTTGTAATATGGAAAAACTTAACAAGTGCCTGAGCAGCACTTGGAAAATATACAAGTATAAAGACATGCTAGACCTTACAATGAGGAGCCCTCAAGGCAGCCTAATCATGCAAGTCCTCACTGAGTGAGTAAAGATGCACATAATTCAGAAGGATACTGCAGATGGTGAACATTCATTATAACAGACAGGCAACCTGGATTTGAAGAAAGGAATCATTCTTCACCTGTGATGGTCTGCTTTTATAGCAGCTTTCCATGGCTATTGCAGGAATTTGTACAGCAGACCACAATAAAGAACAGGTGTTACCTATTCCCCAGGAATTAGAAAAGGAAAACGTGTAAGAATTCATGCATGTGCTGCAGTAGAGCCCATAGCAGGACTCAGAAGATTCTTCTGTTGTGACAGCTGGGGAATATATTGCCTTCTGCACCTCATAGATTCAGAGATCCCTGCACTTTTTCTATCAGAGAATTTTAGCTAATACAGGTACATGAAAAGGGACTAAAGTGAATGAATATGAATTAAAAACTGTTTAAGATGTCAAAGGTGCAAAGCTGAATACTTCAGGGTCAATCTTAACTCTTAAAGGCTGCATCAAAACAGGTATTGTGCAATTTCACGCTATCTTTCATGCAATTTCCCAATGTCATTTAGAAGGGAAACTAATTACTCTGGTAACAACAACATGTTATACTGGTTAATTTTGAAGTTCTAAATGTAAAACAATGCTTAAGTTACATTTATAGTACTGGCCTTATTATGATACGATCTTTGAATGGGTCTAGTTCCTAGAATCACCGATTTTTAAAACCAGAATAGACTGTGATAATAAAAATCAGATTTCCTGAATAAAATAGGTCATAGAACTTCCTGCTTTCAATGCCAGAGTTTTACTTTAATTCTCTCCTTAGAAAAGCAAAAGCCTACTTAAAATTTATGATGACTGAAATTTCTACTCAAGACAATTAGCATCACATAGTCCTTATTTTAGTCTAAATCTACATAGCTTTTGTTTTCAGAACTGCCTGATAGACTGGAAAAGCTATTAAATTCCACCGTGTACACTCTTACAGATCATGAACAAACTACCTGCTTTTTGTTTTTGTTTTTTGTTGTTGATTTGGATTTTTTTTCCCCCCAAAATATAAGCCAAGTGGATACGTCATCAAGCCCCTGAGTATATGCATGTTTTCCAACTCTTTAGTCATTCTTCTCTGTTTCTTCCCTGATCCATTTCCTTGCAGAATTCATTTCATTTTTCTGTTAGAATTAAATGTAGTGGTTCAGTGACAACAGAGTAAAGAAGTTCTGAGACACAGAACTCCCTTAATCTTAAGTTTCTCTATACATTTATAACATTTTTACAATAAGCATCCAACTTCAATTTCACACTGAATTTATTATCACCATAACCCTCATGTTTTCCAGATGCTGATTTTCAGTTTCCTATTCTGTAACGGTGGTGTACGTACTCATATGCATTGGATCCTACATTTAGCTAAATGAAAATATATACAATTTTATTAGAAAAGCATATACAGAATGTTTTCAGCCAGACCTGATATATTATAAGGACCCTTTTTCAGGCAGCATATTGCCTATGTAGGTTTTTACTTACTGCTCTATTTCTCGGCGATATCTCTCTTCTTCCTCTGCAGCCTTCTGGGAAATCTCCAGTTTTCTTCTATAATAAGAGGAATTAGGACACAATGATAGAAAGAGTATTTTCTGAGTAAGAACTTGCACAAAGTGTGTCAGCATATAGTTACTAAAAAATATAGACACTAAATACATACGCATTGGGGAAAAGGCTCCTTTTTAAAAGTCATCTTTAAGATACCAATAGTTCAATATACTTTCATAGGAACCCTGAGGACATTCATGACCATCTGGTTAATAAGGGCATATCATCTATTTAATTCTGTAAGTCTCCTTCTGAGAGAGTTCCACAGTGTATTATTGTAAGAGTATAAAATTTGTAACTGTCCTGCCAAAAAAAACAAGGATGAGGGAATGGCATCAGAAAATAACTAATATCACACTGAATCATAGGGGTATGACAGTTGGGGAACGAAGTGACCCTTCTACTCAAGATGTGTTTGAACGATATCAGCTTTGAAAACCCAGAACATCAAGAGCACCACAGGGTAAGGATTTATGAACAGAAACTCTGCAACAGCAAAATTAAATTAATCTAAGTTGGGAATCTTCTCACAGTTGTTCCTATCTTCCATGCCCTTTCCAAATCCAAGCTAAATTTTTCAGACTGTCCTATGCAAAGTCCTTACAATCTCTCTTTCTCTTGCTGCTCTTTGATGATTTTATTAGTCTCCAGCGCAAGTCGCTTCTGATGCATTAACTCCTGGCGTTCTTGCTCACGGAGACGTGCTTCTCTCTGCCTTTCTTCTTCAGTCATGAACAGCTCCTTTCCCTGCAATCAGAACACCACCCAAATCAGTTGTGAAAGTCTCATGAATGTAATTCTTCTAGGAAATAATTCAAAACCAATTACGTACTAGCACATCTGCTATTTCCTCACATTACTTTTTCTGAGGAATGCTTTCTTAAAGACCTTGAAAGATGTGACCACTTCATTCCAAAGAGCTACTCCAGTTTCATTCTCAAAGTTATGATGTGCTCAGAAGAGGCATGCAACTACTAAAGTCAGCAACAACAGTGCAGGGGTCATGCCAAAGACATGCTCAGCGTGTCACCCAGAAAAAACTCCGTATTATGCTTTATTGAAATCTAACTGAGCAATGCAATGCTAGATACAGCACATTGAATGAATCCCAACGTGGAAGACAACTACACAGTTACCGTGTTTTAATGCTCTTGTGCCTGGCTACTGTGGAAAGGTACCATCATTCAGGCAACCCAAATACAGGGAACGTACATTGCCAAAAGGTTGTATAGTTGATGTGTTTCAGTTGGTTTTGTTCCTGTTTCATTTGCTTTATAGTTAAGATACCAGCACTACTTTCTATTCAAGAAAGATATTTCCATGGTGCTATCTGTGGAACACTTTGATAACGTTTATCTAATTTTCATTACTGAAATTAAAATCCCATGTTAATTAGGAAGGCAGAATTTTTCACGTCTCTAAGGCTCAAAGTAGACAGCTTGAACAAAAACAGGCAGTGAAGAATGCCTTTGCACCACAGTTTTCGCTGACCGAAAAACAGGAGTAGAGAAACTGTTTCCTTTTGCAATCTCTTCTTCAGTACAAAGACGTGTACTGAGGAAAGGAAAGACATGCAAGGTAGGGTGGAGCAGAAGAGTTCCATAGCAAAAATTCACCATCTTAAGGATGCAATCCTAGTGGTACATGCTGGAGTAGGTCCTGTCTTTTCTAACAGTTGGTAACATATCTGGGAGTTGAAACTAAGTCCTTAGGATTTTGAGTTCCTGGAGCTTAATCAACTAGTCTGGAGCATTTGTTTAAACAATGTCTACAATGCCTTTGGACACCTGCATCTTTTGTTACTTTAAAAGTAGTTTAGTTAAACCATGAATTCCTTAATATAGCTACACAGTATACAGGAGCCCTTAGGAAATAGCTTAAATGATTTATTAAATCTTGTTTTCCCTATTTAATTCAGTTGCAAGGCAATTAGAAAATACCATCTTTGATTAGCCTATGGAACTTGAGTATCGTCTTGTATATAACTATACATTTTACTACATGAAGGATTAAAGCAGTAAAAACATTAAAACATTTATTGAAGGCCACACTGAAGTCAGTGGAAAGATTTAATTAGTTTCAGCTGGTTTTAGATTAGGCCCCAAAGGCATATAGTTCTGTTGTACAAAACAGTGGAAATGGAAAATTGAACAATTTTCAATGTGTTGATACACTAAAGAGATCAGATAAAGAGTTACACAAGGAATTAATTTGGAATAAGACATCAGCTATTCACGAGGAACAATTAATTCACTCTAGTCCAATCCAATTCACCTTTCACGTGTCAGCAGAAGCAGCTATCTATTAGAACAGAAGCTCTCAAAAATGAGAAACCATTACAAGAAAGTTAATTTCATTCCTTGTCAAGGGAACGGTTTTGCACTGGCCCACAGTCATGAAACTGTTTTATTTGAGAATCCTGTGGATAGCTATCAATAAAATAATCAAAAGCCACTCAACACTGCCCTGGTTTGACAGAATTTAGTGGTATAGACATTATAACGAAACACAGCTTTATTTCTTATCTATTTATTTTTACCATTTATTTGCCTGCATAGTAGTTTTCACAAATGTTCTGCTTTTATAAATATACTACTTACAGCACCTGCTACCACAGAGATAGTCAAAGTACGACTACTTTTGAGCACTCTGACAGCCTGCAAATTAAAACAAAACAAAAATCAGTCTGAATTAAGTGATAAAAGACCTGTATATACAGGATGAAAGATGCTGGTTGTCAAGGCTGGAATTTCCAGAAGACCCACTGGAACTAAACAGGGTGGTAGGTATTCAAATCTCCAAACTCCCATGTTCAATACACAACCTTTTTGGTTAAGTAGCCTGATATCAAAACATATTTTTTGCAGTCAGGAAAATCAGACAGATGCTTAATAAGCTGACAACTACGTATTCGGGGAATTAGGAAGACTTGAACTTACCTCTTTATGATCCACATTAGAAAAGTCCACTCCGTTTACTTCAACAATCTGATCACCAACCTAAAGGAGTTAATCCAAATTTTAGTACAGCTGCTAAATTAGTACATATATTAAATGAAAACAGAAAAAGATACACTAACATTCCTAATACAATAATCATGGATACTGGCAGAGTACCAGGGGAACAGAGCAGAAACTGGGCAGGCCTGTACATCCTCCCATATTAGCATTTCCTATTGCCAACTGTTGAGACCAAATACTGAGCTCGATGAACTACTGGTCTGACCCAGGAGGGCACTTCTCATGTTCTTAATATTTAGGAAATTTGCTTCCTTTGAAAGGTAACTACAGAGTATTTCTTTCCCATGGAAAAAAAAACCACAGCTAGGGACTTTACAGTGATCCAGAATCCTTGAAGTAGTAAATACCAAACAAGATTTCCTTATGGTACCTACCTTGGAAGGTGGCATACTTACCTCTAAGCCCACCTCTGCTGAAAGAGAACCCGGCTTAACATTGCTGATAAAAATGCCTGGTTTTTGTGTTGGACCACTGGAAATACTGGTATAATATAAAAACCAAACATTTATAGGATAATATTTATAGAATAATACAGTGTAATACAGTGAGAAGTCTTAGTTGTTTTCTCATAATTTTTTTCTGATTAAAGAATGTTTTTGTGATATTAGCCTACTCTGAAACAAACACCAAAATTTGCCAGTACACACACAGTGGTTTATCATCCTACTTTTCTACCCTTTACACCACAAAACTGTGATTTAAGAAAAAGCTAAAAGAAAAATATTCAAGCTTCTGGATTTTTCTTTCAATGTTGAAACTAACATAGTATACTGACCTACACTGTCTAAGGGACTGGGACACTAATGACATTGGAAAGCAAGCATGTAACACAATGAAGAATTACTAATTGCTTGCACTTTTACTCACTGAACTGTGGTCTACTATATGTATAATACAATGTTATTTGTTTATTAGAAGCAAGAAGGATGTGTCAATCAGGGGCCAACATCTAGCCTGGAAACTTTAAGCTGCAGACTAAGCTGGGCCCAAACACAGCAATGATTTTTGTAGCTATATATCCAGCAGGTGATGTTGAACCACCCCTCCAGGTTTGTAAATAATTTTTTTAAAAAAAGCTTTAGGTCTTCCAAATAATATGAAAGAAAACTTATGCTTTAGAAAATATTCTGTGCAGTTCAATCTTGGTAACTTCAACTATATATTCCTAAACATATAAGAAATCCTACAATATCCCTTCTACCCCAAAATCTCCATAACTACTGCAAGGACATGAGTCTGAGAAGCATCTGTTCATATTTCTAAAATTCTTGCAAACTCAACATTACTTTTAGGAACTGGATATAGCCGTATGATGGCTTCTCAGTCCTGAAAAGGGTCACAGAAAGCAGACGTAAGTTCAGGGAGTGAACCTGACAGTGGACAGTGCTGGAACTTGCTCCAGCACAGAGCAGCATTTAAAAGTATTTTAAAATGTAAAAGCATTTGAAAGATCCATTTCCACGACAACTTGTATTATGTCACTTTCATCCTCCTCTTATTTTTAAATTTAAAAGATTTTTTTTGGTTTTAAGTCAGAACTTGTAGCACAGGTATTTATACTTTGTCTAATAATACATAATGTGTGCCACAGATACCCTCCTGTTCCAGTTTGCCTTCCTGATCTAGCATGGATCTCTATTTTCCTGATATCATATCAATGAAGGATGGAAATAACTGCCTTGGATGTCCCACTTAACAAACCAGTGACATTAAATAAGAAACATGTACCCACCTGCATCCCATGCCTTTTGTACCAATCAAGCTAATGAAGACTTTCTTCTCTTTATTGTCTCTCCCTCCAGAAGAAGCAAGACCAGCAACACTGCCCTTTCCTTCCTGTAGGGGGATTAAAAATGCTGCAGATGTTACTCTGTGTTGAACTCGTATCAAGGCTACTATAAAACTTCATGAAGCCAGGATCAAACCCTGCCAACATCAAGATAAGATTCCTCCAAGGTCCTACTGGAGATGAATGTGAGGTACAATCATATCAGTGGAGCTGCATGGCTGAGGTGAAACATTGAACTTATCTTTCTATTTGGAGAAGATTGTTTAAACAGTCAAACTTTGTCTTCAGAGAAGGGTGAAGGAAAATCAGAGGAAAGTGATATGGCAAAATAATTATTTAGATGTTCCCTGACAAAAGAGCTGGAAAAATACATGATAGTGCTCACTATTTAACTAAGTCTTTCTTCCTGAAAGCAGAAGAACAGTAATTGTGGTCTCTCTTTTCAATGCTGCAACTCACAGAAGTCACTTGCATTCGTACCTGTAATTTCTCCACTAACATAGGCCAAGTAATCTGTTAAAGATTTATACAGTAGAACTGTAGCCTGGTAAGTTAATAAGCTCAAGCAAAATAAAGTACCAATTAATGAGTAAAAGATATTTCATTTGTATCCTGCCCTTTCCTTATCTAATGATTCACTTCATATCACAAAAGATGTTTCTCTCAGAACACCTGTAACAAGATACTACATCATAGAAATATTTACAGTAACTTCTGTGATAAGGTCAGAGGAGAAAGTGTTTCAGAACCATTACAGATTTCCCAGAAGACATCTTAATAAAATATTGATCGCTTACCCCAGTGTCTGCCACAAACTGGTCCACATATTGCCATTTAAGGGGTTCATCTGCTGAACTGGAAGGAAAAAGTAATTTAAAATAATGGGGAAAAAATAAATGTGAATGTATTCAAGAAGCTACTTTGGAACGTGGCCTCCTATTTTGCATCCGCAAGTTCCTTCGGGTACCATTCACAAAACCTGGTTTATTTTCCAGCAATTTAAATAGAACATCAAGCAAGCATATAATTATTTAGGCTAGTAAAGCTGGTCAAATATAAAATTGAGAAAAACCTCTTCAAGTGAAACAATTTTGGGAAACTCTAAGAAAGACTGTGAAAATAACCAGAACGACTTGAGCATATTATATAAATGTCTATGCAAAGACACATTTCCCATCGCTAACATTTCTCAAACATTCCACTTAAAGTTTCAACTTTTCAACAAAAATTGGAAGGGGACAATAATTTGAAATTTTTCTTGCTTCTCTGAAGCAATCCTCAAATGTTACATACATAGAGAAACAGTGGAGCTCTCCGTTAAGCTAGGTGAATTGATAATGAAATGTCCAGATAATATCCACAAATAATGAGGGAATAGAAATTGGTTCAATTAAGTAGGCAACTGGCGTAAAAAGTCGGATTCTTCAAACAAGACATTTGCCTGTTTATCACAAAGGATGTGATATTTTAATCAGCTACAGAGATGCCCATTCACACATTTTCAAATATACAGAATAAAGACAGAAGTTCTTTGGATATTGAAGAGGCTATGTAAAAATGAATAATCTAACTTGTTTTCAAACTAAATATCATTACCTTTTGACAGGTATCATGCCAATATCTGAAAAAGAAAAATAATCTGTTAAGTAACACTTTCTATAGATCACTAGCAATCTATTAACATCAATCTTTAGTGATACTGGTGATTTTTTATATTACTTACGTCTCACTTTTATGGACACTATTTTCTTTGTACGAATGAGGTTTATGACTTCTTCATGTGTGCACGATGAAATGGAATATCCATTTATACGAACTATCTCATCTCCAACCTCAAAAATGAAAGGGAGAAGAAAAACTAGATTGTGAATTAATGTTAAAGTTTTTAAGCAATGATGCAATCTGGCAATCATTTTGATGCAAAGGTTTGATAATGTTAAATCCTGAAAAGTTTTTGAATTTCAGGTAGTGTCCAGATCAGATTTACCTGTATTTGTTTGAACTTAATATTTAACACCAAAAGGGCAGATTAATGGCCAAATAACAATTTTATAAATATTATCTAGTGGAAAGCATAAAAATGAGTCTCTACACATCAGAGTTGTACTTCACAGATTACCTTAAATACAAGTGTCCGTATTTCAATTCAAATAATTTTGGAGTGATTTTCTTCCTTTATACTTCAGCAGTTTACGTTTGCTTTTACCATAAGTTCTCCGAGATACCTTCTTAACTGTTTTGATCAATAGGAAACTAAACTTGGTCTTATTCAGAACAATGCATTATTTTAATGGAATTTACCTCCATTTCAGGTGCAACATCTGATTAATTACAACAGTCATGTACTAGCATAATAAATGCTTATTCTGGGGTGCAATAGCTTAAGTCATCTTGGATCACCTACATTAGTTACAAAATTGCATGCTACTTGTGTTTTCAAGTGTTTCACAGCAGCAACCCGTCATACACTATAGTTGACAACATGATACCACCACCCTACTGTGGCCCCAAGGCGGTGGCATTCCCCCTGCTGTATGACATGAAAAAAGTGAGAAAACTTGAGACAGAAACATAGAAGGAAGCTCCCACCAGATAGAAGGCAAGTCAATCACTTATTCCCAAGCTTACTCAGCCCTCCATGTGTATGCAATATATATATTTGGGCTCCATGGGTGACAGGGAGCATAGTAAGCTACAGAACAGACCAAGAACATGCACTCTCAATAGCAGAGACAAAACTAGTGTTTATCCCTGAGGCAAACTTAGATGAAGATAATTTGACTGAAAGAAGCAGTAATTTGCACTCTGTCCTCCACCCTAAAGGATTGGCTCTGGGTCTCCATACAGATACGGTCCCTCTTTGATTATCTTCCAAACCTATCTGCCTTTTGTGTCACAAATTGGGTTCACAACGGACTGAAAAGCAACTGGAATTTTCCACGCAGGTTTCACCTATTGTGCAGGAAAAGATGTCTGGGGTTTTACTAATAGGAAAAAAAACCCCACAAACAAAAAAAAACCCCCCCCACAAAAAAAACCCCAGGTATTCCAGAGAAAAAAAATAATACTAGATAACTAAGTGTATACTAGTGTAAAAGATAACCCTCATTACCAGTGTGTACTACCTGCCTCAAAACAGTTCAATATTGTTCTGAACAAATCATGGAAAAATATATCACAAAACTCTCATGAAGGAATGAGAGCAGAAATACAAAACCAACTGAACTATCCTCCAGCATCTTTATATTAGTATACTGCACCAAAAAGAAGTAACATATCTGGAAGCAAAAGACTGTAGAAACAAATTTACGTGATGCATTCAATTTATCTCCAAGACTCATTGGCTAATCCTAAAACAGGCCAGCTTTACACAGAAACTACGTATGTCCCGGTATATAAATTAAGTACAAAGACCATTCTCTAGCACTGAAGACAATTCCTCCAAAGCAGGGTGGCTCCATGTAATCTGCTCTCTAGGAATCACCCTTGGCACATGTTATCACCTGAACTGCATAGGAATTGATCGAGAGTGCTCGCTGGCATAGACCAAAGGCCACACTGGGGACCACACTAACATTTATCAGCAATCAAATGGCAGCACCCCAAGAATATTCCCTGGCAGTGTTCACTGGTGTAGAATAGACAGGGTGCCATGAGCTTTCAGCCACTTCTATAAAATTTCACATCTTACTTATCAGAATACACAAAAGAACTAATAGAACTAATGTTTATTTGGTGATAAAATGATGGTACATAATTGGAAAACTTTTATTTCAGAAGGCTTCCCTTCCTCTAATCAAAATCTAAAATTGATATGATATGACAACTAGACTAGAAATTTTCAAGTTTCTGTGAACTCTGCCTAATGATCCCCTTAGCTAGGTAGGCTGAGAAGGAATCAGTGATGGAGACACTGCCCACTTCATTTAAGATTGTATCTTATTAGCTGCTCAAGATAACACGGAAAAAAAGCCAGGCCCTGGCTAGAGCATCATAAGCAAAGACTTTTACCTGATGTGAATCATGATATGTCTGTGTGAAAACTAGTGCATACTCTCTTCCATTAGGCAATGCAAATCAATCCTCTGCACAGTAGGATATACAAATGATGACCAGCAAATGGCTTTAACAACAAATCATCAACAGTAACTCTTATACCTCTGTACTTTGATCTCCACACGAACAAAGCTTTGACTTTAGGTTTGGAAAAGGTCCTTATACTACCAATTAAGAGCACAATATTTACAGTCTTAGTGAACACCTTTATTGACTGAAAAGTTTAGGGAACATCATAACATGTTTGGTGAAAGTTAGTAATATAAAGACTCTGGCTATAGTCGTTCTGATATGGGGGAACTTCCCTTTCATCCACTTGCTTTGGGACTGCCAGTGCACCAGCCCCTGGTACCAAGATCAGTTGTGAACACACTTTCAACTGCTGCTGCAGAAGATCAAAAGAGTTAGTGCTTCCAGAATGCAGGGGGCACAGGAGACTCACCAGGAGCCGAAAGGGATGAGAAGATTCATTCAGCCCTAACCACTAAGGTGGTGCAAAAAAAAGCCATTGTGCAAAAACCACTACCTGCTTACAGAATTAAAGACTTCATTGTAATATTCACAACAGTATTACAATGAATATTGTAATCTTTAACGCATTTGTTAAGACTGTGCAAGCAACTGCCACCTTAGATAACTCTGTGACCCAAATTTTTTTTTTTAATATAACAGGGTTGTTTTTTTTTTTTCTTTTGAGCCAGATACTTCTAGTCTCCCCCATAGAAACTTTCCAACTTTACTGTCACCGGAAGGATAGAAGGCAACGCCACCAGTCTTGGTCAGACTGAGCAAGTGATCTACTGTGGCCATACAGACTAAATCATACAGTGTATCCACTGTTTTCTCCATCACACAAGTTTGATGGGAGTATCTGTGCCTGAAAAAAAGTGAAGAAGCCACAGTCTAGTTCACCGAGGACTAACTTCCTTGTACCTTGCTGACAGTTTTAGGGAAAAAATGGGCACAGCTGGAGACTCCTCCTCTGGCACTGCACAGTTTAGCACCAAAAGCCTAAATCTGCATCACCACATTTATGTGAGAGAAGGGAGTGGAACTGGAATTAGGAATTCCTCAATATGGCCTATGTCTTAGAGACTGTCACATGAACACACACTGGGACAGGTCTACCCTTGAATGACAGGACATTGGGCACGCCATCACCTTTTGCCTTTTTTCATATGTAATGAGTTTTACCGAATCTTCCTGCTGTAATCTGTTCAGCTAAAAAAAGAACAAAACCAAAAAAACAACAAAACAACAAACCACCCACTTATCTTTTTCACTTCTTTCACAATTTTTTCCACTTCTTCTGGGAAGTGCCATATGCTCTGCAATAGTACACAAAACATTAACAACATGTCTGCTGTACCAGCATAGCTCATGTAGTGCAGTTTCCACTGAACTTAAAAGATTTTTATCTAACACAACACAGCATGAGAAGACTACAAAAGCAAAGAAAATGCAGTATGTGACTGTCCTGCAGGAGAGAATACATTCGCAGAGGCAGAACATGACCGTGGTCCCCAGCCCCTAACCAGTGGGACTGCTGCTCCACCTGCTGGGCATCCAAAAATCTCAGCCAGGACAATGGCCTATGTGCAATTTGCAGCACTCCTATGAGCTTGACCGTTTTCATTTAAGTCAGATTTTTAATATGATCTTTAATAAGAGCAGAAATAGGTCAGTACTGAAGGCTTTTGAACATACAATCTGTGGTAAAAATGCAGAATCAGACAAGGAAAAAGCACATGGGGTCTGCAGTTTAGTGTCACACCCCTGATAGCTCTCGTTATGAAAGAACACTCACTTAACTAACTTGTTCCAAATGTTCAAAACCACATCCATCCACCTGCTCACCCATCCATCCATCCACCCACTCATCCATCCCACAGGCCTGGCAGCCATGCCATTGCACTCCTCTTTCCCCTGCTAAATTCTATGCTAGTTCCCCACCCCAAAACCAAGAATTTAGTCTAGAGCTGTTCCATTGTCCTCGATGCTTCAGGAAATCCATTGAAAATAGTGCATTTTTAGGACTGAGATTAGCACTGGCAGTGTGACTGTACTGCCAAGAAGCAAAATGGCTCAGAGATAAGTCAGACTTGTGGCACTGTGCATAAAGACTCAATATCCTCTACAAACCATGAAGACTCTCAGCCTATTTAGGATTCTGCTGGTTATTCTAGGAAATGGTAGAAAAGGGAGTGACCTCTGCTTTTCAAAGGAAGGTTGAGTTCCTCAACAGTAAAATGCTCAAAAAGCTTCCTCCATTCCCGTCTCTGGCCTCTCGCTGGATTACTCACTTGCAAAAATACCAGAAGTTTGTGTATAACTATTTAACCTCAAGTATGCAATGTTGACCTCATTTGATCTATCTAGACTTTTCTGTTGATCTCGCATATTTATTGTTGGTGGGGTTTTTTCATTTGTTTTTAGTTCAAGATCCCTCCTTTACTCTCATCTTCTGCATCATGCAGGCTATAACAGACCGTGCAGCCTGAATTTGCACAAACCCAGCTTTTTAAAAGGGTAACCTAACCTACTGTTATTAATTGCAATGCCATAACACACAGAAGCATCCCAGTTTTAGAACTGCAAATGGCAGTGCCATTTGTGAGCCTCCATATAGCTTCTGTATCAGCAGAACTAGAGTTGCTCTGATGTCATCAATCACTAAGCGAGTCATACCTGTTAGTATTATATCATCTCCCTAAGAGGTATACACTTGCAGAATTACAAATGCAGCCAAGAGGATATTTTATTTTTTCCTCCCATATCAGAATGAGCTTTCCCCATATAGATATTTTTAATATGTCTCTTTGCTAAGCATCAGAAATGAAACAAAAAGACAGTCTAGTACTCTCCACTCAACCTCATGACATTTCTGTTACGGACTGACAATGTATGACTGATGGTGCTTTAGAAATACCACAGTCTAGGCTGAACTACAGGAGACATTGGCGTGTAACAAACTGCTTCTCTTTAGGACACTTGAACAGCTTTTCCTGCAAAAAAATGTCCATACACTTGAGTAATTAACAGTTGTTTTCATATATTTTGTTACTTTTGTAGTGGTATCACTGTATACCAACCTTCTGAATCAGAAGCAGTAGAGATCAAAGTCTGCAGGATTGAGCAGAGTAGAACAGTAACAATTATTTTGTTATTATATATGACTGTTTCCCGTTTCCCTATCAAACAGGGAGATGACGGACTTTCAAAAGAGAAGCTGCAAATCTAACTTTTCCCAAGTAAAATGCCTACTATTTGTAACTTTTAACATAAGAAATATAATATTTAGTGCTTCCAGGGAATTGAAGGGTTTTTACATAATAACATCACTGTTTCAAATTTCTCGTTTTGTATACTTCTTCCACTTCCATCACTCATACCAATCTCCATCTCTTTGTATTCAGCAGAATCCCCACAGACATAAGTATCAGAAAGCAGAGGAAAAAAAAAAAAAGATTAAGTACATTTCTTCATGAAAGAACAAAACACTTGCCTTTCAGAGAAACTGTAGTTAAAAAAGGGTCAAAACTATAAACGCCTCACTGAGCCTTCATGATTATTCAGTCACTTTAATGTAACTTGGAAACTATTTCAAGGAGAAATCATGCAAAATAAATTTGAATTTTTTAAAAAAGCAGCAGGACGTAAAAGTGATGGTATAATAGAAGATCATTATACCTTTCTCAGACAGCATTTTTGGGATACAAAATGTGTAGAGATTTAGTTAAATAAAGCAGGTGGGTGAAATTTCAGAAGCAGTTGGCTTTACTGTGAGACAGCAATTTAGAACAATGGGCTGCCTGTCAGCTCTTGTTATTCAGTGGGGTTCAGAAAGTGCCTACTGCCATCTATTATGCAGGCACTTTAGGCTGAGCTTGAACACCACATATCAAAAAACGCAAGTCAGACAGTTACGTGAGCTGTGAAGCGCCATCTGTTCATATTAATACATACAATCTAAAAAATTCATAGTCAGTCTCAAGCATATTTCCCCCTTACTGTCCCTACTTTGTCTGCCAAACTCTAAGCACATTCTGAGTTGCAGTACAATTTGTATAAGCCAGCCCAAAGATCCTTTACAATCCCATTCACCATCTTGTAGTACAATGGCCTCAGTCACAGAAAGCCAGTAGGGCCTTTTGCATACTGAGAAAAAACGAAAATTGACATCCTTACAGTAGCACAAGTGAGCATAACTCCTTATCCATCGATTGTGTCAAAACATTAGTCTGAAACAAGCAGAGAAGCAAAGCTGCAACACAGCATTAAGATGAATGTACTAGCATGACAGTTTAAGACAGTGACTATTAAGTCCTTTATTGCTTAGCATCATTAATGCCTTCCAGTATTTTCCAGATGTTTTCAAAAGCCATATAAGTGACTGGTCTTTGTCTTTTTCTCAGTCTTCTAGCAGTGGAGGAAGGATGCAGCTGGAATCTCTCTACTGAGCTGATCACAATCCAGGAACAACTCTATTGTCTAGACCTCCCATTCTCACTGTGTAATGTAGTGCACAAGGTACACAAGCTTTTGTAGTACAAACTCTGGGAAGGTGCATCAATGCCCTTTTCTGGAGTTACGCACTGGCAAATGCTTACAAGGGGCTACCGACACATCCAGCACAGTGTGTGTTGTGTTCTATGCCACCCTCTCAATTCTAACTAAATACAGAATTTGTGGGGGTGTATTCCATGAATTTGTAGTTTTGTTCTAAGAAGGAGCTTCTCAAAGCATCCAGGGGGCCGGTCACGTGCCTGTCCAGAGCAGGCTGCCAGAAGATGGAACTAATTCAATGGTGATTCTGAATTAGTGAATGGGATATATAGGTATGAATGCACAAACAAAAGGGCACGTGCATGTATGCAAACAGAGAGAGGAACACTTATTTAAATTTTAGAAAGCTCTGAACATGAATTAGACAAACACAGTACCCTAACTTTGCCTTGTAGACAGAGGCTTTTTTTTTTTAATCTAGAGAGTTGTGGGGTTACACTGAAGCATATCTACAAAATACATTAGTTTAATTAAACACTGTAATGAATCATGCCAGTCTAATACATTTTGGACTAGTATTAAATATAATTCTTAAACATTAATACTTCCAGCAACTATTCACACTCAACAAATTGAAGTTAGCCAGGCATATCAGCCTTTCTACTCAGAAACACAGACCTTTAATACACTCTTATCAGCTTTGAAAGCATAGAAAGATGCAGACATTTGCCACAGCAACTGTGCACTTCTCTCTTCACTAAGACATATATGAGCAAGAAATGACACACTCAAAAAAATCAAACACCCAAAACTTCATTAATGCGGATTGCATAAATACTGATATAGAAAAAATGTGTTTCTATACATAATTATTTGTGCCAATCTAAAATTTAATAACTGAAAGTGCAATTCTATGCAGTACAAAGGATACTGGAAATGGTTAAAAACAGGTTCCTTCTTTTATGTACTTCCATTGCATAAACCAAAACCCCCACAATTTATACATGACGTTCAAATAAACACTTCATGACACAAATTATATCAGTGCAAGATGGAATTAACATTTTTAGTATTTATATGCTCTGTTCTACATTTAATCAGAATTTGGCAACTTAAAATGCTCTTCCACAGTCTAGTTAGAGATCTTTCTTTCCATCTGCTTACATTTAACTGTTGCCACTCATGAAGTATAAACACTCCAGAAAGCCCTTTTATCTTCAAAAATTATCATATCCCAAATATGAAGAAAAGGTTTACATATCATTAAAACTGGTGAAAAGAAAAGAACAACTTTAATAATGTGATTCACCATTGGTATAATGGTATTTACTATGACATTGACTTACATATTTTATGAATTTCATTACAAGAGACGAAGAGCATGTTAGCAATAGCTATTTCTAGATATTAAAGAACAATTCTTATTGCCTGCTTCCCTAACATTGTAGCAAAAGGCTTTTTGCAGCGCAGCAGCCATGAATATAATTTTCTCACCTGAAGTCCAACATTGTCTGCCTGTCCTCCTTTAACTAACTGGGAGATGAAGAGGCCACAGCTAAATTCCACTCCACCTCTCACACTTATTCCAAGTCCTTCAGGATGCAAACGATCCAATCTCACCTCTTTCAGCTTTCTGCAAAAATGGAAGATTCTTGACTGTTCAGCTGCATAGCACTTCGTGGCAATAACGTTTCATATGAAAGTTACACATTATTTTTCTCCTATAACATTTAGGCATGAAAAAAAGCAAGTTGACTGAAGTTTGGATGGATGTGTGTTAGCTAAAGCCATCAGATATTTTTCATAAGAAAAGACACCTGCAATCACTGAAGCTGTCTGCTTCTAGAGGGTTAGAGCTTTAAGAATTTTTTTATTATTAAATTCAGGAAAAATGAGAAAAGATTGTTTCAACTGGAAAGCATTGTTTTTGACTCCTATGTCCTGCTAGATTAAACTACTTGGCAAACAATTTCAGGTAGCTCAAAATTGTACTTCTAGCAAATATAGCAAAAGTAAAAAAATTATGCCCAGCTCAACACAGGTGACCCATATTTTACTCGGATTTTATCTGAAAGCTCAGTCAGTATTTCCTGCTTGTATTTAAGTTAGCTGCATTGTTCTGCATTCTCTTACCGTGATCTTTTGGGTGTAAGCTGATCATATTCCACCTGGTGTTTTAATGGGATAAGTGGGCGGATAGCATCAAATAGAGGCAATCTGCTTGGTTCATTAATCACGAGTTTTAGGTCTCCCACAAGCACTGGGAGATTCATAGATCTACAAAAACACAGTGAGAAAACAGGCACGGGTAATCAACACACCAACACAAAGCATTATTTAATAACTTGGTGTACACATGGCTTTAAAATTTGCATGTCCCTTCAACCTACTAAAAAAGTTATTTATGTAGATATTAGTTTAACCAAAGTAAAATAGCCTCTAAGAAAGCAAGCCTTCTCTAAGCAAAGAGGAATAACAACTACATTCAAAATAAAATGAAAATCTCGTATATATTGCCTTTATCTCTTAAGGTCACACACATCACTTTTATAGACGACATCTTTAGTTTCATTCTCAGAGTCCCCAAAAGATTTATGGAACCGTTTGGAAATAACTTTCCAGATCAGATATACCTGCCTACTAGATTTTTGTTTCCTTATTAGTTAGCAATCCTTCTAAGTGGATCTAGGCTACAAGCTCCTTCCTCTCCTGAACTTAGAGGACTGACAAATTGTTTTGATTCAGGGGAAAGAAAAAAAAAAAAGATACTCAGTAGCTACAGCAAAGACTTGGTTTAAGTTTTACAATTTTTTTTCAAATCAAAACTGAAGGGCCGTCAACCAATAAACAAAATCCACAGAAGTTAACCCGCTGTGAACATCTGTTTTATGAGAGCTATGCAAAGTAGTCTCCTTGATATTGTCAGCACTGAGATAGTTATAGGTTTAGAAAATGTACTTTGTTGCCCAGCTGCAAAAGTGGAGTAACAGCTCCCTAAGATTCAGTAGAGCTATTCCTACACAACATCCAGTTAAACTTAGTCTATACTATTTGCTGTTCCTTCTCTTTTAATTTACATTTCCTTGCATACAATATTTCGGAGGCATATGCACTGAAAATACAGATCAGGAATGCATATTACATGGGATTAGAGGTCAAATACTTTTGGAAATGCTATTCACAGTGAAGCAGACATTAAATGTTAACACCAACAGCAATTGCACATATTTTTGCCCTGGAATACTTCATAACGTATTCAAAAAAAGTGATGCATCATCAACATATGTTCACAGAGATACTGGAAATCTTGCTCAAGTCACTGCAATCTTGGAAATTGAAGAAAAGTTACCATATGCATTGTTAATTTTGTAACTGCAAGAAGATTTTAAATAATTAAGAGCTACTGAATCAACTGGCTTTCCAAACAACAGGCTTTATGAATGCAGAAGCAATTAGACAGACCTGAGTGAAACTGAATCAGATATGCAGCTGAATACACCCATAACTATAGCTCAGTGCAAACATCAGATGGAAACATCTACATTTCACTCAGCTGAGACGCTATTAAGATATGAATGGAAACAATGTCTATCAGAGGCACTTGTCTATGATGAGTGGAAAATACATTCTCATCTTCTTTGAAAAACAATGGATCAGACGCTGATCTCATTTGCAATGATATAGGTCCTAAGCAACTGTGGTTTAAATCAGTTCAGCAAAAGGATTGGTAATAGGCCTATCACCTTACCATTTTTTTCCCATTATGTTATAATAAGCCAGAGTTGTTAAACATGCCAAACAGATACCCAGATTAAATTTTTTCTGCTTTCAGATAAAAGAGTTGCAAATTTTTATCTGAACAGTTAGCAAAAAATCTTTGAAAAGCAAACTCAATGAAAACCTCTGTTGCAAATAAATAACCATTATTTGGAAATATTAATGAATTTGATTAATGCTCTCTTCCTGTTTCCTAAGAACAGTTTTATCATCCAAGTGCTTTTTTTTACCCCCCAATATGAATCCACTAAATTCTTTTACAAAATTGCCAAGTCATAAAGCCGAAGTAACTTTATGGGTGATTACAGACACGCTCCTTCCTTGTCTGCAGGCTACACTGTAAAAGTATAGGACTTCATTAAACAGAAGAAAAACTATTCTTCAACTGCTTTTCCAGTAGCATACAGAAGGACCACGTAAAATCTTGAATATTCACTCCTTACATTTAAGAACATTAGTAAAATTCTACACAAACATATATAAAGCTAGATCTTACTGGTGGTACATTCGCAGCACATCATAAAGGTAATCCTTCTCCGCTTCATTGTCAATGAGTAGATTAACCTGAAAACCCAAGAACATTGTAAAATCTCTGACTAAATAGCCACAAAGGTTGAACATAGAAGGCTTTCACAAATTCTTAAGCTATAGAGCAAAGATTTCAATAGGGAAAGACTTTTTTTTTTTTTTTTTTTTAAAAGATAAACACATTTTATCAATAGAGTATTACCTCATAATGTGAAACTCATAACAAGACTTTTTAAAATTAGTATTACAACAATTGGACAAGGCGTAAATACTGATTACTCTGTATGCTAGATTTCCCCTCAGCAGTAGTATTACTACAATACTATCATATTTGCCTTACCTGATAATCACTGTACTGTTGAATAAATGTTTTCAGAAACCTTTTTGGCCATTCATTAATATAGCACATGATGTCACAGATAAAGCCACCACACTGAGATGATTATAATCTATATTCTGTCATCCAAACCACTGATTTCAGGATCTTACTTCTAACATTATGCAAACTGCTACACTTCTGTTCCTCTTTGCTCCAGCTCTTAACTGATAGAGCTTGCTAGTCATTCTTTCATCCCCCACTAATAGTACCTTTACTTAAACCAGTGTCATATTACTATGCCTGCTCTTGGATAATTACAGTAAAATAAAGCAAAAAACCCCCCCAAGAATTCTCATATGAGGAGTTCAATTTATATTCAGTGACAGCAAGATCCCCAGTGATATTACTTGCAGTGAGAGGTCACACCACATTAGTTTTACATTTGGACAAGCTTAATGTTTAGGAAAACAATTTACATCTGACCTAAAGGCTAGTATTACTGTGACATGAAGTCTGAGGACCAATTTGCATATTTAAAGAAAAGCCCTTTCTTTCTAGGTTTGCAATGGTTTGCATTATATTCTAAACTAAATACATGCTTCATATTCCCTTTGTCCCTTTTGGCTCTCTAAAGCCAGCAAGACTCCACATACAGGTGGTTTTCTATTACTTGTCTCCTCTGGAGAAAGACACTTTCAAAATAGCTAAAGGCCAAAAAGCTACACGCAGGACAAGACTGCTTGACAGTAATACTAGCAAGTAAACCAATTTATTCACAGTGAATTTCAAAACACAGAAGAAAAAGTCTGCCTTAAAAGGAAATAAAATGGTTGCACTCAAAACTGACTGGTTCACCAATACTGTATACAGACTCAAGGCAAGGTGACACATGTAAAACTAAGTCCAACACCCATTTTTCCCTTCCCCATCAGGAAAAATACAACATATAAATCAGCTTTGGTTCTGGTATACAGAACTCAATCCCTAGTGCTAGCTAAGGGACTGTATGAGCGGTGTCTCATGAAGAACATTAAATGTTTAAGCACATCAACCCTACACAGCAACCCTACACAGCAAAGAGCAAAACCATCATTACCTCTTCTGATCAGAAAAGCAACCAGTAAAAACATTACATTTTTCTTCTGATACGCTAGCTGATGGACACATCCCCACTCTCTCTCAGGAACTGGAGCACCATATCTAAAGCCTGCCATTTCTTCTCACACAACATTCAGTTTTCCTGTTTGATTCCTGCACTTCTCACCCTGCACCAGCAACTTCCTCATCCTCTGACAAAAACAAACATCCAAGTGACTTCTTATATATTCAGAACACTCAGCAGGGTTAATCTTCCTGAGCCATCTCTCTAATTAGGTCATTCTTCTCCTGTTGCCTTCTATTATCACTTCATTGTAGTCACCTGCATTTCTTACCATTTTCTTAATTCATTAACACCTTGGGACAGAGTCTTACTGTAGACATACACTTTACCTAGGCTCATCAACAGCTTCTAAGAGATGACTCCAATTTCATAAATTCTAAAAGATCATGCCCCTGCATGTTCAAAAAAAAAAAAAATCACTGGTGACATGGTGTAACTTGGATCAGATAAGTATTTTAGTATCTCTCTATTTCTCGAGAAAATAACTGTAGAGATATGGGATAGATGATTTCACAGCTTTTAAACGAAGAATATTAAAAAAACCATCTGGACAGAGTCCTTGCCCTAGATGGCTATGCTTGAGCAGAAGGGTTGGAGCAGATGACCTCTAAAGATTGCTTCCAACCTCAACCTTTCTGTGATTATTTAGGGGTATCTTCATAGTAGTTGTATAATTTACAATCCTAGAACACAAATAGAGAGTTGCTTATGCTCTATGTCTCACTATATAAATTGCACTGTTTTTCACAGAAATTAAGGAGTCATCACAAAAACTGCACCTACACACAAAAGAAAAATAAAATCTGGCAACAGGTCTATATAAATTTATCCAGTAGAATATTAGTTGTAGGGGAAAAAAGCACTTTTTGGTGTGGAAAAAGTTCAGATTACAGTAATGCACTACTGTAGCACTAGTCCAATCTGTCAGCTTTCAAAGAATAATATATAAAGTTCTAATTCAGATACACAGCCTTTGAAAAACTATTGAGGGAAATGGAAGAACTGGCCAATATATTTGCATATATTATATATTTTGCATTGCTGCTTGATTGATAGGGAGAACTGATTAAAATTACTAAGAAAAAAAATAATACGAAAGTGGCAAATCATTGAGGAAACTCAGATCCTCTGGCTGAGCATTTTCACTACTTTGACACAGAAAAAGTAAGTATCCAAGACATTAAAATTGCCACAGAGGCCACTAGAAGCAGGACAGTACGAAATAATTTAAAGAAATGACCTGTTTCAGTATCCTCTAACTCAGATAAAGTTTTCAGATCCTACTTATTTGCACCAACAAACGCTGACAATAAGTCTTACGTTATCAGGGGTGGGACTAGAATGATTTATGAATTATAGCAGCAATGAAAGGGAAAAGGTTTAAAGTTCAAGATGGTAACCATCTGCCTAGGAACCAGTCTTTATAGATATGTTGCACAACCACTGTTGAGTTATACAGTAATAGCTAGCAAGGCAGAAATAACTGCTAGATGGCTATAGTCATCACTACAGAGTATCCAGGTCCTCAATGTTTTTGAACTCCAGTTTGTCACATAGGTGTTTATTTGCAGTCCCTCTACTTCATCCTAACAATTCTTTAATTAAGGGCTTTATTACCAGGTGATACTTCTATAAAACATAACATTACACTACTTGGAAGAAATTCCACTCCCTAGCTGACGAAAAACCAAACCAAACCAAAACCAACCACAACCTCCCCCACACCCCCCCCCCAAAACAGTACTGAAAACTTTAGTCTGAGACAGTCCTAAATGGCTATGCAAAAACATCTCTTAAATGCCTAAACCATTTTTCCTCTCCTTTCCTTAAACAGAGCTTTTTGAGCTTACTTTGCTCATACAATTTTCAACTCTGCTGAGCACTTATTTAACTGGGTAAATGACACACAAATGACGTGCCAGGCAGACTGGGTCGCTTCATGTATCAAGTGCATTTGCACATGACTGCACATGCACAATTGCACTCGTTAACGTTAAGGTGGAACTTAAGTCTTCTGAGCAGCGGCTGCAAACGGGAAGTGCCTGGGCCTGGACTTCAGCACCTGCACTTTTGCCTTCCCTGAAGTTGACCGCGTGCAACATTTTTTACATGATATTAAAATAAAATACATTGTATCAAGCCCTGAAAAAGCTCATGCATCGGGGAATGTTCTTCCTCTTTTCTCCCTCCCTTTTTAAGGGTTTTAAGCTTTACGACCACCCTCTCACAGGAGGCTGCCAGCCGCTTTTCCGCGCCATTGGCACGGCAGCGCCAAGTTCCCCGAGCTTCTCCCTTCCCCATCGCTCACAGGCAGCGTTCACCCGCGGGCATCACTGGCAGCACGCCCCAGGCCCCCCCGGCGCCAAGAGCCGTGCCCCAGCCCGGCGCTTCGCCTCCCTCCAGGCCGCGGGGGAGCACCTCTCCCTACAGCCTGTGCTCGCCCGGTGACGCGACCCCGGGTGTCCGTGGGCCCCGCGGCCCCGCTCTCTTACCTTGTGCCGGAACTCACGGGCGACCCGGCGCTCCATGGTGCGCGGGGTACGGGCGCTGCGCGGGTGCGGGGAGTGCGCGGGGTGCGGGCGCTGCGCGAGGCGGCTGCGCCGGCGAGGCCGCGCCCCGGGGGGGTGGGAGGCGCGCCCGTCGCTCTCGGCCGCCGCCGCCACCTACAGCATCCCCGGCCCTCGTCCGCCGCCGCCGCTCCCGTCTCGCTGCTTTAGCGGTACGAGCCGCCGGGTAGCGATAACCTCCCTGCGACCCCAGGCTGTGGTTGTTTAAGGCCAAAGCAAAAGAGAAAGAAAAAGTAAAAGATAAAGAAAAGCTCTCCCTCTCCCTCCCCTCCCCCCCCCGCCCCCCGCCCCCGCCCCCAATGTGTTACCTGGCCTTGCACGGACCGCCTTTTCGCTGGGCTGATTTTTACAACTGGTGCTTCTCAAACAGCAGAGAGCTCACACCCAAACTTCTCCTTTGTCCTTGTAGGTATGTATGTATGTCACTAGCTCTACTATTTCAGAAAAGCACAAATATGTGAAATTTAAAGCATGCTAACACCTGGAGGGGAAAAAAAGAATAATTTGCTTCAATAAGTTGCTCTACTGCAAATAATCCCAATTTTTTATTTTTAGGTAAGCAGGGTGAATCTGATGTATCACTGTCTAAGTCTGATTTCCACCAGCCTTTTCCACTAACAGAATATTGTTGCTTACAAATGTAGCCTCTGACATGCCTACTGTGAGTAACTGCACAAGAATCAACCTCAGAGTACCTGAAAAGGAGCCTATTTCAGACTAATCTCTTCTAGGTAATTTTGTCTTGGACTGGTTCTTCTCCCACTTTCCCTAATGTAGGGAATAATAAAGACTTCTGCAATCATGCTGGAAGCAGGTGGAGTTAGCTGCTAACCTGCTAACCTATGTCCCTTAGTCTCCTTGCAGAATCAGCTTTACCCACATAACTCCAGAGAGAATGGGGTTTACATAAGCACAGGTAGCATACCTGCTCCTTCTTCCAACAGAGTGAAAACTTGTATGAATACATATAAAGGCATGACAAAAAATTCCGTGCTGCAAAATACAAAGTGGAATCTGTTTTATTACTTCTGTGTGATAACCTTTGTAAGCTAACCAGCTCCTTTAGAAATTGCTCTTACCCCTTTCAGAAGATGGTTTTGCTGTATCGGAATATTTCAATGGTATGTACACCACCCATTTCTCATATCAAGTGTCAGGAATAAGAGAGGAATGCATTTTAAGCCTGTGTACAAACAAATACAAAAACTATTTTCAGAAAACAATTTTCTCTTAGAAGTGCAACTACTAGTACACAAATCATTTGTCTTCTACCTATCACACAATATTGAAAAGCTATTCTATCCAAGCATTAGGCATACAGCTATAGAATTTCTTCCCTGCATATGCAAAACAAAATTGTCTTATATTTGAAAAGAAAAGGAAGGAGATACATGAAATTTAAAGGACACATAAAATACCATGTATTTTTCCTTTAAATTTACATGTAGACTATAACAGTCATTGATATCTACCAATCACTTCTAGAAGACTTTACAGGAATGTATCTTTTACACGCTGAAAGTTATGTACATTTGAAAGAAAGTAACTTTTTTTTATCATATAGATAAATTTTTCAGGAGTCAGAAACTCCTCCATGTAGTAAAATATTGTGGAATTAACTTCATTTGGTGATGTGAAAACTGCTCTGAATCATCAGGTAAAGGACACACCACAGAAAGGATAACGAACTTGGTGGGCTGGTAGTCTGGCTCTGTTACATCAACTCCTGTGCTCTACTGTGCATAAATACAAAGCAAACAAACCCACAAAGCTATCCCATGCTCCAAAACTGGAAGTTTGATAATCAGAAAATTTATGAGATGGTTCTGAAGTTTCCATTACTTCAGATGCTAAAAGATGGTACAATTATGACTGTTTATTAGTTTTGGATAATTAAATCTTTCATAGCAAGAAATCAAACTGCATCTAAATCAGTTTTAAACTAGTTTCAGTTATTGTTTGCTACTTGTGGCATTAAGGGAAAATGAATAAAGCGGGCAGCCCATTTAATAGGCAAAGAAATACATTAAAATGTGTTGTGTTAACTGATTCCTGTTGCTTTTGATCTACTTTCTTTACTTCCATTAATGTAATCTGGATCAGAGAAAGTGCACCAAAGCCAAGTGCATGGTGCATTCGGAGTAGATGGGCTCTGCTATAGGCTGAGGCTAGCACGTAATTCTAAAAATTATTGGGAAAAGGCTGTGCTGAAGTTAAGAATATGTTTTCTGTCTCGCTTTCTTTTCTCTCATACACATTCTCCCTCCAACATTTACAGGAGAGAACAGAATTCTCAGTGAAAACATCACTAGTTTTCCATCATTTCATTAGAAATGAAACAATTGTTGCAGTAAGAAACACAATCCACAGGGACAAATTACAAAGGCAGAAAAGATCTTTTTAATGACTTACTGTTAACAGACTTCCCAAAGCAGTCAGAAAAGGCCCCTTTTCATCTGAGACAGTTTCTCACCTGGTACGGGCAGCTTCTAAAGCTTCTGTTATAAGATATGCAACCCTGAAGAACGATGGGGAGAGAGGCAACAGCAGATGGGAAAGGGAAAAGAACAGAAAAAAGGTAACAGCAATAGGCGGAGGGAAGAGAAAAGGGAAGAAAAATAATGGAAGGAAGGTAAAACGGACAGCAAATTTAATCACAAGAAAAAAAAAAAATGGAAAAAAGTCCACAAAGAGCTCCAAATTCAAGAGTGTGAATTTATAGTAAAAAAAAAGTTATAAGAAGCTACGGAAATAATCCATACACCTTAGCTGCATACTGCATTCAGTTCATGTCTTACTGATACCTTTCATTACGCAAGTTCTGACACCTGTTTCAGTGGGTCGGGGCCAATGCTCCGTGTTGAGCATCGACATTTGCTGCCTCTCAGCACAAGCGGGCAGCTCTCCGCAAGCTGGCAGTTTTCAGTCGTGCGACATTCCCAGGAGCAAAGGCAAAGCCCCGGGTTTGTTCGCGTTAGAGTGGGGCACAGCCCTACACCAGCCCACCGCGGAGGTTTCAGCTCCTGCTGAGAAGCCGTGGCACTAATCGTTTCCTAAACCCCAGAAGGACGGAAAAGTGGAAATAAACGTAAGGATCCAGGGAGGTCAGCGCCCGGCACGGGCAGTCAGGGAGAAGTGTTACTGGGGCCGGAGCCGCCCGGCTGCGGGGGCAGCAGCTGGCCGGGAGCTCCGCTGCAGGGCGACGGGCGGCGTCCCGGTGGGCGCTCGGGGAAGGGCCGGGGGCGGAGGGCGGGCAGGTGGCTGATAAACCCCTGGCCGCCCCGCCCGAAAGGGCGGGGTGAGCCCAGGGCGCAGGTAACGGCCGGCGCTGAGGGCCGCAGCTCCGCGGGAAACCACTGACCACCCGCTAGCCCGCCCGCATGGAGGCCCGGCTCCTCCTCGGGGCGCTGCTGTGCGCCTGGCTGCTGCCGGGTAAGCCTCCCGCCGGGTAGGGCGCAGGGACGGGACGAGAGGGAGGAGAGGGCAGTCCCCGCCGTCACTAACCTGCCGCCTTTGCCTTCCAGCCCTGTCTCCGTGGGGTGCCCGGGCGCAGGTCTCCTTCAGCAGGGACCTACCGCTCCCCAGGTAAGAGCCAGCCGGGGCATAGCGGGGCTCCTTCCTCGCCACCGTGGTGGGCGGGCGGCAGCCCTGAGGCGGGCCGGGCGGGGTGGGCTGCCTGGGCCGAGCGAACCCTGCCTTGTTCTCCTGCCCTCAGCCGAGATAGCGCCGCGGGACCTCGGAGAGGGGGCGGCCTCGCCGCGGCGACGCAGGTAGGGGGTGCGGGCCGGGCGTTGTGAGGGGCGGCGGGTGGGCACGGCGGGGCCGGGCGCTGGTGAGAGGGCTGCGGCGCCTCCTCGGAGAGACGAGGCCGCCGAGACGTGCGGCTTTTCTCTGAGGAGCCCCCCGCGAGGAGAGCAGCCCCTTGCCGCGGTCGGTTGCCTCGAACCGTGGTGCGACCTGGGCTGAGGAGGCGACGTGGTACCGTTGCTCGTGACCCAAGATGGCGCCTGGTTTTCCCGCGCTGGCTGCCGCCTGGCGAGACCCCTCTGAGGAGTGGCTGGCGGCACCGGTCTGAGGGACAAGTGTTCTGGTTGTCATCGGGATAATGTGTTTCTCCTATCTTACCTGAATATATCTGTACCTTACCATGATACCGCCAGTATTTCTGATGGCTGTTCTGCCCTATGTGGTTCTTCAGGACTTGTCCTTCAGACAGTGTTGACTGTGTGTTTTATCCCAGGCATAAGGAGTGTGAGTCATGAACAGAAGGAAACTTGAGGTTTAAGGAGTTTAAGTAGTGAAGGAGCTTTAGCTTTAGCTCCTTCAGAAATAGTTATATGTCCTGTGAAGCATCCTTGCTCCATATAAGGTCTGGCTCATCCAACGATAATCGTTTTACAGGAGCCTTTTCACTTGTCAGTAAAAGTAAATGAGCTGGAAGTATCAGATCGCTACAACTCAGTACTGGTTTTTGGATGTGGTTTATCTTGGCAACCTGTCTATATCACTCATGGCATGTCGCTGAAATGTAATTAGGGTGTGTGGTTCCCGCTCCCTTGTTTGAGGGTGGGAAGAGGAAAGTTTGCTTTGTAGCCCTTGTTCATGGCTCTGCAGAGGAGTCACCTTTCTCTCTGCTTTCTCCCCGCTCTTTCTGGGAAAAGCTCAATGGAGAGAAAAACGTGCCACATAACTGCAAACAGGTAACAAAATCAACCACTGATAAGAGCAAATGCTTGTGGATTTGCCCCACCGAATTCAAGATACAGTAACAGGCTCTTTGTTTCCTTGTGTGCTAGCCTACTGAGCAGAAAACTTCAGTAAGAAATATGCTTAGGAGAAAGGAAAAAAAAATATTCAGTGTTAGTTTTAAAAAGGTAAGAACCTGAACAGTGGTTCTTCTAGCCATTTGAACTGTCTAAAACTAACAACAATACATTTTCACATGTTCTTGCTTTTAATAAGCTTCCTCAAGAGGAAGAGGTAAAGCAACACTAAGCGATGGTGGTTAAGCTCGCTGCAGAATTTTATGTCTGTGAAGGCTTAGTCAATGATATAGCTTCCGAGATCAGTTTTCAGTCAGATGTCTAAGTAGGTATTTGGAACACAGAAAACACCTGCTATATTAAAAATACAGAATTGTTTACAGGACTGAGAAATTTGAATGATAAAATTCTAGGGCGTGAAAATTAAATGCAATAAATCTAATAAAATTATGTAGACATAGCTGGTGGCGTTTATCATATTATTTTGGAAATATTTTGCGCAGTTATTTGTATCGCTGTAGATATCATGCATTGTAGCTAATGCTGTTTATTAACAGATACTGTATTTGTCACTGAATTTTCCCTAATGAAAACTGCATTCTATAATTAATGTGTCACTGAAATATGAACATTTTAGAGGATATAGCTGCTGCTCTTCATGAGGTGAAGTAAGTGAAGAAATAATATGAAATGGCTGTAACATTTATGTTACTGTATTAAGTAAACTAGGTAAATGTAGTTAGATGCTTCGTTAATAAGGAAGAATTTACTATAAATCATTGGCTTCTGAGGATCAAAAAGTTCATGTTACATTGAGAAAAATGTTACTCAGCCCAGATGTAGGCAGTTCTAGAACAAAGGTAGGAGGGTGTAGAGAAGTTGAGCAATGTGGTTTTAGCAAAGGCACATTAAACGGTGTGAAAGATGTTGTCCCTCCAATTTACCTAGAAGCTGTAGGATGACTAGTGATCATGACTGATTTTTAACTGTTAACAACTAACCTGTGGGTTTTCCACCCCGCCCCCCCAGCCAAGTATTGATTATGTTCTTGTCAGTACTCTGGTGAGACTCAGTATGTTTGTGGTTCAGAAGTGATGCCACTCATTTACACTGTGTGTAAATAATTTGAGTTCAGGAAGAGAGTGGAGGGGTTGTGACTGGCACCACTGCTAGATGGAAGAATGAAGTGGAAGTTGCATTAATAGGTGAATATGGCAAGAATGAGGAGGGGAGTCAATGTTATCATGACATACCAATTTATAAAAATGATTATGAAGTCTAATAGACTAAAAACACTGGGATTCCAAAGGGCAATTTATTGGAGAAAAAGAAAGCTTCATTCACCACAATATTTAGAATTAATGCAAGAAAACTCAAGGCAGAAGTGCTTATGAGAAAGGAAACACAAGAGAATAAAAGCTTTAGTCTGGTGTCATATATTTTTGCATGTTAGAACAACAAGAAAAGATTAAGGAGAAGATGGTAGGAAACATTTTGAAAACTAACTTGGGTGTTTATGAATTTTTTTTAAAACAAACAAAAAACCACCACAAAAAAACCTGTTGATTTTGCTGGAGTTTGGATCAGGTTCTTGGAAAATAGTGTGAGTTCAGGACCTTACAAGACTTTTTGTTAATTATTATGATGATGTTTAGTGATTTATGCATGCATATACTTTAAAATTATTTTAAATAACTGTAACTGAGTGATAAGAATTTCAAAAACAGCAGAATGTTTGTACTGAGAATTATGTTAAATACACATTGATGGTATAGAGGCTGTAATTGAGAGTAAAAGGAGTATGGAGAAGGGCACAGGGGTCAGTGTTTGGATATGCAGTTTCAGACATTTTGGCTGAACTGGCTTAAAATCTGCCTGCTGTCTTTAAGTATAATGCACTTTGATGCTCCTTTACTGGACTCTTGAGTAGAGTGACTATGCTTTTTACACTTACTTACAATGATGTGTTTTGATAACTTTTTAGTAAGCTAGTATGAAGCAGTGAGTTTACTAAAAATTTATTGATAGACCATAAAGAGATTTTTAAGGTTTCTTGCTGATTTCTTTGTTCTTTGTGAAAGGTGTCTGGAATGGCAGTTTCTAATGCTTCGTCTACTACGATATCCTTATCTCGGAACAGGAGACTTCACAATATGAAATGTGGACCATCTAGTAAGTTATTTATGTTTTTACATGAAATAACTTCAATTGTCCGTTATATTCTGCATCATTTAATTATTTTTATGAAGGGGAAAAACCCCTAAAATAGTTAATACAGGCCTTCAGGGTAAGGGAGCTCTACCTTGTTGGTCTCAAAGGACTACAGGAGTATGACAATTTATCATGGGGTTTGACCTAGCTTTAAGTTTACACCTGGTTCTAGTTTGCTCATTTGAAAGACTGTCTCTAACTGCAGTTTTTCTAACAAGGAGTTTTCAGCAGGGCAATCTGCTCTTTTAGTGACATACCTAAAGATGTGGATTGCTGCCTAGATGCCATTAAATTACCTGTCCTGTATCTCTTCTGTGCTTGGAGGTTTTTTGTTTGTTACTTTCTTGCTGAGGTAATCTATGGATGTTTTTTGTGTGTATAATCTATGGATTAGCAGGATGAGGTACTCTTAGCTACCAGCTTGCAGTGGGGGGCATTTGCTCGAGGAATTTGTGTCGTGGCTTTTTTGGTTCATCTTATTTTCAGCAGTGGACAGGCTTAAATCTCTTTGCTCAAGGGTAAAGATCCTCTGTGTTAGCTCTTCTGTAGAGCCTGTGTCATGCTTGTCTTTTACAAAGGAGAAACATGAGGCGAAGTAATTCAGAGTAATTTTAGTTACTGATGCGAAACCTCTAGTTTCTCTTCAGTCAGCCTGATTGGTTGCTTTGGATGTTGGACCTGCCTAATGGTGAATAGTCTGGGTTTGCATCCCCTGGCTTTATAGGACAAAATGCAAGACTGATATGTGGACTGGACTCGTACCGATTGTGATTAGGGTTGTGTTGTCTCCAAAAGCTTTTTATTGCTTTAATACATACTGTTTTCAGAAGCTTTTGAGAAGTGTGTAGCTGAATCTGGAGGAATAATAGAAGGGTTTAGAGAAGCGTAATATTACTCAAATAAAAACTATTACCTATGAACATCTCCAGTATATGAAAAATATCATATATATGTATTGTGTATGATAAAATTGCTCTTCAAATATAGCAGTCTATACCATTAAAACTCCCTCTGCTTTTGAGGGGTTGCACCAGCTTATTGACCAAGAAGTAGTTCTTTTCTTAGCTCTACTTTTTTTTTTTTTTAAACCAAATAAAGCAGCTTCCAAAGAGAACATGTGCAAGTCATGCTTAGAAATTTGTTGCCATAATAATTCTTTGGTTCCCTCGGTTTATTTTTTGCCAAGTGAAAATTCCTTTAATGGGACTAGTGGATTTCATGTTCTGCTTCAAAACAACCAGCTAGAAAAAAGACTCTTAAGATGCATTGTGCTATTTTAACAGAACTCTTGAAAAGGGTTTGTGTGCAAGTTTATTGCTTCTTAAATAGGCCTAATATTTCAGAAAGGGAAGAACAAATCTAGAAGGAGGGAGAATGAAATGGGTAGCAAGCATCTCATGGTAGCTTGTCATAAGTCTAAGCTCTTAAAGGAGAATGTAGTTATGATGGCAAGAATTAGGTTTTATTGCCCTCTGCAGATGTAATAGGATAAACTTCCTGATTTCTTTCTAACTCATATTTCTATGGGGCAAAAATACTTCATAAGGATTTTCAATTTCTGATGTACTTGCTTTGGCAAGACAATGTTGCTGGAGATATGCTTTAAAAATTATTGATGATTGCCCATACTTGAAGGCAAATAAAATCAGGATTATCAAACTTTTTAAACAGTGGAATACCTAGACTTGGAAGTTTCCTTTTTAAATCCCAGTAAACTCTGTGTGGGAAGTGGAATCCATTGTTGTCTCTGTGTGAAAGACATATTAAAAACAGAACAAAAGAACAACCTGATCTGCTTTGTGCAAGACTTTTGGTAACATGCTCTAAATGCTTAGAACAATAGCTTTGGTTTGGCCCTTCCTATTTGAAGAGAGATGCAAGCTGCTACAGCTCTGCCCATGAACTGAGATCTGCAGCAATCTGGGGATATATAGAATAGTAAAGCTTTTTTTTTCCTAAACCAGCAAGATAGGTAATCAGCTGCTTTCTCCAGTTTAGTGATGTCTCTATGAAGATTATTCTACGGCATACTTAGAAAACTGTGATTATAATGGACTTATATTTCATCCTATTACAGTCAATTCTTGTTGCAATAACATTTTTTCTTGCTTCCTGTAACTCTGTATATATAGATAAACCAATATGTTTTACTTGGAATTTTTGTACGATGGGTGCGTGATTTATTGTGCAATAGATCTCTTTACCTTTTTGTTGAAATAGTCAACTGAAAGCAGTTTAGAAAGCAATGTAATATCTTATATGTCAATGGAACAAAAAAGTTCGTATAGTACAAGTAAATGCCAAGAGGTAAATTCTTGTGTTAGTTTCTTGTACCGAGGGAATATGGGACTTGAGTTTTGAAATGCTTATCAGAATAATTGACACCAGTTAAGATTTAGTTTACATAGCTGTTAAACTTGTAACTTCCTTCCACACAAATCTATTTTTCATGTGAAGTTAAAAAAAACCAAAACAACCAAAGAAGAAGAAAAAAAAAAAATCCAGAGCTAATGCATATTAAGAACATAATTTGCCTGGGACAGGCAAAACAAATTATTTCTGGAAGTAAGTTTCAAACTACTGCTGAAAATTCCCAGCAGGTTAAACTCTTCAAATTTTCTCACGTTGAAATGCTGTAGCAGGCATGAGTCTTTTGTTTAAAGTCACTGTGACTGTAGAAGATACTTGTCCCTTACAATATGTGTGCTGATTTCAAGAGATGCACCAGAGCAGAAAATCTGCAGCTAACTGGAAGGCTCTTAGTATTGAAGGGTTAAGATTACATCCTACTCATTCACCTCAGAATCTCAAAAAGGAAGATTTTACATCTTGGTGTAATGAGATCTTTGTCCTCATTTCAAGGCTGTATTGCATCCTGTTGAAGCCTGTATGGCACAGAAGACTTATGCCTTTATAGGCAGATGCTTTCGAAGACTATAAAGTTGAAGGATAAAGGATAATGCAAGAAATAGTTGTTGTATTAGTTCTCCCATAGTCCGAAGGACACCTGAAAGCTTTCTAGAGAAAGCGTGCAATGGAAATTATGCAGTTATAAAATACAGAATTTCAAGAATGTTGACAGCAAAAGTTTAAATATTCGATTTTAAGCATACCTTCTACTCTTTTATGCATGAGTATAGGTCTAGTTGATGTTTCTTGCAAATTTTTGTCCCAAACTGCTTTGTTTTTTCACTTTTTCATTTCAGAATAAAATTTGCTGATTTTTAAATAATTCATCTTTTTAGTAGTTTGATAACCTTCAGGCAGACCTCTCTTCTACAGTTGCATAAAGCTTTAAAATATATCATTTTTTAAAGAATCCTGAAAACTATAAAGTCTTTGTCTATTTCTGTAAATGACTCTCTGGAGCTCTGAAACTGTTTGGGCCAAAGCTGGTAAATAGGCAGAATCATAAGAACTGAGGGAACAGGCTGGACCTTGTACCTACCTAGCTTAAGTAAAACTTGATTGCTTTCAGATCTCTAAATTAATCTTTCATACTTCAACTTTTCTGTCCAAGTAAATCTAATAATGAATATTTTGAAAGGAAACCTGTCTTCAGGGACTTGCATTAAACAAATTTTTCATGCTATGTCTTAAAAAACAGTAACAAAATACAGAATTTCAACACTATGAAGTGCTTAATGTTTTACAGAAAAATACCCATAGCAAGGTCCACATCAGTCACAAATCTTCAAGAATTAATAGCGTATTGATGATAATGGTGTATTACAGTGAGGTCAAAATTCAGTTGGAGCAACTGGATTGACATGATGGTGAAAACAAAAATCAAATATTTCAAGGTTGATGTGCATGGTAATTTGAGTAGTTAAACATGTTCTTGAATGTGTTGGCTTGCTTTTACCTCTGTGGAAAAAAATTTAATTTGGATGTCTCTGTGATTTTGTATCTTAACTTTTGTATGGGATACAGATACATGCTTTCTTTGCAGTTACCTCTTTGTGCTCCAAGAGTAGAGCTGTTCTTTAATGATTGTATCTCACTTCATGCTGAAGGGCTTCATGTTATATAAATTACTTTCAGCTATACTTATTTTATTCCTAATAGATGCAGTAGAAGATTGGAAGAACAAATCATGGGTGAGCAAACCTGGACATATAGTTGGTTTGCAACTGAAATAAGTTCAAGAGATCTTAAGTACTCATTAGAGAGGTAGTAATGTAAGAAAGCATAATAAACTAAGTGGGCACAATATCATAGATACAAACCCACAAAATGTATTGCATCTATAATAATATTTCAAAATAAATGCTTATTTTGATGAAGGTGAAAGATTGAACAGTTCTCATATGAAATTGGCAGAACTTGTGCTTGGAGCCCAAGTGAAGAACGTTTGAAAGGCCAATGAGAGTTGGGTGGAACTGTACAGTAGTTTCAAAATGGATTTTGGAACTACTTCTTGCCAGGTCTACATGATGCTATTAAAGCATCTCTTTTCAGAGAGCAACAGCAGTAATCACCTCTGTGAAGCTTGGACACTTATCTCCAGAAACGCTTGCAATGAAATGCAAACAGGCTAGATTAGTGTCTCACTTTTTAAGAGGCTGTGAGGCATGAGGTTCTGCTACTGCTTATAGGGCGCTAGCTCTGGCCTGAAGGCTCTCCCTGCCTGACACTGAAGAATTAAGAAGGGGCATGAACTAAATGGAGGTCCAGGTGCCCAAGGGACTAAAATAACCCTATCCACATATTGAGTGGGGTTGCAGCCTATTCAGTAATTACCAGATGGTTAGAATATTTAAGCAATGAGAGGAGCAGAGAAGAATTCAGACCTGCGTTATAAGATGACCCCAAGTCTTCACGCTGTTCAATAAAGAAGGAATTTGAAGCAAGTTGCTTTGTGGCAACAATGGTCAGATTATCAGAGTGACTTGCAGGTTGTAATGGCATCACTGGTTAGAAATCACATTATTATTTATGCGAGTGGAATCATGTTACTTAGGCCTACCACTTCCTGCTAGAAAAGTCTCACCAGTTTTCGATTTCAGATTCCAACCCAATGCACTCAACTGGCATAATGTCAAAAGAAAAAGAAGAGCTAAGGGCTTTTTAGTAGAGGTCACTTTCAGGTAAATGAAGGACACAATATTCTTCCATAATGTTTCCTAATTTTAACCTATGCTTAGTCTTGATGTTTATTCCCTTTCTGCAGGTGTTACAATGTTTCTGATGCCCGTAGGAGAGACTTAGACTTGTGATATGATTGTATGGGTTAGCTTATTTAGGGAGCTTACATTCCTTTAATGACAAAGATCACAGTGAACTCTTTGTTATAGGATGTTTATTCTGGATACCTGAGGAAGTATTTCTGTGTTAATTAGCAAATTGGATGATTAAAGGAAGCCACGTTGTCTGCAACAGTAAGATCACTAAATGCGATCTGAATCAACACTGTATTCCTCTCATTACCTGGTTAAGGATAACTAATCTTTGCACACTGAGCTTTTCTACACAGTGTAAGGGAAGATACTACAGTGATGTAAAAAGGGATATAAGCAAATACAAGAGCTAAGTTTATCATGGTTTTTTTAGAATCATACTCGCACAAACAGAAGAGAACTTCGTAAAGAGGAAAATGCTCATCATTGAGTCATTTGACTTCCAATTCAGATTTGACTAACTCCCTTTCTCTCTAAAAGGAGCAAGGGACATCCTTCCCAGTGACAGGAAGGGTCCCAGATCAGCTGGCTGTGTGCACAATCTGAATAAACGTGGCTCGAAGCATGTTACCTGAGCCATGCTTAAAGGGGAATCATTCAACCTGAAACATCAAAAGGGGCTAACTTCCTCTACAGCTAAGAGGAACATGACTTGCAATCTAATTGCAGATTATTGTAACTGCACAGGCAATAGGGCATAATCTTAGAGGAGCAAAGAACAGAGACTTGAGCTCTGATTACACAGGTCTTGCAACACTCAAGATGAAAGAGATCAATGTCTGCCTCTTTTGACAAGAGGAATAAGGCTTTTGCATTAGTGACAAGATTGGTCACTGTGAGTATGTAAATGAGGTGGCTCAGTCAGAATAAGTAGGGACCTTTCTACATGGTGCTTGCATTAGTTTTTAAATTGAACTCATGCTGGCCAGGCAGGGAAAGGAGCTAGATATTTGGGCTAGCTAGGCAAAGGAGCGTTCTCTTTTACTTTGTCTATGTTGTCTCTTTTTTTCCTTTTTTTTTTGGAGGGGGTGGTGTGTGTTGAAAAAAATATAAAAGATGTTGGTAGGAAATTGGTATTGGTAAAATATCAATAAAATGAGCTTCTAGAAGAGGAGAGAAAAATTAGGTAGGGAGAAAACACCCTTTGAAATGGATTTATTTTTCTCTTGCTGGAATCAAGAATTCAGCATCCATTTAATGGCAGTAGGATGTCAATGATCAACTCTTGACTTGTTAGAAAACATTTGTTTCCTTGCAGTCAGTTTATAAAAAAAAACATTTCAAAGTTTTGATGTTGGTGCTTTTCATGTAAGTTTAGCGAATGCCAATAGTGGGAACAAAACCTGAAGATGGTATGACCCATGAAATCATAAAACAGTGGTCTGTATCCTAGAAGGCTTTCCTCTGAAGTCTAATTCTGTCAAGACTAAATCAATTGTAGAGTTTATTTGGGTTATCAGAAGTGGAGTTTGCTTTATTTTGCTTGCATCAGCAAAGCTTCAAACGCTTTTTAGCAAAGCTTTCTCAAAAGCCTGAAGATAATCTAGGTATGTTAGGACTTCTGTGTATACTAATGATGATTAGATATTTCATAAGCAAGGGCTTTACTGGAATGGGAGAAAAGATCTCTTTCTGTGAATTCTGGTTTTCAGGACAGCACTTTAAAAGTTCATATATAAGAGTATTTTTCAAGCATGATGTGTTTATAAAGATAAAGAAAACAAGAAGGCTGAGTCTTCAGTTTGTCTCTTCCTGAAATAGTTTCTTCCGAGAAACTTGTCTGCTTGTCTGTAACAAACACAATCTCAGTTTCTGTTCTCCAAACACAAAAATTACTATGATTACATAATACTCAATTATTAAAATTCAAATGCTTTCCTAAAGAGACTTAAAACTTTAAAAGATCAAATATTAGCAAAATAAGTGAATATATCACAATTGTTAGAAAAGCGTTTAATCACAAAGTCTAAATTTAGTAGCAGGAAGCTTTGTTTCTGCTTGTGCACATCTTTCCTTAGACTGTGAAAACTTGTTTTGTCAGATTTTGACGGGCATCTTCCCAGGGAAAATAATGAGTAAAAAAACCTATCACCTCTCCCTCCCCCAAACCCAAACCTGTCATTTCAAGTTAGGGAGCTTGCTTTCTCAACAGTAGGCTCACTTAAGCATTAAATTTGTCCTTCCTTAAAAGTTTGTCTCTAATAAAATCAGAAACAAGAGCAGTGGTCTGTGTCTTTATGGAAAGTCTTTGTGGTTGGTATACTTAAAAGCTGTAAGATGGAAGGAGGGCAGACAGCTGAAAGTTTTACAGCTGGGATCTTGACATTTGTATTTCTAGGGTAGTATGCTCTCATCCTGGTAGAGCTTATCCATGCAGTGTTATTTGTAGCAGCCTTTTATGTAAGGACATAGGCACTGTGCTTTTTTGCTGTGTAATACTTGTTTGCTTCCTCTGTTCATTGCGTAGGGGACTAAAACATGTCAGACTAACAGATATCACAGCCATTTTGATTTGGCTTCTCTAAATGTGCAATAGATTTACTTCATCTGGTTGTATTTCTTGAGGTGAAGCTTTTGCAGTATATTTCCTGTTTGTGGAGGCCTGTGGGTTTCTCCTGGACATTTAAATGCTAAGCCAGCATATCCTGTCATTCATGGAGTTACATTCAGTGACAGAACTGGGTCTTAAGAATGAAAATGATCATAATTTATTTTTAACATGCCTTGTTTTTTCCACTCAGATTTGTTTACATGTTTTAATGGAGGTGAATGTGTCTCCAGAGAGCTGTGCAACTGCAGTCGATTTAATGCAAGTGGACCAAGATGCCAGACAGGTGTGTAAAGAGAGAAAACTAACTGGGTTTCTGGGATTGTACTTGGGTTCCCATAGCTACAAGAATGACCGCCCTCTGCCTAAAGGCTCCTTCATACCCTAGTATTTTTCCCTCTCTTTTCTGTGGTGATATTTCATAGCATACCACATGCATACATCTCAACTACAGATTGAATCAAAAAAAACAGTGGTACTTCTCAAGTGACTCTCGTTTTGTTAGTGTATAATACAGGTGCTGAAAGAGATCATATATGCAGAACATGGGGTCAATATAATTTCGAAACTTTCGATGGACTCTATTATTATTTTTCTGGGAAATCCACATACGCACTTGTGAGACACACTGAATTAGATGAACAGAGTTTTTCCATACAGGTAGGGGATTGCACTTCTACGTTCCTTTTAGCTGTTGTTGAGCTTGCTAATAATGCATTAATATTTAGGCATTAAAAATAACTTGTGATGATAGTATGGGGGTTCTAGAATGTAATCGAGATGTAATTCTAATGTAATGTGGGCTAACAGTTACTATAGCACAAAATGTAAATAGCTGGAAGGAAACTGATGTGTGTACTTTCAAAACCTGCTGCGGCTGTGAAAAGATTGCTCTAAAAAGAGTGCTAATTGTACACAGGTTTTTGGGGAAGAATGGGACCAAACTACTTGCTCACATGTGGAGGGTGGGATTGGGAGTATTAGTTGTGTAACATGGGTTACGAAGAGTTTGATTAAAATCTTGACTTTGATGCTAGTAATTTTATTTGGCAGGTGAATAATGATCCTGAGTGCCATTCTTCTCCTTACTCCTGCAAAAGGTCCATTAGTTTATTCTTTTCTGGAGATGAACAGATAAAGATGAGCAGTGAAGTCACCTATAAAGGATTTGGGTAATTGCATCATGTTTCTGATGCTGTAGTTACACTGGAACTAATCTCATGATACCAATTTGATAACAGAGATATAAACTAGATCACTTATTTGTTGGTAGCTTAAAAAAACCCCAACTATCCAGACCACAGCTGTAATAATTACTCCCCATCTACAGAGTAGTGTCTCAGGAAGGTGATATCTAAATGAGTGGTACATAGTATTAAGAAGCATAAGCATTGACATTGATCCTTTGATTTTTGCTCTTACTTTCAACTTCATCTTTTTTAGCGCAATTACTCAACATTTGTATCAGGGGTTTTCAGATGTATGAGAAAGTCATTAAATCAGCAAGTAATTTATTTTTAATAGTGATACTTTCTCATGTAAAGTTGTTTTTGATTCTGTCTCATTTTTCAGAATACAGTTACCTTATATTATTGGAAACGTACATATCCAGAAGCTAGCTGGATACTTCCTAGTTAGGCACCAGTATGCCTTTACTCTGGCTTGGGATGGTACGTCTGCAGTGTATATCAAAATGGCCCCAGAGTACCTGGGCAAAACACATGGACTGTGTGGAAACAATAATGCTATCCTGCAGGATGATCTTGAAACTAGTTATGGTGAGTATTTAAAATACTTCCTCTTGTGTTAATACAGTTTTTTTTTTCAGGTGAACTAAATGTTACTTTGCTTAGTTTTTAATTGTAATGCTAATTGAATATGAGATGGGCAACTTATGAAATAGAAAATATGATATGGAAATATTTGTGGTAGAGTATATTGTTAGTGAAGAGGGCCAGTTTCAATACAGATGGAGCTCTGGGCAGGAAGATCTTTAAAAAGCATGACAAAAAGCTGTCTTACTCCAACGGCACCCTGGCCTGTATCAGAAATAGTGTGGCCAGCAGGAGTAGGGAGGTGATCGTGCCTCTGTACTCGGCACTGGTGAGGCCGCACCTCGAATCCTGTGTTCAGTTTTGGGCCCCTCACTACAAGAAGGACATGGAGGTGCTGGAGCGTGTCCAGAGAAGGGCAATGAAGCTGGTGAAGGGCCTCGAGCACAAGTCTGATGAGGAGCGGCTGAGGGAACTGGGGTTTAGCCTGGAGAAGAGGAGGCTGAGCAGGGACCTCATCGCGCTCTACAACTACCTGAAAGGAGGTTGTAGTGAGGTGGGTGTTGGTCTCTTCTGCCAAGTAACAAGCGATAGGACGAGAGGAAATGGCCTCAAGTTGCGCCAAGGGAGGTTTAGATTGGACATTAGGAGAAATTTCTTTACTGACAGAGTGGTCAGGCCTTGGAACAGGCTGCCCAGGGAAGTGGTTGAGTCACCATCCGTGGAAGTATTTAAAAGGCGTGTAGATGAGGTGCTTAGGGACATGGTTTAGTGGGCATGGTAATGTTGGGTTGACGATTGGACTCGATGATCTTAGAGGTCTTTTCCAACCTTAATGATTCTATGATTCTATGATTACCTACAATGGTATTTGTACTTCAGTTTCCTAGGACTTGAAAGGTAAAATCTGCTTTTAACTGTTCATTGCCCTCTTAGCAGTTTTATATACGAGCCTGTGGAAGCTTGAGATACTGCTATTGGAAATAAATCTATAATTTTAATTAGTAAATCAAATCGATGAAAACTGCCAAATCTCATTTGATCTGGCACTTCATTTATGCTAATGCTTTCAGAAGTGACCAGTGATCCTTGGATACCAACTTCAGATACTTCCAAGTGTCTTGGCTTTCAATAAATACTGAGTGAAGATCTCTATAAAATAAAAAGAACCAGGGGGAAAAATCAGGCCCCTTGAAAGATATCTCAAGTTAGGTGATAAAGACTTCTGAAAATGATTGCTTTGGGCTATTTAACTTTTTGCTCCTCCTCTTTAAAATTAGGGTATTTCTGCAGAGTACTACTTCGAAGCTCAGAGTACAATATATAGTAGGTTTCCTCTGTTGTTTAAGTGTGCCACTCAATTTTAGAAAGCATCAGCTGTGCACTAATATCAGCTCTTAGCCCCATTGAATAGTTTGCTCACTAAATCAAAATGCTTAAAATAATACCAAGATCAATAGCTCATTGCCTTCAGAGACTTTCCTCTTTCCCCTTTCTCAGGATATCTCAGTCGCATAAAGCTGTGATGTAGCACAAGTTGATACACTGCATACTAGCTTTATCCAATTAGCTTGGGGAGCAGTAGTAATAAAGATATGGCAAGATACACATTCATGGGTAATCCAAGTAGTAATCAATGTCGTCACTTGTATATGATGGATTATACCTTTCTTAACTAGTTTAAAGCTAGCATGGACATTTCTACTTATGTAAAGAAGCCATACCTTTATTTGATCAATGTATACAATCATTTCGTACCCTTGCAGTGACCCAGGAATGCCTCATCTTCCTTGGGTTTTAGACTCTCTGTTGGGAGAGTTCATATAAAGTAACAGCATAGACCTATGTATATACAGTTTATTACAGCTTTTCTTTCCTTTCTTCCATTCAAAGACTGCGTCAGGCACAGTCCTGCTCCCTAAAGCCCTTCCCTGCCAAATTGCATGAGTAAGCTTCTTTCTGCCATTCTAAAGCCTTCCTACTATAGTCCCTTTTAAAAGTATTTTTGTTTCTTAAAAGGACCGGATTGTCTTCAGACTAACAGCTGATTCAAATTCATTTAGTTGTAGAAAGGGTTTGGTGCTCTCTGCTTAATGTGATGTTTTGATTGTTGAGATCTTTCCCTGGCAAATCCTATAGAAATGCTGTTCTTCCAAGTCACTATGTGACTGTATGTGTGTCTTGTTTAGGAAAACTGACAGATGATATAACAGAATTCGTAGAGAGTTGGCAGGAAAATCCTCCAGAAGGAGCACCCAACTGGGATAAATCTCTTCTCAATGAACCACCCTGCCTGACACAAAGCCATGAATCTCTACAGGTTTGGATCAACACAAAAGGATTATTACAATAGTTGGTGATTCTAATTAGAGCAAGAATTTGACTTAACACTTCGAAGAAGACTGGAAATATTCTCAGTTCTTCTTCGGAGAACTTCTTTGGATTAAAATGGTTGTTGCAGCAGAGCTTCCCTTGTCTCCTCCTTTTCCCCCCGGTTTTCTTCTGTATGAGTTTATAATTTAATTCTTGATCTTTTCAAATGTTATATTGTCTGTATAGCAGCCAATAGAAGTGTTTGAATCTGGGGCTAAATGAGTGATAAGTTGTAAAGTAGGGGTGTGTTCTAGAGCTGGTTCCCATTCCTTCCCTTAGGAAGGATAGAAAGAAGGAAGCAGGCAAAACCAGAGAGCACAGTTAATTTGCCAGTGTTTAAAAAATGAATTATTGTTACTTTTGTCCATCATATTGAAGTAGTTCTTCCTTTTAAGTAATATTTTCAAGATACAACCCTGAAATGAAGTGCTTTGAAACTAAAGCTGATGCCAGGCATGTTTTATTTCTGTTGCCTTTTACTGTATAATTTAACTAAAATGAAGACTATCTCAGGTCATCTGGGCTTAGGGGCAACATGGCCTATTCCTTTCTTGGGGAAGGGATATGTTTTACTATCATTGATATGACCTTGGATAAAAAATTCAATGTTATGAATACTCTGACATGGAGAGCAATATGTTGCTAGCCACCGCTTCTAGTTGATGAAAGTGATTCCTAGTCACAGACTGAGATGTCTGTTCTGATTTTCCATAGTATTCTGTTCTGCTTAGGTTTATTTTTGAAAACCTTCTCTTCACAACAGCTATCTCATTCATTTCAGAGGGCATATGTGCTGTGTAATATCCTGTTACATCCCCCGTTTGAACAATGTCATGAATATGTGAGTCCTGTTCCTTTTATGGCAAGCTGCACCAATGATCTTTGCATGTAAGTGAATGGTTTTGGGTAATTCCAAAGCTGTTATAAAAAACTTTGTCCCTCTATCATGAGAATAAATTGTAAATGTTAACAGAACTAATGTGTGTCTTTTTCTGCATATTAGTTTTTATCTAACATTCTTGTATTATCTTGCTTTTCTTGCTTGTTCTAGTTTTACTGCCAGAAATTTCTGTGGACTTGTTCCTGTTTTCTTTGGTATAAGGATGACCAAAATCAGGCCCAGATATTTTCATAATTTGTTAGTGTACCTTCCCTTGAATATGGCATCTGTTTTGATTCTAAGTGTGCAGCAACATTAGTATTTCTAACCTTAATGAAAAGTAATAGTGAATAGGTCAGTTTGGCATCCGCAAGTCATATGTTAATCCAATGAAAAGAGGAATTTGATTACTATTTGAACTTACGCTATCATTTCACAACCTGCTATGCTCCCTGCCCAAGCAGTTTTGACTAGTTAAATGAACAGGCTGGACAGGAGAAGATAATTTCCATTTCTTGTACTATGGTGACTCACTGGTGGAAATCTTACACTTTCTTCTTATTAGTTTTCTGAAGGATGCTATTCCTTTTGTAAAAATCAAGACCTTTATTAACGTCTGTTTATACTGTTGTATCTGTGCTTTCATGGATTTATTCAGGAAATTAGCATCAGGTCTCAAATATATTGATGACCTGTCTTCAAGTGTGGCAGAATGTCTTATATTTAAGACTTTTAACCTAGCCAAACAACACAGTACTTTAGAACATTATTAAAGTAGATTCAAACAACATGGCTGTATGCAATGCAGGAGCACTCGTGAGGTTATGATGCATGTTTGAATGTAGGTAGAAAATAATATGTCAATTTTTATTTGTGTAAGGTCAGCAGTTGATAATGCAACTTGGTGTCGAGCATTAACTGAATATGCCAGAGCATGTGCCCAAGCAGGAAAGCCACTTCATGGATGGCGAATGCACTTTCAGCAGTGTGGTATGCAGATGCTTTCGTACTTCGAAATAGTGCTTAGTAGTTGTATTTTGAAAAGAGTGCTCTTCATACTTTTACTGCTTTGTCCTTCCTCCTATTTTGAACTTGTATAGTTCTCAATGAAAGCATAACTATGGACTCACTTCAAGGCTACATAAATGCAATGGAATTTCTTTTTTATGTGTGTAATTTGTACTGAATGTATTTAAAGCACTAAGCTTATTAGAATGTGTTTTAAGAACCTTCTTACTAAAACATCAGAGATTCTTTAAGGTGATAACCATCTGTTTTTTCATAGAGCTACTCTTTCAAATATTGTCAAAGTCTTCATGGCTTTCTCATATATAAAATGTATGTCAGGAGTGTTAAAAATAAATTTGAATTACACTTGCATAAGTCTTCATCTTAGAAGTCACAGAAAGTAAGCTTGAAAGTAAGTTTTTTTGCTTTGTCATTCATAACAGAAGATTTCCCCCATGTTTCCAAAAATGTTTGTTAATGGATGTTCTACCACTTCCTATGCTGGTCTGAGTATCTAAATAGCTCTGTCGTGATGAAAGCTTCCCCAAGTCTCCCTTGGTGTAATTTAAAATTATTCCTTCTCAATGCACCTTGAATGGACAGAATATGAATATATATATATTCTGTGTGTGTGTTATGAAAGCCATTGTTTCATTGTTCTGGACAACAGATACTCAATTGACTTACCAAAAAGTAAACACCTGAAAGAAATGTGTGCAGTCTATTTAAGCCCTGAGGCAGTAGCACAATACTTTTTCATTTCTCTACCTGGTAGTTTCTATTTTTTTAGTGATTACCTGTGCTGAACCCTTGACCTACAATGAATGCATCAACTGTTGCCCTGTTTCGTGTAATCAACAATCACAGTGCATTGACAGTGAGCTTCCCTGCATTGATGGATGCTACTGTCCAGACGGTAAGTTGTGCTTCTCAAATACATATTATTTGATTCCGTATAACTTTCAGACTGTTTTCCCCCGAGTTTGCATACCTATATGGCCTGGCTAGATTAAGGTATTCACAGGAGCTCTTTATAAATGCAGTGCCAACAGAGTGTGGATGAATGACCTTGTCTTCCTTGTAGCTGACAAGAGCCTTTTCCTCCCTCTAACAAGTGAGAATAGGTTTCAGCACACATCCCACATTCTAACTGTAGAGCTCCACAATTTGAGTGAAAAATGGCGTTTGCTCTGTTATTAACAAGACAGCCATCCTCCTGATTCTGGTGGTTGTTGCTCTTTTTTCTGTTTGTGGTGGGGTTGTTTTTTGTTTTGTTTTGTTTTTCTGAAGAATGTCTGCGAGGTCAGGTGCTTAGGAGAGCTCAAAAACGTGGCATGACTAAAACTCATTCATGTGGCCAGAAACAGGTTTTGATACCGAGATTCTTACACTGTTGTATGTTTCTGGCAAGTGAGGTATTTACCGATGTAGCCTATAGCAAAACTTTAGCCTTATTACCAAAATATACTTTGATATGTCCGGTTTTCCCCTTGTTACCTGCTTCTCTTGGGTATATAATTCTATCTAAAAGAGGTCAGAGAAAGTTATGCCATGGATCTTCAAGTCCTGCCTACATACCCTGATGATTTATAAGTATACTCATCTTTGTCATACATTTTATCTTTTATGGGCTAGTAAAGTCTTTTAGCTTCTGTCTCTCTAATAATGGAATAACTAAAAAAACCACCAAAGCAAAAAACCATCATAGTAAAGTAAGGACCGAACAGTGCCTTAAAACGTAGAGGCAAATATTTGTAACGATGTCAAAAAAGAAGCCAAAGGTACTCAAAGCAGCATGGTTTGGTGTTTGTGTGTTTGGTTTTGGTTTTTTTTTGTGTGTGGTTTCCTGCCCCTCTCCTGCAATATTAAATACCTGTTATTCATACTATTGTTAGTATATCTCAAGCAATTTAGGGACTTGGTCCATGTAATACAATTTATTTAATATAATTCAAATGCACACTTGTTCTGCAAAAATGACTACCAAATAATCTAGAGTTTTAATATCATACATGACAATTTGTGCTGTTCTTGGGTATACTTGTTAGTGCTCCATCAGTATTTGTACAGATATTTCACTTTTTTCTTGTTGTTTTATTTCTTCTAGGCTTAATTTATGAAAATGAGTTGTGTGTCAAGCCTATGGACTGTCCTTGTGACTACCATGGACGTTTCTTTGAAACGGGTTCAGTGGTTTATGAGGAATGTAATAACTGGTTAGTAATTTTTCTTTTTACGCCGTGGACTTAATCCTTTCATGGTCATGACAGACAACTTCTTTAAGGCCTATTCCAGTTAAAAATTGAGTGAAGTTGATAAGTCCTCGCTGTTTCTACATACAAAACCTGTTGTTCCATACATGTTTTGCAATGAAGGGGAAAGGTAAAAGAAACTATAGAACTATTAATGTGGAAGAAGAGTAAATGACAGATATTGCAGAGAGTACTGTGATGTTTAGTGCTCTTTTCACCTTGAACTCTGCCTCAAACTAAAAGGAATCTGGAATTCAAAATCTTAACAAGAGAATTACCTTGACTTGACTTTGTTTCCTGTTTTTGTTGTCTTTTTGGACACAAAGAGCCTAATGTCATTATGACACTAAGCTGCTGTTTTGGGAATTTCTAAGTTAATTTTATATATTGGAAAGAAAAGTTTCTAGGAAGAAATAATGCCTTTTATTGGGTCAACTTAATTGAAGAAAACGGATGAGTTGCAGATGTGCAACTTTTTTTTCACAATGGTTCTGGTTTTTTAAAGTAATAAGATTCAAATTGCTTGTGTTTATTCTTCTCAATTTTAATCATCCTTAACTTTTATAATATTATCAAGGAGCTAAAAAGAAAGAAAACTGTTACTGGATGCATGGATGAAATTTCACCTGATCATATCCTCATGACAAGCTCTTGCCACAGCTTCCAGCTGTTCTAGTGATTGTGCTAGCTCTGTTGTACTCGTTTGTGAGACTCAAAACACTTCGTGCTCATTTCATAGAGAAGGAATCCAGGAAGAACAGCTGAGGGACAGCCATATATACTTCACCAGAAAAAGAAAAGTATGAAACCTTTTTGTTTTTATTTCAGCACTTGCATTGGAGGAAAGTGGATTTGTACAAATCTTACATGTCCAGGTATGTGCGTCTTGAATACTTAACTTTTCTGGTAACTGAATTTTCACTTGGGGTAAAATATTACTGTTAGATCTTCATGTGATATTTCACTATATAATTTGTATTTTTATTTTTATCTACATATGGATGCATCTACACACACGGTAGATTAAATATTAAAATGGTCTGAATAGCAGGCATCTGCCTTTCAGCTTAGTGCATTAACGTGTCTCCGTGTACATCACTGTAATGTCTCTGGTAGATGGCACCACCTGGTCATTCTTGATACTCAACTAAAGTTTCCTCTGCAATCTTCACTTGACAGACTTATGGCAAGATTACTTTTTCCCCACACACACTATTGCTGGCTAGCAAGATAGTGTCTAGGTATTGTATGAATATCAGTTAATTATTTTCACAACATGCCTGTGGAATGAGGGGTGTTATTCTTACTTCACAGATAGGAAGCTAAACTACAGAGATTAAGGTCAAAAGGATTTTGCATGTTAAAGATACTCATGACCTCATGGTTCTTATAGCTGCCAATAGATTCAAGCACTGGTCTCAGAGTTATCAGTTAACTGTGGGAGTGCTTAATGTTTCTGCAAATCAGTTTTTAGAGTCACAAATCAAATACCCACAATGTAAGGATCACATGTATTATTGTCCCCTTCTGGGGGAAGAATTGCTTAGGTATCCTGGCCTGACATCAGGTAGGAACTCCGTAACAAAAGCAAGGATAAGGTTCAGTTCCTAACCGTGTTCCTAGTACCTGCTTATAATATGAATACAATTTTATAAATTATAGCATGTATCAGAGTGCATGAACTCTACAGCAGTAATAACTGTTGAGAGTACACTGTCTTTTCTACATACTTAAATGCATTATTTGTTATGTTTGTCAGCTGAATGCTCAGTTTCAGGAGACATTCATTTCATGACCTTTGATGGGCGCAAATACACTTTCCAAGCTACCTGCCAATATGTTCTAGCAAAAAGCCGTACATCTGGAGCGTTTACCATATCCTTGCAAAATGCTCCTTGTGGACAGGTAAGGCTTAAAACCTTCTTGTAATTTTTATATCCTGAAGGGTTTATTTATCGGGGGGAAAACGTATTACAAAAAAGAAAGCTACCTGCAATTGAATATATTAAAGTTAATCAGTAGCAACGATTGTCCTTAATGATGAAATAGTTGAACAACAGCAGTGCAGAGGAAGTCTTGTACATAAATTCTCATGTTTGCTTGCAATAAATAGAAAAGATTATGCTAGCATTCTGATTCAGTGTTCACCGAGGTCATTCAGTAGCATATGGTGGTTCATGCAGCAAACCCTGGCTGCTGACTTGTTTTCTTGAGCTTTCCGCGTACATCTTTGTGGGTTTGCAGCCAGCGCAAAATAAGCCTACTGCTTATTACTGCTTGAAGGAAGAATGACTTTTTTGTGCCTTGAATATAGATTTCTCTTTCAGCTTTGTTCTTGCAGCTTGAAATTCACTTTTACTTACACTGATATGAAAAACTTAGGATAGCTTTTGGGCCAGCTGTCTCGGATTTGGGTATATGTATGCATCTGTGTTACTGTGTTAAGTTGGTATCCTGTACAATTGATTTCAGCCAAACATGCATGTGCGTGTGTGTGTGTATATATAGCTGATACTAAGGGTGCTCCTACTTTTTACTTGAAAGTTTCTGATACTGTACACAGAAGTCACCAAATACTTAATCTGCTTTATGACCATTCTCTTTCCTTTGTTGTGTATGTGGATTTCTGAGCATCTATTATAACATTGTATGTGTGAGGTATGGAACACTGGTAAGATCTTTCATTCTTATTCTACAGCATTTCATTCTTATTACAGTCTTGGTAGGTCTTGTAATTTTGAGGAAGTTAAGGCAAGTTAGAATAGATCTTAAACATACATAGGTGGTGTGAGAAGTGTAGTTGAGTTGAGCTGTTTTCTAGAGTCGGGCTTTTCTCATTGACTTTGAGTTCTACATATGCCTGTAAGGGCAGAACTTGGCCCACATTTGTGTTAGGGTTATAATGCTACTGTGGATGCCTATTTACTAAGCTGCTGGACTTGCTGTAGGAGCAAGATGTTAAACTTTTATCTTGGCCAGATTTGTGTTCTGTCTGTAATGGTCTTGTGTAACAATTTTTTCCTAGGAGTAACTGCACAGATACTTGAAGTGTATATAGACTTAAAGTATTTCTAGGCCATCTACTATATGTTAGGCCCAAATTTTTGTTCTTAGCATGATGAGTTTCCGTATTGTTGCAGTTACGTACTTTGCATAAAATCAGATTTGGACCCATTACTTTTTACTTCTGTGGAGATAATTAATTACACTTCATTATAGTAGTTTTCTTTTGTCTTCTAAATAAATGTGTGATTCTGTAAGTCCTTTTACACTAATGATTGCATTCATTCTTCTCTGCAGCTTATATTGTTCGTGCACTTGAGATTTCCTTGGGAAGAAAAATGATCTCATAAGTTGTCATGCCACACTTTCCAAAGGCATATTTCAGTAAAGTCTTTGTCCTCGTGCACTAAAACCTATTTCTCTGTATGACAGAGAAGACCTTTAAGCAGAAGAAAGTCATATTAAAGCAGCATTGACAAGTTTATTATGATAGAAATAATTTATTTGCAATCCAGGTAAGAGATGGGAGACTGAGTGCATGGAGTCCCCTTCTCATTTCTGTGATAAAAGTTGAGAGGTAAGAAAAATAGCTTAACTGGATAGAAACCAAATATATTTTCCAACTGGATGATCTGCAAGTAAATGTCCCACTATCTCTTCTATGGTTCCTAGGAGAAGTGTATCAGGGCGTCCGGTGAGGTATGTGACAGGGCATAGAAGTTACCAGTGTTGAAAAAGTGGATTCTTGTGTTGTGAATACGACTGCTTTATTAATGCTGTAATAGCTTCTAGCTCCTTGAGGTAGAAGAGTTATAGTGGGGGCTGTGAAATGAGATCTTGGCGATGATATGCACATTAAAAAAACTTATAGGCTTTAACCTCTGTGTGCATCATCCTTTGGGTTGGGAAGAATCTGGTGATCCTGCTAGTATTTTCTGTTTATGAGAAGATTGAGACTGTTTCAAGATGCAATATATCATTGTTGCTACAATTCCCCACTTCAAGTGCATATTTGACTTAGCTTATTCCGATTTTAATGAGTTTAGCTGGCTTCATTCTGTGCTAACCTTGGGATCCTGAGGTGTTGATTAAATAAGCATCATCATCTAGAAGAGAAAAAAAAAAAAATAGCTGTGAAACAAAACATAAATGTAGGCATTCAACATAGGCATAAATCTGTTCAGTCAGCATAAAATTCTCAGAACTTCGCAGAGTCCAAGAAGCTTGAGAAAGGTGGTTGTATATTGAAGCTGTGTCCTGTACTGTAGGTTGAAGATAAGCAAAGGGGATACCCAAAGAAACACTCTAGGCAACTTTTTTTTATCAAATGAAAGTTGAGGCATGATGGACTTCTTGCAGAAGCCCACAGTGAGATACCTTTCAGCCCGACCTGTTGAAAAGCCCATCAATGGACAACAGAGGTCTGGAGCAAATATCTGCTATGGTAATGTATTGTGGGTCTCATTCCCTTTTGTGTTACAAAACACTTACCTTAGTGCAAAACAGACAGAAATGTGCCTTTTGGTTTAGTTGTTGTGATGCTTTTGTTGGGGAAAGTGATAATCAAATTAGTTTGCTTCCTGCAGCACTCGTGAGACTGCAAAGAGCCTTGCAGTAATTCTTGCATCTTCTTCGCCCTGACTTAGGGACTTTGCTTAATGTGTCTCTGTATCCAAGTGGTTTGTAGGTGGAAAAACAGATTCTCTTGGCTTTTACTACATGTTGGGCTTCATATTTCACCTAGCCTTTAACAAAGCCAGCCTGATCAGTCCTTAATAGGTATAGACTTTTACAGAGGTTTGAGTGAAGCATTCTGGATGCTAACAGCCAGGTGGGTGATCAGAGGCTTATGTGGTGTGTTCCAGGTCTAAGCGCTGCTAATTTAATAATCAAGGTACAAATGGTGAGAGGCTAGTGAGAACAGTTTGTGTACTATAACGCAAGAATGTGGGACTTCAATGCAGCTATTCAGGTATCTAACTATCAACTAGCTGGTACTACTTGGCAGAAGAACTGCTTTATGGTTCCCTAGGCACCATCCATTATCTTTTTCCCATTTATAAAAATTAATGAATTGAAATGGGAAGCTAAAAGAATTGTAGTGCAGAATCTCATATTTCTTGATGGCTTTTTTAAAAAGAAAAAACAACTTATCAGTCCCATCTTATTCAAGCAGATTAAAAAATGTAGAAAGAAAATACCTGGGGAGATTTTAGCTCACTGAATCACAAAGAATCTAGTCATCTAGAGCCTTAGAGCTGGTGACATAAACAGTCATCAGGCAACAAGTTATTTCAAAATGATGTGAAATTTTGTTTAAGCACTTCTTGGACAGAGGATCAGTCAAGTGATCAGCAGAGCTTAACCTTATCTGAGTTTCAGGTGACAACCTCACTGGCTTTGTAGTTTGTATGATGAGAAGGTCTTCTGAATATAGAAATTTTTTTTAAGTGTCTAGTGAGAGAAATGGCTATTCCTGTGAAAACACCTGCTGAAAGCTGGCAGGGGCAGTGCTGTGAAAGCGGCAGTTCATTGGAACAAAAAATAATTGTCAGGCAGAATTTCTCCTTTAGTTTCAGCATGAAGGAATAATAAAGCTTTTGTCAATATTGTGTAGTAATGTATATACTATGGAGGGTTGTTCTATTGGCTCTGGTCTGCTCTGCGTAGCAGCTGGTTTTCTTTTATTTTCAGCTTCTTAGAAGGTTGACAAAATTGTCAATTTATAGCCACTGCTGCTGAATGATACGCGCAGAAACCTAATTTCTTAGTAAAGAGGCAAGACAACAAGAAAAGCTACAAGAGCATGGCTTCACAATGCAGATATCTGTCTTCACCATCAGTCCAGGAGAGCTGATTGAGCTGATGATGTATCTCCAGTTATTTTTATAATTTGCTATCTTTAAGTTTCATTTTATTATTTCAACTGTTGGTGAAGGATCACTGTTGCACTATTATTTAGAGACAGGGAAGTTCTGTATGTAGTTTTTAATCTTTACACACCACTGTGTGTACTTGTGTGTCCATGGTACTTGAAGGACTGACAGATGATCTGCTCTGTGCCAGTTCAGCATCTGTCAAAGCCACCTGGTAGTGTTCAGAGATCTTTGCAGCTCTAGTAATTGTTTTCAACAAGTAGGGCAGCATTTGCCCTGTATTAAGCAAGTCCCAGTGAAAGTCGGTGAGAGTTGGATAAGAGTGTAAATCTTTGAACTGAACATCCTAATCTGTTTGCACTGTGAATGGTGCTATTCACAGTATAATTTTTCTGTTAGTGCGACTGTCCAAAGGTAGGGATATTTTAACTAAATCTTGTTCAGTGCCTCCTTCAGCACTGAAGATGCTTAACATTTTACTATTTCATCATCAGTTATACCTTCACTGTAGGCAGTGGGACTGGAAAGCGCAGTCTCCTGCACCTTTGCTGAACGTTGCTAAACGTAAATAAGCTGACATCTCAGAAGCTATAGTAAAGAGATTTGAGTATAGCAGGAGTGGTAGAAACTTAATTCCTTTCTAGAGCAAAAAGGAAGTAGAAGGTGGTGTGTGATTCTGATGTCTTTCAGCATGTAGCAAGGTGAATTACAGGATGCTGACATGGTAAAGTTCAAGTCATTTCTTGATGCACCTCTGCCTGATTCTCTGTGATAGAACATTTTTCTTTTTAAAAAATTAAGCAGTGATCAAATTCATTCTGTTAAGAAAAATCTGGTAATCTTCTGTGATTAATAAACATGCTTTAATAAGCATTCTTTCCCTATTGGCATCTATACCTATAGTTACTCTGAAAGGTGGAAGTCCTGGCCTGGAAACTTTGATAGGAACTGACTAGTGTTAATCATCTATCTGGCTAGTTTCCATGTTATTTAGTACAGGTGTATTTGTTACTGTGATATGCTGAAAACATTCAGTATTCAATAGCCCTCAGGCTTGTGCTACTTTCCACCTGTGTGGTATGGTGTCTTGTCGAAGATCACTACAGTAACATAAAACATGCAGGAATATTAAATAGTTTGGGACTTCATTTAGGTACCAACCAGTTTCAGGACTTGCTTGAATGGAAAAAAAATCCAGCTTAACTAAGGTAGAACAAGGGTACTATAGTCGACTTCAGTTTGATGAAAGCAGTTAACTTGAATTCAATTCTTGATCTTTAAGCTGTTGTGAAATTTTCTGTGTAGGCCTCGTAGCTTCTTTATGTTGTAAGTACTAGCATTTCAGTCAATTAGCGCTTTTGGTAATGTTGACAATTAAGTGCCACTGAAGAGGGTGGGTGTAGGCAAGGTAGAGAGGTTGATCTAGAATTTCTTTGGAGTATGTTTCATCCAGACTGACATGCAGTATTTCTTTCTGTGATTTTTCTATATGACGTTTTGACTTAGAGAACTGAAACGGAAATAAGAATAAGCAATGGTAGTAAAATAAGCAAGTTGGGCCTGTTGGATGTTGTGATATTGTGTGCTGTAACAATGCTGCCTTTCTTCACCAGTATTCATCCAGGGAACTTATGAATATACTCCACAACTCCTCTCAGAAATAATGAACTTAAATGCTGTTTTAAATAATGATTCACAAGATGCTTCTGTCTTTCATTTTTAAAATTTTTTTTAAAGTAAATTTTGTATCTTAAAAAAGAACCTGGGTATATCAGAACACTTTAAAGTACAGATTTGGATTTCTGTGCACTGCTATGTGGATAATGCATCCTTGTTTGTGAGCATTAACTCGGCCTCAGTGGGTCTTTAATCAAGGGGTCTCATGAATTGTAGGTGTCTTTGTACTAAGCTATGTAAGAATTGTTTAAGTTTCTCTTTCCAAATCCCACTTCTGAGCTGTATTTGCATAACAGGTTAGCATTATATTTTAACATACATGTGAAATAATTCAAAATACTAAGTTTTCTTACTTAGCTGTAAAGCTGTATGTTTTACAAGTGCAGTCTGCTAAGAAGCAAGATACAACTGAAAATTTTCAATTCCCCACTAATTATAGCTTTTCTTACACTCTTATTTAACATTCATCCTACTTGATTTTTTTTTTAAAATTATTTTGCTCTTTCTTGTAGAACCAGGATGGATCATGTATCCAATCAATCAGCCTTATTCTTAAGCAGGACCCCAAGAGGCAAGTGACTCTGACTCATTCAGGAGATGTTTTGGTATATGACCAATACAAAATTAACCTGCCTTATGCAGATGGTAAGGAATAATATATAAGCATATAACTCCTATCAAGCAGTATTTTAATGGCATATGTGTATGTTGTGATACTGTCAATATTGCTAACATACTGAAGTTAAGTGGTATGTTGTTAACGGCAACATTGTTAATTTTTTATGAAACGTTTCACAAATTAACTGCTGATGTACTTTTTACACTAATGATAGGAGTTGTACAGTAGCTGTATTGGGCTAGTGTCTCTTATGTTAAGATTGAGTATGTTCTGTCTCTTAACAAGTCCAAATGCCATCCCTCACATTTACAAGGTTGGTTAGTTCTTTTCTGAGGGGAAATTCTTTTCTCGGATTTTTGAACTGAATAATTTCTTTTCCCTTTTTTCTAAGCAACCCGAGTAAATGTAAGTGGAAGGAGCCTTCTTGGCCTTTACAGATAAGCTACAGATTTTCAGACAAAAAATTTATTGTTTCTTTTTGCTTCGATGAGTTTTTAAATCTCTCTCTCTGGAAGATATTACCAAGTATTCTACATATGAATACATGGCTGTGTTCGGTGAGATTCAATGTTAGCTTCGATGAGAGCTTTATATGCAAATCATTAGTACACTTGATGTCTGTGGGGCCTTGGCTCTTCGGGAGTTTCCCAAAAAACGCTTTAATACAGGAAGCACGTTGCTGGTGTTAAGATTAGGTTGTCTAAAATAAATGGTCTGCAATGTTATCTGCAATGTTTGTGTCTTTAAATTGATTTGCTTTTAGTTGACCTTTTTGAATATTCCAGTGAACTCTGGATGCATTTTTAAAAAGTGTGGTGACTGTTGTAAGTTTCTTGTTTTCTTCTTTAAAGTCTGAATCAGTGTAACCTTTTGTGAGAAATCAATGATTAGGGGAAAATAGGGTCTTAATAGGAAAAAATGTAACTTATATAAAAATGATATCAAACAAAAACAGTGAAATGACAAGAAACAAAGTGTAAATTACAAGCAGGTTTCCTTTGCCTTTCAACAATCTCTGTTTTTACTCACCAGAGTTGTTTGAAATACGGAAACTCTCCTCGGTATTTCTTCAAGTAAAGACATACATTGGATTACAGATACTGTATGACAGAGAAGGACTGAGGCTTTACCTTCAAGCTGATGGACGGTGGAAAGATGATACTGTGGGCCTTTGTGGAACCTTCAATGGAAATACGGAGGATGATTTTCTGTATGAATAGCTGCAAGATTTCTATTTGCCAGTATATGTATATCTGCAGTTAGAGTGGTAGATCAAGCTGAAGCTGAATGGATAGATACCAAGAATAATTTATTTTAAAGTTTTGTGTTAGTGAGATAGATAGTAGGTTTTCATTTGCTAACAGAAAAACTGAAACTTCAACTATAGGATATCAAGCCAGGTTTTGCTTAAAATATTTTAATATAAAAATAGAGTGAAATATATATGACTCATAAGTGCTAGTTTATCTGAAAAATTTTGTCCAAAATATGGAGTGGCCTATATAAGGGACTTTCTGCCTCCCTGCAAGCCTCTTTATCTCATTCCAGCTCCTGTTCTCTGCTGCAAGTTCTAATCTGCTCTCTCTGACAGAGCCTCCATTGTTCAGTGTCTGCCAGCAACAGAAATTGGCTTTTGCCTGAGCAACGCTTCGTTGTGATGCAGTGAAAGGTGGTCAGAGCTGCCTGAGCACCAGTCAAAATTGCTGTTTGTCCAGCTTCTTTGCAGCATCTTTCCTACAGATACTGAAGAACAAATTTGCTTGCAGAGGTTCGAGCAGCCTAATGGAAGTGGGAGAAGGCAAACATGAATTTAGAGCATGACAGAATATTTCTTTGACCAAGGGGAAAAAAAAAAGAGTAGGAGAACTTTCTCTCAAAACAGTTGGAATTTTTTAAATCAAAACTAATAGAAAAATGGGAAAACTTTCCATAATAGTTCCCATTTAAAAACACACACACAAATATTCTAGTGGATTTTTGAACAATTTCCATCTTAAAGATTAAAAAGTATTATCGGAATATTGTTTATAACAAGACTAGGAAATATATAGAAGGATCTTAATGAAGAGATACTATTTATGTAAAACTACTTAAAATATTTCTCTTTTTGAAGCAAGTAAGTTTTTGATGACAGTCTTTGGACTTGTTCTCAAATAAGCAAGAAGTTGTTCAATAGTTTATATTTGTGAAAAAAGCCCTTAAAGTACAGGAACTTATAAATTTTGCTGAGACATGACACAAACCATAATGTGCAAGCATCTTGACATGTACACAAAACACCTGATCCACACCAGATTTGGAAGGCTTGCCACAGACAGCGGTGTCTCTTGCAACACTTCCACCCCCAGCTATTTTACCAGAAGTAATACTCTGGTTGTATGCCTAATGCAATCTTTTCCCTAGGGTATAACATCCCATATTTAAATGCACAGTTTTGATCATTCTCCTTATATAATATTAATGTGCCTTGGTTATTTTGATCAAAGTCTTTCTATCTTTCAACTTCTGCTGCCCCTCTGCTTACCTGGGCCTCATGGATATCTATTCAATTGCTTTTGCAGTTATATCTCTGGACCGTTGGATTTCTGTTCCTTCCTCTTTATTGCAGGGACTAGAGAGCCTGGGAAGTCAGCTACCAAGGAACAGACAGGGAATTATAGGTAGAGGAGAGACAAAAATGGATCAGATATCGCTGAGGAGGCAGAAGTATGAATAAGAATGCAGACTTTCAGGACAGTGGTGCTCCCTCCTTCTCTCCTGTGAAAATGGAACTTGGTCTGTTTTGATCTGTCCTTCCTTACGAAGTATCTAATGGCTCCAGAGCACATCTTCTCTTTCGTTTCTGGGCCTTTGCCTGGAAAGAAAGAGTCGAGTCCTGAAGCTTAAGCTGCATGGGAGAGTGCATGAGAATATGGAACAGTGGAAGGGGAGCTTGAATCATCTCTGCTGAAGTGAATGGTAGAACTGAGACCATTCTTTAAATTCACTGTATCTTTTGTGACTGACTTCTGTTTTGTAAAAGATCTCCAGTTGGGGTAGCCGAAAGCACTCCAGAGCTGTTTGGAAACACATGGAAAACTTCATCAGCGTGCATTCTTGTGCCTGATAGTTCACAAATGGATCCGTGTGATATTCATCTGCAGACAGGTGGGCAGTGAAGGTCAATTGTTATTGACAAATGCATTTCTACTTATTATACCTGTGCCGGTTTTCCTAGTTGGATCAGGTAAAGTAATAACCAGTCCTGCCCACTGAAAAATTAATACTTACAGGTGGCATCTGTTGAGTTCAATCCCCTAACAAATTACATAGTGTATTGTTTAGCTTGCAGAGGCACTTGAAATACCCCCTTTTTATTTCTGGTTTGCTATTACAATGTGTTAATTTAGACATGCATTAAAGATTGGTAGTATGTCTAGTATTGGTGATGCTGCTAGTTAAGATGGAGACTCAAAAGTGTTGCAGTGGTCAGTTTTGAAAATACGGAAAAAATGAAACATTTAGATTAGTTGTCTGCTGTGGAGCAGAATGAGTAGGAGAAAGATACTTATGCGCTGCCAGCCTTTAGATTCAGCTGAAAGGGTCCAGTTGGGGAAAGATGCTAGTGGCTGATGCTATGAGGACCACAGATGGTCAATAAGACATCCTTTAATAACGATGAACTTTGTAGATCATCAGTTATATCCATTTCACAGTTCCTACCACTTCTTGTCTTGGACTTTACACGCTTTTAGGCAAGATACAGAGGTAAAATACCAATTAAGGTTTTACCTGTAATTTCAGCAGTGCTAGGAAATCATCACATCTCCTGCTACAACATCATCCTGCCTTTTGAGTATTTATACAATGTGCAGCACTAAGAAGCTGCATTCTTTGGTAATGGGTTTGGACATGAATGTAAAAAAAAAAAGTGGCCTGTACAGGAAGTCAGGAATTCTGGAAAAGAAACTTTGAAGTCCTAGTTTATGCATCTCTCTTATTTTGTGGGAAATATAAATTTATCTCTTTCTGGATATGCTAATACAGCATATTATTTCTTTTACCACTATTGCACAATTATTTAATGCATTCAGAATTAAGGTATTCAGATGAGTGCTGTGTTTGAAGCTGCTTACATAAATATTTGACACTGCTTTTGTTCTCCTGTGTGGTAGTGCTATCCCAAGCTAGCAGCTCTGGGAGTGGTTGCAGCCTTATGCAACTGAAACAGTGGGTAACAGATTATTCTTTAAAATACTCACCTACCTGAAGTAGTTACTGGGAATGACTTAAACTGGAGAGGTATGTAATCCTGTGCGTTTAAGAAAGGCAGTGGGTAGTGTGTAGCATCTGGTGCCTAACCCACATCCATCAGTTTAAAGACAAGAGACTGTATGTAGGCACTGTCTGCATATTGTAAAGTCTTCTCAATACCTTAAAATAATTCCCAGAACAAGTTCAAAACTATGAGCAGCTAACTTCTTTTCTGTCTTTCCATACAGTCGTATAGATATGAAAGATAGAAAGATATATATGGCAATAGTATATAACTATGATCAGTTGCATTGTATAGAAGACACATTTTATTCCAAGTCTTTTTAAACTCCCTTACTGAAACAGTGTTTAATCTGTTATTCGTATAGCCTCTTATGCAGCGGAAGCTTGTAGCATCCTTACAAAAGAACTTTTTGCTCCATGCTACCCCTATTTGAGTCCTGTTCCCTATTTTGAGCAGTGCAGAAGGGACACTTGCAGATGTGGACAGATTTGTTTTTGCTCTGCTCTGGCCCATTATGCTCATCATTGCCGAAGATTTGGAGTTGTAATAGATTTCAGAGGAGGTGTCCCAGACTGCGGTGAGTTGCCTTAAATAATTACTGTTTGAGGACTTTAGAATGACAATCAGAAAATAAAATTAAATTAATATAATCTTTTAAATGAGAAGAGGATTAATTCTAGCACAATCTTTTGTGTACAGGACAAGGTTCTTCTTCTGTCAAGACAGAATTAGTACCAGTGGTTTTAGAGGATTGTTGCTTTATAGTTAGCTTTCTTTAGTTCTTTTGACTTAAGAAACAACGCAAAGATTTTTGGAAGTAATTGGAGGGCTTCAAACATACAGAATGAAAAATATGTCTATATCTTGTATATGGCTTTGAATATCTCATACCCATGTTGATGATATTCATGAGCTGTGTAAATAGATTTGTTCTTTTCCTTGTAGATGTTGGGTTTATCTAATTCTTTAAATGAATGACATGAAAAATGATGGTGATGTATTTAGCAGTTTTAACTGGATTATTGTCGACTTCTGCTGTCTGACAATCTCTATTAGCGTATTCTCTTAATGACAGTGACACTGAAATACACAGAGTGCAGAAATAAGTATAGAGAATTGGTATTTTTGATATTTAATTTAAAACGAATGGAAGAATATAGATAGTGTAGAGATAACAGATGTCACCTTTGGCTATCTGCTCTATAAAGCCTCGCAAGTAGAGGAGTGGGATAAAATTATTAAATTCTTTAGTTTATATGAACTTTTAGTGATGCAAAAAATGATGAGGGCACTGCATGTCCTATCAACTACGTTTTTTAAGATGATAGAATTGGAAACCCTATAAAACAACGCTAAACTGACGCCCCTGATGTTTCAGTAGGTTGGCTCCGTAAACAAGGCTGAAAATCTTTTCTAAGGAACATTCAAGAATTTAACATCTGGTAGTTTTCATAACATCATGTAATTATCCATGTTGTAGTGCATGATAAAGAGAATTTTGGAAAGTTGGTCCAGCTTAAGTATCGCAAGCTGGAGTATCTGTATGTATATCTGAAAAGGCTGGCTTGCTTGCAGTCATTATGGCATGAATGGCTGTGTCCACTATGACTGAATGAATCATTCAAACCATTTAATTTTATTTTACTTTTTTAGAAGCAAGATTGGTTTTATTAGAATATATTTAAAAAATCATGCTTGTAGGGTTTAAAATAAGTGAACCTTTTTAGTATTTCAAGAACTTCAGATCTTTTTTTAAGTAGAGCTTTATAGGATATATAAAAAAGAAAACTTAAGATGGTATTGTGCAACATCTGCAAAGTACACCCATTTTATTTATTGCTTTTAATGTTTTCTTTGAGATGCTGTGTGTTTCCCAAAGCCCATGCACAAGAGCCAAGCATTTTCAGAGTTAGAGGAAAAAAGCTTCAACTGCTAGGTTTCCCCAGTGTAAACCTGGATTAACTGAGCAGACTTCATTGTACTTGTTATTACAGCAGACTTACATCTGTGTAGTTTACACAGTGTAGTGCCAAGGTAGCAATTTTAGTGGAATTCAGTATGATTGGGAATGAAAGAATAGAGATGTTTATCAGAAAACTGTTGGGAGGTACTTGAGTCTCTTGCACTGTAATTTGAGAGATTTGTTTCGTTTGGACAGCTCTTTCATGTGAAGATACAAAGGAGTACAGTACTTGTGTATCTACCTGTGGCAGAACCTGCCAAGCACTGTCTGTGCCAGAGACATGCAGCAGTGATTGTGTTGAAGGCTGTGCTTGTCCCTCTGGAATGTATTTGAATTCCAAGACTGAACGATGTGTACAGAGGTAGGTAAAGTTGCACTAGCCTAATGACTGGGTAGTCACACTCACTATTTTAGACCATTGCATTTGCAAGTCAGAGTGAAAAGCTAATAAACATGTAACCTTGTAGATATTATGCATCTGTAAACTTGGCAGGATCTTAGAATTATACAGAACCTGTATGTTGATCAAAAATAGCTTTTTTTTATAGTACTAACACTCATCCAACATCACTAAAGCTAGTTGTTACATATTGTCTGGGTTTTGGCATATGAGAGACAAAAGGTGTTTATTGCTGTGTAGAGGTTCTGCTTTGTTACTGATTTGGTTTGGAATGTGCTCAAGTTATATGGCAGTATTGAGATCAATTTCTTGTATTTAAAAACAAAACAAACAAACAAACACCCAAAAAAACACACAAACAAACAAAAAACCAAACCAAAACAAAAAACCCCAAACCACGAAAACACCAAAAAAACCAACACAAAACCACCAACCAACCAAAAAACATCACCAAAACCAACAAAGCAACCAATTGAACTTTGAACAGCAATTAAGTCAATGGGAATTTTTTTTCTTCTTTCAGTTTGAGTTAATGAGTTACATGTTTTTCCTCTGCTCCAGAAATGAATGCCCGTGTTATTTTCAAGGAATTGACTATACCCCTGGAGAAAATGTTATGACATCTTTGGGCAAATGGTAAGATACAAAACTGTTTTTTCACCTGGCTGAGTGGTGTCTCTTTTTTAAGAGCTCTGTCAAATCATTCTGGGTAGCCTGTTGGTTTTTTTTTGTTGTTGTTTTTGTGGTTGTTTTGGTTTTTTTTTTTAATGAAACATACAGAATAAACGTACATTGGTTTTCTGTGCAGGTTTGGACAGAGCTTCTTTAGAGCTTAGGTTTTCAGGGTGCTGTGCTTATCCAATATACTGAAGTGCAAAGTAGAGAGGAAAGCCGCTATAATTTTGTAGATCTGTATCAACATGGAGAGCTCCAGAAAACCCCAGACATTTCCTGACTGTCCATTCAAATCTGTTCAGCTAGACCTTCATTGCTATTCTCCTTCCCTATACTAGATTGTAAATCCATTTATGAAGCATAATTAAGAATCTGTCTTTCACTAGTATAGAATCAGTGTAAAAGAGCAATGTGGCTTTATCAACTAAGAAACAACACAAATTAACTATCAGCTGCAGCCAAAGGTAAATAAGCATCTCTGTTATTGTTCCTTACATTTAGCATTTGTTCTTGTCCTCTTGCTTTTCCATTTGCATCATTATAGTCATGGCATTAAAGAAGAAAACTTGTTAAACTATTCTGACCGCTGCCAGATGCATCCTTTTCAACAGTTAGTTCTGTCTGGAGGAGGTTAAATAGTGCAGACAAGAAGTTCTGTAAAAAACAAGCTTTCAGAATTCTTTTTCTTGAAGTAATGTTTGAGCTCTCACTGCCTGTATCAGTTGTAACGGCACTTAATTAAAAGCATTTTAATGGCACATTAATTAAATAATGTCTGTGATAGATCAATGTAATACTTAGATTTGTTGTAAAGGCCATATAAGAGATTAATATTGTCAGACACCTATTGCAATAGGGATACTTAGTAAACACACACACTCTCACTCCTGTTAGCAGCCTAGTGTCCATAAATACTGATCATTATAAATATATATCTTAATTGCCAAGTTAGCTCATCTTTACCGTAGGGCAGATTCCCAGGGGAGTACCAGGCAATCCATTCTGCAAAGTCTGGGGGCACTGTTGTCTGCTTTCATGGATATTTTTGTTCACAGAGCATGTGCCAGACAACACTGGCAGTCATGGGAAGGGGCTTCTCCTCGTAGATTCTTTTATTTGCTTCCTTTCATCCTCCTCCTCAAGGGTCTAATTTAGCTAATTATGCTAAGCTCTATGGTGGATATTTGGCTGAATGCACACTAATCATGTGATCATCCACAAATGCATTTTTTTAGAAATGACTACAGGTGAAAATCATCTTTCTGTTGATTTCAGTGGAGTTACTTGGAATCTGGTAGCTTATATTTCATGTGAATGTGTTAATTAAAATATATCTTCTGGTTTACAACTACTAGTCTTCAAGATAAAATAAGAGATCTGTATCTCCTATTTAGTCATGAATTTTGCTTGCTGTATTTTAACAAGGCTGTATACAGATCTGTTGAGAGGAAGGGCTTTCAAACATGAAGGTACAGACTGTCAGCTCCTCTGAATTACCTTGTGCTAAGCAATACATTAGGAATCATGTAAGACTATATGTGTGGATGAACTGGAAAAAAATACACAGATATATTGAGTTTTTATCTGTCACTGTGTGTTTATTAGAAACAATTATCTTTATTATGCACCGTCCGTCATTTTTCTTCTGAAGTGCTTCCTCTTTGGAACTTCCACTTTCAGAGTGGAATTTCTTCTCATGTTTGTCTATGGAGTAGCCTTTCTGCTCTGTTGTTTTCAACCAGTTCTTTAACATATTTTCATTTTGATACTGATGTTATGTCAGCATTTGAGTTGCCTCTCTATCAGTTCCCTTTGGTACTGCGTTGCCTGTCGGCTGAGTTATACTGTGAAGTCCTTGAGCTAGGACACTTTTTCTGCAGTGCTTTGGGGTACATATACACAACTCCAAACATGACAGCAGGGTGGCTGTAGCACATACAGAATTTGATTATGAATCTGCTGACTAGCAGCAGGTGTACTGGGGAAGTCTTTGCCATTGCAAAAGAGTGGGAGAATAGTGCTGGAGTTCATGGGCTCAGGTTCTGTAGTGAAACACAGGACCTGAAATGAAGCCAGTGCCGCTATGTTTTTTCTCCTGACAATGAGTTGCTATCAGATCTGCTACCATTTTATAACAGTACTAGACTATTTTGGCTGTAATTAGACAGGAGCAGACAGTATTATGTTGCTCAGTGCTTCCCTGCATACAGTATCTTGTTAGGGTTGAGTTTTATGCAGTTTGCTTGTTTCTTTGCTGAGCTGTGTCATGTAGGGGAAACATGTTGTGTCTGTTCCTGTCTGTGTAATATTTTGCATATGTGAATGGGTATACATGCTACAAGCTTTATGATACACTAACTTCAAATTTTTATTTTGAATCTTGATTAACATTGAGTTGTTTGAATTTTTTTAGGTTCTGATTATCAACTGTAGTTCCAGTTGGTTCTGATAATAGTCACAGTATGTTAATATTCCAGATTCTTATCATATTGCTGAAGCAAAATTACTTTGAAACAGCACAAGGATAGAAATTAACAACTGTATCACTGTTTCCTCCTGTGAGCTAACACTGAAATAATTGAAACATTCATTTTATTATAAATGAGACAGAAAATTCATGCTATTGTGAGATGTTTCCAGATGGATAGTTTGTTCATGATCCACGTTAGGACCAGTTGAGAAAGAGTTATCAATCTACTGTTACTATGTTTTGCTTGGGGAAAAGTCACTCCAGTTCAGTACAAAAAATGGTTGCAGTCACAATAGCTTGTGATTGTATTATATTCAACATTGGGGTTTTATCTTCCACTTTGGGATAACTTAAGAACTGTTGGTATCATCAAGATTTTCACATAAACTAATAGCTTGCTTTTCAGCAGAGTTCTAAGCTGATGGTGAGGAAAATGAAGCATTTATAATAGTGTTAAGAATGTTCATATAAGAGTACATACCCAGGGCTTGCTCAAACATATATTATGTGTGTTTAGGGTTTGGTTTTGTTATGCTGCTATAGCTCATTGCATTTTTGTTTTAGATGGTGATGATTCTGTTATGTACAGGGCTTAGTTTATTCTTACCGCACTGATGTCTTTGGGAGCAGTATAGTGGTGTATTCCTGTATGTATTTTTATGTCAGCACAGGCATTTTAACTCATGGTAACGTTATGCAGAAAGCAAAAGTTTGAAGTGTAATTAATATTGTTTATGCGTTAAGGCAATGCATGCTTTATCCACAGTTCTACTGTTCAATGCAAACGTTTATATATATTATATACATTTATATATTTATATACAGTTATTTTGTATTGATTCATACTGCATGCTTCATTGTTAAACAGAAAACATTAATATTTTAAATCTTCCTGGCTCTCATTTCATCTTCATGTATTCTTATTGCAGCCATTGCAGGGATGGAATAATGAATTGTGATAACAACATAATAGGTGAGTGAAGAGAGAGAGTGAAAATATACTTCAAGTCCAATGAATATGTATCCTCTAGTCTCTGTGGAACCCCTTATCTGTAGTAGAAGATATGCAATATCTTCATCTTCATCATGTACAGATGAATAAGTTGCAGAAGGGAATTCATAATTTAGGAATTATGTATTTGTGTGATTGAAACAAAGGCTTGTGCAAAGCAGCAGCATAACTGTCCAAAATACTATGAAATCTGAGCAACTTTTTTTTCCTCAGTGCTTTAAAATACTAATTTTTTTAGATTGCTAATGTAAATAAGCCTAGCTGCATGAGAAACAGCGGAACTTCTGTAGGACAAACAAAGGTTAACTTTGCCCCATAAAGCATGGTTGTAGGAACTGAACACTGGCAGCAATTTTTCACAGATATTTTTTCTTTCCCTCCACAAACCCTAAGTAAGTGAAATATGAAAAAATATTTCTTTTGTCATACTTAAGCAAAAGAATGTAACAATTGCGTTTTCTATTACAGTATATTTTGTATGTCATTAAGTATTATCGTCCATGCTCTTGTTGTGATGCTCCTTTTACTTCAGTGAGAAAGACTTTTATTTAAGGTTTCAGTTCTAGAATTGCCAACTCTTTGGCCTTTAGCAGAAATGTGTTCCCCATGCACTTGAAAGTAGTGGTTGTACTGATTTGACAATTATCCAGAACCTCTCTTCCTTATAAATAAATAAACAAATCCCAGCAACTAACCAAAAACACTTTAAAACACTGCCACTACTTCGGTCATTTCTGTTGCATATACACAGTCTCCTCAGTGCAACCCAAAAGCAATTGTGCAATAGAGTTGTTTTGTTCATAGTCAGTGGCTCCAGCGTGGAAAGTCACATCTAGCTCTCAAACCTTTTTTTGATATTTTTTGCTTTGTGTTGATTTCTGTTTCTCTGTTGGTAGTACTTTACATTTCTGTTTTGGAAAGCTGATTCCTGACTAACTGTTTAGAAAGTCATGTTCCTTACTAAACAAATATATTCATTTCAGTATTTTGTATGAGATTTATAAGGGTTCTATGAAGTTAAGTACGCTCAGGAGAGACAGGCAATCGGATGTTACTGGTGTTACTGGACGTTACACTTGTGTGTCACATATTCTCAATCTAAATCTATTGCACACATTTATGGAATACAGAATTTCAGGTGTGAAGACTAATGTGTTCGTGATTTTTTTCCCCCAGCACACAGCTGCCCAGTTGGACAGATTTATGTTAACTGCAGTAATCCACAAGTTGATCCTGAACTCAGCAGAGAGAGAACTTGTGAGAATCAGCTGCTAAACCTCACTTTCTCAGCACGCCTTCCTTGTGTTTCAGGTTGTGTCTGCCCACTGGGGTGAGTACAGACAGATTTGCATCTTTTGGTGCACAAACGTAGATGACTGCCTTCAGTAGCATTGAGTAATTAATTCTGCTGAGGACATGCCACATTTCTACTTGGAGAATTTGAGATGTCAAGGGGGTGAGCATCCAGCTTGTGAAGGCTTACCACACAACGATATGGGCCGCTGAAGGCATAAGAAATGGTAAACCAAGAGACAGGTGGAGCCAAAGGTCTAATACCTCTCAATAATAAAAACAAAATAACAGGAATGTAGAAAGCGCATTGAAATAATTTGATCCAATCCCTGTACTACAGCAGAGTCGTGTTTACCTAGATAAGTTTTTTCAGATACCTAACCTCTTATTTGAACATTTCACTGAGGGAGGCATGTTTCTTCATTCCTAGGCATTATTTTCAGTATTCCCTCCCTCAGAAGGGTATTTTAAGTCTCAGGGATTTATGCTGCAAATGTGCAGATGAGCTGTTGTCATGTTTTAGAATCAAGTACTGTATTGCTGAGAGATTTATGAATATAAAAATAGTAATTATGTGTTTAAGTTATGTTGGTTTTGACGGGATTTAGTCTCTTAAGCACATAGCTTGAAGTTTCTGAGTATTGTCACTCTAAAATGACTGTTTATGCCTCGAGAGCCTCCTCAAAACGAAGAGTAAAAGCCAGATCCTCAGTCGAATTGGGTTGAAATAACTCAGTTGAAGTCTGTGGACTCATTTATGTGTAGATTTTTCTGTGTCATGGTAAAAGATTGCTACTCAGACTTCAGGTTTTTACCTTAACATTCAGAAGCATGAAATGTCAAACTGTTCACATGAAATGGAACCTGTAATTGGTCCAACTCGCAATATGATACCATGGTGAAAAAGTGCAGTCCTAAGGTAGATCTTGAAATTAACTGGAGGCTGACATTTTCACAGTTGCGAAAACTCATCCTGTTCGACCTGGCTGATAGCCTTCAAAGCAATGGCTATCTTCAGCAGCATGGTGTGGCAAAAACCAAGAGGCCCTCCAGCCTCTAAATATGAATAATAAATACAAATTCTGAGCATTATGTCGATAGCTTGCAATACATATTGCCCCAAATGCAAATAGTAATTATTTCTACTACTTCTGTTACTACTTCATAGTTTTACCTACCTACTAGATCTTCCACATTTTTTCCCTTCTATGGTTTTTTCCCCTCTATAAGCTATGTTAATTAAACCACCCCCCCATCTACCCCAAAACAAAAGAAAACCCACAAAGAGCTGAGATCTCATTTCACCAACTTTACAGCCATGGATTTCTGTAGATGTGGCTTGTGGTTGACGCTTCACAGAATGGAAAAAGTTAACTGGGATTTTAATTTTCTTGGTACCAAAGTATATGCAAATTTTTTTCTGGATTCTAAACATTCAATGTTGGCACACTGAGTTATAGTCATTCAGACATCACGGACATATGTGGGACCAGGTTTAGATGCTAGTGTTCCAATATCCACCCTAGTTTCTCTCTTGAACAAGTGATGTGGAGTTACGTGGCATTTCCAGGCTGGACGCAACGTTCTCTAGTGTGGTAGGACAAGACGCCGCCTCTGCAGACAATTATTACCATCTATGATGGAGAATACTCTCTTTTGTGCTGAACCTGGACTCTACTAAATTTGGACCTATTTACCCTAATAAGAATTTTTAGGTCTGTTTCTTTTTTCATCACTTATTGCTCTCATAAAATAGAGCTATGAAAAGATAGTAAACTGAAAGCTGTAATATCCTGTAATTGTAATGAACTTTTGTAATTAAGAAAGGAATATCATGCTAGGTTTTTCCTCCAAAAATTTCTAAATTATCACTGTATTTCTGAAGTGGTGTACTGTATCAAATGATGTGTAAGGAGCTTAAACATATTCTTGGAAGGTTTTCTTAAAAAAAGAAAACGCATCACTTTCTAATTTGCACAAAGAAAACAGTGAATTTTGTCATCTTATAAATGTGTCTATGGGCAAGCAAACCTAATAATGGGGGAAGAATGCAATTTGGTTTCAAATATTTTCAGAAAACTAACTTTTATTAGAAGTAATTACATCGATTGTGTCATGTCTTACAATATGTCTCCTTAGATGAATTCATAGTCCTGTCTCCTGTCCTTTTGGTATGTGTTAGTATCCTTTTTCAAAAGACCTACTGCTCCTCAGTTTAAGTAAAGCTCAGAATTTATTGTTGTTAGCATGAAAATAAAAGTAGTGTTCTGTTCAAACCTCTCTTCTGGATGGCCCTGCCCCTTCTATCATGCTAAGTATTTTAATTTTTTCTTTTTTTCTGGTTTAGGCAGGGCTTTGGAGAGGTCTGTCAGGAAGATTTACTGTGTTCTGGGTAAATAAGAATTACTCTCCCTGGGGATACCATCATGGCTATGCACTCTACTGTTTCCTCAGGAAAATACAATTCTGTTACAAAAACTGCATCAACATTCCTGTATTTGGGTGCTTCAGGAGCTGATATTTGTCCACACTGGGTTTTATGCTGATTTCTATTACTGATGGTTGTAGAATTACAGCATACTAAAGGTATTGGATTGAAGTTCACTTCCAAAGAACAAATGTACCTCCATTGCAGTGCCATAACAAGACAACCCAGTTCTTCTTTTCCATCCTCTTCTGCTCTGGAGACTTGCTACTCTTTGATATATTTCAGTGCTCCTTATTTCCTTTTGCAATACTTCCAAAACCCTCTTGGTCTTCTACTTTCTAGTTCACACTAGCTTCAAACAAATCGCTTATTTTTTTCTATGCTTGTATTCAATTCACAGTAAAACTTCACCAGTATCATTCAGATCAGTATCATTCAGATTCCTGAGCACCTTTTCGTATTACCTTCTGTTTTTCCACTTGTTTTTAAGAGAATCACTGAACTTTCTGTCATTTGGTTTGAAAGGAAGACTTCTGTTACATTTGGAGTTACTTTCTGAAATTCTTTTTACCAAAAATGCATTATCTATTTAAACTTGTACACTAAATCAGAAAAATTGCATACTAAAATACCATTAGTGTAGTTATGGAGTATTTAACTACTTCTGTGTTTCTTTGAGAGGAGTGGAGGATCTTGAATCCGTCAAGCCATCTTTTTTTGGTTTTGTTTTGCTTCATTTTTAATCTCCACTACAATTCAAGCAGGTACTTGGTCTGACTGTAAAAAAAAAAAAAAAAAAACTGATAATATTATTTAATGGTAATGATGAGTAAGTCCACTGAGCCACCACCTCTGGTTGAATCATTTTCCATGTTTAAAACTGCTTCAGCTATAGGACTTAGTGGTCTGGCACATAAGTTATCATCCTCTTTTGCTACAAATTAAGAATTCGGAGACCAGGAATATACTTTGACATGTATCTGCAAATACACATTAATTTCCCAAAAGCCTCTTTGGTCCCTGCTCTCTTTTTGTGTTCCTTCCCTACAGTACAAACCAGAAAAGAAAACATCTATGGGGAAAAAAAAGTGCTAATAAAAGTGTTCTTACTCTCGTACTTTCAGTCACTTTGCTTAATTCCCTTTCCTTAAGTATTTTTCTACTTAAAATGAGAGATGTCAGGACATATTCCCTCTCTTGCTTTGCTTTGATGTTGCAGCAAAACCCATACCCAGGTTTCGTGCAGCTCTGAGTATTACACTTGTGACTTGTGAGGTAATTTTGCCCTCTTCTGTCCACGCCAGTCATAGAAGGTGTGTGGAGGCAGGAGCTTCTTTTTACTCAAGGAGACTTCAGAGGAAGCGCAGGCAATGGATGAGCCAAATTTTCAGAGGCCTCTGTGGAAAAGGTTGCAGAATATGGGCATTTAGATGAATCCCTATCATTCTACTTCTCACTCTTGTTTTTCTTACTCACCCACCTTTGGTCTTTAAGCTGCTTCTGCTGTTTCTGTGAATTTTCTTTTTTAGGGCCTACTCTGCTTAGTACCAGTAGGATGCTGATGGAATGCAGGGGGGTTTCTCAATACAGGGTGAAACTGTAGAAGTGCAGGGGTCTGACTGTGTCTCAGCTGAAGCGTCAAAATCAGTTGTTAGACAGAAGGATACAGCAAGGATACTAAAAACCTTCAAGCATTCTGCAAAATGCCTGGTGCTTGGCAAATTTACTTAATATTTCTTTAATAATAAACTAGGGGGTGGAGGGTGGGGAAGAAGAGAGAGACTGCAAAAAGCTCCCTAAACAAGTAAGAAAACACTCAGCAGGGTTATAGTAACTCTCCCTGTCTGGACAGTGAGTGAACTATAATGAAGCCATTAGGTGCTACAGTAATGTTATCAACACCTGCTGTTTTTTAAAAATTTATTTATCCTGTTTTCTGGTTAGGTGGTGGTGGAATTCTGATATTAGAAATGTTACCTGCTGCTTATTTCATTCTTTTTGCCTCCCTTAAACTCTATTCCAGACTTTTGTGGGAAGATTTATGAAACCCTCAGAGAGCAGATTTATTGTTGGGGCAAAAGTGTTCGTGGATGCATAAATCAGTTGGCAGTAGCCTGTTGCCCAAGGGAGGGGAAAGAGCCAGGCAATACACAACCTGTTGAAAACTGCTTCAGTGGAGGCTGCGAGAGAGTTATTTTTTAGTGTTCTGGTCCAGATTTGTGGGCTTTGCAGAAGCAAAGAAGTGTTTGCTAACTCACAGGAGACACATTGCTTCTAATGATGCCTTTACCAAGACTATTTACATATTTACGTATATGTAAATGAACAAAGCTGTAGACAATAATGAGATAGTAATGAAACTGAATGTTCAGTATGGTGAAGTGTGATAGCTGTCATTGTATCTTTGCAGTTGGTTGTAGGTTGCACAGTAAGTATAGATGTCAAGAAAAATGTCTGATACTTCAAAGGGGAGCTGTGCAAGGCCTTTCTGTAGGGTATTTGTGGTGAATTCATAGATCATTGAAATATATCCATTTGCTTGGCTTTACAAGAGAGAAAGCTGTTATCACTTGTTTTAGCCAGGGCAATAACACAAGGAAAAAACTGCATTTAGTGTTACCTTGTCAGTGTGATGCTATTTGTGTCTGAATGTGCCCTGTTCAGTTCTGAGCAGCTTTAAACCAGTGGGAATTTCAGTCTCACAGTTGATTGTCTTCAAATGACCCAATACTTGAAATAAGCATGGATTACAAAGAACACTTCACATACCCTGGGGGAAAATTACAGTTTTTCAGTTTAATAGGGGAGGGGTTTTATGATGTCTGCATATTGCCATTAAGAAGAGCTACAGAGTTGTAAACTTCCATCTGATAAATAACATACTGAAGAAGAGCCTAAGTCATAGGACACAAATTACCAGTTCATTAATATGAGTAAATAAAATGTTCCATGATAAATGCAATGATGAAATCTTTCCTTTTGGATACCAGGGAAGCAGCACAGTGGCATCACCCTGTTTGTCACAGATGTGCCTCACACCTACGATCTCTTGTCCACGGTGCAGTGTCTTGCCCAAATTACAGTGCTAAACATCAGAAACGCCAAATCTGTTTTCTTCATAAAACTGTTAGGAACACATGAAAACCTGTCTAAAATTTGTCTTACTACAGAAAGGTACTGGAATTCTAAACAAACTTACCTTGAAAAAGAAGGATTATCAGCCCAACAGCACCATTTTAAGAGACACTTTATTTCACAATACAAATAGATTTCAAAACTTAGCATTTAGAAACAAGGATAATTGCAGTTTGTGTGGTGCCTGTAAGAAATTCCTTTCGCTATGTAAATAGCATGTTAGTTGCTCCAGCTTCTTATGTTGTATCGAACAGGATCCTGTACAGGAACAGATACAGAACCCAAAACAAGTTAGAGTTACAGCAGTTAGAGTGAAAGACACTGCTGTAGCTTATCAAGAGTTTACGTTTCACAATTTTCATTTGGCAGATTGATTTGTTATCAAAGGTGGTGTTCTGTTATTGGACCTTTATGTCCTATACTGATATCTGTTTGCCTATCCAGTAACATTACAATATTTTTTTTAAAAATGAATCAATTCTTGGAAGAAATACAACTTTCTTGGGCTCAGTGGAAAGATAGCTTTTTAAATAAAATCATTCAATATTTCTGGTATATTTCCTGAGATTTATGTGTAGAAGCCATTTAAGATCTCTCTTTATCTAACTCTCATATTTCAGTTTTTCTGGATGTTATTAAAAGCCACAAATATTTTACTTTACAATGTAGACTAGTTGCTTTATTTTGTCTTGCTGGGCAAGAATTCCTCTGTTCTTTCTCTGCTAATGGAATCTTTTTCACAATTTTTTTGAATTTTCAGTTTTTATCTATTACTCTAGGAGTTATGATTATAAGCACAAATTTATTTAGAGTCTTGAACTGTAAATAGCTATTCATATGGCTATCTGTGTTATCATGAAAATCTCCTTTGAAGGCTCTGAGGATATTTCTGCCGATAAGGTTAAGTATATTTGTGATTGTTTGCATGAAGGTGCTAGTCATACAGAAATACGTACTCAATTAATTTTGTGCAAACAGGGTAGCTCTTTTGATGTTGATTAAATTATTCGCAGAGCAAGAGGTGTAACTACAGCTATAGGAAAACTGTGCAGCAAATGAAAGCTCTTTAAATCAGGTGAAGAAAAGAGGAGAACAAGAAGAAATCCTCATTTAAAAATTCTTAGAATAAATAAGTTACTGATTTTTGATAGTAAGAGCAGATACTACTAGAGCAAAGGGGTGTGATGGCTCTCGCATCTCTAGAAAGGTCTCTTGACTTTAGTTAATTTTAAGTTAATTGGCTGAGTTATAATTTGGTGAAATTTAGAGGAGGTCTGGAAAATTTTAGTTTCCCTGACCTGAAATTTGTACCTTAATGAATAAGTCTTCACAGGGTTAGTGGTTGAATGGCTAGTGCCCAAAGTACTAGCACTTACTAAAGGTAAAATATTCAAGTACCTGTAAAAGAAAATTACTAAATTAGTCATATATAATTATTAATAAAATTGTGCCTTTTCAATTTCAGAAGATTTTAAATATTATTTGTTTTTCAGTAATAATAATGCTAATAATTTAAAAGTTTAGGAAATTTTTTTTTTTAATTTAGATACCATGTGTACTTCTGCTGAATGTGTATTTTTGTTCTTTTTTTTGATAGGCTTGTTAAACATGGGGATGTGTGCTTGGAAGCAGATGAATGTCCATGTTCATGGAAAGGAAGGGAATACTTTCCAGGTGACAAAGTAATTTCTTCCTGTCATACATGGTAAGCAGACAACTGTTTAAGTGATTATTTCATTTTACTTGTTTATTTATGGGTTGATTATTCCTTCATGTTTCTTAATCATAAATTTCACACCAGATTCCGGTAATCATCTAATCTAATTTTGTATTTACGTTTCTTCAAAGAGCTATTAAAATGATTTTTTTTTTTAGGATTTGTTGTTTTAAGGAACTTGTACATAACAAAATAACAGCTATTTGGGAATTTAAAAAAAAAAAGAAGCTTGATTTAGAAAAATCGTTTTTCTGATTGTCAAGGTAATCTAAATTAATATTTCTTGGCCAGTGTTCCTAAGATACAGGTAAAATCCTTTGAATATTACGCCTGAGTGATATTTATTAAAGCTTTTTACTTACTCATTTTCATATTTAGCATTGAATCTGAGCAGTCTAAGGACCCAAAACGTAACCCTGTGGCCATAAGTATACACCCACTACAATGATAAATTAAGGGGAGTACTGAGCAACGTCATGTACTCAGCATAGTAGCAGTTAAATTGATTGCTAATTTTGCATTGTGTGGATAAGATAACTCATGAATCAATCGGCTTTTAAAGAAAGTGTTCTAATAGTCGAGGGTTGATAGGATCACTCAAATACACGCAGAAACCTATTCCTTTTACTAACCAGTGTCGTAAATGCAGCACTTTCTCTATAGCTATGTTACTCTGCGAAGTTTCCTTGAGCACTCTCACTACAACATGGTACGCTACCATTTCAGTAAGCTTCACAAGAGCTAAAATGTGAAAATATACCACATCTGCATGATCCTGAAACAAACTTGTTTCCTGATGGTCGCCTCCTCTTTTCTTCTCTGACCACTGTTGAATTGTTGCAAGCTGGCACTAAGCAGCACCATTTGTCTTACCAGAGCCTCAGAAAAATCAGCTGTACTGTCAAGCATCAAGATACTATGGTAGTGGTGTAGCCTGCAGCTTCTCAGCAGAACACTTCCTTCCTTTTGTCCCCTTCTTTTAGCTTACCAGGAACATTTAACTGGTGTCACCTGGTAAACTACTGCTCCTGGCCTGCACAGCTCAGTATAGCCTAGTGCGGTGAAGGCTTGTCCAGTCAGCACTAATCACTGCCTTGTCTGGATGTCGTTGCCCCCTCCAGCCTTGTGCTGACTGCCTACCTCTGCCTCTCGTCAGGTCCTCAGTATCTGCTCTAGAAGATATTTGTAGTCCTTTGGTCGACTGGTGAAGCGACTTACAAGCCATCTCCACTGGGCAGGCAGGTAAAGCGACCCGGGTTATTCACCCCCTTATTTCCAAAAGCCTCTCCAATTGGACCTGGTGTGGGATTGCTTACATCAGAGAGAACTATTATATCCCATCTAATCTGTGAGACTTCACCAAAGGCAGCAGCAGTGCAGGCAGAAAGAAACTGGATATTTAGCCTTCTCTCTTTTTTTCTGAGGCCAGGCCCATTAATTCATGTACAAATCCTTAAGGTGGTCATGGCTTTTCATGTCCACTGTCTTCCATGTCCAGAAGCAAAGACAGATTAAGTGATAATGGCTTTTTGGCAATCAGTTGTCCACTGACAGATGGGAAGTCTGCAACAAGCTCTGCTTGATACAAAGTGTAAAAAGTCTTTGAGACTGCTGTGTGTATGTAGGGGTGTATTTGTTAGTCAAGGGAAATGTGCATTTTTGCTCGTGCAAAGCGTGAGAATACTCCTGTGCAAACAAACCCACTTAGGCACTCATAGCAGTTATAATGACTTTAGTGTTATTTAGTGCACAGAAATATTGTGTGTTGATACTAAATATCATCTTATTCATATCTGATGTAGTATTAGCAACATAACTATTAATCTGATTTGTCTATTGAACAGTAAAATGGCAAATAAAATAATTTCTTAAATTGGCAAAACTACCACTGGAGTGTCAGGAACTTTTAACCCAAGTTCTGGGGTCTGGCTGAACTGCGGTTCTAGGTTTCCCAAGTTTGGTTTTCAGTGCAACTGCCTGATATTGTTTACGTGTGCTAGCAAGATTAAACACAAAAGATTATTACACTAACTGAAGGTATCAGAGCAGCATTTTGGTGCTGTGCTGTGCAAGGTAAGATGGGTAATGCAGTTAGCTGTGGTGGTTTGCTGTCATAAATTGAGACCATTGAGCAAATGCTGGTTAGTCTCTGCGGGCTGCTGAATTGGGACTTCTATGTTCTTAAACAAATACTTCTTGGAAATACTTTTTTTACAAAGCTAGCCGAAGTTTGGAAGACGCTAGTAGCTATGCTTTTCCAACTAGGACTCTCTAAATTCTGATAACTAAATGTTAGTTTCCTTAGTATGAAACAAGACTGGTGCAGGGGACTTGGAAGACATTGTGTACCTCTTAAGCCCTTCCTTCTGACTTAAATGTGTTAAGACTCCTGAGAAAGAAAGTATGCAAAGGAGCTCCCTATTCTTTACATGTTCAGAAATGTTTCTGCACAAACCTTTAACAGATCAGCATGTGGAGGAGAATTTGAATAGGCCAAGAGTAAAACTAAAACTTAATGTCTCACAGAGAGCATGGGAAACAGCACTTACTCTTTCAGTCCAGATATAATTTCTTCCATTTGCCTCTCCCTCCATCGGCTTGATTAGATTCTTGCCTTAGGTACTGCTTTGAGGTGACTAGAGTTATCTGGGTGACTCCTACTGCCATCTGCTTGTGCTTTGGTACAGCAAACACTTTTCACTTTTTTTCGTACTTTTAACTTATTTTAGCTATGTGCTTAGTGTATTTATATATGTAGTTATACAAAACACAAGCAGTGGGGTCAAATCAATGATGGGATAAGCGGAGTCTTGGAAAATCTGGAAAATGACTCCAGGTTGGTGCAAGTTACATGGTAAGGGAACAGAAGAAAGTATGGTGCTGCTAGTAATTGGAGCTGCCTAGATTTTCTAGACAATTGCTGCTCTTTTGAAAACAGTGGTGTTCTGACCCTGTGATATATGATAGCAATATGAACAGAAAGGGAAAAGTTATACGGACAAAAACTTCATACTGCTTGGTGCTTCAGCGTATGAGATGCCAATATACACTTATCAATACTTCCGTAAGTCAGATTAATACTTTAGTTGTAAAATGTGAAGCATTCATTTAATCAGGAAATTGAAAATTCAATATTTTTGAAAATAAAGTTAGATATGTGCCAAAATTATATCACACGTTGTATTTAGTTTAACCTATATTTATAAAACATACCTGTAGCAAAGCTATACCAGGGCACCAGCTCTGCTGTCTTTATCAAGGGAAGTTTTTAAGTGTCCAGGTGATTTAGAAACATAAAAAATAACATTTTAAAAATGACTTGTGGATATAGGAAATGAAATTCTATCCATTATTTATAAATCTTATGTCACTTTTGAAAATGTTATTTGGATTGCAAGAGGGTAATGCAGAAAGAGATATAGTATTCGGTGCTGCAAAGCCTTGCTGTTGGGCAGTTACAAAGCAAAGGTAATTCAGAAAGGTCTGAACAGTCACTTAGCGTATCTGTGATGAAAGAATTTTGATGCTTGAGGTGGCTATAGACAGAATTGAACTATTCTGGAAGCCCCTAAACTGTTAGGCTAGGGTTTGGGGATGGTGATACCGAGGCATCGGGGGGGGGGGGGGGGGGGGGGGCGGGAGGAAAGCCCAACAACCCAAAACACGGTTATTTTAAGGAACCTAAGCACCAAAATAGTGCTACTGAAATTTTTCCTTTGCACTTCTGTGAAATTGTCGTTCAAGCAGAGAGTGAATAAAGACTGTAGTAATAGGACACATTGCTTGTTGATTCTAAGATTGAGCTCATATAGAAACAAATGTTCTGTGAGAAGCTGAAAAAGAAAGCTTTATCCTTGCGGCACATTATTGATATGAGTTACTGGAGAATAAATTGTATTACTTCGGGTGGCATTTTTTGTTTTCTTGTTTCAACAAAAGAAATGCCCTTTTGGTGTCTATATATTCTGGAACCTATAAATTCTAACAGGAAGAAACACAGACTGTGTGAGTTCAATATGTATGTGTTTTTTTCAGAGAATCAATTTATATATGCTGCTTCCAGTTAACATTTCAAAATGTTTCCGTCCACAGTCGTCATACTTGCCTGTTTTTTTGCTTCTTAGTGCAATAGCTGTAATCATTTGTCCATGGTTACAGTTGAAATTACCGTTATTGGTCATACGTTTTTCAGCATTTGCCAGCATGGATCATTTCAATGCAGCTTCCATCCTTGCCCATCAATGTGTACTGCATATGGGGATCGGCATTACAGAACGTTTGATGGACTAACATTTGACTTTGTTGGAACTTGTAAGGTTTACCTAGTTAAGGTGAGACTTTTTTTGTAAAGCCTCTGTAAAACTGGATTTAAAAACTACCTGTTAAAAACTGTCCTTCTACTTATTTCCTATCTGTACATTTTGAATTCTACATACTGTTTTTTAAGCTTTGATGTTGCTTAGACTTTGATTCATACTTAACATAATAATTATACACTGAAGTTTCTGCTAATTGGACTATGTAACAATGTACATATTTATATTATATTTAAAAGTGTGCATTTCTTTTGTTTCTTCAGGGTATTTCTTCAACCAGTTTTTCTATTATTATAGAGAATATTAACTGCTTTAATACTGGAATCATTTGCAGAAAAAACATTTTCATTAATATTGGAAAATCTTTTTTAGTATTTGATGATGAAACTGGAAATCCAGTAAGTTTCAGTCTTTAATACTGATCAAAAGGTAGCATATGTACTTCTCTGGGTGTTTTTTCCTTTCGTTAGCAAAAACTTACTGTGCCACTTAAGTAGCAGAGGCATAAATATCTTTACTGTGAATGCTGATCATGTCTGGATTGGTCAATGGAAACCTTAAACAAAATCTTGTTTATATTTCACGAAAATGTTAGATGAGATGATCATAATTCTTTTGTTTAGACTTAATTCCTGTTTAGAGTCTTAGGAAGAATCCAGGTATTTTTAAGTCAGTGGAAGTTTTGCTATTAATTCCACTAGAACTAAGAGTTTAGTCTGGTCTGGAATGTATATGAGGAATATTCCTATACAGCTGTAAAAAATAATTTGCAGTCCCTCGTATATCCTCCGCAACCTTAATTTCATTTTTGTTTTGGCCAAACTGCAAACTCTATTGCTGTAAATATTTAGTGTATTTAGTAATTTTAGTATAAATAGTATTATTTACAATTTATAGACTGACTATACTAAGGAAGTTGTGTCTTTTTTTATGAGGTATTGTGTAAGTAAACCAGACATCTTAGTACATGCTACAAATAATTTGGAATCTGATTGTTATGGGGTGGAGAGAAGAATGCTTATGTAAATAAGATGGCCATCTCTGGACATATTTAGACAATTCCTTATTTCAAGAAGATGCTCCATGCATCTTTATACCTATCTATATTCAAAAAAAGCATGTGGCTAAGACCTTCTGAATGCAGTGATGTATAACTAAGTGAAAATCATAACCAGGAACCTTAAGACTAATTTTTTACCTGGCATATGAACCATTACATTTTAATCTTCACTCCAGTGGCCGTTACCCATCCTGTAAATTTTATATAAAATCACTCTTTAAAATAGGAAAATCATAAAAATACAACACAGTTCACAATCAAAATCCAGACCACTTTTGTTTAAGTATTTATCCCTGTGTGGCCTTCTGTCAGTTTTTGGACTTCTGTCTGAGAACCGTGTCGTTCATTTTGTTTAGGTGTTTCATTTCCTGTCAAGTGAACATTTTGTGAAGACATTACTTATATTATAAGCTGCCTTGTTTTATTTTGAACAGAGCTCATCTAGTTACATACACAAACTACAAAAAATACAGTTATGGAAAGCTGGATTTTTCACTGTTGTTCATTTTCCTGATGAGCACATCACCATTCTTTGGGATCAAAGAACAACAGTTCATGTACAGATGGGTCATCAGTGGCAGGTAAGTGGAAGTCAACACTTTTATTGCCATTTCTTTGAGGTATTTATGTAAGTCTTACGTAAGACGTTATCATTATTCAGAGAATAGGTAATGTGTCAGAAATCATGTAGGAACTCGGTGGCAGAGTCAAGGAAAGAAGCATTCAACTACCTTGTCAATTAAAATATTCATTCTCATTTGCTTTTTTTTTTCTCACTATTTACTGTCCAACTTCTGTAACAACAGAAACAAATATCTTTGAGGCAACATTCTCCTTCAGTACTCATTCCTTATATGACTGGAGCATGTGTTATTTTGCTGAAGCATAGAAAAACACATAGCTAGCAAACTGGTCACTTCTCTGAACAAAGGATCAGCTCCTTTCTCAAAGGCTTGGAGATTCTTATTTGAAAGGGAATAATATTGATGTCAAAATAGAATATTTCCCATAGCTTTATTATCACAAAGAGCTGAACTGTTTTGGCTGAAATTTAGCTGAAAAGGATCAAATCCTGACAAATTTATAACTAAGGAACTGGAGACAGGAACTTAAGAAGCAAGTTTTGAAAACAGTCGTGGCAGGTAGTGTTTTGTAACACGTGGAAATATGTTTTTTTTATATGTGTGTATATATATGTCTTTTTTCCCCAGGGTGAATTGACTGGATTATGTGGAAATTTTGATTTGAAGACAGTAAATGAATTGAGGACTCCAGATAATTTTGAATTAACAAACTCACAAGACTTTGGAAACAGCTGGACAGCTGTAGAGGTACATAGTAAAAAGGACGTGTTTGCTAGTAGATTTTTTTGCTGTTACATTATAAAATTTATCTGGAATGAAATCAGAAATTCATTCCTGGAAGTATCAATCAGGCAGCAACGCAAATGGCAATATCAATGGTTCTTATAGATATTATAATCCATTAAGGAGAAGAAAATAATCAAATTTATTTCTATATAGGGCTATAGAGTAAGAGAAAAATGCTGTACAATATTCTGAATCTACAAGTGTTTTTGAAGACGTTGTTTAAACAGTGAAGTAGTCATTTTTTTATGTAATGGAAGAATTGTGAGTTAGCTTTAGATTGTGTTGTCAGTTTAGCTGATCTTTCATAGCTGGGAAATATTTAACTGTGAAACCATAGCAATGGAAGGAAAAAATATTCTTTCCATATGCTGTAAAGTTAAAAATTGAACTTTTTTAACATCACATGTCTAGTGGTGTTCATAGAAATGTTCCTTCCTAGTAGTTGGAGTAAAAAGATCTGATTTCTGATACTTTTAATATATGTTGTCCGAGTGAACTTTGTTATTTATGTAAGCTAGACTATTCAGGGGTAAGGACTGCAGATTGGGACTGCATGGCAGCTCTGTTTAGACCTATATGTACATATGTGTTTTTCTGCTGCTCTCAGACAAATTAAACATTTCTTCAGATTGTGTACTTTTCCTTTTCTGCAGATTAGCATCCCCTTTTAATTCCATATCTTAGTCTGGCTTTAGTTTCATAAATGATGCATTTGTTTTGTGTTTTACATCTCTTTTTTTAAAAAACAAAACTATGCTTTCCAAGTTCAAACACAAAGTGGCTATGAAACAAGTTTCTCACCTTGATTTTGCTTTCTGGTTAAGTGTGTTGACAGCTCTGACATTCGAAATCCATGCAGTTTGAATCCCCTTAGAGAGCCATTTGCCAAGAAGGAATGTGGAATACTGTTAAGTGAAGCATTTGAAGCTTGCCATCCAGTGGTGAGTTGTGGTCACGTACAGAAAGATGTGAAAGTGAACATATCATTAGAGAGAAACTTTACCCTTCAACTCGCATCACTTTAAATCTTCATCTTGTCTTCCATAAGATAGTAATTTTGACTACTACAGCAAAAGAGAACACGAAGAAAGTCTAACCCATACCTATTCTTATTCTAAAATGTGAATGTTTAACTGGACCTATAAGGACTATCTGCACTTAGCTGACCTAGACAGTAAGCCACTTTGGCACCAATTTAGCATTCTACAATATGAGTAGTCCTATTAGTCCCCTTTGTAATTAATGCAGACAAAATTATACCCACTTTGTGTTATCTTTTTTTTTCATCCCAAGCACTATTTGCATAAGCATAACCACTTGTTTTATTTTGCTCAAATGTATTACATAGCACGCACATTTTTCAGTCATATTTAAATAAATTGTCAGTTTCTTGTAGGTAGTATCAGATGTGAAGAACTCATTCCTAGAAAAAAATATGTATATCTCCTCACTCAGGCAACCACCTAAGGAAATAAACGAGCCATACAACATGTTCTGACAGTCAACAGGCTCAGGTTTAGTTGGAGAATGAGGGGGGACTGATTTCCAGAGCTAGGTCTTATATAGAAAATGACATATCCCAAGATGTTCAGGTACTGACTGTGTGCATGGCTTAAAGAGTGTGTCAGAATCGTTCCTAGGAAGGAAGGAGATTTCATATGGAAGACAACCAGGAATCTTGCAGGGTTGCTCTATATATTATTTTGGAAGAAAGTGGAAGCTGATGTTAAAGTTGTATTAATGTAACGTTGGTTTATTCCACTGTATAAGGTAGGTAGCAACTAAGTTCCTCCTAAGTGTGTAAGTATTACTCAAGTGTAAATCCATGTAGAATGTGTAACAATTCAATAAGCAAATTAGCATTGACAGTTTTCTTTGAAATTTTGTCACTTAAGACTTCAAAATAATCACAATTTTACCTGTGAAATTGTTCTAATAATACAAAGAGAATGAATCACTCTTACAGGAAAAGAAGAGGTTTCCATCTACTTTATTTCTTACATTTTATGTATATCTAACCTTCTTAACACTTCTGAGAGTTATTGATTTGTGATCAGTTTAGAGAGAGTTTCTCTTATTTCATAAGCTTCTCTATAGTTTATTATGGTTTAAATATTACAAAACCATACAAAGCAGAAGCTTACATCAACATCTTAGTGTCCATGTTCTTAATGGGTCATTGACTTAATTGTGTTACGAAATACTGTACAAGATTTTATGATGTGTTCTAATAAATTGTTTTTCTTGTGTTTCAGGAAACATTTAAATTAAAATCTTTAATACTTCAAAGTCTTACATATTAAATTTTGAAAGAGTCATAGCTTTGTTGAGGTGATTGTTGCCAGTGTCTATATGAATATTTTTGACAAGTGATACTTCTATTTCCAGATTGACGTCACCTGGTTTTACTCAAACTGCTTGACAGATACATGTGGTTGTAACCAAGGAGGTGACTGTGAGTGTTTCTGTACAAGTGTATCAGCATATGCCCATCAGTGCTGCCAGCATGGAGTTGCTGTAGACTGGAGGTCCCCTAGAGTGTGTCGTAAGTTTACTTAACCTAGCATTGCCAGTGGCTGCCACTGTGTGCATTCATGAGACCCAGACCTGAAAAATCAATCACACTAAGTCACCTGGGGCCATGAATTGAATCACTAAGCCACAGTGGTAGGAAGAAGAGTGGGTGCCTCTCACTGCCCTCCGTGTTCGTTTTGGTCTAGCTGGATTACATACATGCTTCTTTCCATATTTGTGGGTGGTACTCTTTTATTTTTAATTGCTTTTCCTATGATGTGAAAGGAAGAGTCATGGGAAGTCTATATTAGGGTACAGTACGTGTCCCTCAAACCAAGGTTACAAAGTTAGCAGGTCAAGTAATTTCCATCTTCAGGAGGACTTCACTTCTTAATAGGGTCTAGGAAACCTAGCTACCTTACTACTGTCCCCAGAGCAAGTGTGAAATATAAAGGTCTTCTGGAGAAAAACAAGTAGGTTTTTAAGCAGGACTTTGTCATTACCTTAGTATTCCTATTCAACAATGCTTAGAAGTTGTAAAAAAATGTGAGTTCTAGTGCAAATGCCTAACAGGAGATAGTCATTTCCTCAAAGATGTGATAAAAATGGGCAAGACAGAAAGAATGGAAGGAAACAAGCATTTTTCTAACTTTGCAGTTGCACAGAGAGAGTATGCAGCTTGCTCAAAGTCGCACAGCAAATTTGCCATAGAGCGAGAGGGTTACTCCTAATTTTTTGTATAAATGGTATGTGTGTTTTAATGTGAGCGTGGAACGACAGCAAAGCTTAGTCTTAACCACTAGAGGTCACAAAAAGACAGCTGTAGGTATGTAAGCTTAGTATTTCCTGTTAGAAAATAATAGTTTATTTAAATCAGTGTAGTTTAATTTAGTATTTTATTTAAAGCAATAAAGTAAATATTTGGCAATAATTTTTTTAGATCTAACTTGGCCAAGCATTTGGCTTACCTCTTAATTGTAAAGGGTAATAGAAAACCTGTTTATCTGCAGAATGCCTGCAACTGCATTTCTTTTCTTTCTATTTTTTAGCTTATGATTGTGAATATTTCAACAAAGGTAAGTCCTAAACAAGCTGATAAAATGGCAATAGAATCTTCCGTTTCTTTATATAAGTCTTAGTACTTTGTATAAAAATAATTGTGTTAATGAAAACAGTTGCGAATGGTTATATTATTTAAATAGCCAAGATTCTGTTTTACTGGTTTATTTTGCTTTTTCAAAGGATTTTAATTTCATAACCTTTTTTTATTCCTGGACTTTCCCAAAAATACATGTTTAGCTCATTTTCTTTGCACTTACAGATCATGATTAAACAATTAAATCATTAAGTAATGAATAGACTATTCAACCCAATAGTACTAGTGGCACTGCTTGCTTAAGGCATACTGCAGTTCAAAACTCTACCCAGTGGGTCTATTAAACCAACGGTGATTTCCTGTGCAGCCTCCAGAGGGAGCTAGCTATTAAGATATTTCAACTTTTTGTGCCCAAATGGGGAATAACTCTCCATTTAGCTATGTCTGACCTAGCTTTAAGTTCCTGAGCAACAAGCATTGCCGCTGCATTAGAATGGCTCTCAGAGAGAGGTGCGAAACTTGTACAAGGTGCTAGAGTAAACCTTGAATCTGCACTGGATGCTGTACTGCTGTGTTAACACTGGAACCCATATTCAGATTATTTTAAAGTTATATTGCGAGTGTCTGCAAAGTTAGACGTGGTATGCATACAAGCACTGCAAGCCAGCCTGATGTGAGAAATGGTCAGGACTCCTGCTATTTATTCTATAACTCTTTTTATCAAGCTCGTGTAGAAGCCTGTTTATCCAGATGGTTTGTGATATTTTGGTCTTCTGTTAGACGTATTGCAGCAGCTCACCCCCAAAAAGATCTTGGAGAGGGACTGAGTTTAAATTAGAAGAGATTTGCACAATGTGTCAGGCCCAAACGGTATGGCCAAGAAATTTACATTTTCTGACATACCGACTGCTGAGAGGATTTTGAGTGGGGTCAAATTGCTAATGCAGTGGAATTTTATCTAAATCACTATTTAAGCCTTTAAATTAATTTAAATAAAGGCCAGTTGAATGTAAGAGGTGATTGCAGTTTTACATTTCCTTTTTGGTTTGTTTTGTTTTATAAATGAAATACAGTCTAATACTAGATAATCTTACTGCAGTTGTAACAGATTGAAAGTGCAGTGCCTCTAACATCTGTGATAGTAGTGAAGTGAAGTTAGATAACATATACTTTTGAAGTATGTTATTAGTTTTACTTGTTACTGAATTCTCACTGACAGAGCTCATCAGTATTAACATAAGATGTTTTAGAGCTGCCAATGGGGGGAAAATAATCTCTATGCTGAAGATTTTCTTCTCTACCTCAAATATAGTAGCATTCCCTGGAATTACTTCGTTTTGGAGGAAGGTTAAGAAACTGTCTTAGACCAGAGAGAGGTTTTCTCTATGTAACTTCGTCAGAGTGAAATAGTTCCAGTCCTACTAGAAGCAGGAGCAGAAGCCTTTTGTCTTTTGTAAGGGAAAATTCTCAGTTGGTAGCTGTGGTTTCTCAAGTTTTGGATGGGCCTGAGATATGACACTTAAACGAATAATAACATTTCCAGAACACCAGATGTTTTAAGTAATTTTTAAAATGTTTTTCAGCTGCCTGCACTGAAGGTAACCAGGTATCACTGTACATGTTTAGCTAGGCATGGGCTTGTGTCCTAACTGGCCACCTATTTATGCCATTAGAATCTAAAACTCTGGTTGTAGTGCAGCTTCCTTAGGATTTCAAAACTCTTAATAAATTTTAAGATTAGGGAGAAACAGAATATGAGGGCAGGCTGCAAATTGCAGTCCAAACTTTTAACCCGTTGGAACAGATTTTAAGGGTCAATGGTATTACTGCTACTATCAGCTGAGAAGTTCTGGGACACTTCTACCTTAGATGTATGCTTGCCATGTCCTGGCTTGTGGGTAAAATGGTAGTGAGTTGAATTGCTCAAGTGTCGTCTACAATGCCTGGTTTTAACAGAGAAGTTTACAAAAATAATTTCAAATAACATTTAAAAATAAACTTTAAAATACTTTTCTGCAATGAAATGGGAACTAAGTGAGGAGGTGTGACATTGTAAGTTTTGTGAAATGATAACTTCATATACTTTTGGCTTTTTTTACTTAAAGGTAAAATATGACCATTCTTTTGCTTATGGTGCTGATTTCTTCCTGTCTCACTTCCCAGTGGTTACGTTTGTATCTGTACTGTTCAAGGAGTTCTTCGATACGTGATGACAACAAACTTCTGAAAAATGCCTCATGCTTTGGACCCTAATAAAATAGGTTTTAAAGAATAGTAAGAAGTGTATAATCAGTTCAACCATAAAATAAACAATTTAGAGGGATCCCAGGGTGGTCTGTAGAACATTATTTACTTCTAAATCAAGTAACTGAGGAGTCAGCTAACTTTAATAAAGTGTCTATGAAACCAAAGTGCATGAGACAGAGGAAAAGGAGAAGCTAATCATGAATCTTGAAAATTGAAACTAGGTATTTTGGCAGTTTTCAGAACAGATATTTTCTAAAAGAATTTGGCTTTGTTTTGGTTGTCATTATAGTTTAGTGCATGGCACCTAGAGCTATTTTCAGAGTGGAGAGTTGTGTTTTTATTTATGTGCTGTATCATAATATTTAGAGCTCAAGCATTTGTGACACTTGACATGAAGGATAGTTCTGATTTTTCTTTTTTCTCAACAGCTCTGGGAAAGGGCCCATACAAACTGGTCAGCTATTTGGATGGAGAATTTGTAATGGCAGTGAAACTGGTGGATGGTGTTGTTTTCCCAGTGAGAGAAGAAGATATTGTTCCTGGACATTCAGTGAGCTTTATGCTAACTTCAGGACTTTATAAACCCAAAGCACATGGTAAAGTCACTGTAACCTCGAGGCTTAAATAAGGCAGAGGAAATTCTGCCCTTGAATACGAGCCTACATTTAAGAATAGACCTGGGTCAAAAAATACTTTCTTTATCTGGCAGCTGATTGTGCACCTTAATGTTGTCTGTCAAAATTTTCATTTGGTTAGTTTTAGTTAGATGATTGTAGCTTTATAAACAGATACTTCTAGTTGAAAAGCAACAGCCCCCTCCGCCCCAACCTTCAGAAGCACCAAACCAGTGTTGTAGCCCGGCGCTCCAGATATCTGTTGCTCCCTCCACCTTTCCTCTGGCAGAACTGGGACATGTGAAAGAATGGGAGAGAAATGATACAGGAAAAGTACTCCCTAATTCACTCGCTTTGCCACCATCGCTCATTGTCTGCCCACTTGTACAGAGATGCCCATTGGCACTAACCTGAGCTGTGTAAGGGCGTATACTGCAAATTTGTCTCCTTCAGGTCCCAACTTAAGTTTCCACTGAAGGAATGTGTTGCTTATTCAGTAGATGAAAGAAGTCTTGCACAGCTTCAGACAGATGGAGAAAGCTTACAAGAATATATTCAGCACTTTGTGACATTGATTAAATGCTAGAGTTGTCTGCATATGCAATTTTAATGCCCAGAGAGCACTTGAGTCTCAATACAGTTTTACTGCCCAGAGTCCTCTGATCAGCTTTTGCACAGCCTGAAGGTGGCTGTCTTTGTGTAATCAAAGAAGGGATATGGGTCAGTTGAAAAAATGACAAGTATTTGATTAGTAATAATGCTGTCTGCAGAACTGACACAGGAACTCATATAACAGAATATCCAGGGCCAGATTTCTTTTATTAGTCATAGTTTTGAGACATTTGGACATTGCGTTCAATTTAGGTTTGGAAAGGGAAGGTCAGTCCTACTGTTCTATTGCCATATAAAAATCTCTCGCTCAGAATTTAACCTGGCAAATGGAATTTGTGCCTTATACTCCAATTTGAGGGAGCATTTCATCATTTGGTCACAGAGGAGTCCATACAATCAATACGATATTTTTCATATCCATGTCTTCATTGATACATCTGTGTTCTTGGTTCTTTGGTACCTTAGAAAAATGGATGTGTTTCATCAGTTTCAGACAAATTGTAGACAATGGAAAGTTTTGGGCATTGATATACTAATTGGCTATGTGGCAGGTACTATAAATCACACTGACTGTTGTTACTTACCAAATAGGTACTTGCTACAGACAATTAATAAAAAGATATTCACAAGTGCCACTATGTTTTTCACATTAATTGAAGTTTTTATACTCAGAAAACACGTTGGTCTTCCAGAAGTGTTACACCAGAATGTGGTAGTCTATCTGTTTAACAGAGATCATTTGTTTTCTATGCATTCTTTTTTCAAGAAATGCCACGAAGACCTGGAGGGTTAGTTGATTTTACAGTAGTTTAGTGGCTGTTTTCAAGAGAAAGCAGAGTTTACAGCAAAATAGAATGAAGTAATTCTGTGAGCAACAGATGCCTGTAACAGGCTCAAGATCTGCCACTGTGCAATTGGTTGTTCAGGGGCTTGCTTGAATCAACAATACTGTTTTCAGGGTAAGGTATCACGTGGGTGCATTTGCCAGAAAACAGACTTTGCTGTTAACGTTCTTAGGGGAAGGGCTAGAGAGCTGACCACTTCGAAATTAAGACATAAAGCTGTAAGCTGAATGCAAAATACATTTTTGTAATTTATTTTTAATGAAAGGCTGAGCTTTTAAGCTATAAATTCCTGATGGCAAATGTTACTTGTAAAGCTAGTTAGATGAAGTTTACATTTTTATTAAATAAATGGCTTAGTGAAGGCTGTAAACTGCTTGACTGCGGGGCTAAATTCCTTTATCCTGGTGTGGGCAAATGTTTTAATCTGCTTGTATGCCTGTTGAAATCTGTAGGATATTTAGAAAACTAAATATCCATCAGAATCTAGCACTCTGAAATCCATGTAGAGTATATTTTCTTACAAGATTCAGGTTATTTTCACTGATAAGGCCAAAGTCAGTTTTCATTGCTCATGCTACTAAGATCAGTAGTGGTACATCAGAATGAGTTCATTTTATTATGCCTATATCAGCAAGTAAATGAGTTCTGTGTGGATTTTTTCAGATTCCAACTTGATTTCATTTGAAACAGCTGAGAGACCAAACTATTTTCTTCAGTTGGCCTCCAATAATACTCTTGTTCTTTCTAAATGGGAAAAAAGTGAAGAGTTTCACAACAGATCTACATATGTCATTCACAAGAATACATGGCTTTCAGGATACAGTTCCTTTGAGTCATTTGCAAAACCAGGATACTTCATCCACATTTCAGCCTCTTCAGTTGAGCTTTTGAAGTACCATCATTCAGAGGAGTTCAGACTGTCGACCCTTTTTAAACTTGCAGGTAGGTAATTAAAGTTGTATTTGATGAACAGCAGTTTGCTCCCTGTGAAAATACAGGGATTGATATTTTCAGAGGTGACGAGATTGCTTACTTCTCCCCTACATCACTGGGAGCTGTGAGTAATCTGTGACACGCAGGCTCAAGATCTTCTTCCCTGAGCTTTGTAGTGAGGATGAGATTCTGTTTTCTTGTCCAAAGCCATTAAATAGCCTAACACACAACTTTGCTATGTTTGCCAACTAGTTTTGGAAATACATAGCCTAATGTATAGTTTCTGGGCAATACTTGCTTTGTAGGTGGTAAGGAAATTCTTAAGGAGTAGAAAATTCATGCTGATGAATAATGGATTCACAAAGGGAATAGAAAATAACGCATCTCTAAGAGCTAAGGTCTGTGGATGATATTTTCTCCTCCTTTCCCGCTAATTGCTGCTAAGAGAGAGTTTTCGGCTTGCATTCTCACTGCAAGCTCTGTGGCCTCCTCAGAGGTCATGCCATCTAGTGCTAAGCACATTGCCTGTAGGTTACACCTCTCAAACCTTGTGTTTCCCCTGAAAAACACCTTGACCTTCATCCACGTACCCACTCACAGAGGCTTGGCCTTCTGGGATGTTATCCCCTAGTGTTTGAGGCACCATCAAAGTGGAGATATATGCCTTTTCTTGGGGATCTAGATGTCTGTTCCTCTACTGTTTCTTGGACAGCTACAGCTCTTGAATATACAATGTAGACTGCTGTGAGTGTGTTTCTGCCTACTTGAGAGATTCCCATTCCTGTAATAGTAGTCCAATTCCACTGGGACGTAAGGATCAGAAATATAGGAGATATTCATAGGACCGTTCAAAGGAGCTGGATCCAGAAGTTGCTCTTACAAGAACTGATGACAAAAAAACACACATAAAAAAATCACTAATAAATCAAGCTCTTTCTTTTTTAGATTAGTAAGAAAAATAAATAATAAAAATAACTGTTTTCACATATTCTTAAACACTTGGGAACCCTGTGCTGAAATAAAGATGGCCTTACAGGTCAAGAACAAGATGCAAGAAGTTATATTGGCCTGTAAAATAAAACAAAACAGATAATTCATGAAACCACCATTTGCTTTAGTGTCTGCTTCTCTGGGTACATCAGATACATCAAATGCATTCATATGACTTTATTTATGAACTTCAGCAACAACTACTACTTGCTGAAACCACTGGCCTTTGTGTGGTGTATAAAATTCCAAAATAAACAAGTGTTTATTTTTATGTTCTAAAGCTTTTTATTGTGCTGTAATTTCAAATGCATTAGTGATTCATTTATTGGGGCAGCAGAAGTATATTAACAGGTATTCTCGGCAATACCATTTTTTAAAATCAGTTCTCCATTCTCTGAAACTGAAATTTGTTTTACAAGCAGAGAAAGAAAATGAAATATGGTAACAAATGAAGCATGGCCTGGCCGTGTTTTACAGTGACCATGTTGAATCTCAGCACAGACAAATCTGAAGCAGGCACTGACTTCTATGACAGAAGAGGCCAACTGTATGCCTTGTGGAGCTTCATGTTATCAAAACATTGAATTAAAAGTGTTAATGGTGGCATTGTGAATCTGCCGATATTTTGCGGTGCATTATGCTGACAGCCTAATGCAGCTGTTGACTGGCACACTCCAACTTCAGAAAAAATGACAGATTTTGTCATTGCCAAGTGCCTGTTGCCTCTTGACAAATGCTTGTAATCACAGAGCTGTTGAGGTTTTTGAACAGCAGAATTATAGAGCTAATGCTATTACCAGGATGTTTGTACAGCATTTCAAGCAAGGAACTTTCTTTGGACGAAACAAAAATATCTCCTTAGTCTTTTATCTTTGACGGAGGAATGAAGAAGGTTAAAACATGTTCCAATTCTCAGTGGTCGTCCATTAACACAGAGCGGTATGTCTTTTCAAGTGTGAAGTCTTTACCCTCCAGTCATTATACCAAAAAATCCTATCTATGCCAATGGAAAACTAAAACAATTTACCTCAGCAAGTGGGATCAGATCAAATGATCAAGAGGCATTTCATTAATCACCACATCCGAGGGCTTGGGTTTCAGAGTTTTATAAGCAGAGAAACATAGGGCTCGAATCTTTCTCCAGTGTACTTTCACAAGGGCCAGCCTGCTGATGCAGGGTAATTACATGGTCTAAAAATACAGCAGCATTTGTTTAAGTTAATGGAAAAGTTACACCAGCTTCAGAGTGCAGAGGCAAAAGCGTATTGAGTTTCCTGCTGACTATTGTAAATGCTTTGCATATTAGATCAGAAACTCTTGAACCAGGAACAGCTATTCCTGCGGAATCAGAGGATAAATATCGGGAGCAGAATAATAGGCCCAGTAAATCCCTTTGGCCAGAAAGTTCCTCATGAGATTTCTTCGTGCTCTGTGACGCACATTCAAAAGGAAGAATTTTAAATGACCTGATCACCACAGCAATAGATACATGTTTGTTTAAAGTCAGCTGACGAGTCACTTTTTCCAGTTTCATAGCAATAAATATTGTCACATTGAAATACTTTGACTATAAATTGCGCAGATATGATGGGCTAACACTGCAAAGTATTTTCCATGAGAAGTCACTTCAGCTTTTAAATTGGGTTATTTTCATTATACTTAAATTTGTCTGCTGTCCTGTTCCCACAAACATTTGAGGGTTTGAATTGATAACTGAATTTGAATATCTAGAATATACTTACTCACAAGAAAATACATTTTGTATTCTATGCAGGAATTTTTACTGGCAATGGATTGGTGTGCATTCAGTCAAAAGAAAGAATACACTTAGTCTTACTAGATGGACAAGCACAGAGCTGTCATGTAAGAGCGATAAATTCACTTTTGAAATTGTTGGGAAATCAGTGGATGTAGGGAATTGATGATCTTTTTATGGATATAACTGCAGTTTTCTTATACTTTTTTGAAATGATGTGCTCAAGCTAGTTACCTTTTACCTTTCATAGAATTATCATATGCTTTACCTTTTTAAGATCACTGAGTTAATTTTATATATATTATAAAAATGTGACTTGCCCTATAGAAATTCTGCAGCAAAGTTCGTAATAATGTTAGTTATCTGCTCTAATAGCTAACTTGCTGTAAATATAAGGTCTATCTCAGAGAGAATTTTCAGCTAAAATGCAAATCTCAAGATGCACTAAGTATATGCACACTGCACAGAGCTATTTATCAATGCTTAAGTTTGATACAGGGCATTTTTGTTTGCTTTTAATGCTTGTATCTTAATTAACTGAAACATATTCAGAAACATAGTACAAAACTGAAAATTAAATTAATTTTAATGAAAAGCTTTTTTTTGCAAAAGCATCTTGCATCTTAAGTCAGATTTATACATGATATTGTTGACTATTTTAACTTCAAGTTACTCTTATCCATTTCCATCAGTAGAATTAATTTTCCGGAATGTCCTGTTTTACTTATAATGAGTTGCTCTTAAGTTTAATTTGAGCTCGTATGCTTTGTCAGTCCAAAAGATCATGACATGGGGCCTGTGACTGGATAATGCTGAGCAACTGCTGTTGTACCTGCAAATCCCGGGTATGTCACTGAACACATCTGCTCGGTAGCTCTTGGAATCAGACTGAGGTTACTGTAGAATTAGGATGTCTTTCCTAGTTATACAACAAACACAAACATTTGACCTCCCTTTTTTGACTGAATAAATAAGAGGAGATTAAATAGTTATGTTAACAAGGTTATATTCATCCAACATTGTAATAGTAAACTACAACAAAAGTATTTGAGAGGTAGATAATTATACTTTGCTCTCAGTGATGTTTTGACTGGGCACAAAGTTCAATTTTTCCAGTGATATTTGCTTACATTTCTCATCGCAGAAACTTAGAAGTCATGGGCAGAGTTTGTTAGTAGTTTGTGCGTGTTAAGTGGGTAGATAGGATTTCATGTTTCTAAACTTGTAACTGAGGAGATAGGCAATCTACGTTACTAAGCAGAGTTTTGCTGCCATTATAAATAGGACTAATTCTAAAGCAAATTTTGTTCCTATTAGATCTTTTGAAATCTTTGGGAAAAGTAGCAAAACAGAAAAAAGTGTCAGGTGAGAATGACAATCCAAATACTTCATTTTTTCCAATATTTTTAAAACCTTTGTTTTAAATACAACCTTTTATTAACATTAGAACATTTCAAATTTTAGGGTTTTTTTTTTAAGTAAATAGCCATTCTTGAGCATAGCTTGAAATTATTCATAGTATGCATATTCTGAGAACGGCAGATTTTGTCCCTATGAGGTAAAATCAGCATAGAAAAAAAAGGCAGGATGGACTTGTGAACAGTAGGAATTGTCAACACACAAAAAAGTGGCCCAGTTACTAAGAAAGGTTGTTGTGCCTCAACAGAACACCCCAGTCTGTCAGTGATAAAAAATTAAAATTCTTCATTAAATGGTAGCAACTGTTCTCTTTCCCACAGAATTATTTTTGAAAGCCACAAAGAATGAAAATCATAAGTCATAGGGAACAAAATGCTTCTCTGATGTCCAAGCAAGTGAGAAAACAATGGAATTGGAGAATATCCTTTAATGTATTGTCTTTGGCAACGCGTCTACCTGCATTCATACAAAAGATTTCTGCAGTACTGTAACACGTCAATATGCTCAGCTCCTGTTAGGTAAAAGAACTGTGGGCTCAGCTGGCATGTCAACTGGAGTGACTGTCATCTAGGGCATAATTCACCATTTTGTGAAGGATTTGCTGTGTCACTGAACAGAAGACAAATGCTGGTAGACTTCACCAGGAGACACATGGTTATTTTCAAATGCCATGACAAATCCTTTTGAGGAACACATGCCTGATATAAGAAGCTTGACTCATTGTCTGTAAACTGTGTATCATTCTTTTGTTGTGAGTGAACTGTACTGTTGCACAGTGTACAGTAAGCTCGTATTACTGGTTGCTGGAGGGGGAATTTAAGTATTAAAAAAATGGGAAGCATGTGGTGGTGGAGGTGGCTGATTAGCATCCTGGCTAGCATAAAGCATTCGTGCCATGACACTAGTGAAATCCAGAGTTTCTGAGCTGCGGTAGTTTCTGTCATGGGAATAGCATGTAGTAACAATAAAGCTGAGGTTGGTCTGGCATGGAAGTTAATGTCTAAAATCAATACAGAGAGTGAAAGGAGTATTTCTCTCAGTTTAGGGAGAGGTATGCTTGAATGGCTTTAAAGCACTTTGTTACTGCTTTTCCTTATACCCTAATGATTGTGGGTATTAGGATCATAGTTAATATCAGATGTACTAAAAAGAGGCAAAATTATTTATTATTTTAGTTAGGTATAGAGATACTTTATTTTTCTCTTGGCTTATCTTGAATTCACGTTAGTTCAGAACATGGCTCTGTGCCACTGTTTCTCCTCCCCTTCATTTTCTGTCTAATTTCTATTTAGTCTAAACTTTTTAAACAGGAACTGCATCTTGCTGTGTTTTTTTTTTTTTACAGTGGCTGGCACAGTCAATCCGCTAGGTCTTTGGGCTGCTTAGGCATTCCAGAAGTGGTGCTGCCAATAGCGAAAACTTTAAATATGATGAATGACTGAACTGACATTCTCCTAATGCTGGAAAGGCATTTTCCCATAATTCATAATAAAGCATAGATTTCACTATATCTCATGGGTTTACTGAGACATACTGAAAACTTTTGAGATACTGGAAATCAATTCATGCAATATATTCAACTCTTGCTGTGATGATTTGGTCAGTTCTTTTATGTAATTTACACACTAAAAAACCTAATACAGCTTGGCTTGGCATACTCAATTCTCTAAAATCCCTTGACTGGAAAATTAAATGTCCATCGGTTCTACAGCTCTTTGAAAACAATTTTTACAACCAGGTTAATGAATTCATCTGTTGTCCATACTTGTTTCTGTAGAAGTAGAGGCAAAATTTGCAGACAAGCATGACTTTGTTCATTCTTGACTGAAAGCGGTATTTGTGAACCACTCAACAAACGCTATGCGGTTATGTAGAAATTTGCCCTATTTCCTACCAAGGCATGCAACACCAGCAAACTCTGTGAACTATCTGGAGGAAAGCTTGAGGAAAATGTGGCAATCATTTCATGAAAGTCTAAGTTTATTTGGAGAATGGGAGATGGTATGTTAATCCCAGCACTTGAAAGTGTTAATTCACGATCACTGGTCTGCTAAATTGAGAAACTAATATTCTTCGTCAGGTTACAGTATGTATGCAAAGCTTCTGCCTTTATTGTGTTTGAAACTCCTTCTGTGATTAATGGTGAGGTTTGTGGCAAGAGTTAAAAGTTATGTATCTGTCTTCGTACTTAATGTAGGATTGTCTGAAAATGAGATTTCCTAGATTCCACTCGGATATACTGTTATTGCTGGTTACTACTACTGTTGGTGATTGCCTGTGCCAGCAGGTCTCTGATGTGTTCTGTCTTTTTGTCATATATCTTCTTCTTTTGTCCTTAAACCTTACCACTCTGATCTGTCAGTGCATACAAAACCCCATACATCAGTCAGCAAAATGTATGGACATAATTCCCTTCCTCCATTAGATTTAAGCAACTTAAGTTGGTTTCACTAGAAGGGGTCACAGAAGAATTCGGTGACTTGTACTTAGCTTTTTGTGGGAATGTAACTTTTATAAATGCATTTGTTACTGTTGTAAGAATCATGTTTTCAAAAGCAGTGACAAGTTACGTGCTTAGATAGAGTGACGTGTAAAAAGGATAACACTAGATGGCAACATACACACTCTTTTGTATGAGTTTGATTTATACCTTTGATTTAAGAGAATCATTTCTATTAAAAAAGAAAACATTAATAATGGCAGAGAGATAATTACCTCGTAAGTGCAAATGTCCCTGAATTGCAGGAAGAACAATTTCTTAGGATCTTCATGGAAAAATTGAATGTCTCCAAGAAGATGTAAAAGAGCTACTCTCTTTGTATCTCAGTCAAGCAAAGATCAGCAAAACTTAAAAGCAATAAGACTTCAAAAGACCAAAAATGGAAAGTTTTTCTAAGTAGTAAGCATTTTCTTTGTGGTCATTAATGTAAACATTGTTTAAGAGCAGCTGCTCTTCGTAGGCTCTGAACAGCATAGCTCTAAGATCAGGTTTACCAATCCAGAGGGGACCCATATGTCATGACGGTGGTCTTCTGTAGGCATAGGTGTTAGGGAAGTGTCACTGCCCTGCCCTGACTGCTACAGGAAGGAGCTGGGGTGGGCTGTCATAGTTCAGGGACTGAAATCCAGATGTATTGTGTAAGTCATGCAGGCGTTGGTAGAGCCACTGGGCTAATCTAGCATCATGCAGGAAACGGTTCTGCATGCAGGTGGGGCAGGGCTGTAGTGAAAAAGAAAGCATGATACTGCATTTGAACATGCAAGTGCGTGTCACCCACATGATGATTGCCACAAATTTGTTTCTCTCAGATTTTATACTCAGTCTATTTCCTCTTTACATTAATTTTGTAAAGTTCCTGCATAATTTAATAAGCACTGGAAGTATAGCTGATCCTTATTTCTGTTTATTCTCACTTTGAAGTTTAACTCTTCCTCTATCTGAATTTGCACTTTGGGTTTCAATTATGTGAATTTGAAGTCTTTCAATAAACGCTATCTGTGTAGATACTGTGAAGGCAGCTTGGGGTCTTGGTTTTTTTTGGTTTTTTTTGTTTGGTTGGTTTTTAATTTGCCTTAGTGTTGGATTATTGTTATTGTTTTGTCTGGTGAAGTATATGTTTTGAGTTAAATTTTGCTTGACTACATGTCTCATCTCATCTGAGTTGCTTTCTTCATTGTAGGAGCTGTTAGAATTTCAGATTCAAAATGTTTTGAGGTTTCAATTAATTTCTCTTGGAGTGGCTATCTTGTACTGCTTTTGAGATGATCAACTGTTAAGATATATTGCTTTACGGAGCCTAAATTGACATAATTTCTGATTACTTTATTTGGAATGGTGTTTGTTTTGGCTTTTAAAATACAATCGTATCATACAAGTTATGTACACCTTTGTGCTATATCAGCAAATTTTACACACAAAGTAAACAATTGTTATGATCATTATGTTATAAAGACTATCAGTGTATCCAATTGGTGCTTTTTATTTTAATAACAATAATGGTACTGAATCAACATAATCTTAATTTTGTATTTTGTTTGAATAACCAAACATATGGTTTCATTGTTGGTATAGTTTTTAAAACTTAAAAGCAACAGCTCTAACTTGCCTGGCTTTATTTTCAAGTGATTGTAATATGCAGTAAATGTGGCTAATTCAATGTCATGTTTTATATTACAAAGAGTAAAACAGGCTGCAGAGCCAGCACGCTTTAATATACTCTGCATAAACGTAAACTGTTTTTCTATTTTTTAAAGACCTTAGCCGTTCAGAGAATATTACCAATTTTATTTGTAGAGAATACAGGTAGAAACAGTAAGAGATTTAGAGCTGCGGTGAACTTAAAGCATGCCATATGCTATGGCATAGTCATATATAGTCATATATATCATATAGTCGTATATATCTCTGTGTGTTTCTAGAAATATATAAGAATAACAGATCTTTGGTTTTTTTCAGATGTCAAATTTAATTTTCTACCCCGTTCTGCATGTGAATGGCATTATGATGCCTGTACAAGCCCTTGTTTCAAGACATGCAGGGACCCTTTGGGAAAAAACTGTCAGGCAGTACCAAAGTAAGTATCTGCAGTTTTATGGAAAAATATGCAATTTGGATAATATACTTACGCAGCATAATAAGAATATGAGGGACCATAGGCTCAGTATAGCAGGACGGTGTTCTTGTATAAGGAGATAAGTGAAGGAGAAAAGAAATGGAATAAAACCTGCTGTGGCAGCTACATGAAAGTGACATTTCAGTTGTTAGGTAAGTATTGTCAGATTCTGGAATCACTAGTACATCTGTAACTTTCAAGCTGGGGGGGTATTACAGAGTATTAATAAAGAGAGGTGATTACGAGTTTGTTTCAAATAGTTGTGCCCCTACTTTTTCATTATGGCATTGCAACAGCCATATTTGTCCTTGCCTTTTCCTCCCAATTGGAATTTGTGCCAAGTCTTGTAAAACTGGCATTTGGATTTTGGTGTGTAAAAATGTTTGGCATTTCTTAAGCAATAGCATTCATTTGATGATTTCAATGAATATTGAACCTGTGACCGTTCATTTCAAAGGCTGAGTATTGCGGAGTTCATGCTTTAGCTTAGATCTGAGTGAAATTGGAAGCCATGGCAATGACATTTTGAGGGAGTAAACTGAGGTGATGACATTTAGATAGAACAAGACTGTCTACTTAAAAATACTTTATAAATAAATTCTGTTTTCCTAAAATGAAATGCTCAATCCAGAAGATACTGTTTGACTAATTGTTAATACTAATTGTTATTACTAATTGTTTTTCTTTTAGAGTGGAAGGATGCATCCCTGCCTGTCCTCTCAGTATGTTGCTGGATGAAATCACTCAGAGATGCGTGTATTTTGAAGACTGTATGTTTGAAAAATTATATATATTATTTATGATACTTAGCATATTCATTTCTTAGGCCTTTAGTCAAATTTTCAAATACTGGTGCTTAAATTTGTGTGACTATGACCTTAGTTATATGAACCTTGAGCTCACTAAACATACATTTTAGTTAAAATAATTTCACTCCTTAAAAATCCGAGACAAATTTTAAACTAAGAAAGATGTTCTTTCTTCATAAAACATTCCAGTAACATTAGATGTGGAGCAAATTATTTAATGAGTTTATTTTTTAATTTGTCTATTAATTTTAGAAGTTTAAAGGCAATTGAAAAGATCAGAGTTGTGTGAGTTAACATAACTTCCTTCTAGCTCTGCTATCTCCATGACTATAATTACTCATAAATTTCAGACTACTATTTACTTGTGTCTGATTTCAGGCATTGAACCTGCAGATGATAGTCCACCTTTGCCACCCAGCATTCAAACACCAGCAGTTTCACACATAACATCAAGTACAAGTTTGGCAGTGATCAGTGAAGTGGTAACTTCATTTCCTGTATCTGAAGCAAAGGACATGGAAACAACACTTGCTTCAAAACTGCAACTCACTGCAACTCCAGGGAAAACTGAATTTTCAGCTGTTACATCTAATACAACACTTCCAACCATAACTTCATCATCAAATATTTCTTCACAGTCAACAGAAATGACATCTGGGAGAAGCACTACAGCAATGTCCGGGACAACAAAATCTAATGTAAGCTTGTCTTCTCCTGTTGACATTTCTCCATTGTTTCTATCTACTGTCAGTTCAGAAACTTCCACTAAGATACAACCGATCAGTAGTGGTTCCACTAAACTATTGAGGGCTACAGAACCTCAGATAGTAACTGCTACACATGCAGTGACTACAAGCACAGAATCAGAAAGCAAACCAATTTCTACTTTTATTTTTACTGGGACACCACTTATACTTAAGACAACAGAAATGCCAGTCAAAACTAAAATAATGGAAATATCAGAAATAGCCACAAGAACACTTCCCACAAAAGAAGCACAGGTAAAACCAGAAGGACTTACAATATTTACACCCAGTTTATTTGAATCAATAACAGAAAAAACTACTGTGTATTTGCCCCAGTTTTCCACATCACCACCTCTGGGTACGCCTTCGTATACACCACCAGTAAACCTAACAGGAACTTCAGAAGGGACAAAAATAAGCATAGGACAGTCTTTTACCACAATAGCTGATGTTACAGTAACATCATTTTCTCCTGCGATCACTACTTTGTCTTTGTTAAAACCAGTGTCTTCAGCAACGACAAAAGCAGCAATTGTTTTAACTGAACAAAGCACGAAGACTACATTTTCACCAACACCCACACCACCTATTTCATTAGGAAAGGCAATTACAGAACCTCCTATTGAAATGGTTCAACACCTGACTGGTACTGCAGAGGTACCTTTCACTACAACTCTAGGTCCAAAGACAACAACTCTGCAAACTCAAGAGAGATCATCAGAAACAACTTTGTTATCATTTACAATTCATAAAAAGGAAACTCCCAAAACAACATCTCGTGTGGAGCAGACATCAAGTTCCTATTTCCCTCCATATTTGCTACATCCTAGTTCTACAACTGAAAAATCCGTCACTCTTTCTACAAAAAGACCTTCAGTGCCTGTTCCTACTCCTGCTTCTCCAGCTTCAGGTGAATTAAAAAAAACATTCAAAACTGTTTCAACTACAGGATATCCCTCATATATAGTTCTAAACACAACAGAGTTTCTAACTACATTATACACTAAATATCCTGTTCTGGCTGAGACTATCAGAGTGACACCTTTGTCCGTTGAGGTAACATCCAAAATAACATCCCCTCTTGAATTAGCAGCCAAGTCAACTTTGTTTTCTGGAAAAACATCTGCCGAAGACAAGTCAACTCTGGTTTCAAGTACAGTGAAGACAAGCACTTCAGCCTATTCAGGTAATGTTACCACATCAGGAATGAAAACCTCTATCTCATCAAAAGAAACCACCACAGTTCCTTTCGTAGCTACAGAAAGAGAGTCAGCTCAAAGAACATCCGTCACTGGATCTCTGCTTACTCTCTTTAGTGCAACTGAAACCACATTGTTGACAACACAGCCTGATAAATCACAAGTGGAAAGAATTACTAGCATCTCTACTAGAAAGCCATCTGCTTTCCCTTCTTCACCATCAAGTTCTCTAATCTCTTTAAACATTTCTCTTCCTTCACTACCCTCATATGGAAAAGAAGCATCACTGACAGCTCTCAGTCCCGTGCATACATCCCATGAAATGATCTCTTTATATCCAAGAACAACTGTAGCAAAATCTATCTTACCAACAGAAAAGACCTCTCCAGTCCTGACTTTCTCTACTATAACAGAACAATCAAGTCCAATAACGACAGTATCACATGACAAATCGTCAGGCACATTCTCCCCATCCTCTGAATTCAGCAGTCAGCTCATAACAACCAAAAAAGTAATGACAGCCAAAGAAAAATCAACTCTATCCCCTTCTGTTGTACTTCCAGTAACAAAGTCTTCTCACACTTTCTCTACCTCTCAGTATCTAGCAGATAAATTGGTTTCTTCACCTTCTTTAACACAAATGATACTGGAAGTAACAACGACACCAAAATATCCAGTAGAAACTAAAATAGTTTCTACAGCATTGAAACCTACAGTCCGAAGTATCACAGATACGGTAAAACTTACAGCAGCTACAGCTCAGCCATCCTTTCCTCTATCTTCAGTAGGCCCCTTCTCTTGGCAGACATCTTCAGGAGGTAAACTTTCAGTACAGACCACAAAGACCATGGCTATACCACATCTTTCTACTCAGAAGGCTATGGAACTTGGTCATCAGATTTCTGAGCCTTCGTTGACAAGCGAAAGCAGTACCCCAATCTACCAGTATCCTGCAGAAACTCTGATAAAATCCACTGGTCAGCCACAACATGACTTTAGCACAACTGAAGCTACAGTAGAATTGACTTCCTTATACCCCTTAATCACCTCACTACCTGAAGGCATTCATTCAAGTATATTGCCTTCCTCAGTGGGTCCTACACAAGTTATTTTGCCAACTGAAAGAGAGTTGCATTTAACTGATTCAGTCACGCAGCCATATGTATCAGGAACTTCTGTTTTGCAGTCTACAGTCCCAACTAGAACAACAGCTGACTTGATTTTTGGCACCAGAATTCTCCCTTCCTCACCAGAAGTGTTTGCGGCTTCCTCCTCTTTAGCAACGATTAAAAAAGAAGAATTTCCTTCATTTACCACACAAAAGGCAAGTACTGGTCTAAAATTCACATGGCAGACATCATTTACTGAATCACTTGATTCAAGTCAAACACTTGAAACAACTACAGCTTCACCAGAATCCAAGTCAACCTCTTCATTGGTTTTGTTACCAGAAAAAACAGAAATTCCCATAATGATGGGGAGTGGACCATCCACATCGGTGGGCAAAAGTGGTACAGAGAAAACTGCAGTGTTACCTAAGCAAGTCACGCTTTCAACCACTGCCTACAGTTCCACATTTCTAGCAAGTACAACATCATCAGCTATGGCCCGTTCATCAGCTGCAGCTTCAGCCTCTTCAATGATAAGCAGTACTGGGCAAAACATTAGTATTGTATCAGCAACTTCAGACAAAGCAGAAGCAGTAACAGAATCCATCACAAGCTCTGCGAAGCCCACCTATTTTTCTGTTACTTCAGAAGCAAAAGGAGCCATGCCCCTCGATACAGCAAAATCTGAAGAGCCAGAATTAACAACAGAAGTCCAAGCCATCCATATTCAAAGTGCTACCGTTACCCCCGAAACACCTCAGACATTTTACTCTCCATATTTCACAAATACAACTGCAGTTCCTTCTAATGTCAGTGTATCAGTACTGTCCACTAAACGTTCATCCTCTGAACCGAAACCTTTTTCTTCTATAGCTGCGTCATCGGTCAGTACTACTCAAACTTCAAAACTTGAAATATCATCTGAGGTGCAAACGCCTTCTGTGAGTACACTGCTAACGATACCTGACCATCCAAATGACACAACAGCTCCATCAGTTTCCTCATTTGCCTATTTATCTACCAAACCACTTTATGGCTTGACTACAACATTTTCTGATAGGTTGGCAACAGCTGAAGCTGTGTCAGGAGTCACAGCATCAGCTTTTATGCTGCCTAGAGAAAGAGCAACTCTTCAAACTTGTACAGTAAGTAACTATAAATATTTATCTGTTTGGTTTTGAATATGTCTTGGTTACTTTTACACACTGATAAAAAAAATTGTGAGCCATACTTTGATCTCTAGGGTTTAAAATATCTGTATCAAACAGGGACCGCTATTATTTTCTCAATTATATCTGTAACTTTGGATTATTTTATTGTGCATAACAGTTTTCTTAAGTGCTATAGTACACTGTGTTTTGGGTCTCAGTTTTCTAAGTGCGACTGTTACAAGAATGGTTTTTTGGCAAAATATGATGCTTCGTATTGTTCAATGGCAATTTTTTGTCACTTTGCCCTCCTTAAAGTACGTCTTTCCAGAGAACCCTGTTATTATTTCTACTTGTGCCCTTCCATGCTTTTCCTTCTCAACTTCTTTTAATGTGAAGTTAAAAATTCAATAATGCTGTTCTCTGCTTTACAACAGGACAGTAGTTTTAAACTGTCCTCAGAATGTGTCGCGAATGAGCGGTTTAGAGGCCGCTTAAAGAATCACCATCAAAGGTACTAGCAGAAAGTGATTTTAATAGAGATTTGTAAAAGCATGACTTAACAGAGTTCGATGGCAAGGTTCACTCTATTACTTACTACATGGATAAAGTATACAAAGTAAAATCATGTTAGAATTGAGTTGGAATGATTTATACAGAGACCGAGGACGAAAAAGGGTAAGGGCGACCCTCCCGTTGAGTCAGGAGGTTCAGAGAAGACCCCCTTGTTCTCTAAACTCCTGATGGAGCTTAGGTGCAGCTGGATCCAGTCTTAGTCTCAGGCTTGGACAATGGTTTATGTCTAAGGGATTATATGTATTTAGCAGCAGTCCTAAGGTTCATTCACAGTTTTAAGGTGATTACAAGATTTTAGCATCACTTAATCATTAACTGATTTAACCTTTACAAAGTAAGTTAGTAGAGTCTACCACAATTACGACAGTGACTTAATTACAGATTATGCTTACTATTAGTTCACACACACACACACACACACACACACAGAAATATATATAAATGTACAAAAGGTACCTGTTAAAAATTCCCCTCAAGTTCAGTGAAGAAATATTCATGTCAAATGTCTTGGCATTTCTCAGTGGGCGAGGGTTGAGCCTCGAGAAGTGAAGGGTTTCAGCCCAGGTCCCGTCATCAGCTTTTGGCAATGGTCCTCCAAATATCGCAGACTTGAGAGATTGTGAGCTCTGAGAGACATCCCATTGAGAGGGAGATGCTGCGGTCCAGGAGAGCTCAGAGGGTCTCCCTTAGGACCACCATTTGTAGGTTCGCAAGATGATTGGCTTTAGTCATCCGTAAATTTCCATCCTGGCCACAGTCCCAGGTGGTAGTTACTAAAAAATTCTCAAGGTTTCAGTGTTGTTCCACTTGAGCTATGACTCAGATAAGATGACACCTGGGCCAGGCAGTAGGAGTATGTTCCCAGCCTCCGCTATGCAGAATTTCTGATACAGTCAAGGAGCGCTCGACCGCCAGACTCAGTACACCAATACCAAGGTTTCACGGGAATTTCTGAGGTTAACAAGCGGCCCAGGAGCGGGGGAGGTGAATGCAGCACCACAGAATGGTCGGGTTTTCAGAGGTGCTCTTCACTTGTAGCTTCCATCAGTGTCACGGGGATTCATAAGTATTCTGTACCTGAAGAATGTGAGCCCTTTTTCTGACCAAATACTTTGCAATATTGTGATACTAGCTTGGTAAGAGTGGTAACCTGTGTCTTTTATTAAATATGCCTTAGCCAATCACAGAGAATGAGTGCATAAAACACATTTGCTTGGATGGACAACTGATCCAAGTTAATAAGTCGCAGAACTGCCCGTACAATACAACTCAACCCAGCTGTGGAGTTTTAGGATTTGCTACTCAAATGAATGGTGACAAATGCTGCCCAAAGTGGGAATGTGCATGTAAGTTTTAATTATGCAGTACTTTTGAAGTTAATTTAGGTAACAATTTAATGCAGGTATAAGAAGGCTATAGCATGGCTTCTATAGCATGGCATAGAAATAGAAGATGCATATTGTACAGGTTACTCATTATCTAATGCAATTTATAATTCTAGTTTTACATCCAGGGAAATGAAATCAAAATGCTCATTTAATGTAGGATATTCCTCTAACCCAGCTTTAGGTATCTGCAGTAGACATATCTAGGTCTGACTTAGACCCATCTTGTCTTCTGTCTAATCAGAGGACACCTAGTCAATATAGTCGGTGGATTTTTTGGTTCATCTTGTATGTACTTCAGGATGAGAAGATTCCCTAGACTCTGTTAAGTAGCTCTGCTAACAGTTTGGAGACTCTGGAAGCATAGCTGTACTGTAGTCACTCCCATCAATTACGTAGAATTTGGCAGGAAGAATCCAAATCTTAAAAAAATTCAAAGTAGTCCGTAAAAGCAAAGGAAGGATGCAGAGATAAGCAATGCAAATTTCTGCTTATGCTCTATAGTTTGAAATAACTAGGAGTAGAACTCCAAGCCCTTTGAAACGCAAAAGCTTTAGCAATAAGACTGGGAAGAAGGAAATAACTGATTGCAGAGGCCTGCAGGTTGTCCCGCTGAAATATGCAGGATTTGACTCTGTTGTCCATTTACAGAGGTGCAGCAGTATCAAATACAGTTGAAAATATGTGCTGCACATATGAAACTCTAGTAAGCTAGTTAATCTTATAAAATTTATTGTTTTATCTTCATATTTTGTAATATTTACAGAAATCCTAAAATAAGTTAGAAAAAACATTTAATTTATTTTTATTTTTCTTAGGTCGTTGCACAATTTTCTCTGATCTGAGCATTGTAACCTATGATGGAAATCATTTGGCTTTATTCAAAGAAGCATCCTACGTTATTAGTCAAACTCGAGATGAAACTATAACCATCCATGTCCTTGACTGTAGAATGGTAACTAACATTTATTAGCTAACAAATGGTGTTCAGTATTGCTAATAAGATGTATCTTAAAAGAAAGGGCATAGTAATACTACATCGTTATGGTTAATTATTCACTTCTGTGCAATATCTATTAATTGTACTTGCACTTTACAACACTTACAAGTTGTATAGCACTGTATATGCATAGTTCCTTCTGAAACAGCTGGAAGGTGAGAGGTAGGTCCATGTTATCTTATTATATGTGTAAAATAGGCAAGGTGGTGAGAGATTAAGTGGATATACATTTATTAGTCACTTCTGTGAATGCCATCATGTAATAAGTACCACCATAGTGTACCAGTGTACCACCAGTGTATTTCAGTGCATGATTTCTTTATCTATGTTCATATGGAGAAACTTGCACTGGAAACACCAATCTTCAGAGCCGTAAAAGACTGTAGGATCGTCAGACTACATTAGACTACCCTGTGCATCCCAAGTCTCTGATAGGGACAAACACCTGTTGTTACAGAGAGGGAAGAGAGAAACCCTAATGGGTATCCTGCGTAAAGTGTAGTGTAGATTGGCTTTATGTCATGAAGAGTTAATTTCTCTTGAGCCTTTACAAAACTCTTTAAACTCCAGTCTTTTCTATGAAAGCTAGGTCCATATAAATGTCCATCACAAAGTTTGGTCCCGAGTATTACCTTATGGAAGTTAATTCCAGAAGCTCAATATGATTGATGTGGAAAAGGAGATCTGTTTATGACTTTCAGATTTGTTTTTCTGTTGTATTCAGTGCTTTCTGTTTTGTTCAGCACCTTGTAGCTCGGGAAATATGCGTGTATTTCTGATCCATTTCTTTTGTACTTGTGGTTTAACGTGGCAGGCTTAACATTATACAACCACTCGCTCACTTTCCCCCTGCCCCGCCCCAGTGGGAAGAGGGAGAGAATTGGAAAAAAAAAGTAAAATTCGTGGATTGAGATAAAGACAGTCTAATAGAACAGAAAAGGAAGGGGAAGTAATAATAAAAATAATAATAATAACGATGATAGAATATACAAAATGAGTGATGCACAATGCAATTGCTCACCACTCATTGAGCAATGCCCAGCCATTACCCAGGCAGTGGTCGCTCCTTCCCGGACCACACCTCCTAGTTTATATACTGAGCATGACATCATATGGTATGGAATACCCCGCTGGCCAGTTGGGTTGGCTGTCCTGGCTATGCTCCCTCACAGCCTCTTGTGCACCTGGCAGAGCATGGGAAGCTGAAAAGTCCTTTACTAGAGTAAGCACTGCTTAGCAACAACTAAAACATCAGTGTGTTATCAACATTATTCTCATACTAAATCCAAAACACAGCACTATACCAGCTAGTAGGAAGAAAATTAACTCTATCACAGCCGAAACCGGGATAGTACTGTTTATATATCATACAGATTCATCATTCTGAGTCTCATTCTTGCACACCTTCAGATATGTAGTTCATATTTTTCGGTGTCCAAAACAGCTAGTCCACCATGTATTTTTTTCCTGAAAACCTTTATTTCTGTTGTAATTTCAAGATTGGGTGATACAACACAGTTGCTGAACACATTGAGATCATAATATTTTGTTTGTCTATTTTGCAAGAATGCTATGCAGATGAACTTTGTAGTCCAGACTTGAAACTACAATCAGCAGCAGTTTTCCTCTCTTAAAAATATGCCCCCAAAAAATCCTTAATGTCCCAGTACCTATAAACAATAAGCAGCTAATGTATAAAGATTTTGCACATCATGACTATGGTTGATGTATTTTTGCTTTCTCCACAGGGTAATTCAAATTCAACTTCTTTGTGCCTGGCAATGTTGAATTTTACCTATGTATCAAAACAAATTATTATCAATCGTTTAAGTAGAAAAGTAAGTATTTTGAGGGTTTGTTTTTCTTTGCCTTTTAGATAGCATCTTACTTCTGTAATCAACTTCCTCCTCATGTGGATACTGAAGATTAGAGTAGAATACAATAGGTAATATAATTAATTGTTCCAACTTTGTAATTTACTAAACTGCTTGTAAATTCAAAGAGTTAACTGTGATACAAGTACAGTTAATGAGGTAGATCGCAGAGCAAGGCACATAAACTGTGTTAGTCTCTTTAGTACCCATATTATCTTTGTGGAGGTGAGCCTGACTTCTTTTGAAATTAATTATGAGTTAGATTCCTAAGCTGTCAGTATTTGGCCTTAGTTCTTCTACCTACAACACTTGGTACCTGACATTTAACCTCTTTTCTATGTGTATTTTAGGTAACAGTAAATTCAAGATTTGCTTGGCCTACTGTTAGAAAATATGGGTACAAAGTCGAGGATTCGGGCTTCAAGTATGCAGTTGAGACCCCAACAAAAATCAGAATTCAGTGGTTTCACAACACAGGGGTGATGATTATTGAGTCTAATAGTACTAGAGAACCAAGAGCTTTGGGACTATGTGGTAAGTATACAGTAGTGTAAGAAATGAAGGCATTCGGATGCTTTGCTAGGGAAGCACATTTTCCTAATTATATAAACTGTCTTTTGCAGGATCTGGCCCAAAAGAGTTATTGCAGATCATTGCAAACTTGGAGATACTGTTAAAATGAAATTATTATTAATTTTGTTAATTGTTGAAATGATGTTTGATACCTATCCGTGTAATCACATTTACCCATATTGTTGCTTCTGACTGTAACCTGGTTGAATCACAGGCATGATTGCTGTAACCAAACCCAAATAAGTCAGTCAGGCATAAATCCATAATGTCAAATAAGGTCATTTACAGATTTAGTGTTTGATATCCATCTGATAGGAAGCGATATGTGCTATTTTCAGTTTCTAAAGGTCAGAATTCGTAGGAAATGTTAACTTGAGAGAACTAACCTTAGTTTATCTGTTGGAGGAAATAGTTCAGAGGGGATTTCTTAATAGTAATAGGTGAAATAACCATCATGTTCCACTCTGTTAAGTCTGCTCAATAGTTTCACATAGTTTCTTTCTTTCTAAAAAACATAGCCTTGAATAAGCTGTTGGTGCTATAGCTTTTGCAAGCATGTATTTGTTGATGTAAATCCCTACTCTGACATCTGAATCTGTAAATTTATCTGCTGTAAATTGGAGCTGGAAACCAGGGTTACAGAGTTCATATAATTACAGTGGATATCTTTCCAGTTTCAGAAAGGGCAAATGCCTGTAGCTCAGTATCAAATACCAGTGATAGCTCAGTCCAGTTCCAAGGCCTGCAGACAGTAATGTGCTTCTTGCAAAGGAAGAGAGTTTGAATTTACTGCCATTTTGAAATTGGATTATTATCTGTAATTTGCCCTAACTTTTGTTTTCAACATCATTCTTGCTGTGTTTGGCTAAATGTTATTGTAATTAGATCAAACAGAAACAAGAAAGTAAAGACTGTATTTTTTAGTAAGCCTGATTCAAGTTATCCTGAAAGTCTCTTTTGCCTTTACCTGTTTGATTACTGTCATAGGGAGAACTGGGAACATTATGTTCCTGGTTTACAAGGTGCTTTAACTAGATGACAACACATTTCTGTGGATGGTGTTCCAAGTACAACTTCTTCAGAGAATGTGCTGTATTTTTCTGCTGTTCATCTCTGATGGGGATTCTGTGCATAAATCTGCCTGCGCAGTGCTGTCTGGTGCGACTTACCAGAGCCTGCTTTAAATGAGCTGGTTGTACTGCATCTTTTCAGGATAAATTAGTCTACACTGATCTTCTGTGCTTTCTGTATTTGAGCTTTCTCAGATGTCTTTTGGGTGAACTGATTTCTCAGCTTCATGGAAATCATAAAACTGAAGGCACTATTGCATTTTTGTAGCAGCAAGCATCCCTTGGAAGGATCTTTGTCAGAGACAACAGTGTCTTTTATAGTGGAAGGATCAGGCAAACGTGGCAACTGGTGAAGAGCTGGTGTGGGACATGAGGGATGTGGGAAGGGAACATGGACATCTCTGTAGCAAAACTGGTGAAAGAGACTGCAAACATGTCAGTTTTAGCTGCAACCAGATCCTGCCAAGCCAAATGTGAAGCCTTAGTTTTGCTGTTAAGTCTCCTTGTCAATGTGTCAGAGAAGTGGTGGAAATAGATATCCCAGAAATGACAGCAATCCTTTGAAGTCTCTCAGAACCATAAGTACTTCCTATTCATGTTGCATAGACTCACAGCCTCAACTGAGCAACTGAGAGGGTGAAGCTTGTGTGCCATAGCTGGGCTCCCTGAACAGCTCTTTGATATGCAGTAGATTTCCTTTCACCCATCTTAATTCAGAGATGCATCTTTACTTTTGCTTTGCTTAATTTGTCTGAATTTTGTGTGTTTGGATCCTACTAGAGACTTTCCACATCTGTTGTGGGTTGTGATACTGTCATGTTGTGTAAGTTTTTTAAAAGTTATTTACTTGTTTGAATATGCCACTTCAAACATACTTCAGAATGAACCGTGTGGTGTTAACCTGCTTTTTTCTTCTGGTAATACACAGGTTTTTGTGATAGAAGCTTGGAAAATGACCTGATGCTACCCAACAGGACAGTTTTAAGCAAAAGTGATGCTCCATCAACTTTTATAGACAGCTGGCAAGTGCCAGACACATTAAAGTATGTTGGAGAAGACAGGCATCAGGAAACTAATTGCTCAGTCATGGACTGTTCAGAGTGCTTAAGACTGGTGTTGAACCAGACCTTCAGCAGCTGTCATCCTTATGTATGTTAACTATTTTGGAAGCTTACATTTTGAGAGAGATGCAGTTCTGATATACTTTTGTATACTTGATAATTACGTTAACATGAAACTACATGTAACCACATCTGTGGAATGAGGTAGATACTTTTTTGTATCTACAGTTGCAAGGTAAAAATAATTGAAGACTGTGCCAGCTTGACAGGGGAGTTGCAATAAGCAACTAACACATTCAGAATTCATAATATATCTGTGTTAGTTTTGACAATACCGTCTCATTTATAAGTCAGTCCCAGCTAATTCAACTGTATCGATATGATGTAGAGCAAAGTAAAATAAAATAGTTTTAGGATTTAATTAATCCTTAAGTGTTCAGTAATTTAACAAGTTCCAAATTGCAATAGGTAATCTGAGAGCCTGCATTCTCAAAGGCTCTGGAGACAAGGAGTTCCAGCTTAGAGAGATGAGAGTGTAGAACCGACCATTTAAAGCAAACCTAAAGCAAATAACAAACTCACAGTGTGCTAATAAAGTATGTATTTGTGCTCATATGAGTACGTTTACCATTTCATCTTTTGTATATTGTTGAGTTTCATGAAGAGGAGGCCAAAAATAGACAAAAACATAGAGGTAAGAAAGCACAAGGAGCAATGAGTAATTATGGCTTCTATTGGAAAAACTGTGTTAGCTCTTGCCTTGGCACTTACAAGAGATGAAACTGAGGAGTATAAGGATGTCATATTTTTTCAACATTCAGGAAGCCTTACTTGTAAATTCTAGTAGAGTCTCTTTGTACACCAATGAAGGCTGGTGGCCTCTTGCTTACTGTGAACTTTAAGCTTCGTTGTTTGTAGCTGATATTTGAAAAGGTCAATCTGTTTCGTACCTAGCAGGGTCTCTATGAAGGTGCAATATTTTTTATTTTTTCTTTATTAGGTTCCACCTGAGCTATTCTGTAATATATGGGTTCAAGACACTGAATACATTCAAAATCCATGCATTTCGCTGGCTGCCTATGTGGCAATGTGCAACAAATTTAATATTTGTATAGAATGGAGGAGCTCTGATTACTGCCGTAAGTATGCTGCATGTGTGTGTACCTCTAGTGTTCATAGAGACAAAATCTGGCTAATATAAGTGTTACTGTAAGTTGAAAATACCAATGCTCCTTGAGTCCTCACATACTTTGGAAGTCATTATTGAGATAATAAATCCAGCATTTTTTTATAATACAATTCAAAGCAGTGTGCAAAAGGAATCAGGATCATTATAGCCATTTCGCAGATGGAAAAGGTAAGCCAAAGAACCTTGCTCAAAGGTCTACTTCTGACTTACAAGGTACTTAACTGTAGAAGTCAAATCTTCTCACTTGCAATGTAGTGTTCATTTCTCTTAGCCACTTTCCACTGATAAAACCAAAACACAACAGAATTGGTTGTGGAAAGGAGGAAGCCACAGGAAGTTCTGTGGTACTCTGAATTGGCGATGTCTGCTTGATGCTGCTCCAGAAAGCTATGTCTTTGGAGAAAGGATTATAGAAATGAAACACATTTGAGATTAGATGGAAAGTAAGGAGTAAAACCTCAGAGCTAGAGTATCCTGGCAGAAGACATCTCCCATAGCAACATACTAAAATGTAAGACCAAATGGGATCTGCAGTTGTCAGTAAATAGAAAATTTGGATTACAGCATCTGTTTCTGCTGTCAGTGATCGCCTAGGAAAAGGCCTATGCAGTGATAACATAGGGACGTCTGTAGTTTCAGTGCTTGAAAAAGGAAAGACTTATTGATTAAGTATGATCCCCAAAAATAAGAGAACTCACTGTACATAGAAATCATATGTGATTTAAGGTGGGTACATGTATACAGGCTTCATGAAGGCATGTCGTAATGCCCTGCAAATAACAGTCAAGGAGTCTGAAGCTTAAAAATAGTCAATTTAAAAAAAAAATTCTTCAGTTTGTCTGGATTTTAAGAGCAAATAACTGTTTAAAAAGAGATCTTACAAAATATATCTGTAAATATAGTTATGTCTTCCATCCATCGTGAAGGGACACATCACTGTCTTATTTTTATACCACAGTGACCTCTGGTGGTGCGTGCCTAGCAAGGAAGAACCATAACGTTGCATCTGGATTTTGTGGTCACTAAGCATTGACATGCTGTAGACTGATCTTTAAAAGCCTGAGTTCCTCTATTTACAGGGCTCTAATAGATATTTCCTGTGGGGCATTATGGCCATTTTTAGTAGTGAGGAGCTGAATAAAATCAACCTCCTCTCCCAGTTAATCTTTAAAGTCTAAACTGGAACCTTCTTCAGTTTTGAGCAGACAGTCCTTTTGTGAACTGGACTTTGTCTTATTACCATGATTCCAGATGGTGTTGCTGTATGATTTAGGTATCGTTACATGATGAGGATCATATATTTTGGTAGTTCACAGAACCGCACTGTGGGCATTTGTAGTCATTCTCTGTTTGCCATATTTATGCAGCTTTAATCACTGTTTTGAACCAATGAAAGATCATGTTAAGTTTTCAACAGCAGAAGTTAAATCAAAATGAGATGCTTTTTTGGTCTATTCCTGCATGCACCCATAACGTGCCAATGAATTTACATTAGTAGTATAAAGAATGTTAAATTTAACTGTGTTCATTGACTTAAAAATAACACACACATACAAGAGAGTAATTAATGTGGATATCTATTAAATATAGTAATGAGTTCATCCCCTTCTGTATTATTCCATGTAAAACAATGGTGAATTTGCCTTTACATACATATTTTTGTATTTGACAAAGCTTTGCCCTTTAGTAATCACTGCATTTTCCTTAGCCACTGCAAAGTATTCAGAATGATTCAGAACACAGTATTATTAACCTGTATAGTATTTGCAAATGGTTTTGAAGTTAAAATTACTTTGTGTCAACACTGTTGCATGGTTTGATGTCTCTACTGCCAAAATGCAAACTGAAGCCTGATGAAAATGTTACTACAAGAAGAAGAGAAGTGAAAGTGCTTGCAACTTCCTTTTGTTTGAATTTGTCATGTAGAAGGTAACTGGTCTGTACCGGTGTTTTAGGTTTGTAGATCCTAGTGAGCTGGCAAGCACAGGAACTTGACATCAAGACAATAATGTCTTCTCTTAGGTACTGCCTGATGTGATTACAACTTCAGAATGAGTGATTTGTTTATTTCCGTCCTAGCCTTCCCCTGCTCTGAAAACTTCTCCTATCAGGCTTGTATAGCTGCCTGTGAGGTTGCAGATAGTTGTCAGAGTAATGAGGTTGCTTCTCTGGACTCAGACTCCTGCTCAGTGTTGACAGAAGGCTGTGTCTGTGCTGGAGGGACCATCCTTCACCGAGCTCACACTGCTGTCTGTATTCCTGAAGAAAAATGTGGTATGTTTGGATGCGATTTTCTTCTTTATTATCTGCAGGTTGGTGGTCAGATACTTCAGTAGTAATAAGTTGAGTTCTGGTCTGATATTGTGTGGGTTCTGCATATGTCATTCAGTTGAGGACTCTAGGTATTCAGTGAACATTAACTGTACAGCTGAGCAAGCAGGGCATGTCCTTGTGACATACAGTTTTGCTCACCTGTCAGCTGGAGGATGCTCTCCAAAATGGAAGTTTTGCTTATGTTTATGCATTCTAGTATTCTAAGTATGTTAGTCTTGGCCTCCTTTTCAGCTAGCCCTTTGCCAAGGGGCATTCAAAAGACATGCAGCAACAGTTAATTACACATTTTGAATAATACATGTATATGTCCTATGTTTTTTCTGCCAGCATTGATATTTATTTTCATTACAATTCTGCCTGAGCACACCAAATTGTGGACCAATACTTAACACTAACACCACAAACCTGAAAGATGTAGTTTATTATAAATCAGATTACATAAAGCACTGTAAATTAATAATAGTTTTGCCATGTGTGAAATACAAAAGTAACTTATTTTCAGATCACTGCTTTAAAAACAAAGGATTGGATTGGGATTTTAAGTGACTAGCCTTGCAGTGGAGACACAAAACGAAGTGGAGGCCCTGATCATCTGGAGGGTATTGAGTGTCTTGCTTTCCATACAAACTCAGTCTCAGACTGTCTCCTCTTTCACTGTTTTGTGGGGTGATGGGGATAGGTGATGCCTTTAAAACTGGGATTTTTGTACTTCATAGTTCCACACCCGCTGTGGAAGAAAACGGTGGTCAAAATTTGAAGTAAAAAGGAATTACTTCTGTTTTCCATTGTCCTGATCTAGCTTGTACGGACAGCTCAGGAGCACCTCATGCAGTAGGTGAGATCTGGAAAACTTCTTTGAGCGGATGCTGTATGCAAAAATGTGTTGACAGTGAGACCATTATTCCAGTGGAGTACAACTGTTCAGATATCCACAATTTAGACTGTCAGCGATTTGCAGAAGTGGCCTTGCTTGTTCCTGGTGATCAGACATGTTGTCCTCAGAAGATCTGTAGTAAGTATTCCTTAATGATTATGAATACTGCCCACTGGAATATGCAGATATCCTTTCTCTGTGGTTTGTTTTCCTGTTACACGTCCTACTTTTGAAGTGAATGGAAATTACTTTGGTTTGAATTTACAGATTATGTAGAAAACTAGAAACTTTGCACTGTTTGGCTCAATATCCAGTAAGTTTTACGGGAGAGGTAGGGGGAGGGGACAAGGATTATAAGGACTGAAATAGCTCTGTATTTATTTGGATGTGAATTGTGTTTCTCTCAGCTGTACAGGCTACTGATTTATTTTTAATATCCAAATACAAATAAATGATGCAACTAAGTACTAGGAAAAAAGTTCAGATGATTGTTTATCTAATTTACGAAGTGAGCAGTAAAAAAAGGATATGAAAGCTTTTTTTTTTTTTTAATCCTTATTTAGCTTAGAAAGTCCATCTTCAACAAGAAATTGCAAATGGGTTTCATGTTTTGACCACTTGGGGTGATGTTGCAGCGAGTTTTCCACAGGAATTTTTTTTTTTTTTTTTTAAATTCTCATAAGGACTCAACTCTAGTTTAACTTTGCCTCCATGGAGAGTGTTGCAAATGCCAGACACTTCTGAATATTGCCTCAGGGTTTTTTGCTAGTTTGTTGTGGTTTTCATATGCATGTTGTTACTTGGACATTTGGGGTATCAAACTGCAAATACTGCTTGCCACTGCTCTACTCGACTTATAAATGCATAAGATAGTTTAGAAGGGTTTTTTTTCTTTCCCTTTATGTAACAGTTTGTAATCAGAGCCTCTGTGAACCCCTAATCCCTGAGTGTAATGGCTTGGAAAAGCTGGTCACTTACTACAGTGAAGAATCCTGTTGTCCCAGCTACGTTTGCGGTAGGTTTCTTTTGAAAAGGTAAAAAAGTTCACCCCGTAAAAGACATTCAGTAAACTAAATAGATCAACTTAGAAGCAAAAAGGTAGGTAGTGTAGACATCATTGTTAGTATGGCCATTTACAAAGTTCTTTTTCATCTAAAAGCTCAGGGTTGTTCTATGCCTCAATTTGAGCAGATATAATGATGAAGGAGTCTCGTGTTTAATGATCAGGCGAGAATGTGTCTTTGCTCTCTTGCGATACAAGGTAGAAGTTTTTCTAAAGTGTCTTGTATTTCTCTGCTCTGCACTGCCATTTCTTAGGGATATAGCATAACAAAGCAGGAATGCTGTACTTCGTATAAAGAAATACATCTTTGTATTGTATTGTTGTACGTTGTACTTTTTTCAGAATGTGATCCAGCAAAATGTGAACCAATGGAGCAGATGCCAAGCTGTCGAGATGATCAGACACTAATTGCTGCTCGGGTGGAGAGTACCTGCTGCATTTCCTATATATGTGGTACAGTATCCTGGCTGGTTGAGACTATAAGTATTTTTGCATATGCAATGATGTCTACTATTATCTTGCCAATTAAGGCTCCTTGTACTTCCTTTAGCTCTCCCAACATAGTAAGGCTTGAAAGTGGTTAAAAAAATGGGCATTAAGTTTACAAAACATAAGAAATGGCAACAACCTTCAAGACTCACAAAACAGCTTTGTGCAACTGAGTAGTATTCTTGGGTCCTGTAGAGGAGTGGTGGTGGAGTCCATGGGTTGAGGGAGTTGAGGGCTTTTGAGAGACTGTCCATCTACAGTGTGTGGACTAGGTGCATTAATATTTTATCTGAAAGAAGACTGAAGTTATATATGCTCTTGCTCCCTATATCCTGTTATATTAGCTATGGCCCATCTTATTCGATGGTAAATATCCCATATGAGAGTATTACGCAAAATTGTTCAATTCTTTTGGGGTTTGGCCTTTAATGACTTAATCCAATAATAAAATTGCACTTTTGCCATGAGTATAGGAGTTCCGATGTTACCGTAAGGTTGTTTTCTGTATGATAATAATGTGATAATGAGGTCCTATTGAATTTACTCTATTTTTGCACATAGGTATCTGTGAATCAAAGGCCGAGTTGTTTTGATTAGCTCTTCTATGTGCAAAGATTTGAGCATTAATAGAAAACTTGAATTACACTTCTGTTATTTACAGTAATCAGGGGGTCACTTTGATTATGTGATAGCAGTGTGCTGTATTTGGCTCTTCTCGCTGTCCGCACAGCATCCTTCTGTCTCTTTTTTGATATAATGAGTCTTTGCACTATACATATTGAAAAGTACCTATTGTGGTTTTCGTATGTGTTCAAGTGGGAGGATGACGCTGGGATCACAGGAGATGCCCTTTATTAGGGATCAAAGATCCTATAATTCGGGCAGAGGAGCATTCCTGAATACAGCAGGGTGACTTGGTAGGAGAGAGAATCTAGCAAAATTTTTCATAACGGAAAGGGAGAGAAAATCCTGTTTGTTGTGATGTGACTCACAAACAGTGTATCTGTTCTTTATAGCAGGGGACAAAGAAAAGGCAAGCTGCACTGAAAATTAGCCTCTTGTATAGAGACTATAAGGAATGAATGCAGAGTGCCGCTGTTCTCTTTCATATGTGTCTGTGAGAAACTTATGGGCATGTTTCCTAGGCAGTAGTAAAATTTCTTCCTATGTTTTAGATTTAAATAATTGTTTTCTCCAGCATGCGGGGCTTGCTCTGATCAAATACCCAAATGTCAAGAAGGAGAAGTTCTTATTGTGGATGGCAACACTACAGAGAGGTGTTGCCCTACATACCAGTGTAGTAAGTTTGACTTGATTTTGATATTTTAAGTAATAGAGAACATGTCAAATTTTGTACTGTGGATGTTCAGTGCCAGAAATGGCAGATTAGAGATACAGCTCCACTTGTGCATATAAGCAAGCTATTATCTGTGGTCCTGAACAAATAATCTTGACTTTTAAAACTTCATGTGCCTAAAGCATTATCTGAATATCTGTATCATGGAGACAAATGAGTAATTTCAGGCCCCAAATTCTGGAGATTTAAAACTGTTTTAAATATTTGCCTAGAGTAGTTGTACTCCATGCTACTATTACCTGATGGCTAACGATTAAATTTCAATTATTAGTCTTTTCAAGTAAGGTGTTTTCTAAAGTTATTTATTATGAATAAGTCATTTACTATCTCTTGATTCATATTTCCGTTCATCAAAATATGACAACCTTGAGTTTATTGGATTTTCTTTCCTTTAATTTTAGTTTGTGAAATACATCGTTGTCCTGAATTCAAATGTATGCTAGGCATGTCTTTGTTGGAGGTATGGAGTCCAGAGAAGTGCTGCCCTTTTCGGACATGTGGTAAAATGACTGATTTTCATTTTAGTTGCCTTAGACAATAAGACAAGAGCTTTGGTCTCTTGGGTTTAAGTCTGGTTTAAGCCAGCTATACCATTGTGATCTGCTTATGAACAAATGATAGAGAAAAGTCATCACATGGTACAGAACTTCTTAATCTGCCTGTTTTGTTTTTTCTTGCTTCAGAAGGGTGATTGCGTACTGTATAATTTGCCTGTCCAAACTGGGTGACTTATCATCTTGAAAATTTTGTAAGAGATAGTAAATTATTTATGGCTTTAAAAAAAAAAAAAAAAGGTTAGATTCACAGGTCGGGAATTTGCCAGTTTACAAGGACAGGAGTATATCATACATCTCTTTGTGATGACTTAAACACAATTGTCCATTGCTTTATATTGATTGTAATGATTGTCATCACTGCAAGGAGGCTAGTGGCTAGAATGATCATCTTTTTTTTAACGTGTTCAGGTGGACTGCAGTTGATACAATGCTGTAAATTGTAATAAGTAAAGGTAATAGAAGCTGGTATTAGTTTTCAGGATGGAATAGAAATCAAATGTAATTCTGGTCTCCCCAGATGGGTATATTTCAGCAGAACTTCTTCAGTGATGACTTGTAAATCTGGAATTTCTATTCTCTCTGATGATCTGTTTTAAACAAATGGCATATAACTTTCTAAATTATTGTTTCTGTAATCGTATTTTGTTTTAGAATGCGCGTGCGAAACCATCCCCAAACCTCAGTGCAAACTGGTATGAAATTAATCTTCTTTGTCAGTATTCTTTTATTAATTTCTTATAAATCTATTTATCAGTATCTTACTAACAGTTTTATCAGTGAACTACGAAATGCCATGTTATTCTCTTTTTTCCAAATTGCTTTACAAGAAGATCTATCCATTTTTAAGACGACAGTTATGTTTAAATATCTTGCAGAATAAACAGCTGTATAGCATTGATATTTCTGGAGTTTTTTATGACCATATCCTGCCCTGAAGTATTTGTGGAGTGGAATTGCTCTGATGCACCCGAGGATAAAATTTTGTTTTTTAAATGAGGACTAAGTACTTTAAAGCATCAGTATTTTGTTAATATTATTTGTTATAGTGAATATGTTAACACATATCATGCACTCAAACCACTGACTAAGCAGAACTTTTAAACTGTATTTCATTGTGACTTGTTCTGCGTTACAAAAATGCTTATTAGCATCGCTGCGTTAGGTTCTCAGTCAGTATTGGGTATGCTTTGATTTTGCTTGTCATTATTTTATCCAGAAAATAATATTGTGATGGGAATAATTTATAAAAAATGTAATTTGGAGTCTTAGGAAGGAATTGGAAATAGTACTCATTTTTTATAGAGGAACTTCAAAATGCTTTGTAGGTGAGGTTGTTGTTAGTACTTTCATTTCATAGATGAAGAAACTTGGGCGTAAGGAATCAGGACTTGAGAAAACTGGGAGAAAAATCTTAATATGCATACGTATAAAGAATAAAAGGCAAAATTAAAAAGTACATCTGTGCTATTGTAATACTATTTATATCTATGAAGTTATTCCATGAAACAATACACTCCACACTGTGTGGAGATTTCTGTACAAAGGCAAGCCATTGCATTTCGTTATTGGCCTGCCCTAGTATTTTCCGTCCTAAATGTCTGCTGCACTGACACCAACAACCATTCCTGTTTTTCAGGTGTAAAAAAAATTCCCATTTGGTTATCACTACTAAATTAAATGTCCCTGTGGGTGATGAAAGTGGATTCAAAATAGGTTTCTAGGGGCAAGAGATATTGCTACTCAAATCCTGAAGGAAAGGAGTTTAAAAGAAAAAGATCATACAGATAAGAAAACACTGTCGGTTCACTTCTCTTTTTTTCTGCTTTTATACACTTAGGGGCAGAAACTTCAGATAGATGAACAGTTTCAGAACAGTACAGAAAATATCTGTAACTGTGTTAAGTACAAATGTGGTAAGTCAGAAAAGAACTTAATTCAAAGAAATACCCTTTCAAGTGCTAAGGTAAATCACGAATTATAAATCAGATATTCACTTTGAACATGGTACCGAGGAGGAAAGAATTGACTGACATAATTCACAAATAGTGTAAGAAAAGGCAAGAAAATAGGACCCCTCACTAAATATTTCGTTGATTATGGCCTGTCCTTGTATTCTGTTAGTTCCTGCAGCAGCACGTCTGTGCAGGGGAATAGCAGACAGAGTTTTGGGAAAGTTGGGTGGTGTTGACTAAGCAGCCTGCATATTGCTGAGCTGGAGTAAGGACTTCAGCAAGAAACTAAAACACACACTCAAGGTCCACATAAAGAAAAGTCCCTTCTAACCCATTATGGAACTACTCAGGAGTTGGTAGACAGTCTTATGTGCTTTACAAGATCAGGACAGCATTCAGCACCGTGTAAATTCATCTTAGAGCCTGCCCAATAGCATCTGAGAAAACTCAGGAAAAAATAATTCCTGTGGGGCACCCAGTAGAGTTGGGATTGTCCTTGCCTATATTTCTACAACAAAGATGTATACTTGTGAGCTAATTATCCTCTGTGCCCTCAGTAATCAGTGGGAAGAAATAGACATTTTGCAGGTACATTTCTTATCCTGAAGCAAACTTACAAAACGTTGAAAAAGCCTGCACTATCATTTTGGTGGTGCAGCTAATAGAATATTATATATTTATTAGATTCCATGCATGGTTATATTTGAAATAATTTGGCAGTTGCAGAGAAGCATTAGACTACTATTAACAGTTTATATTTGAAAATCTGACCCATAATTCTTAAAGAGATAGAGTAGCTTTTTCCATTCGTGTTTTACTGTTTGAAACATTTTTTAACAGATTTTTGATACCAAGCTGATTGTCCTGAGCATGCTGCTTATTTTTGTGTTTTCTTATAGTGAGAGACAAAGTTTGCCTGAGTAATGAGAGAGGTGTGCTGCTTCCTGGACAGACAATCGTGGAACACAGTGTAGATGGCATTTGCCGTATTTCATACTGTACAAATGTGATTGATCCCTCCACTAAATACTACCGAATAAACATGTCTTCAATAGACTGTGCTGTCAAGTGCAAAGCTGTAAGAAATTCAGAATTTTAGACATGTATATTGTGACTGGTGGTCTTAATTACATTTTGTGGGGTTTGAGTAGATTACAGTCATAGGAACAAGATGGAAAGAGTAACTATGAGATCTCCCTCTAATGATGTGCTACTGCACTTCTGATAGAAGTTTATAAAAGTTTCACTCCCTTCACTGTTTTCTCCCCCGTGTAAATCTTATACAAACTAATGTTTATAGCATACTGCCACCTTGCATCCCTGGGTAACTTTAGTTGCATTATGCGCAAACTGGTACAAATTCCCGGCAGTCATTAGCTCAATAAGAATTGGGAAGAGAATAATTATGAATAGAAGAATAATTCTAAATGTGGTGAAAACAGCTTTATAAAATAAGCAAATGGTACCTTGTCTTTTTACAAAGTATGATACATTACCATGGGAATATTATATAGATTACTTTTTCTAATTATGTACTTACTTGATGCCTAATGTGTAAAAAGTCAAAATTTCAGTGGTTCTTGAAGTAAGCTGTCAGGCTTACATTTGAAAATGGTACAAAGACCAGTTCATTCTCTCAGAGGTGGAACTTCTCCCTATTTACTTCAATTAAGATCAAAGGTTTTTTATAAAAGCTTTATGAATGTACAGTGTGTACAAATGTAAGCTATGCGGTTTTGAAAGTTATTTAAAAAACGTTCCTAAAATCAGATGCCTGAAAAAAATCTGCTCATTACAGTAGTAAAATGTCGAGCTGCAAGATGATTTCATACAAGGAATAATCTATTTGATTCTGGCAGAACCAAGTCTATCAGCCTCCAAAAGATTTAACAACTTGCTGTGGTAGCTGTAAGAACTTGTCTTGTCTCCACACTTTCAGCAATGGCACAGTTTCCAATTTTAGGGTAAGTTTATACATTTATTATTCCCTCAAAATATTCAGAAGTAAGCAAAAAAATTATGAGATATTGTACACACATTACCATATAAAATGTGCAAAGAGCAGCTTTATTTGGCCAAATACTAGGAATAGTTTTGCATGTACACAACTTTAATTTCTTGGAGAGTCAACCATGTAGCTGTCTACAAAGATTAAGGGGTTTTGATATATCAGGGAATTATCGTCAAATTGACTATTTTAGAACCTGCTTAACATTATATATTTAGTGGACTTTTAAGTTCTGTACTTAAACAGAACTTTACTGTGCATCTAAATTATGTTTTGTTGTAAGTATTACTTTTGATTCAGACAAGATCACATTCAATGGAATTGTATAATAAACACTTATAATACTGGGTTTGCTGAGTTACTGAGTAGAGATTCTGGTTTACAACTTTTAACAGCCTGGTACTGTTTGGATTTCAAACTGCATCAGATACGAATGCACTAACACAGCAATAGGACCAGTTGTGGTTTCCTCTTCAGTTGGCTGCCCACCCTTTAACGAAACTGAATGTGTGAAGGTCAGTGTTCAATACATTGTTTGTATTCCAGCTATGATTTATGTTTGCATGAAAAGATTAACATTGACAAAAGACATTTTTACCTCAAGAAGGGAGAAATTATAAATTCTTGCAATGCCTGCATTTTTGCCCAGAAATTTGAAGGTGAAAAGCTCTAACTATACCTATAGTGTGCCACCAATCTGCCCAGTAACACACAGCTGGAGAGAACTCTTCTTATTCTCAGAAGGTTGTTTTTTTTTTTTTTGTCTTAGAGGCTTGTAATATCAAACTAGTCCTCCTACAGCTGTCTGAACTTGGATGCTTTTCTGGGCTGGACTTCTCCTTACTAACTGATTTTCTGCATATAGCAATTTGATTCATCACAGTGGTCAAAAACATTGCAGAAAAAGGAAGATTGTCTGAATATCAGGAAAATCTTTTCTACAGTGAGACGTAAGGTTTTGTGGATTAGTTTTGCAGGAGAAGCAAAAGCTCTAACTGAATTTGCAAAATGAGATTAGGCTAAGTGCCGGGAAACCTATGCAGGGAGCAATCTCCTATGTACATGTGGATGGGATGGGAGGATACTTTCCTTAATGAGTGATGGTACACAAGCAGGGAACAGTCCTAAAGGAACTAAGTGGCTGTAGTTCTTTCTTGCAGATAACAACGGATTGGTCCTTCAGAGAGAGTCTCAGTTACACAGCTGGTGAAAGGCCTTTTGCTGTTCTAGGCAAACTAAAAAAGTTAAAGCAGAAAGAGAGATCATCATGGCTTGAGATACTGAGATGGACATCAAAAGAGAGAGCTTTTTAAAAAGCTGCACCTGTTCTTCCAACAGTACTCTGGGGAGTGCTTCATGCTACAGCACTGAAGACAGCCATGACTCTCCACTATGGGGAGTGGGTGGCTTCTGATTTAGATGAGATTTCTTCCTGCTTGAATTCAGAATCATTTTTTTTTTTGATTGTCAATATGGCCTCTACAAGAAGTCAGGGGTTACTCTAAATATCACATGATGGAGTAAGACTTAACACAGTCATTCACTCTCCAAATGTGGCATTTTGATAGCTGGTGATGTATAGTGGCATTCAGTGACAACCGCTTAATACTCACTTGTGTTAAAACAGTCAAGTTCGATCATTTACAGCCAAACCTTCATCCATTCACCACAGTGCTGCATTTGCCTGAATAACATTGCAGAGCTTTATCTGGAAGGTATTTCTAATAGTGCAGATATATGGGAATGATTATTTGAAAAAAATCAAGTTTTTTCCTCTTTATTTCTCTCTTGGTTAGGTTGGAGGCTATGTTGTACCATTTTTAGAAGGATGCTGCAAAACATGTAAGTGATTAATGACACCCTGCCTCACAAGTCTGTCTGATTTGTTGTTACCTTAGAAATAAAGTTGATTCCTGCATGAAAGCTTGATTCACTGATCTCAAAGGCTGTGCTTTTCCTGGTTTTACTCGTGAATACCTGTGAAACTAGTGGAGTTAAATCAGAAGAAAGTAGTTTAACATTGAAGGGTTTACTCCACGGATAGTGATTGTGGCTGGCCAAGCCACTAAAATTGCTACCTTGAGTATTTTGTAATTCTCATGTAAAACTCCTCAAAATACTAATTACTGTATTTAGTATAATAAAAGGTACTGTGTTTTGGAAGGCACCCTGAAACGCGCTTCATGTACATTCATATCTTCATATTTGGTAAAAATGAAGATTGATCTATGCAGTTTGTAAGTTAATGCTGTAAATAATTAACTGATTGTAATATAGTCCTAGGTTCCATTAACAGACATAGTTCAGAAACTTTCAGGCAATATCTTTCAAAAGAACTTACAATTAAAAAATCCCCCCCTTACTTGATTACCAAGATATGTTTTGACTTCTGTGAGAGCTAATAAAGATTCTCTTTAAAAAAAATAAAATAATTCTCTACAGAATAGGTTCCAAATATGCTAATTCTTAATATAAATCAAGAGCTAAGTACATTTTTTCTTAACACACTGGTACATAGCTGAAACATTTTGGCTGATTTCATGAAGAACTTAGCCTGAGGCAGACAGCTAACCTGAAGAATTTAAGCTCTAATACTTGAAGTTGACAACGTTACAAGCAAGGGTATTGGTGAAAAGGAGATTTTATACTGGGCAGTATCATATTATCTTTACAAAGGTGCAAAAATCTCACTACATTTGCATAAATGGCTGGAATAGTGACCTAAAAGCTAAAGATACTACAAGATCAAGTGTGGGAGAGAGCTGGAGAAAAGTGCAGGTATTTCCTGTGGGGTGGGATGGGACTTGAACAATCATGACTACCAGATATGGTACCACGTGCACAGTTACTGCAGTGGGATATATGTTGCCAACTGGGAGGTACCTTTTGGTGTTATTCATTATGTATTACATTTTGTAGTACAAAGGTTGTTTGTTGAAGGTTGAAACTGGAAGATTTATCTGCTTTTTTCCTGCTCCTGATCATTGTAAGGGAATGGTGGTATCTCTTCATGTTTTTTCACTCTGATGGACCTGTGTTTCAAGCACTTGTCCTAGTTCTGTAGCCAATTCTCCATAGGTTCTTTGAGATTAGTTTTTGATTATCTGACATTACCTTTCAATGCCTTAGGAGCCATATAAGCCAGCTTCTGACAAACAATTTATTAAGACAGTTAAAAATCCATTAAGCTACTTTTCAGCAAGACAGAAGATCTTACTACTATACTTAGAGAAAGATCATAACCACACTCTTAAATAATTAAGACAAAAGTAAGTTATTAATCTGGGGCATGCATCACAAAGTAAAATTAAACCCTTGAAAAATCCAGAGACTTCTGAGATGCATTTACAAGTAGATTCATACAGTTTGGTTTTCACACCTGTTCATAGACAACATAGTACCTCTACGAATCATGTAGTTCATTCTGACTCTCAACAAATCTGGCATGAGAGCTGTTAGTCAATTGTAATTGTGTGAGACATTTTATGAGAAGGGTCATCAGGCTGTTGTTTTCTTTTGAAGTATTTTACCATTAGAAACCATTATGATTTTTGCCTTCAGTTTTAAGTGGTACTTGAAAATTAAGTCCCAGGAGTTCCATCGAAACCTAGAGTTTTTACAGACACTGCTCAGGGGAAATTATATTATTTCTTTCTCGTAGCCCCAAGGGACAACTTAAATTTAGGGTACCAGTTTGTCTTAGTTATACGAATGTAGATTAGATCCTTCCTGGTTTTGACATTAGGCTTAGCAATGCAGGTAATACCTGGACATGGTCCTGAGCTGCTGGGACAGTGATCCCTGCTTGAGCAGGGAGGTGGGACCAGATGACCTCCAGAGGTCCCTTCCAACCTCAGCCATTCTGTGATCCTGTAATATTCAGACATTTTAAGGTTGAATTCTTTTCTCTAATGTGCTGAAATCTAATAACTCCAAAATGTTTCATACTGATAGGGAATTCTGTAACATGTATTCTGTTCAATATGTAATATTCCTACCAGGTTCTTCAGTGTCAATGCTCCTCCCATTCCCTGTTAGCCCAGTCACTCCTACAGCCTATGCTAGCTGTAACACAGGTACATTTTCCTGGAAATAAGTAGGATCAACCCAAACAGCATCATTGTTGATTTCCAACAATGTACTCCCTGATAGGAGCATCAGGCCTCACGTTACCCAATTATGCCAAAAGCTGCAGTGTAGTATAACTGCTCCTGGTTCAGAGTGGCTCACATTTTGGTTTTGGTTTGTTTTTCATTTTGCACTGTGTGGGCGGTGCATTGTTGTTAGCCAACAATGTACTGTTGATAGTAAGCATTTGCATAGTCTTTAGCTTGCTGCATGTGTAAAATTGCTGTGTTTAAAAATGTAAACTAATTCCATTATGTTCACAGTGCTGTAGAGCATAGAGACTAATGGCTTTGCTTGTTAAAGCTTATTATATAAACAACATTTTTGCAGATGATGTATCATATAGTTTTGCTTCCAGTGGCATATACAGTAGAAGCAAGTAATTTCTTTCCCATTCGTAGTTAGGACAGTATACTGAAAATAGCAAGCCTGTGTTTGCTCCATGAAAATTGGAGATTATCTTTGTTCTTTTTAATAGTGTGTGATAATTTTTTTAGTTGTAACATGGTATGAATGCAATTGTTTTGGCATTTATTTTGTGAAAACATCTCTCTGTATTTCTGTAAGAGAAAATGATGTTGACTGTAATTTTGTACATCACAGTGATCGATACATCCTTCGTTAAAATTACACTCATGACTCTAGGTGTACTACACTGAAATCTATATTTCACATTGACATCGCTTTAATGACAAAGGTGTTATGAGTCTACCCAAAAACCAAGCAAGAATTTTTGACCATACAGACTGTGAAAAAGAATCTTGTTTTAACACGACACGTATAAGATGCTCACTTTTTGTAAGGTTGTTCATGTTGTAGAGCTCATTAAAAGCCACTGGACATTAAAGTACATGCATGGAAATACATTATGTATTTATTTCTTTGAGATATGATGTACTTTCACTATAGCCTGGATGAAGTCATAGCCACAGCTGCACTGAATTCTCCATCCTACATGCCATGTATACTGTAAAAGAAGAAAGGACATGAACAGGACTAGGAGAAACATGAAATAATGGTGAGTTTATTTTTGAGAACAATTTATTTTTTTCTTCATTTCTCAATTTACTTTTTCCCTAAGCAAATATAATTTAATGATAGTCGAGCAGTAGCCAGCCATTTCTGATTGTAGATTTTTATTTGATTCGAACAAGATTCATTGCTGTCCTTTCTTTCATATTCTAGAAACCTCTGATATGTCTAGAAACAGTAGCAGGCTTATATGTTTAAAAAAACCCCAAAACCACAACACACAAAATATTTCTCTTTGAGAAGCAGTATTACCTGGTTTGACAGTGATTAAAGCAGGGAACTGGACATTGCACATCAAGGTGTAATAAACCTCTGTCACAGTTCAGTATAGGGTATTAGTGAAACCAATGAGTCTTTCATTGCCCTTGCTCTTCTGGAGCTAACGGTATTCACCTTTTGTCAACATCTTTGGATTTCTCGGCTGAAAGAAAATGCAGCTCTGTAAGTGGAGAGTCATGTGGGACTGCATCATGGGGTGTAAAATCTGCCGTGAAACTGTGGAAGCTGTTATAATGGAGTGGTCTGTTCATTTCTTTTACAGATCTGCAATGTGATGTGGTTTTTTCAGCGCAGAGAGGATTCATCGTAAGAAGATACTGTGCTTTCTGATCTCTAACAACTGAACTTTCTACTGAACTGCTTTGCTTTTCTTCAAATGTTCAGGATTCCCTTCTTAAATTAAGTTTATCTCCTCTTATTTCATTCCATTATTTCTTTTTATCTTTTTTATTTCATCCATATACTTTGTACATACTTCTGTGAGAAAAATTGTGGAAGTAATGCTAATGAAAATGTAAATAAAAAATTTAATCTGTTCACTGGTGTTCTTTTTCTTATTTAATAAAAAACATACAGAAATGTAAAGCCCCATGAAGCCCTGTTCTTCATCAGATTCTACTGTTAAGTGTTCAGTTTAAACAGTCCATTTAAACTGGAATGCAATTGCTGCTATTAAAGTTTGTTACAGTTATTTCATAGAAAATGCTTTTTATGCATTATTAACAAGCTGCCTCACAGGAGTGGTTGATCAATTTTACAAAATTTTTTGAAAGACAGTGGACTTACTATTAAAAGGCTTCTGAGTGAAGAATGAATAATTGTTATTAGAGACACAAGGAGACAGATACTTTAATCCATGAAATGGAATTGTTTTAAAAGTGATACAATGTATAGCTAATGTCACTTTGCCAAAGTTTTGTATGTGCAGTGATATATTGGGTATTTTCTTCTTTGTGTCTCTTGACCCCATAAAACATTCATGTTCTTGTCTCTGGTATGTTTAGAATTTTGAGCTGATATTTTTCAATCAATGCCCATTTTGCAGGTAAGGAAGATGGAAAATTCTGTAAAAAGGTGACTGTTAGGATGACTATCCGCAAGAGTGACTGCAGGAGTAACATGCCAGTAAGTAAATAACTATCATGATTTCTTTTCATAGAAGGAAAAAAAAATGAGAAATAAAAAGAAGGAAGAAAGGGAACACAAATTCCCCAAGTTTGCATCTCTCTCTCACAGAGACAGAGGTTTCTGTGTTTTGCAGAGCTGTTTTAATGTTTCCCTACATTCTCAGCAATCATTTTCTCAAATAATAAGAAAAAGGGGGATGTGACTTCTGCTTTTGTATGCATTTAGGCGCATGTTGATTTAGTGCAAATCCAAGGTCTTGGTTCACCCTATAATGCAATTATTATATGCAAATTAACTTTGATATAACTGCATCTTGCCAGTGATATCATACAGATAAAACGGCTGCAATGTGTTTAATTTTCCATCTGTCTGGGGAAAGTATTTAAATGTCAACTTCATGAAGAAAGGAGTCTTGGGCCCCAAAGGTTTTTTTTTAGACAGCAGCATGAGCATACTGTGAAATGTGTAGGAAGAATGAGGCACTATCTGTGTGTCTACCGAAGGATTTACTGTAGGAGGACACCAACAATGTCCTGCTGGGCAGTAAGGCAGTGTGAGCAGCAGCAAGGGTGCAGACAGGCGTTTCATGTGAGATGTGTAAGAGCGCCTGGAAAAACTGTAATAAAAGAGTATAGGGAAACAGCTGTAACCTCTAAAATGACTCTGAGAGTACGTTTGGTAGAGTAAACTGTTGAGCAGCCAGGAAATTTAGTCTCAGTGTCTCATCGAACAGAAATGCAAATCCTGACTATTAAACTTGAAAAAATTATCAGTTTATATGACTGTTTCTGTTACAGTCTGTATTACAGTTTTGGTATCATTAGTAATAATTCCCCTTGGCTTTCCAAAGGACTGATTCTTTATATTCCTCCTTACTGATACCAGTATAGCAACACTGCATCAGAGTATCACTGAAATTAATACTGTAGGGAGTTGTGGACAGAACATTTGGTGCTATGTTCAAGACAAGGTTATGAATACTTTAAAATTCAAACCTGAAATTGTTTCTCTGTGTTTGTTAATAGCCAAAATCTGCTGTTACTGAAATTGACAGGAAAGTCATCATTAATCTCAGTAAGATAAAAATTGGGAGCTCTCTGGGCAACACACTTCAGAGTTTATTACTCAGACATAGTGGGATTTCACAAGGGGCTTGAGGAAACACCTCCAAATTTTTCATTGCTTTGCCATTGGATTTGGGTGCCTCATGTCTCTGGACTTTCTTGAGAACTCCTAACTTTATTTCCTAGCTGCTTCAATTCGCTGATTATTCTTCATGTTTGTTACCAGGTGAACATTGTTTCATGTGATGGAAAGTGCCCGTCTGCAAGCATTTACAACTACAACATCAACGCATATGCAAGATTCTGCAAATGCTGCAGGGAGCTCGGACTACAGAGACGAACTGTGCAATTGTATTGCACTAGTAATTCAACCTGGGTCAGCTATTCAATCCAAGAGCCTACAGATTGTTCTTGCCAATGGTCTTAAAAAAAAAAAAAAAAAAAAACAACATAAAAGGAAAGAAAACAGCAAGCCCAGCTGTTCCCAGCATAAGATAATTTGAATAGTTTAGCTATTAAAAATACAATACCCAATGCACTGAATTTTACCAGTTTAATGCTAAAAGATAAAAGAACAAAAATATTTTTGGACTCTTCTAAATTTCTGAAGAATGGCTTTGCATCGTTTGTATTGTGATTTGTCTTCGTGTTCATTTCACAGGGCTTGTTTTAAGAGTCCTTGTGATATGTGCCAACTTAAAAGGTGAAGTGATTTACATTAGAGACACCTCAAGAGAAAGGACACCATCTATTTTGTTCTGGAAGGCTGGCCCACTCTTTGTCAGGCACCCATTCCTGTTTTAAATCATCGACTGGCTTATCTGGCAGCAGTTCACTATTTTGAATGCATTGCAATTGTGCAAATACATTCAGTGTCTGCTAAGATAAATTGTTTGGACAATAGGAGAAGAATTTTCAGTTTAAATCATATTCCTATTGCAAAGTAGAGCATGTATGAGAAAATCAGTTAAAGATTTTGGTTTTTTTTTTTTAATCAGGGAAACATTGTCAATACTGATAACTGTATGTAGTATTCCCTGGTAATAATTTCAGTTTTCCTAGTGTATTTTATATTGTAGTGAGAAGCATTATGGCAAACATGTAATGTATGGAACAGATAGACTGTTTTTAGGCCATTTAGATTAGTCATTAGTAGTTAAATTTATCTTTGTGCTAAACAATATGACATAAACTGAAAATACACAGGTTTAACAAATGAAAACTATTTTACATTCCTTTATATAGATATACCTTAAATGAAAACATTCAGCTTACAAAATGCACCATATTTAAACTGTTTCTTTAGGAGAATGAACTTTGTTTAACACTAATTTTAAAAATGTGAAAATCCATTAGGAAAAAGAAAACCAGGATTATGTATCCATCTTAAAGGAAAAACAAAGTTGAAAATCTTTGTCACCAGTATAGTGGAATGTAACTTCTTACAGCAAGTGTACATTTTCAGTATCAAACAATTGTAAGGTTTGAAATTTCAAAAGCAATTTTGCTTATGAACTTGAACAATTAACATTTTGTTGTAATGAACCAATATTTTTTTCCCCTCTAAGCTAATGTTGCTGTTCTGTTCTTTTCCAACAAATGCCACCAAGATTCAACAAAAATTCAGTAGCTTTCATTTTGTAGATTAAAGTTGTAGAAAGCACATAGTGATACGCTTGAGATCCTATAGCAGAAAATAGATCTCAGCATAACTACTTAAAAAACTGTGTCTGCAGTTAATCCAAAGAAAAATGTTAAAATCAATTGTGAACATTTTTGATATTAATTTTGTATACTGTACATTTCATTCTTACAATATCTAATAAACAACAGGAAGTCTTATTTTGTTACAGTTAATTTTGCTATCGTTAAAGCAGCTTGCTATCATGTGATTCAACACATGGTGTTTACTAATTTCTTTTTTGGCAGTGCACATGGTTAATTTTAGGGTTTGCTGCTATCACTAATACTAATGATCTAATACTACATCAAGGAAGACCTGCATATGGGTTTTTGAAATAGACATCTCTTTCCGATTCCATCACAGTTCACTTTCATCCTCAGAACTGTAAAATTCAACTATGTCATTTTATTCAAAACAAAAATTAGAAAACCATTGCTCATCAAAGTATAACAACACATTTCTGACAATAAGTGTCAGATAGACTGTTTGTTCTGGAAAAACGTGGAAAAAAGAAGGGTGAATTTCTGCACATGTCCTTTCCACAGCTTTTCCCTAAACCGTCCCTCGGGATTGACTGCAATGAGTAGATGTGTTTTGAATAAGTGTAGGCGTTATGTTATAATATAGTTGTGTAGTGATGATTACCCTTCAGTACTTAGGGCCAGATAAGTTATTAAGATCTCACTGTAGTATGTGCAGTCCCTGCCCATTTAGTAAGACACGTTCCTTGTTCAAAGACATTCTAAATAGCGAGGAAGGACAGAGTTTGGGAAGAGTGCATCCTTTGGAAAACCATGGGCTGAGGAGCAGGAAAAAAAAAAGTGCTGTTTACAAGATGTTGAGCAGAGCTAAGTCCTTGAACCAAAGTATCTAAAATTCAAGCTTTGGCATTTGCAAAGGTGAAGTTCAGCCTCCCTTAGTACCAGCTGGCTGATGCCGTGCTAGAGGATAGCAATTAATAAAAAGAGCTTTTTCTTTTGCTCTAAAGCAAGATGGTATTTGCTGTGAAGTGCCAACCACCAACATGAGGGACAGAATTAGAGCAGGAATTAGGCCAGCCACTACGCTGCCCTCGGCTATGGTGTGGTCCCTCCTCTTGCCCCTCGAGCTAATGGCAAAGCACTCATTGCTTCCAGCAGCACAAGGCGGTTACTCTGAAAACCATTCGAGATCCAAACTTTCAACCCTTGGTTGAAGAGCAAGTTAATACTGGCAGTGAGAGTAGAAAGCAGACTGTAGTGTATCCAGTAACCGTGATCGAACATTGCTGCTGCTTCTACTTAAGAAGTAAAATAATAAACGTTGTGTTAAGTCCTTCTGATTTTGTAAACATTAGGCTTACGCTGAGAGAAACAAGGAGAAAGATCCAAACTGGCTATGGCTTGGCAGGGGGAAGCTACTTTTATCCCTGCCTTCGTGTTAAACTCCATGGATACTTAGCCTGTCTGTCTATGGTTAGTTCAAAGCAACCTGGGCCCTTACTGTCCACTTACCTTACACTGTGTTTGCACAAAGCAGCTCAGCTGGAAAAAGATTTTGCCTTATTTGTACTTCCATGTCTTTGGAAACCAAACGGACCTTAATGAGCTGTGGATTTCACCTGGCCCTCCCATGCAGGAGGAACTTGGATTGCAACAGTATCTGAGTCCTAAAACAACTTTATTTCTTTTTACTACGAAGTTGTCTTTTGCTAGATTGTATAGGTGTAATACAAAGGGTATACAGCACTGAAGCTATGCGCTGCATGCATTTTACTATCACAACCTTATTTGTGTCTTTATTACCCTAAAGGCGTATGTGCACTTGGAGCTAATGAAATACTGGAGCCTTTGTGTAAGTTCTCATAGCAGCAAAAGTTAAATCCTTCATTCAACACATAAAACAAGTTGCTGGCGGGAAACTTGCTTTCTAAAAGCATTGCTGCCATGACATGCTCCAGTGTTATGGCGGTTCCTGTTGCAGCAGCACGCTGCGCACGGGTCAGAGACAAAATGGTGACTTCACCGAGTTCAACCAAGAGTTCTTGCAATAATTTGTAGAACAGTGTTTCCTAGGGATCTAAAAGAAAAAAAAAAAACCACCTGGTTTTAGAAGCCCAAGAGAAACAAAAAAGCTGCCCAGCCAGCAGATGCTGGGTAGTTTTTTAGAGAGCCACCTCAGCTGGGTGACCGCTGGGGCAGGAACGGGTGTGAAGGCCTGAGCAGAAGGACTTGGCTCCCTCACAATCACGGGGATAAGGCAGGAGAAAACACCTGTGCTGCTGCCGTGCTCCCGCTGCCCCTCAGAGAGGAAGCCTGAAGGGGTTAAGGAGAGGCCTGCCCTCCCGCCAGCTAAAAAGCCAACTTGCACCAGCTGAAGCCTGTTTCTGTGGGGCAATAAAGGCGGAGGTGGTGCAGGTGCTGGGCTGGGTGTCTGGGGGATGGAAGCAGCGTGGAGGGGGCAGTGTGAGGTGAGTGCTGTTTTCCTGAGCTAGCTCCTTATTTTAAAAGAGAGGAATGGCCTGTTGGTATGGGGACTGTGGGCTGTAAAATGCGGGACAGGAGGTATGTGGCCTTAGAGGCTCTGGCAGAGGTCTTTAATCTTTCCCTTGTGGCTATCTCAGTGTGGCTGTGAGAAAGATTTGAAAAGGTAACCTTTTATTGTGTAAAAGCTGACTTCCAGGTGGTGAAAGCAGCAAAGAAAGAACTAAAAATGCTGGTGGTGGTGGTGGAAATTTTTATGCTTGTACAACCGTGTTGAATCAGCTCTTCAGGCTCTGCTGGGGGAGGTGGCTCTCGGCTGGAGAACAGGCCTGCCCCACCTCTGTAAATCTGAAACTGTGGTGACTGCTAGGGGAAAACAGCTACTAACGTCCTCTAGTTTTCTTGTCATTTGTTGGCTGCGAGGCTATCTGCAGAAATAGACTTTTAGAGGCTGATTAATTTAGATCAAATTCAAAGATGCTGCTCAGGTGATTCCTCCAAACAAATTAATGCTGTTGGTGCTCTTCTGGCAGACATCTTGTGACTGCTGCTCTGCAGGGCTGGGTGCATTGTAATGTTGTTTATCCTGAATAAAAGAAGCCAAATCTAAATTTTGAAAAATTGTCTTCAGTAGGTAGGTGAGAGACTGAGTATTTGCGGAGGGGGGAGGGGTATGTGTGGAGAAAATAGGTGTATGATAAAAGTGGGCAGGAATAGTTTTCTTCTTGATCTCTAACATCAGAGTAAATAATTTTTTTGTTTAATGTGAATGAAACCCTGATCTTATTGAAACAGGCCTGTTACATTTCTTCGCAAGTCTCAAAACTTTACTCCACCCCTGAGGGCCATGTTCTCCTCACATGAGTTTGCATATGTCGAATTTCTCCACAAAAGTGATTCCTAATGTAGGTACAGAAATATCATAGGCTTGTATCTTGTTAAAACTAGGATTTAAAAATCTTTCCAACCCTGGATTGTTTTCCATCTTTGAATAAAACATTTAGTGATTTGAGTATAGAAACATTGCTTGTTTGTTATGGTGCCGATTGCTCATTGTTACATCCTTTAAAAAACATGTTACTTGCATTACTTCGAGCAAGCTTACCCAGCTGTGATTCACAGGAAAATATAAATGATTTGGCAGCTGGAGCCTTGAGTATGATGGATATTGGTCATTAAGAAAGGCCTTTAAAAAGAAATATCATGATATCATTTGTGCTATCTAAACTCTCACTGCCTGGGTTATTAGTACATGATCTGGTCTCAGGATAATAACCTCTTGAGTAATGCTTCCTCTAATTAGCGATAGTGCTGCCTGGTGGTTTGGTAAGTTAATCTGAAATATTGGCATCTGCTGGTCTGCAGTTTAATGCGAACTATTAGTCACAAGTTAAATAACTTGCATCTCCAAAGACGGCAAGTATGCAGTCCACGATGTCAGACCAAAATCATTCGAAAAATTTCATCGTCCCTCTTATCTCTGCCCACACCATCGTCTTTCTTCCCAGTGCAAGTGGCTAGCCATGAATAATTAAAATGAGTTAACAGCTGCTATGCAGATGGTGATTTTTTTAGAAAAATCCCCTTTCAATGTGATGAAAACATCTAACCTCTTTAGAAATAGTACCTGACAGCCTGCCATCCCTTCAGGTCTGCTTTCTCTATGGACTTTTGACCAAGGCTTTGATTGTGTCAACTCACTTTAGCTGTTTAAAACATAGATATCTGAATTAACTCAGGTGTCCAGGCTCCATCCATCACCAAAGAAAGAGAGGTGCACCCAGAGGGTGACTCATCCCATCCTAAAATAAGTGTCTAAGATTGATATGATGAATCATCCTCCAGATGTATCATCTTTCCCTTTCACTGCAGAGAGAACCTGGATGGCAAGATGTAGTTAGGCACTTCGTTTTTAGGTTGTTAAAATTAGTTGGAATGAAATTCACCCTTAATGGTTAAAGATATCTCGACAGGCTCAAAAGTCAGCCACTGATAATGTGTATGTGGCATATCTTATCCATCCTCCTCCTATGAGGTGATGAATGGTAATATTTGATTTGCATGAGGCTGAATGTCTTGTACAGTTTTTCGTGTATGTCTTAAAATATGTTCATTTCATATGACTGCTATACCTAAACTATCCTTGTATCTGTAGAGCTGAAGAAAGATGTCGTCATCAGCCAAATCTTCAAGATGGAAAAGCGCAGCTGAATTTGGGAAGATACGATGCATTTATTACTATGACAAGGCATTACATGAGCTGGAAAAGATCTATAAGGTGACTGAATTTTAAAGTACTTCTGTTTTGTAGACATTTTTATTTTGTCTTTTATTGTGTTTTTATTGTGTAGGTGTTGGCTTGAGACTTGTGGGTGATTCATGATCTTGCTTTCTAAGCTTTTAGCTTCCAAGATCCTTAAGGTAATGCGATTCTTCAGAAAGTTATGAAACCCACCTATGAAATATCTTTGTGCATTAGCTCTTTAGAGTGTCTGGAGTTGGGTTCGAGGCAGCACAGAGGCTTTTCAATACACAGGCCTTTCCAACTCTTTGATTTTTTTGATACAGTTGCCCAGGAGCAGATTCTGACCTCAGTTACATACTTGAAACATCAGATTTGGTGTTGGTTTTTTCTCAAGATTGATGTTAGTTCATGAATTGAATACGTGACATTTGTCCAATATGTGCCTTGCGTAGTAGAAGATTGGAAAGAAAAAAAAATTATAGCAGAGCACTTTAATAAAATTTCTTTTTGATTAATAATGCAGAAGTCTGATCTTAAGCATGAAATAAGCAAAGGCAGAATAGCTGGAGAAATGCCTAATGTTGAGAGCATGCCTGTTCTTGATGTCTGTTCTTAATTCCCCAACTGTCTTTTCTGGACCATATTCTCTACTGAGCTTCATGTTGATGCTTTATTTTACTAAATAGGGGAAAAAGCAGAGAAGGACCTTCTGAGATGAGGGCATCAAGGTGCCCAATAGGCCTGATCTCTAACCTGGCTGTATGCAGGGTGGTGTCCTTTGATTGTAAAACAAGAGCATCACTAACAAGGTGCTCCTCCATTTCCTATCAGAAGATAGCTGCTATATTTCCTTTTTTTTTTCCCTCCCCTCAGAGAACCCCACCCTGGCCAAGCAAAGCTATTTCGGTGAGTGGCAAAAATTAGCTGTATGATGATTAATCACTAAAGTAGAGCGTTATTGTTAAATATTGCTGGAGTGATTAGAGGTTACCAGATAACCCAGTCAGTAGCACGTGAAGATCATGTTTTGTATTGGAATGGTAGCTTGTACAGCCCAGCACTCTCCTTCCAGCCTCTTGCTCCTGAGGAATCTGCAAGAAGTGGGAAGTTTTAGATTAGTGTTTTTGGAATAAAAAAGGTGATTTAGAATTTTGCATGTGAAACTTGCATTTTTAGGCAAATATACCAATGGGCTATCCAACACTGTAATAGCAAAGTCTCCATCTCTTATGAATCATAAAAAAACTTTCAATGATACTTGCTCACAATTAAATTCACAGTCCAATTGGATGCCGTGAGGAAACACATGGCTTCACAGTTAGGTGGTTTTCAGTTTAGGGGAGAGGAATAGGCCCTGGCTATTGGTACCACTTACTGTTACGCACAGGTTCACCATAACCCTCTTTAAGGCCATGTTGTGCGCAGGCAGCTAGAGTGCGCTGGAGGCAGATTTTGCTGATGCAGTGTTTCTGCTCAGTTTGGCAAATAGCTTCCCCTCACCTGTACTTGTTTCAGGCTCTACACCTGGAAATCCCCTTGGCCTCTCCCAGTGCTATACCTGAAAGTGGTGTTTAAAATGAATGTTTAAATGCATTTTTCCACTGCCAGTCTGACAGGATTGCAGTAGTACCGCCCAGGGCAGGACCAACCCTGTGGAGAAAAGAGGACAAGTTCATATCGCACTCCTGCTTATATATTTTTCTGGAACTCCAAGTGCTCCATATGAAAACCTTTTAGAAGAAAATTGGGGCCTAACAAAAGGGCTGGCTTAAAAAAAAAAAAAAAGCCTATTGTATCTTTTCAGGATAACTTTAAGTGGAAAAAACGCCCACTTTTGGTTAAGATCCCTAAAATGTTAAAAATGGTTTTCTGGCAACCTCCTTATTTTCAAATATTTTGTTGGAATATCAGTATTTTATATCCTGACCCTCATCCTTTTCTCTCCCCCTCTGGAAGATGGGGAGAAAGGAGATGAGGGATGAGATTTTTGAGGAAAACATTTAGAAGTTTATCTCTTCAAATGGGACTGGCAAGTTGTTATACAGGGGAAAGTGGGAATCAGTACCTAAGGGGCCTATTGTGAGCTTCAGCATTAGAGAGGGAGGGGGAAAAAAACCTCTCTTGATAATGGAGGAAAAATGACATGTTCTGTGGTTACGCTGATAGCAATGGGCTTGAGTGCAGCCTTTGGTGTAGTATTAATATAGGTTTGTCACGTGTATCCAGTCCCCACTGCCTGTGTGTTTTGCTGGTGATGCCAGAATAGGGTCAGAGCAAGCCAAAAAGGCAGGGGCTGAAGGCTGCTGCTGTTTTCCCTAGCAAATGCCTGTGGGATTTTTGATGAAGGGTTCTGGCTCTGTGAATTATTTCAGATCTGAATGTGCCTGTGCTTTCTCAGGGCTGCGGTTTGGGACTTGTCTGTAGGCAGTGATGGAGACATCGTGGCTGTACAGGGCCACAAAGTTCATTCTCTGTTACAGCTTGGCTGTGAAGCTTTGGGCTGCCCACCAAAATAAAGAGTTGTAGATCACAGTTAATGCAAGGATGCAATTTCTGTGGTGATACAGTATCAGGAACTGGTACTTCATTACCAGGTCTCTCTCCTGTATTTTTTTTAAATAAGAAGAAATATTCTGCAGACCTGTATTTAATGGAAAATTTTGCAAATATTGCTCTGCTTAAAAAGTATAGTTTTAGTACTTTACCGTATTTTTAAGTAGTAGTTGCTCTTCTATCTTATCCATGTGTCATGGTGCCTTCAGGTAGCTCTAGAAATGGGACTCGTTTAATTACCTACAATGGACATGAAATGAAAGAAAATATAACCTAGTGCCCTATAAATACTGTAATTATTGTACAGTAAGCTGATCTCTGGAATGAAATTCACAGCACTATTGCACATTTGTTTCTTGGCTCCATGGCCGAAGGAGAGGGGGGAGAAGAAAAAGGGGGGGGGGGCTTAGCATTTTTAGGCTTTAGATTTGGCCATATTGTAGCACTTCTAAGTCTTCTGTCAACACTGGCGTGACGTTGCATTCATTAAAAATGCACGACCTTTTTAAACATCCATCTGTTATATAAATATAAATAATGCAGCCCTATATTTTTACGGTATGCTAATCCTGCGTGGCCACGGTCTAATTATCAAATGATTTCATGCTACCCTGGTGGCAGGCAACATCCAGACCACTGAACACTTGCTATGGATCTCTTATTAAATCCCTCTTGCACAGTTTCATTCATAAATTTACCATGGCTTTTAAAATAAAATAGTTTGATGCTTATACAGCAATATCAAATAAGAGCAGTATGTTTCCAGAATGCAGCAACATTTTTCAGACGCTTCACTTCATGCACGACTGAATAATTGGTGGCAAACTCCACTATTGCCTTCTTTTACCTTGAGTGGAAGCCATGCCGCTGATAGGTTGTGCATGCTAATTGTGATCAAAGACTAGATGCCCTGGGTATAACCTGTCCATACCTTTGTGGAGCTTGGATATTTTGCTCTCTACACCAAGCTTCATTTTGACAATGGGTGTCCTAAGTTGGGTATCAACACTCCTAATCCACACCCATTTCCCTGCTCTGTTCTGGCCACGTTGGAGCTAGCACAGAGGTGCTGGGGTGCTTATGGCTCTTGCCTCCTCCGATGTTCCTCCAGTACTACCCTGCGTCAGCTCCCAAGAGAGACATGGTGCCTTAGAGCTTTGGAAACATGTCATGTTACGCTTGGAGAGCCAAAATCCAAAGAAAATTGCGTATTTAACTTTGGAAAGACTTACAAACTTACTTGGTGGAAGTGGCTAATGGAAGTGTTTGCTTATTTCTATAAGGCATTTTTTACCTTTGAATTCAGTGCAAAGGGCTTTTTCCCAAGTGACCATGCAATTAACTCCATTAACAATGGAATGATTAAAAACAGAATTAAAGTATTTGTCCAGATTTACCTTAGACTGCAATTTACCCTAAACAGCTTCATGCCATCTGTGCGAACTTAGTGCCATCTGGTCTTTTACGAGATAAGATTTGCAGCTTAAGAAGAAATCTTCCTTTTGTCTTGTGACTTGGAGTGCTCCGGTAGTATCGCTTTCTTTGGGCTTGCACCATCCCCCATTGTGTGTTTTTTAAGGCAGTGTGTATCCCATAGATCTATTTCTCTTGATCTGCAGCTTCAGTGCAGCACTACTGGAGTGGAATTGAATAGAATTGTTTCTAGCCTTGTGTGAAGGCTGGTGGAGAGCCAGTTAGCTGGACACAAGTCATGGTGGTGACAAAGAAGAGCCTGTGACCCATTGAGGGCAGATTGAAGCACTGATGGTAGCAAACAGCACCAGCGTGCAGGTAGCTGGGGGCTGCTGGGGAGGTGGGGGACGGAGAGAAAGAGATGCCTTGTGATTGTGAATTTGGATTAATTTCCCATCCTTGCTGTGTTTTTTTTTCTTTTGCTTGATGAAATGTTTGTCACTTCCAGTACTTCCATATTCTAGTTCAAGTGACCTTGCACAGATCAAAATATCTTTATCAGCCTTTTATATTTGCCCCAAACTGCTTCAAATAAAAATGAGATATTAACACAGGAGTGATTTGCACCCATGTGTTACCAGCATCCCTGGCCTCCTGCTAAAGTTTAACGAATTAATTTCCCTCTTCTCTGACACAGCTAATTCTGATTTAAGTAGTTGTAATAAGTTGGAAATTTCAATGAGTTGTGTGCTTACTCACTGAAGTATGCGACTTGCTCATTGCTTACAGAGTCTGTTTTTGTTACCAGGTCATTTGAAGTTCAAAGCAGTTGAAGATGTTTGCAGCGTACTCTTTAAAACAAGATACTGTTATTCTCTGTGTAAGAAAATCCTTATCCAGAGCATTTTAAGAAATGTTTGTTGGATGTGGAACTTGAGCAAAATTTCTTCTAAACCATTTGAATGAAAGGTTATGCCAGGGTGAATAAAAGGGACTGCCAGGGTGCCAGCCTGTGCCAGCACCGAAGCCACTTGCCAGTTCTCTTGCTGCAAGCAGTGGGCCTGCTTAAACCATGTGCCGTGTCCCCAGGTGGCCGGACTGCCATTGTCAGCAGAAGTTAGAAAAGCACAGACAAGGCAGGGTGGTGCGCTGGGGCATCACATACACATATAAAAAAGGGTATATTTTCTTTTTTAATTTTTTATTTAATCCCCTTTGTGGGTTGTCTGAAAGCTGTGGCAATACAGATGGTAATGAAAAAGCCCCCAGTACTCAAGCAGCCTGCCTTGTCACTGCCACTTTTCTCTGGTTCTGCCTGCCCCAAACCTGCCTCTCTCCCTCTTCTTCCCCACAGAAACCATTGAAAATGGTTTCTCTTAGTTGATGTTCTGTTTGCACTTGAGGAGTATATACCCTGTCTATACTCTGCACGTGTATATTATATATATGCACACAATGGAGATGTGGTAATGTGGGACCGGTGGCCAACAAACAGCGCTCAATGGGCACAGATGTTTTCTCTTTATACCTGTTGAATATGCCATTAAAACACCTTTCATTTAATATAATGTCTGTTTGTGCAAGTAGGTACAATCAGATATTACTGTATAATATGTGTAGTAATAGGGTTTTTATTCAAAGCACTGGTTACTAATCATATTTTCAGTTCACTGACCTTGTCACATCTCTGCTGGGTTTTGAGATGTTAAGAATATTTTCCAAATGGCCAAATCTCATATATAAAATTCTAATGTATTTTACATAACATAAGAGGGTTTTAGTACCAGAAAAATTCCATTTTCCTCAGTCCAGTTTCAGGTTCCTAACCTGATTTTCTGGGCTTAATCCTCTTCCTGTTGAAATCAATAAGTACATTGTAATATAATGATTCACGTTCAAGGTTCAACCATAGAAAATTAAGACTACATGCTGATTTTACTGCCATTGTTGAAAGATGATCTCTTAAAATGTGTAAAAGCACAATAAACTCTTTAACTCTTTCAGCCCTATTCTTTTTTTTTCTCTTCAGAGAGTCAAAACACTTAAAAATGGATCTTTGTTTTAGATCTAATGATGGCAAGGAGATATAAGCTGAGAGATGCTATTTAGGTAGGAATATCTTCTGTGGTTTCAAATGCTTTGTAGTGGGTCAGTCACTGGACAATGTGGAGCTTGACATGAGATGCCAGGAAAACTATAGTCTACTCTGTGCACCTTTTCTGATGCTTGACTGTCATCTTATATTTGCCTCAGTTCCATTGCACGAAAAATAAGGCTGCTTTAGAAAACCCCAACACTTTCTTTGAAAAGACATCCAAGTTGGGATGGTTTTGTTCTTTATTTGTGTAGAACTTGCAGTCACTCAGCTCAGTAATGCTGCCTTCTTTCCTTAACTACTGCATGTTAAGCAAGACTGAAAGAATATGAAAAGCAAGTGGGGCATATTTTATTTTTTAAATGCAAAACAATGTAATCAACAATATGGAAGCGTGGGCTTCAGTTTTTTTAATGTTCTGAGAGCAGTAGAAAAGAAGCCCCAGTTGATCTGTCTTGTTGAAATGTACTGGATGTGCTGTGAGAGTTTGGGATGCCCCGTTGTCATTGAACAGCCTGGCAGCATCTTGCATGCTCTGCACAAAGGTCCCGTAGTTAAGAAGGTCCTGAATGATGCTCATAGCAGTGGTGTGACTGCATCTCGAAAGATGAGTATTTCAAAGTGGACTTTGGGATATGCTTTAGGCTGTGTTCAAATGGCTCTTCTGGAAGCGTAAGTGCCCCCTTTTTTGCTTTGCTGCATCATGTGGATGCCATAACCACGGGGAGATGAGAAGAGTGAATGCTGCCCTTGGTTGCCCCAGTTGGAGCGTGGGGGACACTGCTGGGGCTCTGCTCCCTGTGGACGCACATGTAAGAGCGTCTACCACTGCTTTCCACCAGAGCTGTCTGTGCAGGTCATAAACATCCTGATGCCATGTGGCTCCTTCCTGGGAATAAAAGTCAATATACATCCTATAGCTTCTGCTCCCTAAATATGAAACTGCCCATTAATGAAATAAATGCACCTGAAGGGTTAACATCAGACTTTTTAGCATTCCAGTTGAATACTCTGTTTTCTTCCTACCTCCAAAGTCTCTAGGAAAGAAAAAAAAAAAAATCATCTCTTCTCTCCTCCCTCTTCCTCACCCCACAAGACTTTCTGAGGAAGGCAAACCCTCCCCATCAGGTTTCCAGTCTCATTCAGGCACAGTGATTTCCCCACAGCCGCTGAGCTCTCATCTCCCTTTCTGGCTCAGGTGGAGGAAATGCGGTGTTCCCTGCCGAAATACAGCCTTTTCCTGTCCTGCAGGAGTAGGAGGGCATTCCTGCCCTCTCCCTGCTTTTGGGACCCTGTAAGGAAACATAGATATCTGGAAAGGGGAGTCTGTGCCAGCTGTTTGGAGAGCCCTTTCTTGTGCAGAAGGACAGGGAAAACTGAGAATATGCTTTCACCTATTCCAGCTGACAGAATTACATGCTCTTATTTCCTAGAAGTGTGTTTTTTCTAGCCCAGAGGCTTGTGGAAAACTGTGGACTGATCAATGAATATTTCTAGCACTAGTGGAACCATCTCTTTTTATAAATGTAGTATTCAGAAAAACTCAGTCTGAAAACATATGGTACAAAGTACATGTTTGGGTGTCCCTATTGATTCCAGTTAAATGTATCTGTTATACTATAAAATTCTGCTTTTCTTTTTTCCTAATAGTCTGACCCACCAGGAAACGATTGCCAGGTTGCAGATACTCTCCTCCCCATCCCCAGATGCTGGTTTGTACTAAATCAGTAAGGATTAGACTTTTTTTGGTGGACAAACAATGGCTTATCCGTGTTAGATCAATGAAACTCCACTGAGGAGAAAAAGGCTTGAAAAGGTAAAAACCAGAATAGGATACAGCTTGATCTCCCTGCAGATGTGTTCTGCTCTCCTGGTAGAAGGAAGGAGTTGGTGGTTTTGGCAAGGGTCGTGGGTGTGTGTGCACCAGGTCAGAAGATACCGATGTTCCACACTTTCCAGTAAAAAGGAAACTATTACAAAGAAATGCTAGCAGGGCTGGTAAATCCCAGTGTCTTGGACTTCTTCTCTAAATGCTGTAGTGGAAAGCGGTGATGAGAAAAGTTGGAGATTTTTCTCTAGCTTATATGAGTAAGTGAAGAATATAGTACAAATGTCTTCATATCTTGTCTCTTTGGAAAGAAAAAAAAATATCTGGTCTATTTTCTCATTGTTGCCAGATTGTTTTTTGTGATCTCTTAAGACTGAGATTTATATGTAGCCTACAGACACAAGATGCTGAGACGAGGGAGGACTGTGTGATGAAATGAAAACAGGCTGAAAATCTAATTTCAGAGGCACCATTGACATTTTATTTTCAAACATGCCTTGAAGCTCATAACTTTCTACTATGACAAAGAGCAGTGGTTTGTGCTTCCTTCCAAGATTTCTTTCTTTGACAGATAGTGATTTTAGCTTGCTTGGTAACAGTGGAAAGAAGATTGTTTCAAGGAGCTGGTGTTGGTACTTGGCTTTCTGGACCAGAGCAAACTGACTTATTTTTAGACTGGTCTTGATGTGGCTGTGGGCTGCCAGTACGCTTCAGGAATTCATGTTGCATAGTTTTCCCTTTCCATATCTAACCCTTGACTTCTAGAAGTGTAATACAATATACATCCTAGATAAAAGCATCACAGTGATAATGCTACTTGGAATCAGAGTGAAGGTTTTGGAACAAATGGAAACACTTCTTAGAAAGATGCTACAGCTTGTACTTGCAAAAGCTTTGATGAATTAGTAAGTAGTGATATCCTTATTTTATTAGATAAGATCTTGAAACTATGAGATACATGTAAATAGCTCAAAGTTGTTGCTACCAAATATTGTGAATGGAAGGGTGGCCTAAAATTAAACACAGGATTATCTGGATCTAAGAAGTGTTTGGCTCTAGACATAACAGCCAACATATTGCCAAATCACATCATGCCATTGAACATGGAGGGTCATAGTACTTTTATCAGGGCAGCTTATGATTAAGAATGTTGAAACTTTAGAGGGCTTATTCCATTGGTAAGAAGCTGAGTACCTTTAAAAAAAAAAAAAAAAAACAAAAAAAAACCACAAAACAAAAACAAAACAAAAAAACAACAACAACAAAAAAAACAACAACAAAAAAACAAACAAACAAAAAAAAAAAACCCCACAACTGTGATTAATTTTTGCCCGGACAGCTGGAATCTAATTTCTAAGTTTGCTGAGGATATTGCTGGTGGTTTTTCTGCATGTAAAAAATGTCTCCCTAAATATATCCTGTATTTGGCGCTCTGTTGGATCTAGACATGAGATCCTAGCTGTCTTAAAAAAATCTGACTTATTAATATGCACACTAAGAGAGATGCCTCAAATATGAACTTATGTTCAATTCTACAGCTTGTAGAAATTTTGAAAGACTTCATTTTGGATCAACTCAGGGGAAAACTAAAAATTTTGAGAATTGCCATCAAGCCAGCGCTGCCACATGAGGTCAGGGCCTCTGGGTTCATCGTGCCTTCTGCCATTTTGGCAGGTCTCCTGCCTGATGCAAATTGGTTTAGTACCTGGGATCCGCAGTGAAAGGTAACGCTGTACCTTGTCTAGTGCTAAGCTGTGTGGTGAAGCCACGAGGTAGCCAATTAACTGCTAGTGATGAGAATATACTGCCATCAGGCCTATTAAAAATGCTGGATGGCATGTCTGCTGGAGCACCATGGCAACTGGACAGCTGTGCTTACAAAGCAATAACTCTTACAAATGATTTTGAGGAAACAGTTATTGGTCACAGTGGTTTTTAGTATCTTTTTATTTGCATGTTATCTCTTATGGTCCAGGTTTTTGGTTGACATGTGTTTCCAAACCTCTTAGCTGGCGTCCAGTTACAAATGAAGAGTTGGAGAATGCATGAAATTTTCACTTGAGTCCTATTTGAAGCTAGACTGAAGACACATTTTTAGTTGCACAAATATTTGCATCGTTGATGTTAAAACAGAGAACTATCTATGACCTCCCTTTCTGCTTTTTCATTCTTGTTTTAGCTTCATTACTTTCAGATAGAAGTTTCATAAAACAAGTGTCTTTGTGTTACATATGTCAACCTCTCATCTATTGTGATGCTTTAAATAGAGAGGGAGAAGAACTTCGAGGGGAGTCAGCCAAGACCTCTGCTGCTGGAAATGGACAGGGCTTCTCTGAGGCTATTTGCAGTAGCAGAGAATTTGCTAGAAGTGCACGTATTGGTTTTAGAGCAGGAGTTCAGAGGTAGTACACTGATCTCGGCCAGAGGGAGGCTGAATGTTTTTATGTGAAGCACATGCAAAAAGCCTCTTTATATTGAAATTTTTTGCGTTAATGAAAAACATAAAAGGAGAAAAATAGAAGACTAAAAGAATGAATTTTAAATACCCAGAATGCTGTTATGTCTTGAAGGTCCGTATAGTTATGTCTTCATTATTATTTAGATTTGTGAAAAGTTGGTAGTCTCATTGGACCTGTACCGATGGCTTTGTCTTTGACTGTCCCTTGACTGGTTCCTCACCTAATGCTGAACAGTGCTCGCTGCTTGCATTTAGATCTATTTCTGTAGTTGTGTTGCTGAAGTGATGCTTACAAATTTAGAGATGGAAATGTTTCTTTGGATTGTCTTTGACTTTAATGATCATAGAATCATAGAATGGTCTGCGTTGGAAGGCACCTTAAAGATCATCTAGTTCCAGCCCCCCTGCCATGGGCAGGGACACCTTCCACTAGACCAGGTTGCTCAAAGCCCCATCCAACCTGGCCTTGAACACTTCTAGGGAGGGGGCATCCACAACTTCTCTGGGCAACCTGTTCCCAGATAGTTCCCACCACCCTCAGCAGTAAAGAATTTCTTCCCAATCTCTAATCTAAATCTACCGTCCTTCAGTTTAAAACCATTATCCCTTGTCCTATCACTACATGCCCTTGTAAAATGTCCCTCTCCAGCTTTCTTGTAGGCCCCCTTCAGGTACTGGAAGACTGCTGTAAGGTCTCCCCGGAGTCTTCTCTTCTCCAGGCTAAACAACACCAACTCTCTCAGCCTGTCTTCATAGGAGAGGTGCTCCAGCCCTCTGATCATTTTTGTGGCCCTCCTCTGGGCTTGTTCCAACAGGTCCATGTCCTTCTTATGTTGGGTGCCCCAGAGCTGGATGCAGTACTCCAGGTGGGGTCTCATGAGAGTAGAATAGAGGGGCAGAATCACCTCCCTCAACCTGCTAGCCACGCTTCTTTTGATGCAGCCCAGGATACAGTTGGTTTTCTGGGCTGCAAGTGCACATTGCCGGGTCATGTTGAGCTTCTTATTAGCCAACACCCCCAAGTCCTTCTCCTCAGGGTGGCTCTCAATCCGTTCTCCACCCAGCCTGTATTTGTACTTGGGATTGCCCCAACCTATATGCAGGACCTTGCACTTGGCCTTGTTGAACTTCATGAGGTTCACATGGGCCCACCTCTCAAGCCTGTCAAGGTCCCTCTGGATGGCATCCCTCCCCTCCAGTGTATCAACTGCACCACATAGCTTGGTGTTGTTGGCAAACTTGCTGAGGGTGCACTCGATCCCACTGTCCATGTCACCGGCAAAGATGTTAAACAGCGCTAGTCCCAATACCAAACCCTGAGGAATGCCACTCGTCGCTGGTCTCCACTTGGACATTGAGCCGTTGACCGCAATTCTTTGAGTGCGACCATCCAGCCAATTCCTTATCCACCGAGTGGTCCATCTGTCAAATCCATGTCTCTCTAATTTAGAGACAAGGATGTCGTGCAGGACAGTGTCAAATGCTTTGCACAAGTCCAGGTAGATTATGTCAGTTGGTCTTCCCTTATCCACCAATGCTGTAACCCCCTCATAGAAGGCCACCAAATTTGTCAGGCACGATTTGCCCTTGGCTGTCTCGAATCACCTCCTTATTTTCCATGTGCCTTAGCATAGTTTCCAGGAGGATCTGCTCCATGATCTTGCCAGGCACAGAGGTGAGGCTGACTAGCCTGTAGTTCCCCGGGTCCTCCTTTTTTCCCTTTTTAAAAATGGGGGTTATGTTTCCCCTTTTCCAGTGAGTGGGAACATCACAGTGGGACTGCCACAAATTCTCAAATATGATAGATAGTGTCCTGACTTCCTCTTTGTTGGGATGCATCGCTCCTGAGCTTGGAAGAGGTGATCCTTGAGTATTAACCAGCTTTCTTGGGGCCCTCTTCCCTCCAAGGCTTTGTTCCATGGCACTCTACCAAGCAGATCCCTGAAGGGGCCAAAGTCCGCTCTCCTGAAGTGCAGGGTAGTGAGCTTGCTGTGCACCCTCCTCGGTGCCCTAAGGGCCTTGAACTCCACCATTTCATGGTCACTGCAGCCAAGGCTGCCCTTGAGCTTCACATTCCCCACCAGCCCCTCCTTGTTGGTGAGAACAAGGTCCAGCATAGCACCTCTCCTCGCTGGCTCCTCTATCACTTGGAGAAGGAAGTTATCATCGATGCAATTCCAGGAACCTCTTGGATTGCTTATGCCCTGCTGTGTTGTCTCTCCAACAGATATCAGGGTGGTGGAAGTCCCCCATGAGGACCAGGGCTTGTGAACATGAGGCTGCTCCTTTCTGTCTATAGAGGACCTCATCCTCTCGGTTTTCCTGGTCGGGTGGCCTGTAGCAAACCAGATGCTCCTTCTGCTCCTGTGGTTCCTCTTGTAAATGCCAAGATTAAGTATGCTGAGAGCCGAGACTGATGCTTGACATAATTACTGTAGAGATTGCTCAATAAGGGTGGTGGAAGACCTCTAAGAGGTTACTGTAGCAGGATCCAAAAAGGGGAATGTGGCAAACAGGGGCTAGAGTCCCCAGTCTTGCATGTCCACAGCCTCAAGAGGTGTATGTTGTCCCCTAAGTACAGGTAGCTAGTAGCAGACGTAATTCATGAGGGAAAACTATAAAAAAAAAAAAGTAGTTGAAGAAACCAGCCTGTGAGCGTAGACTGATGGACCCTCCAAAAAAATTACTAACAGAAAGTGACTAGTGAGATCAAAACTGTCTCCATTACTGATCTTATAAACACTTCTGGTAAATAAGAGGTTAATAACTCTGTTTATAGTAAGAAGAGACCCCTGCCCTCGGATACACACACTTCACTGTACCCAGATAATCCCTGGAGCAAGGAGGTTTAAGGTAATTTGTGGTGCAGCTGTCCTTTTCTGGAACATGAGCAAATTCTCCTGCACATGGTCAGCTGCAAGAACAAATGTCTATAGCAAATGAAAAAACAAGATGTTCAACCGCAGCCTTCTGCACTTGCAGGAGGGGCACGTGAGCTGGGCTGTTCCTCCTGCCTGAATCAAACTCCACGGCACGAAAGGGTTTAGTGCGCGGCTTACGGCCAAGTGGAAGCAACGTGTCAGTGGTGAGGGAGGAATGCTGGTGATGGAAACCCGACTGATTGACATACAGTGGCTATAAAGTCATAGTAAATCTATTGTTTCGCCAGAAGGAAGCAGGATTAGAAAATGTATAATCATTACAATCCCTGCACTATACAGCATCAAGTGACAGTTGCTCTCCCATTGCTGGTGTGGGTCATACTTGGCTTAATCCCACCAAAGTCTGTTCTTGGGCGAAATCTTCATATCTCCATGTGGTTCAAGCCATAGTTATTGGGATGTTTTACCCAAGAAATACCTTATGGCACTGCAGAATTTAGCTCAGTAGTTTTAAGGAGATACTTTTTCTGTTGGGTTGCTGCAGAGACCCACCACAATGCAAGTGGCAAGTTTAAAAATTACTATCTGGGAACTGGTTCTCAATAAAATTATTAACAAAAATCTAACTAATCGATAGAAGAAAAATCCAATTCTCTGAAACAGATCTCTTTTGTCCACGAAGAAGCAATTTCAAAATAGAAAAGAATGTCATTAACAGCTAGAGGCTAAACTCGCTTCTGGTCTAACTGAGCTGAAGGAAAAAGCTGCATTTTACAGAAGTCTGAGTGGCCTGAAGAGGGTTGAGGGGGAAATAGTATATGCAACCACACTTTCAATTCCTTACTAATTGGCGAGCTAAGGAAGTTACCCAAGTCTGCTGCATTTTTTTAACACCTCTTAAGAGATGCAAAACTGCTTCTGCATTTGTATTACATGTTGCCCTAAATGTAAAGTTTTAGATTCCTGCAGTTCCACTTGTCTTGCAAGATAAACTTTGAGTCTGTTTGACTCTCTTTGCACAGGATGCCAAAATGTCATACAGAGGTCTACGTTAGCCCAAATCATGTTTCTGCCCCCCAAGCAGACACAATGGAGAGAAACCTTCAAGGAACCTCCTGTTAAGCAGGAGAGGCTGAAGTCTCTAAAATAGTTTCCATGAGGTGAATGAAAATGTTTGGTGGAATATTCGAGTAGTTACATGGTGGATAAAATTGTAGTTCATGCTTTTTCCAGTAGTGCGCGCGTGCTCTCTACGTTGTTGTTCTGCATTTGACCCGCACAGCGCAATCCCACCTTGACTTCTTGCTGCTGTGTATCTGCTGAAGTTGTTTTGGTGGTTGGGTTTCTGTCGTAACATGGTGTCTTTTGTGATTAAACTGTGGCCTCTTTTCTTTCTGAATGCTGGTAATATTAATAAAAGGATAGGATATGCCCCTGCGTGAACTATGCCTTATATGTGCCAGAGAACAGCAAATAGAAAGCCCGTACAGGCCAACGTTTGGGTTTTACTTACTGTTGATGCTCAAGAACAGCAAGTGCTTCTTGTTTGTGGGGAAATACAGACCGTAAGAGAGGATATGAAGTGCTTCATCTATTAGTCTTTATAGTAGAGGGGAAGGAATTTTCTAATTTCTTTCTGGTTTAAAGTATATTCAGAGGTGAGATAACCGTGAAAAAGGCATTAGCTACATAAGGGGTGCACCTACACTAGCATACTAGCCGGTGTGGGATTGGGAAGGTGCTACTGGAATACAGCCTGCAAGTGCTCGGGCACTGCCTACAATTGAGACAATGGTGATTCAATCTCTTTTGCTAAAAAAGGTGGAGAAGTTTGACAAGCCACAGGCTATAGACTGAAATAGTGACATATTATGTCATATGGTGAAATTACTTCATATCTACTTCTTTCTTTTTTTTTTAAACAGGGATATTTTTAACTAGAACACCAAATCCATAAGCCTCTGGTGTGTGTTTATGGTTAGCCTGAGCTATACATAGAAGGGTTTCCTTTTGAATGTGGACAATACTGCCTTTTCCATGAGCAACTTAGGGCTGTCACAGGTCTTGCGTAGAATGAAAATACTGGGGGTTTGCATAGGATTTTAAGAGTTTGGAAAATCACTCTTCCAGCTTAAAGTGAAAAAAAAATTTAAAATTTCTGTGAAAGAAAACTTTGAGTAAGTTATTAAGCCCTTTTTTTTTCTTTTTTTTCTTTTTTTTTTTTTTAAGCAAAAAAACCCTGTTTATATTTGAGTTCACTTTTTTCTGTTCATACCTTCTAGATCAGTAACACTGGAAACTCCCAAATACTTTTGAAGTAAAACTAGGTTTTCCTCCTTCTTAGAAAGTTGAAACAAGGTATTTTGTGAATGGAGTTTTAGCATCTTGCCCCCACTCTGTTTTGAATAAGATTCCCCCCCCCCCCCCCCAAAAAGCCTTGACTTTAAAATAGCGATAAGTTCAAATGAGAGATAAACAAGATAAAGTTTTTTGAATAAATTTTAGCAATAATTGGGATTTTTTTCCTGGAGTGAGAAGCTGACAACATGAGCAGTGAGTGATGAGTACCTCATGAAGTGATGTCTTTGGTTTTTTTTTTTTAATTGGGTGGGAACACATGACTAGAAAATAAAGCTGCAATATCCCAATTGCTTTATTTAGGATAGAGCTTGCTTTTGCATTAAATGATTGTAATTCACGTATCTTAGCTTTGTTTTCAGGCTTGTTTTTCACTTTTTTTTTTTTTCCCCCTGCAGCCTGGCATTCATAGCTTGGGATAAGGAATTTCTGTTTGTATTTACTTGCAGAGGGCTAAATTTGATTGAAACACAGAGCAACTCCTTTGTTTAAGCTGGGTTATGCTGGGTATATACCAGTGTAAATCTGGTCCAGAGCTTTTGGAGAAGTCACTTAGCTTCTCTCCTCCTCTTTGATCCCTCTTTAAAATGTAGCAAGGGTTACCTACTCCACTAAGAAATTCGGTAGGGTAGGGCCTGTTGAGATCTTGACTGGAAGGTGGAAGGAAAGAATTAGGCTTGAATTCATTATCCTGGTAGGCACGAAAGCCCTGAAATGAATGAAATGGCAAAAAGCAGAGAAGGGGAGCTGAAAATAACCATAATTCATCCCTAGGATTTTGCAAGCAGCTGAGCCACGCTGAGGTGATGCTGGGAAGGGTTAACTCAGCAGCAGCTGGCCACCAGCGCTTGGTCCTTATCTCACTCTTATCCTCTGCTATTAACTGGCCACAATTACGGACCATATCGGTTACTGCCATCTGTTTTTTCACGAGGCGTTGGTCGGATTGCGGCCAGCAAAGGGGATTAGGGGGAGAAAGGCAGAAATGACAAAACGTTTCTGCGGCGCTGGGGTGCTGCGGCGGGGTCCCGCGTGCGGCCGGTGCCCGCCGCCATCCCCGACAGCTGCGGGGAATTAAGCGTAAAGATAAACTGTGAAGGCTGTTTCAAAGCTGCTGTAAAGGAAATGCATTTCTGCCTGCAGTTGTAATGCAGGGCTTGTGCAGAGAGAATTAAAATGTAAAGCGAAGGTGGTCGGTGATGGGGTGTGTTTTGGGTGATTTTTAGCTTCCAGTGTGGATTGTTATTGGTGGGGTCGAACTTCATCAGCCACAAGCAAACAGCAACAAAAAGATGGATGTTGGGTATGTTGAATAGGAGGGAAAAACAACCTCAGACTGTTGACTGAAATGCCCCTTCAACACTTATTTTTGCACTAGTAATTGCCATCTGGGCTCTCACTAAAAGAAAAGGCGTGCAAATTGGGGACCACTTCAATCACCGAAGGGTGTGACCAGGGAAGGCAGCATATTTCAGTCCTGATTATCAATGCTTTAAAGAGCAATGGGACTTTTGACACATATTAATTTACTGCAATGCTATTTTTCTAAACTTTCCTAAATATCAGACCATCTTGCAGTAATGCGAGAAAGGAAAAGTTTTCAGTGTGATACCAGGGATTCAAGAATCATTATGGCTCAACAGCTGTAGTCCGATTCCAAGTTTTACTAAGACCAGATTAATTAAATTATTCCAAAGTATGATATACTGCCAAAATAAGGCTCTCTGAATTTTATTATTTTGAGTAAAGTAAATCAAGGATAATACAGATTTTAATGTTGGAAAATTAATACTTAACTAATATTTAATATCCTTTCTTAATTTTTAATTAATACATGATAGTCAATATTCTAAGGATTAACATCAATAGAGGAACAAATCTAATGCTTTGTAACACACAAGTTAGAGGAATAACTAGAGGTGCACTGTACTTGGTAAAGCTACTCCTTTCCCTCTCTCCATTCCTGATAGACTTGAGTAACAAATGGGGAAAAAAATCATGTTGTAATGCCTTCTGGCTTTTTCATTATTTCAGGTCAGTTGATGCTTTTTGGGTCAGGCAATGCTGTCCTGATGCTCTTGACTTGATCTGTGCTTTAGATTTGGGGTATGGGGTTTAAGGTTTTTTTCTGTTTTTTTCCTCTGTATATGCCTAGCTTCACTTATTATTGGGAATAAGATGCACAGGTATGAGAAGTAAAATTAAGCTGATGTTGCAAGTCAGTGGTGTTAATTTGAAATGTAACTACCCTCTTATTCTACATTTAAATAAGGATAGATGACTATTGTAATACTATGCATTAGCAAATACTGAGAAGGATTTTTTTTTCTTTGTTATTGAGTTCTTTATCTCCGTTTTCGTTAAAAACATCAGAAATCAAAAAAGTGATATACTCACTGGCTTCTTGGAAATTATTCTTGGTTATTCTCCTGGATGCTGCTTATGCTGTCACATTTAGCCATTACCTGGGCTTGGGTCTGGCAGTGTGACCACAGAAGTTACATGGCAGCTCTTGGTTTGTTCATAGCTTGAAATCGGGCAACATCTAATAATGCTTTATGCAAATACAATCACCACTGGCCCTTCTGGATACTCCTAAAACTTCTCACATATGTTATGGTACTTTCCCTGAGCGGGGGTGCTTAATCCCTTGCTAACAAGTCCTCTCTTACTTCAGCCACCAGAAGAAATCTCAGGAGCTCAGGTCCTCTTACCTGCTGAGGTGCCTGCAGAGCCCTGGTGCTTTTCTCCCCTACAAATGCCAGTTTAACCTCTGTGCCAGATGATCATCGTCCAGGGTATGTGGCTGCCTGAAGGGCTACTGGGGGTGGTCTATGGCCAGGGTAACTTGAGCAAAGTCCTTGGCGGCTTGTGCCAGGACCTGGCGTGAGACCTCTTTGCTGTCCCACATCTACCATGCAGTGGTGACTTGGGATTGGTGCTCGGCTTGCTTGCCTGCAATATTTTTAACCGAAGGGTGTAATAATCTCCTAGGACTTCACATCAGCTGCTCTTTTTACTTTTATACTATTCCAGGTGATTGCTGAAATAGTAAGTGTTTATTTTTATGTTGTAGAATTGCATTATTACTATTCCTATGCCCAAATGGGGCGTAGAGTAGCTCAACACTCATTTAGAAATGTTCAGGTAGGTTGGGAGTAACCTTTTACACCTTCGTGCCTAAGTGGAAGCCTGTTGTTGAACTCTCTGTTCCCTTGAGACTCCAGGTTAATCTGTCAACAGAAGTCATAACGTAATGTTAATGTTTTCCACCTGTTAAAATCAGTTTACTAGTTTTAAAAAATTGTACCTTCTTTCCTTGACTGTTTATGCAGAAATACTAGTGTGCCACTTACCAAAAAGCACACAGAGGCATATTGGCACCGTGTCCCTTTAGCTGCTGGACTATATATGTTCCCATCGCAATTTCTTCCAGCATTATTAAAAGATGTGAAAAGTTATGTACAGAAAGTTATACTATGTACACACATTCATATGTCTCCTATTGTATTCAAGACTAAAATTCAAATTTTTTGTATTCATCTGTTTGATCATTGCTCCCTTTATATGCCTCCAGCTATGCGAGAGCTGGCATTACAGATTTTTGTTGTACAGTGGAAATATCAAACTCATGAATGCAAGAAAGAACTTGACTATGTGATGGTTCATGATCTGCCTGATGGGTATATAAAATAAGAGCTGTCTACACCTTCAGTTCTTTACTGGAACTTTCACTGGTAAATGGCAGAAATTTAAAGAAAAAAAGAGCTTTTGCTTAGTTGACTCAAGTACAAAAAGTAAAGTGGAAAAAAATGATGTTGAGCAATTTGAAGTCCATTGTTATTTGTGTCTGCATGTCCAGTTAAGTAACCTTTGCATACACTTGCGTAAAGGATTTACTACTCTTGCAGATAGCCTGTGGAGATAACACTTTTTTAATGAAAACTTTTGCCTCTTAGGGCTATGTTAGATGCTCTTGGGTCTGAATTGGCTACCCTTCCATATGTCACCTAATACATGGTCTCCGGGGCCATGTTATAAACTTTGTGCCAAACTAAAGTTTTCAGAAACTTAGGGATGAAAAAAATCAATGTATTTTGTCTGGAGTTTGTAATTCTGTCTTTCATTTTGTAAACGTTTGCTAAATGTTGTGGATTTTGCTCCTGTTTAATTTACTCTTCCCTATGAACAAGAGTACTGGCTTTACTTCTGTGTTATCTTTTACTTTGTGCAAAGAGCTTATATCCAAAACGTATGTATACCCACATCATGGAAAACTGGGACATTGTATAGATATTTCTTGACCTTCATTTTGCTCCAGTACAAATGACAGCTCGGAGAGAAAAGAATTGGTTTCAGTGTAGGTCATCAGATCGACCTGCTTGGTTTGGGTTTTGGGAAGATGTTTGCTGCTGGAAGGACTCAGTCACATTTGTCGCACATTCCCAGGGGACAGGGACCACCTCGGCTGTGGCACAACAGGCTTTGCGGGGCACAGGAGTGGCCTTCCTTGGCAGATGGTGCCCTAATATATTTGGAGATTACACGGGGCCACCTGCAGAGCGGGAGAGTGGAGGTCAGGTCATGGCAGAGTCATTTCGGCTGTTGGGGTGGCGTGTTGCACCCTCCCCTCGAGGGCAGAGCAGGGTGGACATGAAATACAGCAGACCCCTGATGAGCATCGAATAAAAAGCAGCTGGTGGGCCCTGTCGCAGGAAGCCGGGCTGTGCTAACGGTGCTTACCGGGTATGGGGCAGAACTAATTAATGCCCACGCTGCTTCGTGGGTGGCAGCGTCTCACAGCCAGGGGCTTACGGTTAGCATGGTGGGTGGAAATGATTTGTGAGTGACTAGAGAGTTCACGGCTATCACCCGTCTCCCTAATGAGATGTCTTGTAACTTTGTGTTGCATAAATGGGGCTGCGGCTCTTCCAGCGACTCTGCCCAAAGCGAGTGATGGCAACGTGCAGAGGAAATTGATAGTGGTGAATGTGTGTCATTGTTTAACCCAGCAGGCAGCTAAACACCACATAGCCATTCGCTCGCTCCTTCCTAGTGAGGTGGGGGAGAGAATCGGAAAAAAGGTAAAACTCATGGGTTGAGATAAAGATGATTTAATAGGACAGAAAAGGAAGGGAAAATAATAATAATGATAAAAGAATATACAAAACAAGTGATGCACAATGCAATTGCTCACCACCTGCTGACTGATGCCTAGCCAGTTCCTGAGCAGTGGCCACACACCCCTCCCCAGCCAACTCCCCCCAGTTTTTTTGTTCAGCATGATGTCATATGGTATGGAATATCCTTTTGGCCAGTTTGGGTCAGCTGTGCTGGCTGTGTCCCCTCCCAGCTTCTTGTGCACCTCCAGGCTCCTCGCTGGCAGTATGACAAGCTGAAAAGTCCTTGACTTAGTGTAAGCACTGCTCAGCAACAACTAAAACATCGGTGTGTTATCAACATTATTCTCATCCTAAATCCAAAACACAGTACTATACCAGCTACTAGGAAGAAAACTAACTCTACCCCAGCTGAAACCAGGACAATATCCACCCTTTATTCTATACCATGTGTGTCATACACAGATCTCACGCTATCCATACATCCTCATTAACCACCACTCCCCTTCCCATCCTTTGAGATATATATACACACGCACAGAGATATCATTCCTTTAGTCTATGGACCACCCCTGTAAATTGTCCATAAAATGTCCACAAAATGTCCATTGAGTTCATTTAGTCCATGACTTTGGGCTCCATCTGTCATAAGAGTCCTTCAGGGCAGGAGGGATGGTGTGTGTTGTTGGATTGTTGCATGCTGAAGCCAGTTCCGGTTCCATCACTGCTGTGCTTGTCTGGTTTGATCATCATTGCAATTTGCTCGGTTTCTTCAAAATTCATTCTTCATTAATTTGGGTGATTCTTATGTAATACCATTAATATGGCATATAGCAACCATAGTAGTGGTGACATACAGTATTATATAGTAATTAACATCATACAATTCAAATAATTGTCTATTCTCACCCAAAATCAAATCCCCTTGAGCTACGTATCAGACTTCCCCATCCTTTTGCATTACCCACCAAGTACACCCAGGTCTTTGAGCAAAAGCAGTCCCACGGATGGGTTTGCCTTTGCCCGAGGCAGGAGTAACCCAGACTGTCTCCCCCAGCATATTTTTTATGTGCACAACAGGGACTTTATCCCCTTCTACAGTATGTAAAAATTTTCATTCGGCAGGGCCAGCTCGATTGGCAGATCCCCTGGTGTTGACTAACCAGGTGGTTTTTGCTAAATGTGTATCCCAATGCTTGAATGTCCCACCACTCATTGCTCTCAGCGTAGTCTTTAGCAGTCCATTGTATCGTTCGATTTCTCCAGAGGCTGGTGCATGGTAGAGGATGTGATATACCCACTCAATGCCATGCTCTTTGGCCCAGGTGTCTATGAAGGTGTTTCAGAAATGAGTTCTGTTTTCTGACTCAATTCTTTCTGGGGTACCATGTCACTATAAGACTTGTTTCTCCTTGTAACTCGCGTACCTGTGCCTCTAAGTCGAGGTAGGTTTTCCATCCCACTTCCTCATACCCTCTCTGTGGCCATGCAGGTAAAACCACAGGGTGGCCCGTGGTGTGTACCCACTATATCCTCTCTCTTGAGCAGAGGAATGCTTACTCCTAATAGCTGAGATACTGGTCTGTACAGATGGGGAGTAGGTCATATCCTCTTCGAATTGCTGGAACTCCCAGGACAGTTTCTTCACAGCCGAGACGCAGGCCCGTAGGGAGGAAGAGAGACTTTCTTCATATTGCTGGAGTTGGCCAGCCAATTCCTCCACCATTTGTCCTTCTCCATCTTTCCAGGTCATTGCTGCCAATGAGTTGGCATATGATGATGGTGCACTCTGTACCAAGTGGATCATATGCACTTGACTTCATGTGGATCTTTGGGTAACTGCTCATTGTCCAGGTCATCATAAATCACCTCCAGCACAGCTAATTCCCTGAGGTACTGGATACCTCTCTCCATGGTGGTCCACTTGCCTGGGTGACATATAACATCTTCCTTGAAGGGATACCTTTCCTTCACGCCTGACAGGAGTCGCCTCTAGAGGCTGAGGACTTGTGCCCCTTGTCCAATCGCTTTGTCAATGCTCCCTTCCCTAGAAAGGGATCCCAGCTTCCCTACCCTCTAATTACAGGCTACTGGCCCCGTTATCCCAGCATTGGAGCAGCCAGGTGACAACGTGCTCACCTGGACAATGACTGAAAATTTTTCACGTATCTTGCAGCTCGCTCAGGGATAGTGTTCGAGTGGTTACCACCTCATTTATGAGTTCTGCCTCTTCCTCCTCCTCTTCTCATGATGGCCCTGCTTCGGAGGAGCCTGAACACCTGCCTGTCGATGGGAAGTAGTGAATGAATTCCTTATTTTGCTTTGCTTGCGCATGCGGCTTTTGCCTTACCTATTAAACTGTTACCACCACCTTTCGTGTCGTACAATCTCATTCATTTATTAATCTGTAGTGTTATATCTCCCTGGTCCTGTAGCAACAGAGGGAGGTAAATTTTCTTGCAGTGAAATCAAACCATGGAAGGTGCTACAGACCTGACTGCAGTCTGAACTGCCATAGCTCATAGGAGCGGTGGGGAGAGGTATATTTGGGGGAAAAAGGGGAGCTGAAATAATGTTCTTGGATTGCTTTTCTTGGAAAGGTGCATAGGGCAGACCGGTCATGGGGAAAACCTTGTCCTTGCCCCATCTTGGCATCAGCCTTGTGAGGGAGCTGCAGCCTTGGAGCAGACGTAGAGCTGGGTGACTGCTGCGGGTCCCCATGGGTCAGGGAGTGTTTAATAAGGCATTCAATGTTAGCCAGCCTCCTTCAGCTGTAAGGAAAGATCAGTACTTTCACAAGTCATGGACCATGAAACGTGATCTCTCCTTGCCCTAGCGAAGATATCTGGTTACTTTTCCAGAAGATGACATGGACTGGTGTTGCACTTTGCTAGATAGATAGGGCTGAGCCTCACTTTTTTTTTTTTTTTTCTTTTCAGAAAAAATGTTTAACGCCTCTTGACTAGGGGCAGTCACTTATGAAATGCAGGAGATGTATGGTTGTAGGCTGAAACCAATGGATTTATTTTCAATTTATCCTGCAGGCATGGAGACACTTCAGACTTCCGTGTTTTCTGGTAGTAGGCAAAAGGAACCTCATTTATTTTCTTATCCTATCTTTCAAAACTTTTTTCATGATTCTTTAGATATTTAGAGCAATCTTTGATTAAAAAAATCCATTAGATTTGCTTATAAATATTGATACATTGTTAAGGACAGCAGATAGCGACATATCTAAAATCTCTTCAGTAGTGGAAAAATGAATGTACACTTGTGAAACATAATGGTAATAATGCTGTGTGGTAGTGGTAACTTCACGATAATTCTGTCTTTCAAAGGGCTTCTCAAATTTTCATAAATTATGCTTAAACAACAAAAGCAGCAGTTTGAATTCAATATGAAAACTGAAACCGGGCAATCTCGCTCAGATCACTTTTTAATCTTCTCCCATAATTCACTTTCTTCAGCTTGAGGGAGAAAGTGAATATTTCTTTCTCTTTTTTTCTGAAAGACTAATACCAGCTAAAATGATGAACTTATTTCATAAAACTGATCTCAGCTCAAGACCTGGGAATTATGTGGCTTCAAGTAAATCACTGCTAAGGTTAGGTCATTTCTTTGGATAGAAGCTAGTTTTTCTGTGTTTTGTGGTGTGTTTTGGTTTGGTGTGTTGGTTTTTTTTTGCTATCATAGCGAGCAATGGCTGAGGTGATATGTCAATTATATTGCAGCACTAGGCAGTTTCCTCAGCAAGGAATTCAGAGCCAAATGCAGGGACTGTAGAGGGGGACTAATTGGAGGCAGTGTGGAGTCTGCCCTGTACACTGTATTTGCATGAGTCTGGTGGGGCAGGCGAGTGTAAGTATGAAGCTGATGCACATATCATTCAAGCATGTTATTCATCCCATTTCATAGCTTTTTAGATAGTCAAGTTGCTATATAGAAAGAAAAGGAAATCCTTTCTGAAATAAAAATAACTCTAACAGTGAAGCCTGAAAAAGAAATTCTTTTCCTGCTTTGAAGTGTAAGTGCATCCTCACCCACAACAGAGAGGAGAGTATAAATTAGACTAATCAAATCTGGCACCCCTTTTTCTGTGAAAAAATTAGCAACTGGAGGCTTTTAATCCAAAAGGGTTTAGGTAAATCAAAGCTTAACTCAAAATAAATAAATATTTATATAAAATACTTAGAAATGTTGCCTTTCAATAGGACAAAAGGCTTCATCTGGAATTATTTTCAACATAACATTACAACATAAAATATCTGTCGATCCCTACTAAACATTGCTAATGAAATAAAAGTAGGCTATGGTTTCTATTCTAATTGCGATCAGGGCTTGCATTATTTCCTGTGGTAAGAGTAGCTAATATTTGGTGACATCCCTCATTTCCTCATGCTGATTTTCTGCCTTGTGTCCTATGGCTGGAGCACAGGCAACCTGTGTGTTTCTAGCACTGATCCTGATCATTGCCTATAGACTGTATTCAACACTGCTTTTGAGACTACCTGCCTCTAATAATATAGTATCTGGCATTTCTATGTGGTTTTTGTGAAATTAATTTGTTGCTGTGATGGTGCTTTTTGCATGAACTGACAGTAAAGTAACATATCGCGCACTCTTGGTTTGATGTGCTAGGATGAGATAGAAAGTCCAGCATGTGGATGAGAAGAATTCCCTTCGCTTGCTTCATCATATCTTCAAATGCTTTTCCTCTATTTCTAGATGTTAATGAGAAAATAGGTAGGGGTATGAACCCAGAAACAGTTCCTAGCAAATGCCATATTTGTTAGATCCTTAAGAATTCCTTCTGTACTTGCATGTTACATGCTCCATGAAGTGCTACTTCCAGCCAACAGTATAGACCAAAGCGTTTCTTGAAGGTCTGAGCAAGAAGAACACAGCAGTTGTGCTGTATGAGGAGCTATTGCCAGTGAGAGGGTCAAGTCCCTGCTCTGGAGCAAGGCTTTACAGTGAAACCTGGTGTATCAGGATGGGGCTGAAAACAATTCATGCAACTTTCCCCCCCCTTGAAGGAAAGATATGAAACAAGAACCAGTTGTTGTTTTTTTTTTTTTCTTGAATGAATTAAAACTTCAGATGTAGAAACTGCCATTACATGTATTAGCCTTTCTAAACAGATCTCAAACAAAGGCTATTGTTCCAGATTTAGCAATTCAAGGAGTAGTTAACACATAATATAGTGAAAATGTGGGTTTGGGTTTGTGTGTCTTGTTGTTTGTTCTTTTTTTTTCCTTCTGAAATTAGCAATGTTTGCAAGTGTAAGTAGGAAAGATCAACAGTGCTGGCTGATGGTGAAGCCCCCAGTGAGAGGCCTATAACAACATGCAAACTGTGTCCCTCTGCTAGACCTGGCAAATCATCCATTTATAAACAACTACGTCTCTGTTATGAGATTCTGGTTTGTGAATGCTGTGGGGAAAATGGTACTGAGTTGCCTCTCCCCGGGGTAAGTGGGTGCAGTTAACAGATGCCAGCCCTAACTAAAGCAGTGGCTCGGTGTAGCTTCTCTCAAACAGCTGCTTGGCATATATGCAGGTAAGATAAAATTACAGACCCAAAAAGCACCATAGGTCCTAGTTTTATGGGGCCTGTACTACATGCTTGGTTAGAAAAAACACTTGCAGGACCAGAGGAGAAAGTCTATTAATCACAGAGTGCTCTTCTGACTCGTGACAATCCAGGTTTACCCAAGGATTGTTGTTAGTGTGCTATTAAAATGGGTCACATAACAACTGCATGTGCTATTAATGCTACCAAGTGCTCTGCAGTTTCTAGATTTCTTATGTGCTTCCGAGCAGCAGTACAGCAATGCCCTCAGGCTCTTAAAAACCCTCCCTGAACACATCTTCCCAGATAGAGAGAAGGATCATATTGAGGCTCTTGGCAAAAACATTGTCAAGTTAACTTTGCAAACGCTTAAAATGTTATTCATTTTAATTCGGGTAATTTCTTAGTTAAACGCACAACCAAGTTGAATGCTAGGCTATGCAGGACACCTTTAAAACCTTTTTCTTTTTCCCATTATCAGAGAACTGGCAAGCGGTAGAGACAGTTTCTAAAATGGGTTTTTCAACATTTCCTGGTTTTGTAGGACTTGACCTGTTTGTGCTCATAGTGGTAAGCCTCTAGAGGGTTTCTTATTACGGAGTTGGCATAATAAATTATTCCTATCTATGATGCAGTTGCAATTGCGTTATGAAACAAAACACAAGTAGAAAGCTGGGGGGTAGCCTTCAGAAGGAAAAGCAAATGATTAAAAAACCCCTACCTCTTATGGGAGATTGTGCTTCCCTCTGCATTCTTGAAAAGCAGAAACTGTTAAAAAACAAACAAAAAAACCCAAACCCAACCCAAAAGTATGAGTGTAAGATTTAGTGGCCAATAGTTGCTCTTTTAAAAGATGTGTGGAGTTGAAGCATTTGCTTGCCCAGACAAGTGCTGGGGATCTGCTAGTATTCGAGCAGTTGACTCCTTGCCGCTAATATCATTATTTATAGTGTGGCACAGGCAAAGTGACTTACTCCAACAGGCACCAAATAGCTGGGTAATATTTTTACACTCTGATGTTTCAGTGGAAAGTAACCAAAGAGGACTCGCATTAGTCATGGTGTAAGCAGTTAAAAAAAAATAATCCTTCAACTCTTTTCTCTATTTCATCACTTATATAAGCAACACATTTCTGTGGATAGAGTTATAGGTTTTTCCTTCTAAAGATGTCACATAACTTTCAAAGAGCCCAGTGTTCAGCTTAACAGCTGCTCTTGCTTTTTTTAAACAGGGCTTCTTCATTCATAAGAAATATAAGGAAAGTGTGTCTGTATAGTGTCTGGCAAAGCAGTCCCCTGATCCCTTACTGGATAGGTAGGTGCCACCAGTATTTAGGTATACTTTGAAGCTTGTTTTATGCTTTGAAGAAGTGCTTTCTGCTTCGTGACCTTTCAGAGTGCACTTATTCATTGTTCCTCCGTTAAACATGGAAGTTTTAAAGTCCCAAAATATCACACATGGATAGCAAAATGACCATTTACCAGTGTGCTAAACATCTGCCTTTGGAGCTATGCACTTTCTGCTGGCAGCATTTTTGTATTTGCCTTTGACGCCTGAATGTGGTGGGGAGGGTGAATGCTGGGCATCAGAGGAACAAGCTACTCGCAGGTTCAGGCTTTGAGCACTTACAAGAGAGAAACGGGGGGAAATGGCAAATAAGCCAAAGTTTTTAAAAGCTCAACATGGTGTGTCACAGCCTTAACCTGGCTTTAATTTGTGCCTCAGTTGTAGTCGGTAATAGTGATGCATGCTATTATTTTCATGAGTAGAGTAGCAAAATACCTCAACTCATGACAGTAATATTTAGAAATACCCTCTCCCATTGGTTACTGCTTGTATTTCTGCTTTTCTGTATTATTCCCGGGAGGAATACAGATTTTAAACTGAGATATTTTAGATTTGAATAAGACAGGCAGTATTATGTGTGTGTAACAACGTTTTTCACATCTTCATATTGGTATACGAGTGTTTCAGCAACCTGGAGTTATAACAGTGCTTTTGTTCTCTGCTGCTGCCTTTGTGATCGGGTCTCCTGACTCTGTTCAGTGTGTTAGACATTGTTTAAGCTTTTCAAAAGAGGAATAAGCATCCTAGGAAGTGATGTTCCTCACTTCTGAAGTGGTTGTATAATTTTCAAGTCTATTCTTCCACTAATTGACAACTGAAGTTGTAAATGGGAGTAAAAGTCTACTCCATACTGATGGATGGGAATAGCTTTCACTCCTATTCTGAATTGCGCTTTTAACATGTTTGCTGAATATCTGTGGGGCCATGGCATTGTCGCTGCTTCTCCACAATGTGCCAAAATTTGCCTGGTCCACTTCTTTTTTTTTTGTATTATTATTAATTTTAAGACTGCGAATGGTATCATGCAAAGATACAATCAGAGAAATTATTTTTGCATCTTATGGCTAGGGTTATGTTTAAGGCCAAATGCTCAGCTGGCGTCTCGCTACGGTTCTGCATTTTTCAGTGGATTTCTGACAACTTCCCCTAGCGAAGGGCGTGCCCTTTCCTCTACAACTATCGAATTACACTGGCCAAGCATTCTGCTTGCAACAGAAAAGTGCAGCAAATTATGATTAGTAACGTCAGCTGAATACCAGCTCTGAAAAAAGCTTCAGGTATATATTTTCATGACTTATTTACAGTGAATGAGAAATGCATTTAACCAGATATTTTAGTATATCTGTTAAGGAAATGAGTAGGCTAGGACAGAGTGTAAAGATTGCTTACACTATTAAGCAAGAGCTGAGTGTGCCAGTAACCCATGACATGGGGAGCTAAAATTGTGTATTAAATCAGGAAGAATGATGCAAGAAGCTGGAGGAAAGGACTAGGCGTAAAAAAAAAAACAACAACAAAAAAAAAAAAAAAACCAACCTGATTTTGTGCCTGCCTTGGGGTTGAGGTGGTCTCTTCCTAAAGCTCATAGCCCAGGTCTTACAATATAGGCAAAGCGCGCAGGAGCTTAGGGCAGCGGTGCTGAAGTGCTGGGGGCAGGAGCACCAGGGAAAAGGGGTCCTTTGGGGTGCCGGGGCCCTGGTCACCTCCTTTTTGGCTGGCTGTCTCTGCCTTCAGGCAGACACCCCGCTTTCCTGGGGTTTCCTGTGGAAACGCTATTGGTGAGGTGGTTAAAAGTCTATCGTTTTGGGGCACTTGGCTGCTGGATTTGTCACAATTAAGCAAATAACTTTTTTTCTTCTTGGTCATCTTTTCAACTAACATTTTAGTTTGGTTTTCCAGTTCTGCAATGGTTTAAAAAAAAAAAATTAGTAATACACCACAGTGTGACTAACCAGGGCTGCCCACGGTTGCATTGTCTGTGGCTTTCTTGGGGAGGGGAAAATTATTAGTGGGAAACTCGGCAGACATAAGCTTTAAGCATTTCTTGGTGCAGGTTTTTTTTCACTGCTGTGTGGGATGATGAAGATAATACCAAGAATAATTATGGATCTTATTCTTCCTTTCTCTATGTTTTTAGTTGAGTTTAATTTCTCTAGATGGAATCCTGTATGTTTTAGGGTTTGACTAAAGCCAAATCAATGGGGCTCTTTGGTCCTAGTTTTTATACTAGAAAGTGAGGGCCTATATGCCTACAGGTATTTATTGTGACAGTGCATTTTCTCCCCTGCGTCTTCTGCTGCCTTGTATAAACTGGCCAGCAGTACTGCCGATGACATGTTGTTGTTATGTCGGCTGCTTTTCTATACACAATAACGGGTCTTGGAATAGAGGCAAGAAAACTCATCTCTCCAACTCAATCCTCGAGCAATAGATATAACTCTGTGTGACTGTTGCTGTGGATAGGTGTATTTTATCTATTTTTTTTAATAGTAAGTTGTAAGTTACAGAACTTAGCTTTTACTGGCTTACAACTTGAGAGCAATTTCCAGAGTTCAGTTTATAAGCCTCTGGAAAGGTTTTTGCAATAGCTTTTTTTTTTTAGGGGCGTTTAGGTATTTCAGCTATGACAGGACTGAATTTCACGCTCCTCTAGTATCAGACACTATTACTTAAAATAGTTCCACGCCGCTGTGGGCCGAGCCGGTTTCCCTTACGCCGCAGCGCAGGGCAGCTTGCCGGGAGAAGGGCAGTGCAGGGATACGCCTGAGCTGCTCAGGAAAAATCCACTCAAACAGCCATCTGCAGATGAAAGCTAGGGATTACTCATTGGGAGGATCAGTTGTTTAACCTTTAATAGCACCTCTGGTAGGGTCTTTGTCAGAGGCAGCCTCATGCTTTCTCCTAACGTTTCCTCACTAGATATTTCTAGCCAAAGCAGCCTCTGATAAGAATTTGGGTTGTTCCTTTTAGCTTTTTCCTTAAATAGTCCACAGTGGTTCAAATATATGTGCTGATGTAACTTGCTACAGCAGGATGTCCTCTGGAGCAGGTTGTCAGGTGGAGAGAATTGTCACTGGTTCATGCACCTCAGCAGAGCTCGAGTAATTTCTGCAGTCGGAGGCTCTGCTTTCGTGTTGCTTTAGGAGGGTATGCTGTACATGGTGTCTGCTAAGCGTGAGTGGCTGTGCCTGCTGTTCTTGAAAGCAAGAGCCATTCCTTTCCCCTAGAAAGGTGGTCCTCTATCAAGTATGGACTGTTTTGGGCATTGGGTCTGAAATGAGTGCAGTGAAGAGAGTGAGCTGGAGATGCTTGGGATCACTTTCCATGTGCAGGGGTGGAAGCACAGCATCCTCCAGCTTGTGTTAACCTGGCTGGAAGGGCTGAGTTAGAAATGAGACATGAATGTGGATGTGGGCACAGCCTGTTAATTTTGACATGCGTGTGCTATTCACAAGAAATGTTGACTTTGGAGACAAGACTCTTGTACATCAAGAGAATGCCGCTCTGGCTTTCAGTGCGTCCTAAAATTTTACTGCTTTTTTGCCCCTACCAAAATATTCTGAGTATTGTCAGACAGATGCGAGAAAGCAGGAGGCAGACCATGGGGAAGAAGAAGGTGGAGAGTAGAAAAGAGAAAATCAAAGAGAATTTAGAGACATTCAGAGTCTGAGCAGTACCCACGATATTGTATTTAAACCCTGTGCATGTAACTGATAAGGAAAAAGGTAGTGGTTTTATCCAGCTTAAAGGGGACTAAAATATCTAAATATTTCTTATGCAGATTTTTTTTTAAATATTTGCTGAGACTGTGGAACTGCCACAAAATGAACTGCTTCAAACCCACTGATAATGGTAAAACATTTCCACTATGTAAATGACTGCCTACACACTAAACAGAGGATAGAAACAAAGCTTTTGAGAGCATTTTACATGTAAAGAAGCAGTTACTATTGTCTGCAGTACTCACAGTAGTTGATTTGAACATAAATATATGTAAGAAGTTTCAGTGGTGATAAAGACAGCTTGTAAAAGTGCCCGGGAGCTATAAGAGAGCAGCAAGTTGGTTTATACGATAAGATCATGGCATTGGCAACATTCAGAATTTAGTCACTTTAAATATCAGAAGGATTTTTGTGATCTAGAGATTGTAAAGGAGAGTAGGCTTAAGGAAAAAGTTGCAATAAACTGCAGCCACTTGTAGGAATGAGAAGCAGTTGCTTGGCTGAGCTAGAGTCCAGAAGGTGAAAACATATTTGTGTGTGACACCATGGTGCTTGCTGAACAGAAACTGTTAAAATTCAATAGCTTTTTCCTTACTGGAATTATTTAGAAATGGCAGACCTAAGGCTTTACAGGCAGATACAAAACCTGCTCTCTCTGCATATCTAGAATTATCAGGGAAGGCTTAAGGAGCATGTCCATATCTATAAACCGAGGAAAACTCTGCCTTTTGCAATAAGCACAGTATACAAACGTGTTAAATGTCCACAAGACAGTCATGCATCGTGGGAGAAGATAAGTCAAGCAGTTTGGTATCAAAAAGAAAATAGAGCCCCAGTCCAAAATCGCTTTTGGGCATAGGAAACTTTCAGAAAGTTTTGGAACCTTAAAGCATTTGAATGTATCAGTCCTAAATATAAAAAGCTCACTTTTTGTCGAAGTTGGATAAAGGCAGAGGTTTTGCATTTGGCAAATGTTATCCAGGCCCAGAGCAGTGCGTGGCAAGCGTTAGAAAGGATCAGCCTGCCCCTACTGATTTCAAGATGACGACTAGCCCGGTGTTGCACATGAAGCACTATCCCTCTCTTGGTGGATATATCCTCCTCTTCAGTGGGCGTCGGACGTTTTTCCCCTAAGATAGACACAGCCCCATCCCATTATCAAATGAAGACTGAAAAGGATGATGAGCACTGCCCCAAAGTTAATGCATTCAGGGCTTATTTCAGGAGAACCGGCTGGGGCTGGAATAGCACCTGGGCTTGTGGCTGGGCATGGCCAGGATTGTGCGGGGAGCTCCTGGCTCTCGCTCCTGGCAGTGCCAGCCAGTGACGGGGAGCACCTTGCGATGTCAATGCATACCCAAGGAGTGCACACAGAAAGATATGACCATTAAAAGAAAAAGGAATGTAGCTATAAACCTACAGTGTGAAGAAATCTTTGTAGAAAGATTGTATCTGACTTAATTATATATACCATCTTAGCTGGATGAAAATTTATTAAAAATATATGTAAGTCTCAATAGAGTTGAGAGTCAAGCTGCAAATATGAATACCCTCATTACTGTAGACAGCTACATCTAATTTTTTTGCATTTTAATGACTCAACTAAAGTTCCAGGTCTGAATATGCCACAAATTTTAGCTGCAGAAATGCATAAAAAGATTTAATTTGTTCTTAAATAGAACTTATGTAGTTTTCAATCTAATATATACAACTTTTTGCTACTGTAGTCTCTATCAAACGTCAGGGCACTATTCCTGTAGGTGCTAAAGAGGTTGCTAAGAAGAATGTTATTGCGGAGACCTTACAGTGTCAAAGTGGTGGCTGCAAATGAAAGATAACCCACCCTCCTCTCTTCCCCACCAAAACCCCAACCAAGGCAACTTACTATGGATGAGGTAACCTAGGAGGAGTAAACTAATTGCCTGCTTAACCTGTGACAGTGCTGATGCCTTAACTGTGTGAAATGGAGGGGAAGAATGATTTATTTAATTTTAAATATGCCTTTGGAATTGGCTTCAAGTCCCTGCTCCGTAGTGGGTTTGCTGTGTAGTATCAGATATTTCACATAGGCTTTCCGTATCACACTTTCTGTATCATGCTTTCCTATTTTTGTTAAACGAATCTGCCTCTTGTCTTTGAGAGTCTTGCATGAATATTTAGTTTGGTACAAGGGCTGAATACTATGGTAATAGGTGTTACCTATTTAGTAACAATATTGTTTTGGAGTATTTAGTCAAACTCAAGTAGAATTAAAATAAGCTTTCCAGTGAGAGAGTTGGTCACTTAAGTGCAGTGTGCCTGGCATTGAGAAGACCAGCTTTGGCAGTGCTTCTGTCTAATTCTTCACACAGCCTTTTTGATGTATAGCTTTTTCTGTATCGAACTTTGTCTCAGGATGGAAAAACAAAGCTTTGTTGTGAAGGTGACTGCACAACCACGTAGAGTAGTGGTTTCAGCATGCTGCTGGCTGGCTCAACGAAGAGAGAAAATCTTCAAGTAATGTTTGCTGCTGTAGTTGGTGACATTATCAAATTTCCTAGTGCAAATACCTTTGAGAGGAGCAAGCCTTCAGTTTTTCTTCTTAGGATCATTTAATGAGTCATTATTTACTCTTGTCACGTAGCAATGTAGGACTTGATTTCTGGGAAAAAAAAAAAGTATGCCAAGGTTGTTGCTGAACAGAAGCAGCGTATTTCCCATAACAAAGTTTCAACTCATCACATGCAGTTTCCAGATATAACTTTCATTGTGATTTCATATTTTCCACTACGTTCCTGAGGGACAGCAGCTCCTTTCAGATAAGGTCTGCTCAGTTATGAGCTTGAAAGCTGTTTCTGCTTGGAAAAGGGAAATCCATTAACAACACAGGAGAAGTACCATAAAAAGTTAGGACGTAAAGCTGGGAACAATTCAGTTTGGGTTATGACAGCGGGAATTGTAGGATGGTCAGATACACAGTCTCTGAGGAGCCTGGGTATTGCTCCTCTCCTGCTGCAGGGTGGGACAAGATGTGCTCCCAGATTGTAGTCTTGGGTTTTAGTTTCACTACAACCCTTTAAGCCAAGTAGTTTCAAGGGTCTGAGTTTGCCACTGTCCTGATGGAGTTTGGCAAGTGGTGGGGGAAGGAACTTGCTTTTGTTTGCTTTGAACTTCAATGGTCTGTTGTTCCTCCACATGTTGGTTCTGTTTTGGGTGGTTTGGGGATTTTGTTTTTCTTTAAGCTGAATAACAAAGCAAATAAGCTAAGCAAGTTTATGGGATGCTCTCCAACTTAATAAAAATGGGGTAGACTTTATTGTGCCCAGCCAAGCCCTGGAGTGATGAGGGACAAATGCTCATGTTGTCTTAGTCACACCGTGTGTCAGCCAGCTTCCTGGACAATAGTAATTTCTAACCTTCATTCAGATAGAGAAATTGTTTAGAAGGTGTCCTTGCAAGCCTGCAGTGCCAGGGCTGTAGGAGAAAGAAGCAAAGAAGGAAATGGTACGTTTTCTCCAGACTAGCCTGGACAGTTTACTGCAGTGGTTTAGGAAGGAGTAGGGACGGATTTTTAACACCGTGGTAGTATGTGAGGTTTGCTCCGGTACACTTCTCGGCTATGAACTCGGTAGGAACTACATGCGTACAAACCAGCTCTTCTAGCTTCTGCACGACCGCAGTGCCAGGTCCCCATCTGTTATAAATAGAGGCAACTTCAGCAAAGCTACTGTAACGTATGCCAGTCGGGGACTTGGCCCAAGATGTCAGGCTATAACGTTGATAGGACAAAGTCTCTTTGACTTTTATTTTCAAAAACTCTTAAGTTCAGCAGCTCTGCATCTGTGTTAGGGCTGCCTCTTTCTCTTTTCCCTCTCCCTCCTCTCCTGCTGCTCTTATACATTTTGTTTGTCAACTTTGGAAGTCCATCAAATTAAATCAAAGCAGAGGTGTTGGGGTTTTTTTTGGTCCCTGACTTTGTTTTCCTCTTGAATGTCAACTCTAGCAGAAATATAAGAAGTTTTGGCTCAACTCCTGACGTGTGAACTGACAGTAGCCTGTTCCTAGGATGTTTTTCTCTTAACCAAAATATGTAATAGATATCTTGCAGCACAAGGCTACAAGAAACTTATGGCAGCTTTCTTTAAAATATATCTAGGCAAGCAGTCAGCAATATTGTATGTGGGTCTCCCCAGTTCTCTGACTGCTTGGTTGCAAGCCGTGGGTCACCCTGGCATCAGCTCTGTTAGCAGTTACTACTGGGGCTGTACAAAGCCTTACATTAAAAACAAGGAATAAGAATCTCTTTTCACAAAGTGAGACAGCTAAATTTTGCAAACGGAAAAGGAAAGAAGGCACTTGGATTCTTGATATGCTTAAAGGGATGCTTCTCAGCCAGAGACTTGACTACAGTTCACAAGTGTCACCATGAAATCTTGACTGTTTGCCCAAATCCCATTATCATTCAGGAAGTTCGCGATGAGTAGATTTAAGCTCTAATCATGCAAAGCATAGGAAAATATGTGAGAATACCCACCTTTTATGGCATGGCATTTGTTGGCAGTATCAGTGTGGCTGTAGCAGACAAGATTAAAGGATTAGGAAGTAAGCCAGATACCAAACTGCTGCTGCTAAAGTTGTAATTTGCCAGTATATTGATTACAGAGGATTTTTTTTTTTAAGCCTTCGGAACAGCATCCTGTATCCTTATTTCTATGTTAGCTTGTAACTGTATATCTTTAATAATAATGGAGACCTTATTTCATAAAGAATGTGAAGTCTCCTGTTGCTGAGATACAATCAATTAGTTTGGTCCATTTCTGTAGCTGTCTATGTGAATTTGGTTCTTTTTCTTTTTTCCTATAAAGTTTGCTGTGAGAGAGAATCAGATTTTTGACAGTGTTAGTACGAGTAGGGAAACCCGTGCTGAAGTCTGTTCTTATACTGGGGCAAGAGCAAACTTCAGTCTCCTTCGGAGGATACTGGCCATACCCGACACTGCCTGTGAACCAGTTTCTTTTCTGGAAGACGTTCCAGAACAGAGCCCTAAGGCTTGTTCTCCAAATCCCTGCTTAATTTTTTTTTTTTCCCCAAGTCTGAATATATTGTAATGCCTCTACTTAAACAACAGAGGAATTCAGCATTTTTAAAAATTAACAATATGAATGCAAGGAATTGAATGTTAAGCTCCTGACTTCCCTTTCTGTGTAAGGTTATGCTCGGTAGGACACTTTTCCACAAAGCTCTCAGTCTGGGCTCGTTTCCTTAACAGCCCCCAGGGAGCAAACTGGTAGGAAACACTCCTGATGGGTTGAGGTAGCATGAAGGTAGAGTGGAGTGGGACCCAGGCAAAACGGAAATCCAGGGAAACTGCTCCATCAAGTGTTGAAAGGTAAAACTGGCACTGCAGTACACTAAAAATACAGGTCTTCCTCGGGACAGAAGCAAGGCGCTCTACAGGTGTCTCGTACAGGTAAAACATGCAAAATCCCTACTGATCCTCACAGGGACAGATTTAGCTCTGAGCTGTGTAACATTTTAAGGGATGACCGTCATCTTAATTTGATGTTTACTCCCTTATAAATCTAGCGCAGTGGCCAGCTAAAGGCTGATCTTTTTTCTTCTGAATAAAAGCAAATGTTTTGCATGTATGCAAATGTTATTCAGCTGCATACTTCAAAAATAAATATTTACTTGCTTTCCTTTGAAATTGTACAATAAGAGTTGCAAGATTTGTTCGGAGAGAAAAGTAAGCAATCATTTTGTCTTGCATTTTAAGTGTGTATTTTATTATTCTGTTAAATGTTGACAGATATAAAGGTTGGTCTACATGTACAAATGTCACTGAAATAATTTGTAGGCTTAGATGTGGCAGGCTTTCTTGCTTCCTTCCGCCATGGAAATCAGAACCCTCCTGACCTCAACCTATATTTTATTTATTCACTTATTCGTTTAGGATATCTGTGTTGCTCACTGCTTAGAAAAAGTTTACCATCTACATGTAGACCTTGATTTTTTTATTTTTATTTTTTCCAAAACAAGTCCACTCTCACATAGCTATTTGAATCAACTGAAGTAGATTTTTCCTAAAGTTCTTGCTTCTAGGGCTTTCTGTTGAGAAACTACACTGAAAAGTTCCTGAAAACCCTTAAAAGAGAACAAAAAATTTATAAAAAAACTTAGTTGGAAAAGCCAACTAGAAAATGCACAGGAATAATTTAATATGACCCTATTGTCATGAAAATGAAGTGCTATGAATAATCATATTTTTGAAAAGGAGATAAGAGCTCTTAAATGTCAGGTCTTCAAAATCTCATCGCTGTTTAGATTTAAAAGCCATTGCTAACAGAGATTTTTAGCTGGGTGGCAGAAAATACGTAAATGGTTTCTTCTAGTATTTTTACTTAAAGCCGTTGAGCTTTTGCTTGCTTCTCCCTGTGTCCCAGGGGCTGCCCCAGGACTTGTTTTGTCACATCTGAACCGGTACCTTCAGGAACCCCAAAATTTTGTTCTGTTGTATCGCTTCTGTCCCCAAATGCTGAACTAAGTTGGGGGAGTGTACAAAAGCTAAAAATTTTCTTGTAAGCCTCAGAAACAGGTGCCTAATATTCATGTTGCTGATCTGCCAGGCAGAGGCTGGAGCTGAGCATCCCTCTGGCCATATCCAGTAGCTTCTCCTTACCATTGCTTCATCTCGTGAGGTAACGACAGAGCTCAGGGAAATGTGCAGCTGGGAAAAAAGTCCTTAATGCTGAACTTAATTTGGATTATTTAATTTAAAAATTGTGAATTCCTAAGCTTTTTAATTGACTTAAAGGATACAGCATGGCATTCATCTTGCCTAACACTAGATACCTATGAACTGTATCTAAGCTAGCTTGTAGTCAGTGGAGAGAAAAAGACACCTTTTGGGTGCAATTCAGATGGCATGTGTTAGTTGCCTGCCTTAGATGTTGCTGGGGGCCAGATCTGTGCTGAATAAAAAGCGGGTGCAGCTGCCTCTGGCCACCCCATGCAAGTTGCTAAGGGGAGTAGGAACAGCTCAGGGTGTGCTCCCCTCCTCACTCCTGCACCCTGTTTGTAAATAATTATAAACAATATATTCTATATATTCACATTTTTGTGAAAATATTTCCAAATCCCACCTTTTTTCATAAATGTGAGTTAAAACCACTTGTATGAGAGCAGCCCAATCTGAGCAGCATGGTGCATTTCTGTCCATTTTACCAGCACCTAAAGTTTTCCCTGAATTTTGAGTTGGTGAGAGGAGGATTAGTACATAGTGAAATAAAAACCAACCCAACCCTACCTCATTTCAGCAAAAGGCATGGAGACTGAGTTACCAGCTTAGGACCTATTGCCTTCAGCGGGATGCAAAAAAATGTGCATTGGGATGGCTTCAGGTGCCTCCCTGAATCGCAGGGAGAATGTGTTTTCTGGTTTGTTTTTGTGTTGTTTTTTTTCAGTGAATTTGTCAACATGGCTGAAAACCAGCCTGAAAGGGAGAGCGGTAATTGCTGGGGGACCTGTCAGCAGAGAGTAAAGAATAGAAGGGTGAGTCAGTGCAGAGTGATACTGGTTTTGGTCTAAAATCCCCAAAACTCCCTCCACTACTGTGCGGAGTAACAGGTGTAACCAAAGGCTTTCCCCGCTCCCTCCCCCAGCCCAAGCTAATTTAGGTTTCTAAGCCTATGGAATGAGTACAACATGATGGAGCCAAAATTTATGAAAAAAAATCCATGCTAATATAGGCTGTAAAATAAATGCAAACGAAAGCTAAAGTAAAACAGCTTTTATTCACATGAAAAAATAAACCTGTTAGCTCTGATAATCAATTAAAATGTTATAGAATCAAGCAATCACAGATGTAGAAGCTTATCCTCCTTAAAGTCATTATAAATCACATCCTTTCCTAAATCTCTCTATTCCCTCTTATTGCTTACGTTATAATCCCTGCCCGGGTATCATTTTCATTGCTAAACATACTGTTTGCCAGTCGGTTTATTAAGGTTTGTCTTGATAGTGCCAAAACAAATGCTCTTTTTCAAAGATAAAAGGAAGGCTAATATTAAAATAATAATTTCACGTCTTTGCTAGCAGAGCCTAATTATTGAAGAAATTGGCACATGAAATCTCTGAGGTGATAGGGAATTAGTATGTCGATAGGAGCCTGCTTTGAAGTTGACCCATGCTGTTCTTGGTGGTGTTGGGCAAACCCGGTTTCTTGCAATATAATGTGGGGGAAGAGAACTTTTTTGGGGGAGGAAACAACCAACAATAAAACTGTTCTTCTTTACAGTTTTTAATTGATTAAAAGCTTTCATAAAAATAGATGGGACACATAGGACTCGCAAAAAGTAAAAGCAGACAGAGGAATTATGGTCTGGAGACTGATAAGAATAACAAAGGGGCTTTAAGGGGCCTGAGGCAATTAAAGAAAATGTGAGACTGTTGGCTTTGTATGGGAGCTGTTGTTTGGTGACATCAGACTTGCAGCAATGATGTCAGTGAAGCACTCCTGAGTACTGTGAGTGCAGTAGGGTGGAAAAGCGTTATTGGATATAGTGAGGAGTGCTGTAAGTTACTGCTACAAAAGCAAACACTTGCATTAAGCCTGAAACTGTTATCGGTCGTCTCGAAGTCTGGAGGAAGCATGAGCCTAAGAGCTTAACAACCCTACTGATTTATATGGAAAAGCTATTATGAACGAGAACCCGAGCTACTAAAACATGTCCTAAAATCAAGCTTGAGAACAGACGAGATGTAAATGAAACATGTTTATTTTTTCTGTGCTTTAGTTGGTGGCAGGCAAACCCAGCACCAAGGAAAGCTGCCAAGATCATGGTTGTGCTAGTGCTCAGTAGTGTGCGCATTGAGAGACAGAAGCTGCTAGTAAGTGGGAAGGCTTTTAGATCTTGCATAGTTGATACCACTTCAGTTTGAAATCCTCAAGTTACATGAAGACTTGATGAAATAAAATCTAAATAACATGTCATCCCAATATGTACCTTATATATATAAGGTGATGCAATAAAATCTTATTGTAACAAGAATGAGCCAAGCAACGTCCCCTTTTTGCATGGGTAAGACTATTTCAAATAAGAAATAGAAATGGCTCCAGTTCATGGCAAACAGCTGATGGATCACTATGGTTGGACGTGTATGGACCGGAAAAAATGGCAGTCTGGTCTCTAGTAGAGCAAAAGACTGGGGATAACGTTGCTTGAGATAAAGAAATAGGTCAAGATGACGTAGCATGGGTGAAATGTGTAAAAGAAAAAAAGAAAATCTGTCAGTTAAGAGCAGTCAAGTGTCTTCCTATGGAGCTGCATTTCACTTCCCATTAAATGTGAAACTCTATGTTCTTTGATGTTCACAACTTCCCTTAAAGATCAAGCCAGTAAGAAACAATTGACGGTTCATGATTTTGGTCCTGGAATTGTAAAGGTGACCTCAGTGATGTTATGTCCATTTATACCAGTTGGTAGTCTGGACAATGATATGTTCCCCCATACCCCCATAAAGTTTTACAGTAGCTCAGAGAAAGGCAAATGTTAAGAGTAGAGTGAAAAGTTAATTATGGTTGAGCTTAGTGTTTGCATTAATGTAACTGTACTGATTTTGGTGTCATTCTTTCAAATTTGTCTCTTAAGAATAGACTGTCTATTGGGGTTTATCAGTGGGGAACTACCTATTTAGCTGAGGGAAGGAAGTTTTTAATTTAGAAATACTTTTTTTTTTTTCCTCCCCTATGACTGAAAATGAAACATAAGAGTTATCATCAAATTTGAACACTTGGTTTTCCATTATGGAATTTGGAGAAGAGTGTGTGATCCCTGGGTGTTCATCCCAGTGTCCCAAGGCTTTCTTCTGCTTTGGAAATGTCACCCAGAGGAGACAGGGCACTCTGTAAACTCAGCGTAGAGGGCTGAAGTTCCTTGTCTTTTTGAGTCCTCATCACATTAGTTACATAGAAATCTAATTTTTAAAGAAATGTGACCATCGGGCAGATTTGTTTTGTTTTCTGATTAATCGTTAGATAATTGGTGCAGATTATATTTTTCTGTCTGCTGCTGAGTTGAGCCTAGACCAGAGTTCCCGTGAGATATCAGTTGGTTGTTTCTGGCAGTCCTCTTACTAAAACCCCGGTTTTATTAAATTCCTGGTCTCTGAATGTAACAAATTCCTATGTCAAAGTTGATGGGACTCCAACCTCTCCTCACTATAACCCTGCCTCGGGGCAGTAAGTGAGCTATAAATGTTCCACTACTTCAGGACTAGGATGAATCAGCTGAAAAGCTTCATATAAAAAGACATCTTAAGTTAGTCCTTTTTTAGTCACAATTCTTCCTGCCTGACTGTGTGAAGACCCGAGCATCTTGGTGTCCCATTCATTTAATGGAGCCATTGGACATGGGTGATCCTGAAAGCTGTTTTCAGGCTGCTTCAATGTGAGTAACTTTAAGCCCACAATGCAGTAAGTTTTTTCTTGAATGTCTGTAGACCACTATAAAGAGCTAAGTGAGCTACCAGTTCTTTTCTCAAACACACTAACAACGTACTTGCTTAGTTGAATTTCTGGAGCAATTAGAAATTAAATTTTTAACATTCTCTTGACCAGAGAAGATGATGTGTGTTAAGATTGATCTAAAGTTTGGGTTACATTTTTAAATGTATTTTGATTCAGATGAAGTGGTACTCTCTTTTGTGTGTAGGTATGTATGTACATATATGTTAAGCTTTCTGCTTTTAAATTCATCGCTTTGCTGTAGAGGTAAGGAGGAAGGCTGTTGATAACTCAGTTTGAGATTGTCATGGCAGAGAGGAGTTGGCCTGCTGATTGGCACCACGCGCTCAACGTTGAAAATGCTGCTCTGACCCTTTCCTGGCAGGCACGCTCCGGACAGAAAGATATTTTGACATTTTTAATGTGATATGAAAGCATATGGATATCCTCTTGTGAAATACAACCAACTTACGTGGTTTATGTCACTCTGCTTTGAGACAGCTGGAGCTGAAGACAGGCTGTAACTATAAACACCATTAGTCCTTTTTTTCCCCATCTGTGTGGAACACAGCCATCCCTCCTCCTGTGCTTTTAGACCCATAAGGTCGGCAGTCTACCTGCCCCACCTGCACACCATGTGGGCGTTGATAGTGCCAGCTAAACTGAGACACTGGCAACTAGACTTTTGTGTGTATAAGGTTGTGTTAATATTTCTTGGCTGTGCAAATATTAACTGAAAATGTTAATTACTACTTATGCCGTAAGATTTTTATGAAAAGGTCATAAGAGAGCCTTCAGGTTATTATTTAGAAAAGAGCAAGAAAAAAGTAAGACCTAGTGGTTGTCCATAAAAAGACGCTTTGGATCTAACGAGAATTGTTTCACAAAGCTCTGAGAAAAGTCTGTGGCTTTATTAGGCAGGTGGTCAGGTTGGTGCTGTCTGGTCCTAACAGGAGTTTAACCTTGAGTAATTAATCTCTGTTGACCGAAGATGAATTTCAGTGTCTAGTAAGAATCGTGCAGAGGAGTTTTCTTGCCTTTTAGAATGTGTTTTAACATAAGCCTACATGTAATGGTAACAGGAGCATCTCCAGGGCAGCGAGGAGACGTGCCCTCAGGAGCCTGTTTGCAGAGGCTGGGATGTCCCCGAGCATCAGGGCACAACAAGGGCGATGGGGACCACATCGTGGGCAGGGCCATGGGAAGGGGGATGGCCAGTGGGGTGGGGGTCCAAGATGGACACATGCAGTGTGGTGGAGCAGTTTCCCGGGCTTTCATCATATAACTTACTTTGGGCACCATCCCCAACACCAGCGTGGGAGAACGTGTGCACCGACATCGCTGGTGACCAGCGGGAGGATGCTGCAACCCTCCCAGCTGGTGTTCAACATGATTGCACTCTATCCGGATGAGCCCCCCAACCCAACAGTTACTTAAAGCACCCCCCAAGCTCCCCCAAAGGAAGGGGAGGGCTTGCCCAAAGGCAGCACCAAAAAGCCTTTTGCAGTCATTAGTGCTGCAAGCTGCCTGCAACGAGCATGTCGACATCTCTGCGACGTGCTCGGATTTCAAAGGCGGTCCTCCCAACCAGCTGCATCTGAAGAAATCGAGCAATTTTTTTAATTTTTTTTTTTTTTTTTTTTTTTGAAGATACCATGCCAAGCCTTTTGAAATGAAAGCTGGGGCAGGCCTAGTGGAGATTAATGTAGGAAAAATGCTGCTGGCTTGATAAGCCACAGATGTCTCTGAGATTTGCTGAGGCTGTTGACAGCTTGTGATGGTTTGCAGCTTGCGAGGTCCCCCTTCCCCAGGACCAATGCACTGGATATGTGGCTGGTGGCGCAGGGCAGGGTTCAACCCAGCGTTCTGTTGGGTGAAGGGTTTGAGGAGACCTGGAAGAAAAACTGATGACAGCTTTAGACCTGGACCCAAACTGTCATTGCAGGGTTTTCTTATGTGCTGCACCAATTTATGCAAAAGGAGTGATATTCTTTAAAAAATAATGTCACTTCTGGCAACTGTTTTTATAACACTGTAATGGGAAAACAGATAAGCTGGTGAAATTCTGTGAAAGCATAAGATGATGGTGGAAACTCCCCCATTGCACTGATCTTGGGGGATTGAAAAGGTGACTTATGTTGGTGGAGTCATTCCCAGTGGGTAGGTAGGAGCTGCGCTTCTGTTAACTCTACATACATAATTAAAACTATGCAACTTTTTTTAGAGAAGACCTTCATTGAGTCCTGTTAGGTAGTACCAGTAATGCTAACAAATTGACAGCAACTTGTTGTTTGCTCTTTTTAAGTTTAAGAGCATCCTGTCATCAAACACTGTCACAGGAGCTGTGCAGACTGTGACAGGAGGTCCCCCTGCAGCCTGTTAGGAAACGGGGTGGTCTGGGTGCGATGAAAGTTTTTGTTCAAAGTCATAATGATTTCTTCTCATTTGTCCTCACTTCCTTTTCCTACCACTCAGCTAGTTTCTTAAATTTTGGTAGATTGACAGGTGGGGTACTAAAACTCTAAAATCTCACTTCTGAATCATAACAGTCACTTCAGAGTCTGTAATTTTATACATGAAGTTAGGACTTCTCATCTGTATCACTTAGTTTTATATATGTTAAAATAATTACATATATTAATATAGATTATTTCGTTCTAATTTCATCAGCCACTTTATCACCTTGTCATTTAGGATTTCAGGTATTGGGGTTTTTTTGGAAGAAAATATTTTTAAAATTTCTTCTGTCAGCTCACGTTTCTGTTGCTTTATTTTTAGAAAGTTACAGATGATTGCTTATATAAAAATATGATGAAATTCATAATTTCTTGACATTTTCCACACATCTAGACTACATTCCTTGTGAGATGCTGCCAGTTAGACTATTTTTGAATCAAGCTCTGTTGTCTTCATGATATCAAGGCCAAGTACTTCAGTGACGTGTTGAGATAATGTACACATGAAGTTATCCCTTGCATGCTGTCAGTGACCTTTCATGCAGAAATCCCCTGGGAGTCTCATCCTCTGTTTGGATTAAGGTTCTTCCGAAGCTGCATTCTTGGATGCCCTGATATTGTATGTTCAGATTTATTTTAGAAAATTAATTTAATTGAATTTGCTGTTAGTTTTAAGTGATGCTTTTTTCATCACCTTAAAATACCTTTGCACACGCTGGTGTTATATGCAACGTCTTGGTACCAATACTTTCCACATCTGGGTAACAGATTGGAATTAGTACAACCCCAATGTCCAACAAGTCTCAGGCAAATGCAGAAAATTGCTTTGTGAAAATATTTTGAAAATAATTTGAACCAAAATAATCTTCAGGTTTTTTTTCTCACAAGAACAGCGAAGTTCTCTGTGAAATTGTGATAAGCACTAGGTAAGAAAGTATATTCACATTATTTTGAAATGGATGTAGTGATTTAAATGCAAATTTATCTATAATATGAATCTATGCATGTGCTTGTAAATGAATTAGCAAAGATTCAGGCCTTTCTTCTCATCTTTGCAATGCCGTCATTTTTGGCTAGTGACAGCCTCTATTGCATACCCTGGCTGGTACAGTTTGCCTTGTGTCTAATCAACATCTCATGGTGCGCTTCGGAGGCAGACGATTTAGCATATACATTTTTATTGGGAAAACTTGTGCATTGGTAGCACACACAAGTTTGATAGAGGTAGCTGAGAAATAATTTCCATAAATGACAGGAAAACTTTTATTCCCTGTACCCTCAAAAGTAGCAATAGTTTTAGGAGAATTTTAAAGGAAAATGGTATAAAATTTATCAACAATGTAACTTTAATTACCAAAAATGTTTGGCTATTTGAGGAAGAAAATTGAAAATTGTTTCATTTCAATTATTCTATGAAATAAAGAGGTTCCAACATTTTTTTTGGAGTAGGTGAGAAGGATGGAGACTGGCTATGTTACATATCATATTGTATATAAAATCAGCTTCATCTCATAGATCTTTCCAATATCCTGTGTTCACAATTTGGGGGGGGAAATAAAAAGTATTATAGATCGGGCTCATCTGATTCTTCTTTACGCTTATGAGCACCCAAGAGATTGGCATAGCAATAGTAAAGTAAGAATCTGATGCTCTCTAGTACCATCATGGTATTAGCAAAGGAAATGCTGTTATCTGCATTTGCAAAGGGGTAACTGAGGCACTGCTCAGTTGAGCCCCAGAGAGGACTTTTTTGTCAGCTTTCTTCTTTGTGGCTTGTCAGTGCAAAGAAATCTTCTGTTCTTGTTGGTTTTGCAGCTCCTGTGGGGCTCTCGGTAAAGCTCCCATGTGTTACTGTCTAAAATCCTGTATCCTTGGGTGGCATTTAGACCTTCAGTATTCAGGACATTTGTTTTTCCTTATCCAGAGGAATAAATGATTAGTTCATCAGCTGTAGATTGGTGTGCGCCTTTGCGGGTAAATCCAACAATGTAAATGTAAATTCAGCTCTAGGAGTTTTGTGATGGGCAGAGTAAAAATGTCCCCTCATTTGGGATGGGAACGTGCCTCCCTATTTCCAGACAAGGCTTCTTTTAGGTAGCTCGTCTGTTGTGCTAAGCCAGCCTGCAACGGGGATTTCAGCATTATTTATAGCTTTATTATGCGAGTCTGTAAGGTAAGACATAAGCGCAGTTTAATGAGGCTCTAAGAAAAAGAGTTTTGAGTAACTTACGCATTCTCTGAATTTTCCACAGACCGCTGTGCCGTAGCTGAACTAGAACTTCTAAGTAGTTCTTGGTGCCTTCAACCTTATTTTCATGCTCTTACTGATTTTGTTATTTAAATCCATTATTTGTTGGGTGGAATGTGTCTATAATCTGAAAATGTCTTGAAGAACAATTGCTTGTGAAGTTTTCTTTGTGGAAATAAAAATACAAAACTTGCTATGTAAAATGTCAAAAATGGCAGTGCTACATAAAAGTCCTGCAGGACTGTTTGGTTTTGGTTTTTTTTAAAGAATAATGGAAAAGTGTAATTTATGCCCAGATAATTAGTGGTGTTTTACCACTGAAATGTACACCACTTGGAGGAATAGTTACCGGAGCCTTTCACACCTGCACAGGGTATGAAATTCCAAACAATTAAAACAATTAATATTTCCTCCTGAAAAGAAGTCTATTGTGCCTTAGCAAAAAGCATATTGCAGGAGTGAAAACAAATGTGGTAAAGCAGAATGTGTGATAAATGGGAAATGTACTGTCAAAGACTTTCTGACACATCTTTTCATTCCCAAAATTAAAACCAGAATAACTTCGTGAGCAAGTGTCACTTACAAGGCTGAATTTATTGTAGTATTCCTTGTGAAAGGCTTTTGCTTTTCAAGAATGGTAACAGGGATTTAACAGGGATGTGTGGTTTTGCTTGTGTTTTAAAAACAGAACAAAAAAAAGGTACAGTGCCATTTGGTCATTTGGTTGAGAACCAAAAACAAGTAGTATGGGGTTGAAAGTCATCTCAAAAATGAACAACTTGTCTGTATTCCTACTTATCTTCTAGCTGAAAAGAACTGTAGAAGATATTTTTATGGTAAATATTAGTTCACTTTGTCCTGTCCTTGCTGCATAGGTGTTCACTCTCTGTTTCTCCGAAGGGGGTTGAAAAAGACGGCAGTGTATCAGTCACTTCATTTTTACACTTGCATGTTCCATAGATGTCATTAGATTTTAGTTGTTACCTTTAAATAATTGTATATGTACCTTGAGAAAGTGAATACCTAAAAAGAAGGATCTTTTACTTGACAGCTCCAAATGTCATTCCTGAGTGTTTGTGGAAGTATATTAAAATTAGTTCTTTAGAAGAGAAAAGGAGATGATTTTTTTGACAGAAAGAAAAAAAAACACATATGACTTTCGTTAATTTGTGTTTCTATGGTCATCTTTGTAGAGAAAGGGTGAAAAAGCATTTAAGAAAACAAAAGCTGAAATCCTTTGATTCCTTGGTGCAAAGCAGGAAGAGCTGCCTGCACTCCACGGGCGCTCGGAGCCGTCCCTCTCCTGGTTCCCTATTTTTGGAAGCCTCTGTAGAAGGTCAGTGGGAAACATAAGCCCGGCTCCTAAGGCAAAAGCAGCCTGGATTATCATTCACGAGAAACTAAAGACGGATTGCTAATAGAGAGCAAATAGTTACTCCTGTTAGTATTTCCTAGATGAACGCAAGCAGCTTAAATTTCAGTTGTTCAAAATTAGTTGCTGAATTAAAAAAATGCTTAGCTCTTTTTTTTTTTTTCCCCTTGGTCAATCGTTCATTGCTTATATCTAATGTTTGAAATCTAATCACTGTTGCTGAGAATATTTCAGGAAACTATCTAGACAAAGCCTTTTAATATAAATTTTAAGAGAACAGCTATTTGTCAATTTGATAAGAATAAATCATATATACATTCATAATCATATACTTTGTTCTGGTTTAATGTGCAATTGCTGCACTTGTATTAGGAAGCAATAAATACCTATATTGACACTTTGTGTTTTATTAGAACTAGCCATTGAAAGGAAAACACACAACAGGTCACAAGAGAGTTGTTTGGAAATTCCCTGTTTCCCTGATGGTTGTCTTGTATTGAGGCTCTGGTCTCTCTGGTCAGACTGGGATGCACTGGACAGGAGGTTGCTTCCCTTATCTGTGAGCTGTGCTGGTTTTTGTGTCTAAACAGCAGCAACAAAAAAAGGGTGAGGGATTGGGATATTGAGTGTCAGGGTGAGATACACGGAGGATTTGACTCGGGGTTTTGGTCCCAGTATGCCTGTGCCCATCCTACTCTTTAGCTCCAGCTCCCCAACACGCCTGTCTTCATGAATGCGACAGCGCTGGGTTTTGCCTGGCATGGCTGGGGCTCTGGTCCCCAGCGCATCCCTGGTTGGGAGCTGTGGCTTTGTCCCTCTCATGCCGATCGGTGGCTGCGACTCTCTTAAGAAATCTTCATGCCTTCTCCAAGGAAAGCTGGATTTGTGTTGTCTTTTAAAAATATTTGTAACATTAACTAAAATAATCAAATCTTCAAGTATATTTAGAAGTTTGCATTTTAAAATTCTAGTCCTTCAGAAGGGTAGAAAGTGCCAATTTCATCATTTGATGAATACCAAAAGCTGATTTATGGCTTCTTTTGACACTCAATCGTGCAGCAGAGGCAAAGGAGCAGCTGGTAATGCGAGTAAATGTTAAAATAAAGGAGAGGAAATGCTATATAACAGAAGCAGAGGGATATTATTAGCTCCTGCACTCTGCTAGAGAAGATCCAGGGAAAGAGAGAAGCTCTTTAGGAGGCCAGGGAAATTTCCCTGAGGCTCCCGTACCCACCTCCCACACACCAGCTTCCAGGACTGGTGTTTCCCAATAGGAGCCAGTCTGGACCAGGCTGTGCCACGACAGAGATGAAGGGCGATAGATGCAGAGAGGTGCTGGGCAATCCCACAGCTGAGTCGTTTTGCTAAAAGGGATTTCTTCAGTGTAATTAAGTGTGCTGGATAAGAGATAAAAATGTCATGAGTTGAGGAAGCTTGGGGAATTAAAACTGAACTTTTTTCTGCATGTTGCATTATCAAATTAGGCAGGACCAGGGTGACCCTTCATTTGGAGGCAGGTGGCAAAGTACAGACCTGCTGGACAGACATTGACAATTGCACCTGGATTGCAAAGCTTAAAGGATGCCACGTCAGTAACACATGGAAAATGGGGATTCCTGTTCCTGTCCTGTACCACCCTTTGTCGTGGGAAATGTGGGGCTATCCGTCTCCTAACCTTACCGAGCTTGCTCTTAGGGCCTTGAGTCTTGCTCATACATCTCTCAGTGAGAAACTGCTCTAGACATCGATTGCTCTGACAGTGCAACCTCCTCTTCTTCCTCCTCCTATTTGACCACCCACTTCCTAAGATGAGCCCTCAACCCCCTGAGCTCAGTAAGCTGGCAAAGAGCCTGAGGTGCTGTAATGTGTACAAATTCAAATTTCTGCAAAGAGTGAAAAGGCAGGGAAAATTAACATTAGTAATATTTAACTTTAAAAAAAACCAAACAATCCAAAAAACCCCACAACACCCATCCCAACTTTCTTAAAACTGAAAGAAGCTCTTCACATAGGAAACCACAGAAGGAGCATTTAGAAGGGCAAAGAAAGAATTCCAACCCTGGAAGAGGTACATGTGGTACCAAATGAGGCCAGGTCTGGCTCACAGTGGTTTTTGTGACCCTTCTGTGCATATTCCAGATGAAGTTCCTCTTTCTTAAATACTGAGAGAGTTGAACCATACCCAGTGCACTGAAGGAGATACCATTGACACTTGCATAGCGGCATGAATACTTCCCCGTGTCTGCCAAGGACCCCTCTCGTGATACAGCGTAAGATAGCATTCACTGGTTTTGTACGTGCATGGCGTTGATGCTGATAGTTATTGCAGGATCAGCTCAGGCATACAACTGCTTCTCAATCATTTGCAGCTTTTAATGAGCTATCAAATTGTAAAAATAAACCCTTGCAATTAGTCTCGTGCATTTAACATTGCGTTTTACACCATGGAAAGGTCACCCTCACTTGCATTTTCTTCCTAAGTTTAGCCAGTTCCTTGTATACAGCAGCCCCCAAATTCCTTTCTGCTGGCAATGTTTTTCAACTTAATTCATTGAAAGATTTTGTATTTTTGTCTCAAGACAGTGAAGGAAAATACTTAAAGATCTGTCCCATAGCTATTCTTGACAATTTCTGCCTGTAATTTTTCTCCAACCTGATACTTCTCAAAAATACTCATTTCCATTTTGTTTTGGCTCAACTTCTCATGCAATTTACAGTTTCTCTGCTAATCTTTAATCTTCTTTTGAGTAATGTTTCTCCTGTGTCACCATGTCAAATGGTTCATTAATGTCCAAACATGAAAGATCTCTTACATCAGCTTGCTTTTATCAAAGTTTTCTAGGAGAAAAAAGTAATTTAATTGGGTACACACAATATTCGGTAAGTCGGTCTATGTTATACACTTGCTTTCCTCTTTGTCTCGTCAAGCATCTCTCTCCTTTCCTGCAAGATTTCTTCAAAAGCATTGAATACTTAAATCTAATTCTTCGGAGTAATTTCTCTGAGCTCTATTTTTAAATATTGGCACTATATTATTGCACTATATTCTTTTATATCAGCTGGGAGCATCTGTGACCTGGAAAACTTATAATAAATACTTAATGTAGCTGCTTCTGCCTTTCTTTCACTTCTGCGTCCACCAACCTGGATATATTAAATTTCTTGAGTTTTGCTTCCATCTTAGTTGTGATCATCTCATATCCTCATTGCCATTATTTATATCGCCCTGATCCATCTTGAAAACTGAGGTCAAGTTCTCATTTAAAGCTGTATCTAGATCATCCTCGATATATGTCCTATCTGTATCTTATAACACTTTTTTTTTCTCCCTTGCTGTTCTCCTCTTACTTGTACACAACAATCTTGTTGCTGTTTGTTCTGAAATACAACTCTACAAATTTGCAAAACGGCATTTTTTCAAATTGTATTAAAAGATAGAATAATCTTTTTTATAGACAGTGTGATATTTTTGTATACCTTAAAATCCATTTTGCACTTTTTCAAATAAGTGTGTATTTGTGTCATCTTAGAAAGTGAGGTGTGTTTTATTTATTAAAAAAAAGGAGCTAAAAAGGAAAAGCAACAGCTCCCAAACTGCAGATTGAAAATCAGTTTGTCCTTAGCAAGTGAGATGGTTTTGGCAGCAATCGCACTAAACAGGGATTTTCCAATCTTGGCTGCTAACATGAGATTCCTTGTTTAGGATCACATTGCTTGTAGATTACAGAATTGGCCACAGAATAGACATACTACTCAAATGACAGATTTGTCCAACCTGTGCCGTGTTACAGGAAACGGGGCCATGTTTTGTAAACCAGAGCTAATATTTTCCATCTGTAACCAAGTACAAGACTGATGAAGGACATAAAGAATATTCTGCAATGGAGAATGACTGGAAGAAGAAATCCCTAGTCTTTAAAAAAAAAATTGCATTTCATTTTTGTTTATTTCTCTCATTATAATTTGTAGCGTCCTGAAAATTAATGCTATTCTTTTCTAGAAAAGTATACCTTAAACAGCCCAAAGCAGCTATGAGCAGACAGATTATCCAGAGGGAATTTTGTAGCTCTTCTGCACTTTAAGACAAAACATTTCCATTTACTAGTTGAGTTTGTAACATTCCCATGAAAATTCGTATGTTGGGCAAAATGTCAAAGATGGGTCAGTTACGATGCGCTTCCTGCCCCCCTCCTTCGTCCAGGACTGAACAAGCTCTGCCAAATTTGATTTCTTTTCTAGTATACCCAAACTTATACATGTTATGGGAAAACCAAGACTCCTACTTCTGCTTTACCCCAGCAATCCCCATTAAACATGACAAATCTAGAAATGAAGTGTTAGATATTGGCCATAAAGAGCTTCCTATTTCTCACATGAAGAACGAGCAATGGTAAATATTTCACGTGTCCACTTCCACAAATGCCTTAGTACTTGGGGATAGTCAACTTTTGTTAATAGTTAATAGATATTTAGCTTACCGTAGCGCTAAAAGGTCCCACTGAAGTACCGCTTCTTATCTGGGGAGGGGGGGAGGTGGACTCTCCTAAACCACTGAAGAGAGACCCAGATTGGAGCTGCTCCTCTTTGATGGTCAGTAGACAGAAATACCAATGCATCTCTTCCTGAAATAGGTATCTCCAGCAGGCTGGGTGAATCCTGCCCTCAACCGGCCACTTCTTTTCCCTGATTGTAAAGGGAGAGCTGCAGATGTTTACCTTGTATGTCCCTGATCCTCAAAGTTGCTGAGCATCTTGCAGCCTGTAAGTGTAACACGTGAACACCCGTCATTTTTCTGATTTGTCCTTGCCAGAGGAGCGCTCGCTGGGAGATGCTGTTGCATTTTCAAAATGGGTTTAGCGAGAAGGGGAGGCTCTGGCTGGGGTGGCGGCAGGGTTATCCTCTGTCAAGAGCTCTTGCTGAACTCATCACACGTGGACCAAGTGTGTGTGGACAGGAGTTCACATTTGCAAGACTGGAACCATGTTTTAGAAGATAGGGCCAGAAGCGCCAGTGTGAAAGTGAGAGCTGTGTAAGATAAAAAATAAAAAAGACCATAATGGCCCTTGATGGATGATAGCAGGGTGCAAGAGGGGAGATGCTTGCCAGGCTGGGACTCCCAGGGTGCTGAGGCGGTGTACCCAGCAAACGATGCTGGTTTTGTGCAGAACAGATGGCCACAAAAGCTTCACACTTGTGGAAGGGGATTTCTAAAAGGGCAGAATTTGGCTCGAAGTATTTCTCCGAGGCTGCGGTGCCTGCAGCAGTCATGGGGTTGTGTTTTAACCACAGTGTGAAAAATGCTGTATGTATAAAGTAAATAGTCCTCTGCTAGTTGTATTCGATAGCAATGACTGCGCAAAGCCCATGAGTGGCTAATTTTTTTTTTTCATAAAGATTGTCACTCCTGTAAACCATTGCACACACTTCCACCCGAATTTCCATCTGCACAGGGTAGCACATGGCTAATCTAGGCCTGTGATGGCGGTGTACAAGTATTTTAAAGTGCTCCTAGAAAGTAGGTTTTATGTATAAAGATTAGCAAATCACTGGTGGGAAACACAACTGAGTTATGTGTTTCAAGAGAAATAAAGTAGCAGAGGTGACTTTCTTTTACCAGACAATGGACCCAGCTGTAAAATTTCAGTTAGTAATTACATATTTCTGATATATAGGGAGACAACTTATTTAACTTCTCAGTGCTTGTAAAACACAAAGGTACTTTCAAGCAAAGTTTAGTATCAAATGAAATGGTTTTTCTCATACTGAGTAACAAACTTTTCCAGGAGGAAACAGCTTGTAGTGATGTTACAGCCCCAGCCTTCTGTAGGCTGTACAAGGGAAATATTGGTACCCTCTCAAATGGTAACAATATTAGGGATTTTTACTTCAAAGAAGTTGTCATCCTACCTTAGGTAGTCAGTGTCTATTAAAATAGTGGTGGAGAAAATTAGAGATTGCAATTAGGAGGTGGTTCCTCTGGGGGAATGGGTACCTGCTTAAGATGACTGCTGTTCCAGACTGGGAGTCTGTGCTAGTCTTATTATAAACTAAGACCTTGAGCAATGGTCTGGGACATATTGTGATATCTGTAACTACAGTTTGAGTGAGTGAATACTAACAATTGAAAGTAGTCTTAAAGAAAGGGCTTGAAGTGTCTAGCTATAAGGGGGAGTTCTGCTTTTTTCTGCATTTTCACCTGGTAAGAGTGAGAAAAATTTTTCCAAGGTAAGTCTTGAATTTGCTTTGGATTGGGGTTTAGGATAAGAGGTTTCCTTGGGCCAAAAAGGAGGTGTACATGTGTATTTGGCAATATTAATTCTTCTAGAGTGAACACTGGTATTGTTTTAATGTAATACCTTTTTCACCTTATGAAGCAATAATCATTGCTGCTTGGTATTGCTTTTGCTAAGGTTAAGTCTAGAGTTCAAGCTTTGCTTAGGTCTGATTCGAGCAACAGAGAAGCCTCATTATTAACAGTTCACGTTAATCACAGGGAAATGGGACAGCAGAGCCGAGTACCATTTCCCACATCTTCAGCCAGGAGGAATTGAAAGAGCAGCACTTTGGTGGTTGCTGTGTGTGGGTGAAATTAAGTTTGGAATTGGAGAGCTTCTTTGACCTAGATATAACAGAGACACACAATAAAGTTAATCCTCCCAAAATGAGAGCTGGTGTTGGAACTGCTAAATGCCGCCTTACTGTTTCAAAGCAGGTCACGGACAATCGGCTATCCCTATTCACTGGGTCAGGGCTTAGGGTAGTGTTTTTTCTGGCTGGTTCAGATGAAAGCTGGTCGTAAGTCTGCTGCCTTATGCCAGTTTTGGCCAGGCGGTTTAAGCGCAGACCTTAGCTGTCTCATGCACAGGCTGCTCCTTTCGTCTGGTAGGCTGCTGTTGATTTTAAGATTAGTAACAAAGGTGGGAAATAGGGTTGTTTCAGAAAAATAGAGGTAGCTGAGCCCACATAACTGGTGGATCTCTTAACGTTTGCAGCTTACAAGATAAAGGCCAGCTTTAGCAGACACACATTTCTGCTCAGCATTTGCCAGAAATACCCGTGATGACTGTGACTAGGTCTGCCAATTGTGGCTTTGTTTATGAGTAGAACTGGAGCTAGCTTTACGGCTGTCAACACAGGGGATTCAGACACGCATTTATTGTGGGAACATAGTCCTGCATAGGTAGGATGAGAGCTGGCACGTGCAGGAACCTGCTCCTCTTTGAAGGAGGGTTAAGATTTAGTTTTCTTAAGCTGAACTAAACACTTTTGTAGTATTAAGGCAGGGGTTAGGGCTGAGATGGAGACTCCAGCTCAGGAAAGCCAAGGCTGTTGGTTCAGTTCTTGGATCCTGGTACTTCAGTCAAAGTTGGATGAGGAAAAGGAGAATGCTTTACCATGTACAGTGTTGGTCAGAGACACACCATCTTGCTAAATAGAGCCAGCCTTGCAGCTCCCACTACCAAAACCCCAGCTGGGCCCCATAACTGGTTTGCTAGTTTTGATTCCAGAATGAGTTACCAAAGGCTAGATCTAGTGACAGCTAAGGATGGAGGTTCGCGGTGGGACTGTAGGCTTGCTTCTGCTCTCTGCCCTGCCTTTCAGGTTTAGGCTGGAGGCTGGGTCTGGGTGTGTGGCTGTCTAGTGACGTATCCTGGGGCAGTGCTTTGCAGGTGGGATTAACACCAGATTAAGTAAAGATATGGGACCAGAAGGAATGAAACACCTTATTTGTTCAGTTCTTCCCATTGTTTCCCATTTGGGGAAATTTACTTTTCAGCCTGTGTCCAACTCGCTCGGAAGCTCCTTTTATGGGTGATACGTGAACCTCCAAGCACAGCTCTGACCCTTTACATTTCTTTTCAATGGTAAATTGTTATTTATAGCAAGGAGTTTGACGGAGGCTGTGGAATTATTGGCCGTATGTTTTATAAAGCAAGCCAAACGAGGAACAAAAATAATTCGGATTCAAATTCCTCTAAGCCCAAGCTCTGCATTAGCTCTGCTGCTATTCATGGGATCCATAAAAATGTGCATTAAAGCCTTTCAGGTTTGTTCAGTTCTTCTATTATGTTGCAGAATTTGGACCTTTAGCCTAATTAAACCCTGGAAAAATAAGAATTTGGTGTAGCTGGAAATTTGATAGTAGACATGGAAGAAGATGGTGCATAAACTGTTAAATTGCTGCTATGTGAGGACACGGACAGGAGGAATATATGGAGCGAAGGGGGACTGTGGCGTTACCATTTGGGAAAAGCTGTTGTGTTTTGCAGAGCGTTTCTCTGGGATGGGGAATGACCTGGGATGCCCCGGAGACATACCTGGGCACCAAGTCAGAGCCATGCGCAAACACATGGCGAGGCACTGACTTGCGCTTGGCCCTGACCGTTCGCTTTTCCATTTGCACAGCAAGTAGGTCGGTCACCACACAGGCAAATTGAGAGGCTGCCGTCTTCCTGTGGCGGGAGAGCCTGGGGCCTCTTCCTGGGGCTAGGAAAGTCATTGAGAGGGCAGTAAGAAAAGACGTAGCCAGATGGGATTGTAAGCTGCTGGGAACACGCTAGGGAAGAATAGGGAAAACAGCTGTAATATTTGTAAATATTATCTGCATCAAACTATATGTATCTTGGTGTTGTGAAAAGCTTTGGCGGTGCTTTGCGAAGAATTAGGTCTGCAGTGAAATGGGAGCAGATGAAAACTGGAAGCGATTGAGCTAAAGACTGGTGAGGTTTTACCCTTCCAAATGCTCATGTGGGCCAGCTTGTGTTGTTCCTGTTCTGATCACCTGCTTGCTGCCGAGTATCTTCCCTTTCCTCCTTGGATTTTAATGGAGCAGCAGTTTAATAAAGTATTGGATTTCTTTTCCTCCTCTGTTCTGCTAATACCCTGTTAGGAAGATGAGTTAAATGTCCTGGCAAGCAGATCTGAAGCATGCCCCTGAGCTTTTGGGAGACCTAATGAGGATCTAGGGTGAACTCCAGGGGTCCTGTCAGACTAGAAATGGGAGTTTCGGTGTTGCTAAAAGGTGAGAAAAATCAGTATTTAGTTCCTTTCCTCATAAACACCAAACTTGCTCAGCCCTGCACGTTATGGTGGACTATACTCAGGTCCTTGGTGAGCCTGGGCTTTCCCAGTCCATCCCCCGTCCTCCAACATATCTGCTGTGCGGTTAGACAGCCTGGGGCTGCCTGTGTTGAACCAGAAGGTCCTGGGGGCCGTTCCCCCCAGTCTCCCCACGGTGCGAATCATCCATGCTTTTCTCACCACAGGGGACACCCCCGAAGGCTGATATTTCATATCGCCACGTTGCCATGACCCTCCATGACAAGGAGAAAATTTCAGTTGCTAGCCTCATTGGGTTGCAAACCTTTATGAATACCGCAACTAATAGCCCGGGTAAGTGGAAGATTAATTTCTATACCACCTGGCGGCAAGCTGTGGATTAGGCTGCTGTCCCTCGTGTGGGTTTAACGTTGGAGGAACGGGGCACTGGAGTACCCAGACAATCAGCCTCTTGTTTAAACAATGAGCTTCTCGGTCTTGTTAGCCAGCGCTCTTAAATTTTCATTTTATTCTGGTATGCAGGCTTGTGTGATGTGGAGAATTGCTTCAGCACAGAAAGACTGTAAACCTGTTCAATTAAAGGAAATGCTCAGATCCAGCTGTTGGCGTCCCATGAATGCCAGTGCTCCTCGCGGAGTAAATAAGACCGACACACTCTGCCCTTGGAACAGATACGATGATTTGTGCCTTAATTCTCCTGAAAAAAGAGCCTTTGTTGGGGAAGGACGGTTGGGGAAAAGGGCAGGAATGCAAAGTTTGGTGCAGAAAATGCCCAGCGAGACAGTGTCTTCTGCAGATAACAGTCAGGTCTCTATAGCATGAGCCTAATAAAATGGCACCATAAGAAGCACATACAGTACAAGCTCCTGTTACAGCTATAGAATTGTCTTGCAAATTTTGAATGCTTTCCTCTCTTATGAAAAAACATATGTTGCAGAGTAACTTACCATATGCTTTCACTTCCAAAAAACAGGCTAACAAGCATAGCTGTGTGTGCAGGAGCATACTCCGCACCGTTTGCATCTGGTTTTTTGGTTGCCTCGGTTTTGGTGACATGTCGCTGCACTCATTCGTGGGTGACAGGATTGTTTGGGCAGTATGGGATGGTCAGTTGGTTATGCCAAAGGCAGATGTCTTTGTACAGGTCAGGAAGAAAATATGTGTGTGTATATAAAAGATCTTTTATCTCTTTTATATATTTTTGGTATATAGACACATATAAATATATGTATTATATATAATAGTATATATTATTATTTATTTTTTTTTATATATATAAAAACTTTATATAAAGGACTGTGGCAGTTTCAGTAGGTGCTGAATACACTTCAACTACAAATGCACAGCAGCTGACCTAATGCTTGTGTCTCAACCAGGAGCTGAGAACCCGAGACTGCGTCAGGGGAAGGAAGGCGTTGGGATGGGACAAACCCCGGGAAGAAATGATGGGCCATTGACCCAGGCTTCAGCTGAGTGGCACGTGCCATCTCCCATGTCCCCAGAGGCGGTGGAGCCTGGCACCCCCAATCCTTGCCCCAGGGCAGGGGCTGGAAACCTCTTGTCTGCCCCAGGTAACTATTGTGTCTCTGGAAATGCAGCTTTCCCCACTCCTGCTGTCTCCTCACCCTCATGTTGTTCCCTAAAAATTGTGACATGGGGGCTTTGAAATGTCACTGGCCACAGTTTCATCTGCTGAGGTGGAAATGGGTCTCTGTGGCAGGTTACCTGCTGCTGGCCTTTAGCAGGGATAAATTTGTCACGCAGGATAAAACAGAAAAGGTTGCATTTTAACTTACTAGCTGGGACTGTGAGGCGCACAGGATTGCAGCCCATCGCTGAACTGCGTAATTAAATGCTTGGTTGTTAATTGGCCACTCCAAGTGTCTTTTAGTCCAGGATATGTCTATTTTCATCTGTCTATCTTCCCATATGTGTATATACATGTAAATAAATATATATGTATTTATGTGTGGCTGTGTGTGTATATATATATATATATAAAAAAAGGCATTTATGTACATGCACATATTTTAAAAAAAAAAAAAAATCTCAAATGCCTGACTTCCTTTCCAGGTTGAGAAAGGGCTGCAGTGCTTTAAATCGGTGCAGAAGATGCAGCAGCCATTGGGTCAAAGCTTTGCAGCTTTTCTAATGTGTGACTTGTTTCAGGCAGCAGCTGAGCCCACAGCCTCTGTGCAAGGAGTTTCACTGAAGAAATCCTCTCTGCATATGCCCAGCAGCCCAAATCGGCCTTTTATGGTGGATGGTGAAACACTGGAAGACCTTTGAAGGACTGCAAAGGAGGGAAGGAAATTGTTACCATGTGGTTTGTCTTGCTGTTTAAGTAAGTGAGGTGCGAATAGCACCCCTTGCCCCCCCTTCATTTATTTATTATTATTGTGTATTTTAAATACACATTACTAGTAACAAATTGACAGAGCTGCTTTGTAAATAAATAAAAAAATTCTCCTAACATTCAGCATGATATGACGTATACATGGTTTTCTTTCAGCTAAGTTAAAATGGCAAAAAAAAAAAAGACTTGTGGTCCAGCTGATGAGGGGGTATAAATCAGAGTTGTGATGCTAAGGTGAGTGGGCTGAAAACAAGCACTTACTGCCTCCCAGCGATGTTCCTCTGTGTTTGGATTGACTGTTGTCAGATAAGAACATAGGGTAAATGGTCAAAAGCATCCACACAGCTCCAGAGCCAAAGCCCAGTGAGTTTTCAGTTCCTGACTAGCGTAGATGCTTTCAAGACTTCCTCCCCCAGTGGGCTAGCAGAGTTACAAAGGAAGTCTCTATTAACCTTGCTTTGGATTTCGGTTCTTGCAGATATGCTGCCATGAGGAGGAAGAGCAGAGGGCTTGGCCCCAGGACAGTCCTGTCCCACCATGCTTGGACATGTTCCTGCACCCTCAGCGTCTCTCCTGCTGCGATGGAGGTGCTGCATGGGAGCAGTCTGCCTTGCGTTGCGCCTTCACCTTCCGGACTCTGGCTGACATGGTGGGTGTTGCTATAGCAGAAACCTGCTGATGTTGCAGAGGGAGCGTTTACCCACCACCTCCCTCAACTGGGCTTCAGCCCACACGGAGCAGGGCTGTGCAGTGAGGGGGAGTGGGACACACAAACCCTTCCAGCCTTGAAAAATGCCAGTGGGGCTGCAGGCAGGCTCCTGTTGCACAGCAGCCAGACTGGCTGGCACCCCAACAGGGCGCTTCATCCCCAGACAGCTGCAGCCAGCCATGACAACACCCATGCTGGGCAGGAGGGAGGGGGATGCTGCTGGAGGGCAGCTGTGGGGGAGAACCTCAGTGGCACCCAGGGGGGCTTCCTCATGTGCCGCACGAACCACTCACACTGCAGCTGTGAGACACCACCCACTTGGGCACGACCCATGTGCACACCACACTCAAGACACAAAACACCCCCCTCCGCACACCTAAACCACACAACACCCACTGGAGACAAACCCCACTCATGCACAGCGCTTACCCACTGCACACATGAAAAACAGAATAGGTGTGTGCTGTACACTTGGGATACAAACCACACTGGTGACACGCAGGGGACAGGACCTGTGTGCTACTCGTGCAACGCACAGGTGAGTCACAAAACAGTGGGGTAGTGCACTGTGTGTGCCCCACAGCACCTGTGCTCACTGCACACCTGTGTGCTGCACAACACCTGCAGCTGCTGCACACTTGCACCACACTTGTGAATACACAACACTCATGTGTGCCACACATGACACAACACTTGCGTTGCACACTTGCAGCACAAGACACTCAGGCACTGCACATGTAGTCCACAACATTTGCTGTACACATGAAACACCTGTGGTGCTGCTGCACCACAAGCGGGACACCACACATTTGCCACATACCTGTGACATGCCACACACATTTCACTCCACATGTATGATGCTGCATGTCAGACCCACATGCATGTCACCTGTGACACCACACGTGCTGCACACCCACGACACACCACAAAGGTATGTTGCATACCACGTGTGACACTCCACATGCATGTGCCAACATACACACACGCTACTCATGACACAAACCACAATACCAGTCCCCTGACCACACGGCCACATATGACACAACATGTGCCTATTGCATACCCACCCAACACACCAGTCCTGTGCCCCGTACCACCCCCCCACGCACCATAACTCACGTCTTGTGCCACATGTGGGGCCCCCCCTTGTCGTTGTCATCATCCCTCTCCCTGTCATGTCCCCTTCCATGGGTACTTACTGTGCAAGGAAGATGCTGTTCTGTAACTCAATAAAGTCTTGCACCAGAACCACAGTAGTGTGTTTTTTTTTTTTTTTTTAAAACGTTTACTTTATTAGTATATGGTTGAACCCTGTACTTACATCAGCTACTTCGCTTTAACAACATGGCTGCACATTGTACAGACACTCTCAGTCCGTCCCTGACAGCAGCCCACCCCTCCACTTACCCGTCAAACCCCACGGTACATTAGGGGATGCTTTTACAGTTCCAGTTTCCCAGCTACTTGCTTTCTTACACCAGTGGGACTGACAAGAAGCAAAAGCAAAGCACATCACCCCCGGCAGTAGAGCTGAGGAGAAGGCAGCATCCATCCAGCTCCACTCAGATACAGTCCTTACCTCTGCCCATCCCCTTTAACTACACAAGCAAATAATAGCCATAACATTTGTCTTTGACCATCTCAGTCTTTTACCTTTCCCAAGGCATTTATCCCTGTGACCCTCAGCAATAGCAGCTTGCTTTCAGGCATCGTTTGAGGCAATGCTGTAGCTGGCATACCAGTATGTGAGCCATGCACAGTGCTGAAAAAACAGTTGGATAGCAGAGCAATAGAAGGCTGTAGAAGTTGGAGTCTGACACTCATTTCCCCCCCCCCCGCCAACTATTTAATAACAGTGGTTAATTTCAATGACCATAAGGTACCTGCTTTGCTTCACCTGTTTGATAAAATAACCAAAACCAGCAAAAAACCCCATAAGCCTTTATACCTTAGCCTTATCATACAGCAACTATCTCGCTGCAGTTTGGCTGACTTGAGTCACAACTCTCTCATCAGCTCTGCATTTTTTTTGCCAGGCATGCGTACTCTTTCCCAAGTAAAGCATTTCATCTAAGCAAGCTGGTTATCGACACACCCCCTCTCCCCTTTCGGGAGAAACAGAGACACAGTACAATACCCAGCCACCGTTACCTCCTCAGAAGCAAGTCAGAGGTAGCCCCCACGAAACTCGGTCCGTGCTTGTGCCATGGCACAGCAGATGCTCAGCCATGACAGAGTCAGCTTGCTTCTCTGTGTAACCCAACTCCCCAGTGCCACAGCTTGAGTGCTTCAGCTGCGCGTGTGCCTTAGCAGGAATGCTGCAGGACAGTGCTCCTGGCTGCTAAGCATAGCTTCGATTCAGAATCTGGTCACGCAGCATCCTCCTGCTCCCTGTGGGCACACCCGTGAGTAGCAGGCAGATGCTCTGTGCACCCAGGTTTCTCACATCTTAACCTCTCCTGGTCCTGTCAACAAATGAAGCCTGGAGCACTAGCCCTATTTGTTGAGCCTGGATAGAGTAGAACACCTGGATTGCTGCAGTGGAAGCCTGCACTTTAAAAAACAAACAACCAACCACAAAAAAACCCACCAAACAAACAAAAAAACCCCCCAAAACAAAGCACTATAAGCTGCTGCATGTTCTGCATTAGGGTGCAGGCCTGAGCACTGCCATGCTGGGGCTGAGGAGACAAGGACCCACTCTGTCTTTGCAATTGAGTGCTGTACATAGCCAGGCACCCCATGAGCTGCCTCCCAGACAGGGCTGCAGGACTCCATCACTGGAGACCTCCGAGTTTAAGAGCAGAAGATCTGGATGCTTCCCTCTCTCTTCGCTCAGCCAGTTTCTGCCTCCAGCATCCCTGTTTGAGACCCACATTATGAAGAATTCATGAAAACATTACCTTTTGCTTATCTAAAATGAATTTCAGTTACAATACTTTTCTTAAAGTTTGAAGAGAAGGTACCCACGTGCCAACCATAGCACTTGACAACATAAGGGAGCACTACTGTATGATACTAGTCAAGTCCGTCACCATAAACTTACATTAAAAGACAGTTAAGGCAGTTTCCAATGAGCTACCACATTAGTTATGTTATTAGAATAATTCATCAGGTTACTCATTCTTTGTCCTGTACAGGTGAACGCCCCCTTGGTTTTGGGATTTTAAAATTATTTATTTATTTATTCATTGAGTCAGAAACAGGTGAGTGCACCCTGCTCCCCTCTGGTGTCCTTCAGCATCTGAGAACCACCCTGTTCACCAAGAGCCATCCCCCAGCAGCCGCTCACTCACAGCTTGAAGCCCCCAGCAGCCCACGACCATGAGACCTCAGTGCAGGGGAAGATAAGGCCTTTACCTGCAGAGTTTATGAAACCTGGACACATTGAACAATTCAGAATTGCCACATAAGGAGTGCAGATCTTCAGTGCATGAGACACCTCCAACTATAAGCCCTCCAAGGCATTGTTACCAATTTAATGAGTATTACCAGTAGAGTCATACAAGGTAGTTTCTCCCAGGCCATGTTGAAGGGAAAAGACACCTTGGATGCTTTGTTACACCTAAAAAAAAATTTTAAATTACGCATCCAACTCCTGTTTTAGAAGGGCTTTTGATACCACTGAGAAAGAATGATATCGCTGGCAGGTGTGAGCAGGACCTGCACACCTTGCTGGCGAAGGGTCACAAATGAAAAGGACAGGTAACACAACATGCACTGGTGACTCTTCCCGTCCTAAGACTCAGGCAAACCCACTGGAACCTGCCGGCCGTCCCAGGAAGCCTCACATATGCTCAGCAAGCAGCCAGAGAAACCTAAACCAGTTACAACCATATCAAGCGGTAAGTTCTGCCTCACATAAAGATGTACAGGTAAGACATTAGTACAACCATTGCATCTGTCAAAGCCACGAGCTCTTGGCACCCTTATTCAACATCTCCTTCCAAGGCAGAAGTGTGGACAGATTATACCATAGGCACCGAGACCAAGAATTTTTCTTCCAAGTTCATTACATTTCTCTGTTGCACAGAGCTCATGCAAGTGGCACTCTCATTCAAACATTTACAGTGATCAAAGTAAAATTGAATTAATCCAACAGAGTTTGCAAACCCAGTGGTTTTCTACAGTTCTCACCAAAAACACTTTAAATTTTATTCAGACATTGCATGCTAGCACAGATTGGGCATTGTTTCAGTTACAATCTAAGCACAGCGTATTATAGCATAACGCCACGTCATGGTGCCATGAACTCAAAACATCTGCTGAGCTACCACCGCCATAATTTGAGTTTCTATGAAGTACAAAGTTTGACTCTATTGCCTCTAACCTTGAGTTTAGTGCATCTTAAAAGCAAGTTTCTATGTTACACTAATATACTCTGACAAGTATATACTAAGGTGTACAATACTTAACATTTAAACACTTCATGCACAAGATCAGAGTTGCAGAAACTGAACAAAAGCATCTTCTTCCCACCATTATTCTGTAGTGCAGATACATCTACATCGGGCCCCATAGATTTATTGTGCATCCATACCTGACCCATGCTCGCCAGCTATATATTGCACTCTGTAAAGCCCCTTGTGAAGTCTGTAGATGAAGTAATGCTGGGCAATCTTACTTCTAGAGAGATCAGTTGCATTGTCTAAATTTGCTCCTTTTCTTTGGCAGCTTTCTTTCCTTCTCCTCTGATTGAGGCCAAACAGATCATTTCCTTTATTGCCCCCCTTGGGTGTCATGTTTTCAAGACGCAGTTGTTGTGGATTTAACTCCAGCGATACAGAGGAAAGAGCAGCCCCCTCCATCTTAGCTTAATGGCCAGAAGAGTCAAGGAGTAAATCCCCCTGGAGTCAGTAATTTTTATCCTGTGACCTAGGAGACCCCATTCATGTTGCAACTTGGGGGATATTTCTGGAGCGAGACGTGAAATATTAATTACTGGAGACTGGGCCCGTGGAAAGCATTCCTGTTTATCACTGACTCCCACCAAGAGCCACAGGGGCTTTACACAAGTGTCTTGGACACAGCCATGTTAGACTGATCAAGTCCAAACTGACTAATTAGAGCATTAGACTCACCTGTGAGCATCCTTCAGGAGGATGATGGGCATCATCCAATAAAGCCTAAGGTGCATGCAGTAGACAAGTATACTTTTGGGTACTTAGCAGGTTCATATTTAGTTGTGCTTTTTGTAGAAACTAGAGAGTTTTCCTGCTGCTTAACATGTTTCTGTGATATTTTAATCAGTTGCTTATCTACCACAATACAGTCTGGCTGTATTGCTCTAATCATCTAGATTAGCACAGGTTTATTCTCATTTCCATCTGGCATGCAATCATTTGTCCCCAACCTCAAAAATGGAGAGGGCAAAAAGAAAATGACTCATTGGCCCCATCACCATGTCAATCATCCCCAAACGATGAGGCTTGTAGGCCAGTTACACCACACACGTACAGCCTGCCGTCAGAGTTTAACACACACCTTTGTTTTCCAGGGTTTTACAAATTTGCCAAATCCAGAAGATTTGTCAGTCACTTTACAGAAGTACCATTTACTTGGACCCACTGTCTGAGACCACTTTTAGTCCAGCACTCCGCAGAGGAGGGTTACAGCTAACAAAGGTACTTTTTCTAACCTAGGAATAGCTTTGGACCAGCTGCCTTCACTAAAAGAAAGGCCAGAAAGACTTACTTTGCCGTCTTCCTCCCCAGCATGTAGATACGTAATATGTTCTGGAGACTTTGAATATTTGAAACGAGATAGTCATTTGTCTTTATGGGCTGCATCAAATGGTGGATTTAAAACAGTTGGACGTGTACAGAGCAAGGATAGGAATGAGGAAACTTGGTTTGCTTCCTTGGTAACAAAATCTACAGCACAGCAGGAGAACAGAGCATGATAATTAGGGAATTACAGCTGTTAGTCACAGAAAATACGCTGCAGTTGCAGGTCAGGGACCTGAGGTTGTGGCACAGGAAGGAAAACTGTAATTTAGAGTCTGCGAGGACCTCACTGCATGCATTACACTTCTTGCTACTTATAGCATCTCTACACCTGTTTTCCAGGGCGGAAATCAAACCGACAAGAACACAGATCAGCAACAAGCACCAAGGAAATAGAGTTTCTCTGCAAGAGTCGGGAGAAGAACTACTTTCATAAGAACCATTTTTAATAAGAAGAAATGGCTATTCCATCAGCTCCGGTTCATTGCCCCTCCTCTGTTAGCAACCCTCTTTCTAAGCAGGACAATCAGAAGTGTGAACTTTAAGATGAGGGAGAGGACAAAACTGTGAACTTTAAGATGAGGGAGAGGACAAAACTTGATCTACGGAGTTATTCTGGGAGATAGCAGCTCCCTTAAGAATCACCAGTTCTTACAAGGGATGTATAACGTGAGTCCCACTGAAACAGGGCTTGGCTTGGAGACCTCTCTGTATTAAGCCGGCGCCTTGCATTAGTTTCCTGCAAGCGGTAGCTGTTCCTGAAGGGAAATGAAGGATACAAAGGGAAATACAAGCCTCAGACAGAAGACAATACCACTTTATTTTCCTAGCCCTCACCTTACAAAAAACCACACAACAAAACACAGTGGCAAACTCCAATCAAAGGCACAAGAACAAACCCAACAGATACCTGCAATAACATCATTAAAGCAACTCTGATCATAGTTTGCCCAAAAGCCATTTAAAGGAGAAGACCTGTTGGTATAGTTTGACCAAGACACTCACCAAGCACCTTCTGTGAAATGCTACACCACCTCCCCTTCTTCCAATGGGAGCTGCTCCCATCCCAGAGGACCAGGGTGTGCTATAGCTACTGCACACCAGAAACCTTCACCTGACTTCAGCTCTTTCCAAAGCGGGGCAAGAGGCTGTCATGACCGCACACTTTCAGAAGTGGATTTTTATCTGGACAGAGACTTTATGGCATTTTCCTCATCATACTCCAAGTGAAATCGTACACAAACCATGTCCAAAGCAACTAGAAGACTGGACTCCCATTTCAGTTGAGAAAGAGTGGCTTTTCCAGACCTTGAAGGGTGTTAAGTTTTAACATTCTTTCAGCGAGTTAAGGAAATTCATAGAAGATAAACATGTTCATACTGCACTGATATGCATGACTCTTGGAAAAGCTAATCTATTAAACTTGTGTGCTTTATTCTAACCTTTGATCCAGCTCGAGTGCCATTCCACGCGAGAGGAGAACATTTATTTGTTTACTTCTCCAAATCTCCTCCACCCTTTGCTCCACACTGGTCAAGTTTGGGTTTAGTTTTTTTAGATAACTTTTCTTTAGTAAAATTTTAGTGTGTGGAAAAGCGTCTTCCTTACTTCTCCATCCTTAAATCAAGCTGCTTCAGAAACAGAGAGCTGACTCTTACAGGTGAGAACTGGAGCATAAAGGAACTTGAGGGAACATAAATTTACCGAGGAACAGAAGAAACACCCACCACACCCTGAGGCTGACCAAGAGCTGGCAGCCTCTCTTCTTCAGACCTGCACCTGCACAGCCTGACCACACAACTCGATTCAAAGGCCAATACCTGGAGACCTCAGGCCATGAGGCTCGAAGCTCTCCATAAGCTGCTCATTCAAATGTTAATAAACAAGACATCCAGCATTTGCTTGCTGTACCAGCATCACATCTAAGCCAAACTCATTCTTTCCACAGAAGAGCAGCTATTAATAACTTCCTACCGCCCAGCCCAGCCTGCTGACCAGTAGCCAGACCTCCCCAGTTCTCCTTGAAGGCTGGCAGCATGCCATGCAGATCAACTAATTCAAACTATTTTGGGCAGGAAGGTATTTCAGTGTCCTAAACCCTCAAACTGCCCTACGCCAGGCTCTGTTTCAAGGTGATACCATATAAATTCACTCGCTGCTCACAGTTGTGCGAGGCGTCACAGCAAGAGCTGAGAGGTGAGCAAACCCCCTGGGCTCTGGGTAAAACCCATCCCTCGGTACTCTGCCAGCTGTCTGGATGTCATGTTTCTCTGACCTCGTGAGCTCTGGGGACAAGTGGCAAGCGCTTACCCTCAACCAAAGGGGTAAAATCCTTTTATTCTCCTCGGTGAGTTGCCCAACCTAGGACCTGTGCCTCACTCAGAGTTAGCTGTCGGCCAGACGGTTCACTCACTTGGGGGCTAGGGAAGTCATGCCAAATGCTTGACAGAGACTTCCTTCCTGCCCTGCTTCTGGTTAAAACCTTTCAGAAGATTGTAATTTGCATCTTAGAGTCCCATGCAGGGACTTGCCCAAGTACCACCTACACCCACTGGTTTTCTTGCTGGTACTTGTGCAGTCATGTCTCTGGGAGAGACAAGGATTCCCCAGGTCTTGGTGCAAAGCAGCCAATGCATCTCAGTAAAGTTTCAAGTCCATCCTGATAGTGCCAAGTGCTTGATGCCATTTTTAGCAAGTGGAATAACTAAGTATTTAAGGACAGATCCTTCCCCAAATAGACAAGAAGAGCCAATCAGCAGCTGTTTCTCTGGAAAGATTTTGCCAGCACTACAAATGCTCCATATGGAAGAAGAAAGATGCTAGTTCTCAGCAATAAACGCATGTCAGATGACACTGCCACTAAATATACCTGGTGACTGTTAGCACAATTGTTTTGCTTCCAGTCTGGTTCCCCTCTTTGGTGTGGGCAGCAAAGGCATCTTGAAAAAACCCCAAGATGAATTTAGTTTAATCACCGAGTGTGACGAAAAGGGGGGGCAGGGAAGAAGGAAGGAGAACCAATATTAAGTGTGGAAATTAATACAAAAAGCTGCTGGGATATTAATAGTGTGCTGAACTAATAAGATGCAGTCAAAGCTATGAAGTTTCTGTAACACCGCAGCAGCTGCTACTGTGAAGTAAGAGACTGGAGTGGATCTGTGTATTTACAGCAGTCATCTGAAAGCCTGGGCATGTAATTCCACTCAGACTCCCCACCAACACAAATACATTAAAAGCAGACTCAAAAAGCTCCTGTAAACCCACTAAGCACAATAGCTAAAGTTTCCACAAGAAATAATTCATAGCATTACAGCTATTCTCACATAGATGGGCTAAGAGCCTTGCTGGACTGAACATGGCGCAGAAGCTCTTGCAGACATCAAGCTATACTGTAGCAGCCCAACTGCCTTCCAGCCCTCTTGGTGGCTTAAAAAGCTTTCTGGGACCAGACCCTTTAACGTAAGTCTGCCCCATATAAGTTTTTGCTAGATAGTGACTGTTGGGTTTTTTTTGCATGCACCTACAGGCAAAGTTGGTTTGTCTATTAAGAGATGAGACGAGGCGTCTGTTTCCTTCAAGAGTTTGATTCTGGAGACAAGAAGTCCCTTCGGCCAGTCTCTCAGCCCTGCTTCAGCTGCCTCAAGAACTGGGAGGCCAGCAACACCTGCACCGTTCAGGGATACATCAACCACAAGGAGAAGGAATATCAAGGCGCAACTTCACACCTCTGAAGGGAGAAATCAAGCTTTTCTTCAGAAGCGTTATCTCCACAGTTTCGTGTGGAGAGAGGACAGCCATAGGAGGTCAAGGATGCAGCCAGCACAGACTGCTAAGCTAACCACAAGCAATGCCACTTACTAAGTCTTTGAAGGGTTGGTGCTGTAAGCAGTCCCTCAGAGGAAGGTCTGCCCTAGAGCTTTTGTTTTGGAAAGAGCAGGGGTTTGCAGCCTAACACAGGCTGCTGAGCACCTGCATGTCTGCTGCTCAGCTCCTGCTCTTCCCCAGACAGACTCATTGCAGTGAACGCTTTCTGATGGTGGAATGACTTGGCCTCGCTGCCTGGCAAGCCTGTGTTAGACCCAGCTGCAGTCCCTTGGTGCTTCAGATTCTTCCATCTGCTTGAAAGACCCGATGGACATTTAAGAGATACCAAGGTCTTGAAGAAGGAAGTAGCGCAGAGGTTGCTTTGGACACAGCCCTAGCAGGCAGCTCTGGGCTGACTACTCAGATACTTTAGGCTCATGAGCCTTCATGAAGTAACCGGGACACACATTCTCTTCTGCCAGCAGATCACAAGAAGGACCCAAATGCAGAGAACAGGCCCAGGCAGAGACACATCCTCACAGCACCCACCACGCAAGGTGGGAACTCCCCTACACTAGCTGGTAGATAGCAGCAACATGCTCACTAACAGTTCTGCTGTGCCTTCTGTGCTCAAAAGCCACCCATGGGCTTTTACACATCACCACAATCTCGCAAAAGGCTGAAGAAATCTACACGACTGAGAACCCTTCAACAAAGCGCAAGAAAGGCGGTATTCAGTGAACCCTATGGAAGAGGGGTGGGAACTCAACACACCGTACGTGTGGCACTTGCAGTGCTAGGGGCATGCTAGGAAAAGCTGCAACCAGAATAGCACAGTAAGTACTGCTATTGCCCAGAAACGCTACAGTTCTGAGTACGGACCAGGATCCCATTATGGAATGAGTAAGTAAGCACATAATATGAATTCATTATGGATTTGAGAGTAGATGAACATGGTCTCTATACAAGACGACTGCAGTTAAACAAACAGGATCACCATGATCCCCTTGGACTCCTCAACAAGACAAGCAGTAGCCCTGAAGTGCCTAAAGCCCTTGCCATGGTTAACTCTTCCAGTAAGATCTCTCTGAAGGCTGAGCAGCAGCCTAATGTTAGATAGCAAGACATTAAGAGAGTAATAAATGCCATTTTGTTAAGGAAGCTTTAGAGAATAGTTACTCTTAAATGAGTAGACTCATTTTTAAGCCTTCGTCACTGGCAGGGGAGGGGAGAAGTCGGGTTACTTAACTGCTGTTACGACGATTATCAAATGGAAGAGACCAGTGACTTGAAGAGAACATTGCAGTTCACAGCAAAATTCCACTATGCTTTTCATTAGGTGTGTCCAATTACTTCCAGTATAAGTTAGCCAGACAGTTGAAAGCAGGTTTGCAGAAAATGAGTTTAACAGTATTATCAGGTGGAAAAAAGAAAACAAGGAAAGATTCGTTTCCCATGAAATAGTCACAAAAGTCTAAAGCTACTTTGGAGATCTCTCAGACCCTGCAAAATCCTTCAGACTTCCCACATGCTTCATTGACAAGATCCAGGACTCCTATGACACTTGATGTTAAGTTTGTGCAACAGTTCTGGGAATAAAAAACAGGAGCTTACTACTCTACTAGAGCCCACTTCAAAGAGCACTTTCAGGCTGCTGAGCAACGGCAGACACAGGCAGATGGCTCGTAACAACATTATTCTACCAACTTACTCATACAAAGTGTTGCTAATAGAGCCATGCAAGTAATATTACAAACCCTCTCCCCTGTCCTGCTACAGGTTCAGAGACCACTCATGCTGCAAACTAACAAGTCAGCTTCCGCACCTTCAGTTAGGCCAGAAAGCAAGTAGGGAAAAGAAAATAGTGATTGATACCATGCAACTCTACCATTGGTAGTTTGGGCTGTAGTTTTCTCTAAAAGTTTAGGCAATCCTGCCAACTCAGACCAGTTTCTTCTAGAAAAACTTATTGTTTTCTATTGTACTGACATGCAGAAAGAGAGCCTCATCCTATTCGCAATACCCAGCTCCAACAAAAGCAGCGAGTACATCATCCTATCTGCAACAGGAGACTTCAAAAGCAGAACACATATCAAAGCCTTGTTGAAAAGATGCTTTAACCACTTTACAAGTGGCAAAATTGCAAAGGCCTATTCACTTTACTTTCACTTCAAAACAGAGGTAGGGAGGGGTGCAAGCGCTAACCCGAGGACAGAAAGCTGGGAAGAGCCCGGCCCTTGCAGTAACCCCAGGGCAGCTCCTCCACGCGCAGCCTGAGGCTGAAGAGCATTCCCACGTGCCCGGTGCCTACCCCAGCCTTTCCTCCCCCCATCAACCAGAAAGAGCCAACCCTCCCCGAGGCAGCTCTTGGGAGTGCTTAACAGGATTACATACAGGAGGTCATAGGAACAGCAGCTCTGCGTTGCAAGGAGACAGGCACACCACTGGCTTCAAGGCATACTGCTGTCAGGCAAGCAGCAAGTTCCTCAGTGGCAGTTTATCCAGCCTGCCAAACACTAAGGGTTGTTTGTGCCCCACATTTGATCATTAGCTGCCCGAGCACCAGACCAACTGGGGCCTATTCTTTCATTGTCAGAAGAAGAGGGGGAGGGATCTACGTGGAGGGCAAAGAAGAGCCCAGAGCACACCGATGCCTAGTTCCCCTATTGCCTGCATCTTCTTCTTACTGAGGGAGATTAAGTCTGGAAAAAGCTTGATTATCTGGAACAGCGCTGTGATCCTACCCCTTGTCTTTTGCAGTTGGGTGGAACCAGACTGGGCACACAGCAGTGCCAGGTCAGCCATGTGCACATGACTGAGATAGGAACAGACACTAATAAAACCCCCAGGGCTTTCTCAGACCATCCTGTCATTCAGTGTAAGAATCACAGAGGAAACAACTCCACCTTACCTGAGCATTGAAAATAGTCAAGCTCCAACATTCAATGAGTACACACTTGCTCAAGCACAAGTTACTAGTACAGAAATAGGCTAGGTGGTTTTTATATTAGCACCCAGTTTCAACCAGAAAACATTAGCAAGATCAAGAAAAGACAGTTATGTTTTACAGTGACCAAAATGGAGTTTAAGGAGAATTTCACTATGGTACTCCTTTGTTCAAGGCAGGTGCCAAGAGGCGCAAAAGACAGGTTTTTCATGGCAGAAAGCTTATTCTTCAGAGCAACAGCTGTTGCCAGTTACAATAGCCATATGAACACTCCGAGCCCTTACTACAACATACTCGTAATATGGAGTCAAAGGTTATAATATCTAGACAATCAGATACGGTAGTCCATGACATCACCACAAACACGAGTGAATAAGATGCCTGCATTGAGCTTCAGGCAAAACAGTTTTCAGTGATGCTATCCCAACTACGCAGGAGCCAGGAGAGAACCTTAAGATTTCATAGACTTTTAGAGAAAGTACTTTACACACACACACATATTCAAGGAAAAACCCACCACTGTGCACGGTGCCAGGAACCAGGTGCTGCTGCAGCAGATCAAGGGCCTCCCAGCCTTCCCAAGGAAGAGAGCTTCTATGGCTACTCTTTGCAACCGCCACGGCAAACACCACGGTGGAAAGCATTGAGCTCACACCTAGTCAGCAAGGACAGTGGAAGTTAAAATCCTTTCCCACAATGCATCCTCCCCACCCATGCAGCTTTGTAGCTTAACTGAAGTTTAGGCATATAGTTCTGAGCTATAAAAATTTGTTTTACGAATCAAATCATTACTTATTTGATACATTTGCTTTCATCCACAGGCAGATTTCAGCATGGACCAAACCTGTAAGCTTTTCCCATCCTGTGCCCAGACCAGCCACTGCTTAATCATCAGAATCCAATTAGAGAATGTCCTAAAACTAGCTGGGAAAAACAGGTAATGAATTTAAACCCTACATATGATAAACTTAAGATGTGGGTCATGAACTAAAATAGGTGTCGAAAGCACAAGTAAAAGCCAGCAAGGAAACAATGTTCACAAGGAAACAGGCAAAATGACCAGGCAGGAGAAACAGTGACAAGCAGGTCACAGCAATGATATTAGCAGAATCATTTGCAATATTGGGACTTCACCTACAAACACTAAAGTCAGAAGTTTACCCACTCTGCAGACAGGTCTGAGGCCATAAACATTTCCATTTACTTCCATCTAATCACACAAGTATCAATTCTCTTCCACCAGGATGATCTCCAGACAGGGAAACCTGGTCAGTGCCACAGGACTGCACAACAGTATGGGGCAATTTTTCCCTCTTCCAGCTTCCTGTTTTTTTTGAGAGTTTTGATCTCCCTCCAGCCAGCAGGAGACTTCCGAGCTGTCACAACAGCCCCAATCCAGTAGGGAAGTTATTTTATTTCTTGAAGTCCTGCACAGTGTGAAAGCTGCATGACAGATAGAATTGTGCATGGAAGAAAAGTCTTAGGAATAACAGATTTGAGCATTAAAATTAAAGTTCACACAAGAAACATTGGCTAAGAGACAAAGACGACATTAACATGAAGTTTACTATTAGAATCTCCTAGATCTGGGTCTCTTGACCATACTTGGTGACAAGCAAGAGCAGCCATCAGGGTCTAGGAAGAACCAAACAGATTTCAGGTTCAGTGCTCTCCACGCAACTGGAGGTCTACCCCCAGTGTTTTAAGAGTCCCAAACTGAAAGAACTTGGAAACTTGTGGGATTTATTACTCCAGATATATGCACCAGAAGTAGAGCTCCAGTAAAGATGAGAATATACAAACACAGTAAACACTCCTAGGTTGCTGTACAGCAAGCCGACCATGATGAGAGCACTCGCATTACAGAGACCTGCAGTTCAGTGTCTGAATCTAACCCTTGGTCTCACCATCCCTACATGGCGAGGCCTTCTGTGAATGACTTTATATTGCTCTAATTCTGGAAGGCTCTTCCAGACTTCCTTTCTGTACTTGTCTTCTGGTTCCTGTAGCACCTTTTACTCGATAGGCTAAAGATGAGCCAGAGAAAACAATGAACTTACATCCCCTAAAAAAATTCCAACTGAAAAGCAAGCAGCAAGTTACTGGAACCAAGTTGAGCACAACTGGAAAACAAAAGGACTCTGCTTTTCACTACAAAGGTGGCCATACAATCAGGTCTTGCATACAGACCTCCTTTCCATGTTGTGAGGAGATGATTAGCCAAGAGAAACAGTTGCAGGGCAGATGTGATGAGCACAAAAGCTCCATTCCCCTTTCCTGTCTAGCAGGTGCCTCCAGGCCTGGGGATCCTGCCTGGATTGTTGGGGTTACTCTCGGGTTTCACCCATTTTTTTTTGCCCCCGATCATTTAGCTCAAAATGCTTTCATGTTTCCACCATTTCCTTGGGGCTGACTATACTAGCTATCCCCTGTAGAGCCTCAAGCCTGCAACGGAAGGAGATTGGTAGGGGGGAGAAGATGGTTTGCACGTGAGCTCAGCACCCCCATTTCTGAGCAAGCATCCAGAATTGGGCAATTAGTTGGCCACTGGCGGTGAAGGCAGCAAACATGCTTCTTGCACAAGCGGGTGACCACAGAGTGACAGAGTCTGTCCCTCTCCTCCAGCCTCCAGCTCCTCCCAGCTACGCAGGGCTCATCCATCAAGAATTTACTACTCGCTCCCTCTCCACATTTTTGCCAGTGAGGGAGAAGCAAGGAGACAGAGGGGCTGCTCGTTTGGTATTTTTGCTCACTGCTTCCATGGTGCAGTGACATCCTAAATGATACCAACCAAGCTCTACCAGATTTTTGGAAGTCTTAACTCAAGAGACCTCGCAACACCCCCGTGCGTTTAAGAAAAGGATATTGGCTCATGCCACCCACCACTGAAACAGACACCCCTAGGCTGGAACGGAGCAGCTGTATGACACCACGCAGCAACACTTCACAGCATTTTAGGGTAGAAAGCAATTAACCTTTGGCTGAATCCCTTTAGCTCCGAGCTACAAAAAGAGTGTTTGTTCTGTTTTCTTCTCTACCCCCCACCTCTCCCAAGTCTGCACAGCTCTGGTGTTCTCATTAGCTTACTGCCCGGGCTGCTTTCTGGAAATGGAGAACAACAGTTGTCATCAAATTAATGGGCTGTTTATTCAGATATTAATTTTGTTTTTTCTTGCTTCTGCTCCAGAGTAGTGGCAGCTGATTCAGATAAAATTAGGGCAAGGCCTTAGTGCATTGTTTCTGTTCAGACAGTAAATATACTAGAGCTGAGATCTACTTGATATCTCAGCTATACTTTAAAGCAAGTTCAGGGAGTTCGGGCAAGGTCCTCTTTACAGGTCTGAAGAGAGCAAGTACTTCAGCTGAGCAAGTACACATCCTTCTGCTCACCACTGTTTCTTTCTAGGGCTGATTGAAATTTAGTACTATTTTCTGTACTTACACAGAACCTTCATCTTCAGGTCCTGACCTAAGACAGAGCTTCCCAGGATCAAGCCTGCCAGCTACATTGTGAAAGCCTGGAAATCCCAGCAGAGTCAGACGACCCTTAGATTTTAAGCCCTGAATGAATATCCCGTATAGCACATGCAAAGAGTGAATGATTTCAAAAATCAGAAGGCAGATAAATGAAGATTTAGGAATATAATCTGGGTCTGACTCATCAAGCGGGATTTCCCCACTTCATCCTGAGCACATATTTCCAACTTCATCTGCCTCATAGGCAGAGAATGGGTTTATCTCAAAGACTACCACCAATTTAAGACAGGCCTGGTGAGTCCTGCCTTGAAGGACCGTTATCTCCATCATCTACGCCCGCTCTAGTCAACTCCTGGGCCACACCACCTCCGTGCGCTCAGCACAGCTCTCTGCTTCTGCAGAGGCAAAGACTGGTTTTGTGTTGTCCTAAAAACAAGCATCTAACTCTCCACAGTTGCATGTAAGCTCTGAATTTAAGTCAGACTAGTTCCCAGTCAACATCAAGGAGATGCATTAAATGACCTTAGGGGTTACATTACATAGAGAAAAACACTACATCAGCAGCAGCTAGAAAGATAAAGCTGCTAATCAACTTAATCCTATTAGTCTTCTACACTCTTCCATAAAGCACGTTCATAAACAGATATGGTTTGTAACTGCATCACTTCAAGCAGTTAAAGAAACCACTCTGACACCTTCATTTTGGTGCATTCAACGCTTTCCCAGAGTGTGATCTGTTCTGAGCCTTCAGAAATTGGAAGCTGTGGCTGAGGCTGTGGTCACCTGCAGGAGCACTGGGCAAGCAGAACCAGACCACCAGCAGTTATGAACTGCAGGGGGGGAGTGCAAGGTCAGCCTGACACAGGGGCAACATATTTGGTGCTTTGGAAGGCACTCTCAAGAGTGGTCTTTCCAGTAACCTTCAGGCACCACTAAGACCTGCCTGGTCATAGGAGCAGCAAGCGCACACCCCCCCTAAGTTGGTGAGAAGAACAAGCCCACTGCAGATCCTCAGCCCCAGGCCAAAACCTATTTTTGCTACCTTTTGTTTCCATCACTCGAATGATACGAGACCTTTCACCAGCCCTTCCCAAATTAGGGTTCTCAGCTAAGGAGTGAGCCAGATTAGAGACACATAAAGCTACCTGAGTTTAACCCTGCCTCTTGGCTTGGCTTCAGGTAGTTACTCATGTGAGCTGTCAGTCCCAAAATCTGGTCACAGGCAGCGAGGGTCCCTGGGCCAGGCTGAGCCTGGCCACTGCACCTCCCCTTGGGCTGCAGAACACCACGGGCTGTACCTGCACAACAGCACGTGTGGTGCCCAGCCTGGTCAGCAGCAGCAGGGCCACTGAATTGCTGGCAGCAGGTAACACCTTTCCTAGGTCCTATGAAGGCAGATTTGAGTGTAAGCCAACACCCTCCAATTCCTGTTGTGGGTTTGCTGCCATATTCAAACATGAGTCTGTTGCTTTCATCTTTCCAATATCTGAAGTCCCTTTTGCTTTAGTTATCTACAGAAAAGGCTGCTGTAAATGCTCCTTCTGGGAGCAAACAAGGAGTCATAAAACAAAATTAAGAGTCAAAACAAAGCAGTGCTTCCCTTTCTTAAAAGTCAGCCTCACTAGAGCGATGCAGGCAGGAAGAGAGAGCCTGCATCAGCAGATACCCTGCTAGCGGGCTTAAAGGAGAAGGAATCCATAAAACCTCCCAGGCATTCCAGGAGGCTGGGTACCCGGGATCACTTTCACAGTTTAGGAAACAGTTTCGTCTCAACCCCCACAAATTGACCTTGGCAGAACATAGAAAGCTTGCACATAACAGCCATGTTTCTGCTGTGAGTAATCCAGTACTCTAGGTTAATGCTCCATTTTGTTGGTGGAACAAAACATCTTATTATCATATGAATAATACATTAGAGGGGAAAAAAAAAAGAGCTAAACCACATTACAATTATATTGATGAGAATTTCTTAAATCCATTTAACAAGATCCTTCTACCCATGGAATTTCATCATTTTCTGCATCTTCATGTCTTTCTCACATAATTTTCAGTTTTACACATGACATTTCTCCAATACACCAGAAGCAAAGTACGTATGCTCAGGCTGAAACAATGTATGCAGGGCAGTTAAATGGGGGAGCATCTTCTTCAGAAACAACCTAGCATGGATCTTTTGATTACTCACAGCTCAGTGAAAGAAGAGACAGTGAGTGACTCTACATTTACAGACAACATGTATAGCCTTATAGAAATACCTTCCTTTTGCTCTCCATTTTGTCAAGCCTATTGCATACACTCGGAGCTAATCTCATTGAACTCTGCAGTTCAGGTTAGAGACCCACTGTGCACCTGAACGTGACAGAAGACTATTGCCTGCTGCTGGCCAGCAAGGAAGGAACAGCACACTGGGACAGCCAGAAGTGGAGAGTATTGCTTACTGCTGTCTTATCCAATCAGCTAGGTTAAAAAATTAGACTACTGCATTTAGGGGGTTGTAGCTAAGTTGCATTTCTGGTTTTTATTCGTCTTCCAACTTAACTAGTTACAGCAACTCTCCAAAAGAGAGTCTAAGCAAACACAGATGAGCATCTAAAGAGAAAAATTCAGGAGTCTCATCTGTGCCCTATACAAGCTCCAAGACTGCACACCAACACTCTGCAAGGCTTGCTTTCATCTCTTAGAAAAGAAAGCAACTTCAGCAAGTAATCTGTGGCAATTACATGAAAATTAGGTCAGGTACCTTACCTATATTACTTGTAATCAGCTCAGATGCTCTCTGAGATACAGCAGTTTCTGGAAATAAGAACTAATGAATTTGGCCAAATAAGCTGTAACTTGGGGGGTGGGAGCAGTGAGAGATATTTCAAGGCTCATGAGGACTTTGAGTCCAGTGGAAGAGAGGTGCCTGCTTTTCTAATGAGACTAGGTGCCTACTTCTAGCTCAACTGGGCCGGGTAACATGAACTGTTATAATTTGCTTGTATTTAAAAGCCTGAATCTAGAGCCAGTGACAAGCTGGCTTTGCCACAGCAAGATGTTGAAGTGAAAGCATTAAGGACAGATTTAAGTTGTGGTATTCTTTGAAGCTCTTGCACCATTTAGCATTAGAAGGATCTCAAGGCAAAGGGAGACATAATGCATTAAGAAGTGTGTGGCATTCAAGTTCATATAGCTCGTGGCTTTGCAAGTTCTCACAGAATTAGCACATTCACGTGCATTAAAGGGTGGGTATATAAATAAACCATACCTTTGGCTGCATTAACGCCATGCTTATTAGTACCAATAGTATTCACGGGCAACCCTTTTTTCCTGTGTCTTCCATACAGACACTGTAATATACTGAAGTGTATTAAAATTAAGTAGTTCATAGGTAGGTGCTTCCAACAGTAGTTGAAGCTTTTCCCTTCCAAAACCTCAGCCACTGTGCTGTGAGTTCAGACGTGCAGGACTACCTTGCAAAGGATGAGTGCTCAGCCTCCCAAGGAATTTGAGAGCAAAGACAGGAGCTGATGTAGTGATGAGGAAGTTAAAGGTGGCTGAGGGTTTCCCAACATCTGAAGCACATCAGGTAAGAAGAAGGTCACCAGTCCTCAGGCAGTGGACACAGCATAAAACCCTAGCACAGTTTTTCCCTGACAGATGTACATAGATGGGCAGGCTGTGCTCAGAGGGGTGAGCAGTTGCACACACCGCACTTGCCACCATCAGAGGTTCTGCAGCTTTTAGGCTGACATGATGCAACTGCAGCTTTTCAATATGGAAACCGGATGACTCCCTAAGGTTACTCCTACCTCCATGGTCCATGCCAACACAAGGAAAAGAAAAAACATCCTCTCTCCTAGCTGGTTCTGTCCGAAAGGTGAGCCTAGGCATGGATTCACTGCTGAAAGCCAAGGGCTGAAGAGCAGCCCATCAGGACTCCCTGCACACCAGCTAGAATAACTAGCACAGAGTGAAGATGAGCCACTCCACAGGAAGGGCTGTAGAGGCAAGTAACTCCTCTGGAGCAGAAAGAAAAGGCACAGCTCAGAGGTGTCTGCGTACAGGTTCTCCACAGACTGTTCCCAAAAACAGTGCAGCAGACAGCACCCCACCTATGCTCCCTGCACACACAGAGGAGCCTTGAAGCAGCATTCCCCAAGAAGGGGATGAAGTGTTATTCCCAGCTCCCATGCTGAGGGTCACAGCTCCTACCAGCCAGAGACTCCCGCTGTGTCAGTCACACATGCAACACACAGGCTTCCCCAGCTCTCCCCATGCGTGTCCATACAGGCTTTCTGCTGCTGCAAAAAGAAAGAGGGAAGCAAATCAAGGAGAAATGCATTCAACCCAGTGTTATTTGGCAATGCTGAGAGTGCGAGAACAAGCATTAAGCAGCTAGTGCAAACCCACTATGCAGCAACTAACTGACAAGCTCCTGGAAGATCTATAAAGTGTCCTTTCATTCTTGCCTGCCCTGAGGTGGGCAGGTGCAGGCAGTAAGGCAGGAGTGTAGAAAGAAACTCTTAGCCCTCCAGACAGTATAGTCTCCAAAGCTGATATTATGGTCAAATAGCACAACCCATAAACCAGGCCTTTTCTGTCTGTCATCATTCTCGCCTTATTGTCCTGGGCTTTGCTTTGTTCGCTGTGAGCGGGCATGCTCCATTTCTCAGCCACATGCCAGCAAACATGCTGGCATGCTGCCCACCCTAAGTACCGTGTAGGCAGGATGGCGCCTCCAATACTTAAAACAATATTTAATGTTTTACATCATTGTGGGCCTGTAGATTATTTTCTAAATCCATGAAGCAACAGTGGATCAGGATGCGGTTTGCTAATGCTGCACAAGGAAATAATGCACGAGGGGAAGAGATTAGTGTGGAGCACTTGAAATTGCAGTTGGCAATAGCTATAGAATAACGTATAGCATGTGATGACCTACTCGCCCCAGGCTCCACAGTGCATCTACCAGTGGACTCTTAAGAAAGGCGCATATGGAAGGAAACCTGCCCAAGCAGCAGACAGTTTCACTATTCTAGTTCTACCCTCCCAAATCTTTGAAGAAAAGTTTCTTTAGGAACTGCTTAGATGACTAGAATTGCTAAACAGTAGTAGGGACATTGTTTTCAGAAGAGAGGACACAGGTGTAAGGTAAAAACCTCAAATACAAGCCTGCTTCTCATGCACAAGGAAAAAAATCAACATGACAGGCCGGGAATGACACACTCTGGTTGATGCTGACACATACCACAGACCTCAAGTTTATACTTACAAAGCACCAACGGCTTGTTCTTTCTGCCATTAGTCTTAAAAGTCAGCTTAAAGACCTGAGCAAACACCATGGCACTGAAGTGATTAAGACAGTGGTATAAAATGCAAGAGTTCAAGAACAGTATCATAAGTGAAAATATTTGGCATTTGTTAATAGGAGAAAGTTGCCTCAAACCACGTAAGGATATCTTACACTGTCTTCCCAGCTGTATTTTCTTGTTCAGTGATCAACTCTTATGAAATTAATTTTGCAGGATTAGTGATAAGTCTCTTTTGGTTGCCTTATATTTGTCACTGGTGAGCATGACAGCGAGGAACCCATCTGCATTTCCAGAACAGAAGTCTGACAACAAAAAAAGAATCTGTCCAAGATGAACAGTGAGGTCCACTGACCTCAAGGTCAAGTGACACTTAAGTCTCAAATACCGCAGTTCAAGAAGCCACCCATACATTTGCATAGTAACTCCTTAGTAGGTACAGCCACCACAGGGGAACTAAGACAGCAAAGGAGAGAAGTTTCCCTTAAAGATGAGGAGCTGACAAAAAGAGGGATTAGCCATTTCGCCACACAAGCGGCCAACTCTGAAATCCAGGTGCCTTGGTCCCACTCAGATCCTAAGTACAAGCTATTCTTGTCATGGTGACTAGCCCCGTGCTTTTCAGTAGAGTCACTTCAACAAGACGCTGAAGATTTAGCCCTGGCTATCGGGTTGCAGCCATGGACCAGAAATGACCAAGCGTGCCATGGACACGAAGATCAAGTACAGCATAGCAGACAGTTCTTCCCTGGAAGGAGACACTGACAGCCGAGCAGCTTATCTTTGTTTCAGTACCAAGAATCTTTAGGACCAGGCTTCAAAGAAAATGTAAGCATACTTAGGTGTGTTTCAATTCAACAGTTAGTATTTAATTACTTATCTGAACTGACCCTAAACTCAAGTAGTGTTGGGCAAGGTTTAACTAAGAGAGCCTTCCCAGCTTATTTGGGGGTGTCCGTCCTGCCCTGTCCCCATTCCTCCCCCAGTGTAACAGAAAACGCTGTATTTTGAAGTTACCTCTGCATGGAAACTCAGGTACTGTTCACTATGGTCATTCTTGTTAGCTTTTCCACTTCATATCCTTCATTCAGTGGTCAGAACTATTTTCAGATACAGAAACTTGAATTCAGACCCTTCTTCTGCTCTGCCAGGCTCACAGGACAACGTCAGCGGCTTTGTAACATACATGCTCACCCTACCGGCCACATCTAAAGAGGTGGAGACCCCCACACTCCCTCCCACAGCTATCTTGGAGCTGTACATGACTTCTGAATTCTACCCTGTGAAAAACAGATTTCTTGTTTTTATTTAGGAAAAAAGTTTAAAAATCCCTGAAATTGAAGCAGTGTCTTGTTCTTGGAACACATTAATGCTTTCTTCATTCTCTAAAAAGTTTGACTGGCCCCAAATAATTTTTCTTTGCCTGTCCAGCCACCAAACTGAAGAAAAATAACCAATTATTCACACACCTCTGGTTTCCAGCAGAAGTCTGTTCAAAGGAAGCTTCACCATGTAGCCTTCAGTGCTAGTATTTTCTCAATACTACAAGAGCTTCCCCACATACACTTCTCAACGCTTTTCCTCTTCCAAGAGGACGGACTACTGAAGTCACCTAGCAGTGCCTTCTCTGCTTATTCACAGTACTGCATCAAAATGCATTTTTGAAGTTAGCTGTAGCCTAGCAAGCGTCATTACCTCGCATGCAGTGCAAGCGTTATTCTTTTACACTGAACTATTGTATTTTACTTAATGGCATTTTTCTATTATTTCTTTGTAGAGGCTTCCAACTGTTGCTGGATACAAAAATGCATCCAAAACAGTTGTGCTCCAGAGACATATGCCTACCCCATGACTCCAAGATTATTTCCTCTAAAACTTGATAGGGAGATGTGTACTACTTTGTAGTATGATCCATTTCAACTGTGTTCCAGCAAGGTAGGTAATCCTACACTGTCCCAGTTTTATAAGAATCCAGGCAATTTGAATTAATAGCATAAAAGTATAGCACTTGCCATAAACATGGAACAGTTGCTTTATTGCACTTGTCAAATGCATTCCTCTCTTTGGTCACAGTTATGGTCAAAGAATTTAACAAAAAATTAACAAGCAATTCACAATAAAAAGGAACTCAAAAAAAGTTAAAGCTGGAGAAAGCATCACATACCCTACATGTTTAAGTTCTTATGTTTTTTCCAGCCTGGTTCTCACTCTTAGTTCAGCAAGTTTGTTATAAGCCCCATCCCTTGTTCAATACAAATTCCAGAGTGGAAAGGACACCAGAGAGGCTCTTCCCTTCAGCCTCCCAATAAATATCGAGTGACTAAACAAGTAGTTCTAGAGGTGTTTACCGAGCTCAAACTGTTTCTGGCTGTATCTACACTGCCCCATAGACGAGCCAGGAGGAAAAAGCCATCCTCACCATCTCACCTACTGAAACATGCTCATGACCAGCTTCATGGTGGGCACCACTGCCTACCTGGTTGGGAAGTCTCAGTGCCCCCAGGGCTTAAAGCACCCCTGAGCACTTTGCACGGCCTCCAGCTATTCCCATCTGCCCTATGGTGACGGAGGATAACAGCTTGAGAATTATCGCCCCCCCCCAAACTCCTCTGAGGGCTAAGTGCGATCTGCAGACAGTCTAAGCTCATATTGGGTGCTGGCTCCTCAACATGAGTAACAACACAGGATCCTGGCACCAGCTTGGCAGAGGACTGTCCCAAAATTCACATGCAACAGGTCCACCTTGGACGAACTCTTAAGATCAAGAGGTTCAGAAGTATTCCGAGCCCTGACACAGAGCACCACCTCAAATCAACCAGGAGCATCACCCAATTTCCTTGGGATCATCCACTCTGGAGCAAAGCATCTGAGACTTGCAGTCCACAGTTTGGAAGAGAGGACAGGAACACTTCCACAGCTCCTTTCAAAACCGTTGCTGATGGCCAAAGATTAACAGAAGGTGTGACTGGAAACAGAAATGTTCAATTTTGAGAAAAGTGAATGGATGCTGCACACAGGATAAAGATCTGCCCTATTTGCTAAATAGAAACAGAAGCAGTAGCTATGCACAGAATGGCTGACAACATCACTGCCCATGTTATTAACCTAGGTGGCTCATCATGTGTACAGCCATCTGCCCACAGCTTAGCTTTGAGTCCCAGGTATCTGAGGGAGAGCCCACAGGCTGCCGTGCCCACACAGAGCATGGCCGGAGCAGACAAATCCTGCAGCACTGCCGGCCCCACACCCTCACCCTGCTGCCAAGCCTCAAAGCTTGGCCACCTCATTCCAGGCTGGCCACAGAGCAAACACTTTAAAGTCTAAAAAGTTCTATTTTCCAGCAGCAGTCAAAGAACAGTGGATAGAAAGAAATCTCTAACATGATATTTAGAAAACAAACCCCTTTATTTTTAAAACACTACAACTGATCTGAAAAATTCATGTGTTTGCTATAGTAGAGGCAAATAGCTTGACAGACCCACTATAAAACAAACAATTTACCATTTTGATGTGGCATGGTGGTGGTAGAAAGCATAATTTTATCTGCTTTTACTGCCCTGACCTCTGAACCTTCGCATTATAATCTGAGAAGCAGCTGTGTATTTAGACTCACAACACCCTGCTACGTTCCTCGGTCTGTCGGGCATGGCGAGTGTCACTCCTGGTGATTAGCACAGCCACCGAGAAGGCGGCCGCAGGGGAAGACCTAGCGCTCCTCGCCCGAGACAGGTGCACACCCCTGTCACATCCCCAACCTGTGTACTTTGGGCTCGTTACCAGTACTGTCATCAAAGCAGGCTATTATCAGTAGTGCAACATCACACAAGAGAGACTCAGTAGTTTGAATTTAACATCTTAGTGGTGCCTGTCAAAGGCTTATGTTCTTCCAGAAGTCTAGCAGGAAGAGTTTAAAGATAAGGGGTCAGAGCAGAAAACTTTTTTTTGTTCTCAAACAGAAAAATAAAATATCCTATTAAATAAAACTAGTTTGAAGTCAGCAAATAGATTTTTCTTCAAGTCCGCCACCAGCCTAGTCAAGAACTATTCTTGAATGCAAAGTGTAAAAGTTAGAATATAGCAAAAACTCATGAAGTTTTTACTGAAAATGAAAAGTTTAAGAACATAAGTGTCTAATACTTGTCAGTCATGGGTGTATTTCAGCAATCTTGCAGGCCCAGGGGTCCATACGAAGGTCCTGAACACTGGCTGTTACTTGAGAAAGCAGGGGAACCTCCAGCACATTAGCATTTTGGCCCTGATCCAAGAAAGCACTTAAGCACATGCTTAACTTTAAGCACATGAGTGCTCCCACCCACATAAAAGGACCACTTATTCACTGAAAATTAAGCATCTGCAGAAATACTTTACTGTAGCAGCTTCTTTGCTGAGCATCTTACAGGATTACACCCTATCAAGTGACTCCCTGGAAAAAAAAAACCACCACCTAAACAGAAGTTGACTTCAGGCAGGACTGCTGATTGCCAAGAGCTGCCTAAGCACATGTGGCACTCCCCTGTGGAGGCCCTCGTCCTCCCTGGCCCTCACAACAGCTGCACAGCAGCAAGGAGCCTCCCCCAAGGGCAGCGCACGTTTAGAGCTGCTGTTTCAGCCTTTGCCTTGTGGTTCTAAAAAAAGTTGTGTAGAAGCTATTCACTCTGACCAAAAGCTTGTCTGCTTCACCGAAGGCTGGGGTGTAAAAGCACAGACCTGCACAAGGCACTACACTGCCTACATGAGGTGAGAGTTGCTTCCAGTTAACATGAACGAGGTGTTAGGAGGAAAACAGCCATCTACTCCAGGTTGGTTGCTTTGGATCAGGCCCTAAAGACCTTAAATTATATACAGAAGGAGGTGGTGAGGGGATAAGAGCAGCACAGAAATTAATGTATACAGGCAGAGGGTAAGGCAGTAAAAACCAATTCTAAGCAGACAGTAGAAAGAGATTGTGTCACGTCTCCCACATGCATGTTTGGAAGGTCATCACAATCAAATATGAACTATGGTTCAGGCTCCCACAACACAGTAATACTCATCAATTCCTCCAGCTACATTTAGAAAAGAGAAATTACTCCTAGTGATAGATCAGATATCCCTAAAAAAAGTGCAAACACCCTGAAGCCCTTCTGGGATGAAGCCTACTTATGCCTCCCTGCATGCTGGATCTCCCTCCTTGGGAAAGAAACCTGGGTGCTGAAGGCAGGATCCCAGTATGAGCAACTGAGGAACTGCAGGCTCAGGTGTTCCACAAAAAGCACTTGCCTTAATACTACAACTTAACCTTAAGGTTATCATGACTGTTACAGAGTGTAGAACTGGTTTTAAAGCAACAGTTTATTACTAACTACAAGCTACTAATACCAGTTTGTTAGTGGCAGAAGTTTAAAACACATTTGAGAGAAGTGCTGGTGGAAACAGCAAGATAGCAGTTTATAGTTTATACAGAAATACTAGTCTGACAAAGGCTGCTGCACCTGTCTGAGCAGCTCTGCTTTGAGATGCAGAATAAGTCCCGTGGCAGCTACACGGTGCTGCCAACCCACCCTGAAGTGAGAGCACAAGCAGCAGTCAGCCCACTTTAAAGAAAAGCAAATGTTTCTATTTCTGCACCAAGTTGTGCAACAGGCTGCTCCGGAGCAGAGAATTTGAGTTATTTGTACTGAAGTCACAAGCTGGCCACCCACCACGCAGGTTTCCTACCTGCTGCTCCACACCAAGGCACACCCCGCACGCAGCACAGCAGCACAGGCACCTGTCAGCCCCCATGATTTGTGACCCATCTGACAAGGACGGCCGGAGCCGCTGTTTACAGCCCAGTGGCACTCCTGGCTGTGTGTGTTCCAGCTGCTGTTGTTGGGAGCACTTTCCTTACCCATTCAGATCAAAGGCTGCACCAACACAAACACAGGAGTTTTCCAAGTCAGTCAGCTGTGCAGTGTAACAAAGGTGTGCCTGAGATGCTCCTTAACATTTCTCTCACCATCCCTAAAATTGGCATCAGCTTGTGCAAGGATTAAGAGCAGGTAGACAGGAACTACCGCCACAAGGTTGGCACCAGCCGACGAGGTGACTTTAAGCGAGAATTAGCAAGTAGTTTTGAATGCACATCCAGGACCAAGCCGTAGTTCTTACTCGGCTTTCTATAGTAGACCAAATGCAAACCAGCTTTTTTTACTACCTAATCAGATACACGGACTACTTCAAGATCTAGATACACAATCTCACAGCACGTGACAGTTTCAAGTGGTCCTGTAAAGAAATCTGTCATGCTTCTTACCTACACCATTTTAAGATTAGAAGAACAATTAATCTTGCACAAAGATCCAGCATGCAGGTCTTATTAAGCAAGAAACAGCGATGCACGAGGTGTGGGGTAGTCACTGACCAGGCTGAAGTGAAAAGTTTCCTGCACCATTATTTTGCTGGTGACTCCTAACTTCAAAGTTTTACAAGGAATAAGACAACCATTTCCACATTTGACTATTCCACTTTGAAAGGAATGTAACCTAGGCTTAGCTATTTTCTTTCCACATGTACCTGGTAGAGATATATTTATCATCAAGAGATTTTCCTCCTCCTCTTCCCCCCACTTAACAGCTCTTGACTTTGTGTGGCCCCTCTATGCCAGTATATTGTTTGTGCTTTTTGTAAGACCCTACTTTAAAGTATGACATGTTTATGTAAGAGGCGTTGATGGCTAACACAGGCTTCAGCTCAGTAGGGCATTTGGGATGGTGTCACAGAGGAATGCTCTCCCCTGATTTATGAGCATGTTATAGTTATTCAGGTGGAGTCGCAGGACCTGGCAGTAAGCACCATCATACAGACCAAATGTGTTTTAAGTTCATAGATCAGGCTGAAGCGCTGCCAATCGCCACAGGGTTGTGGCAGTGGAAACTAAGCCCTCTATTTTTAAAAAGAAAGCAATCTCTGAAGACAAGGAGCTGCCCTCCTCCTTAAGCCTTACTAACCAAAATCTCGCACTGTCCTTATCAATTCTGTTCTGCAATTTGATGATGGCATATGTACAGATGCAGAGACAGATGCTTATGCTAGCCTACAAGTTTGACTTATTACACCATTCTTTTCGTAAGACAAGTCTGATTCACTCGACTGTTTCCAGGTATTTCTTTACTTGAAGAAAGTAAACTCTTCCCCTTTTAATCCGCTTTATTTATAATGCGTACAAGTTGAAGAGATGTTCTTTAGAGGCATGTGACTGAAGTTTTCATGTTTATAAGCCCTATACTGAACCCCTTTACAGAAAACAAGCTTTGGAGCATCACCTGCTTCCCCACAGCCAAGCCCCATCCCCAGTGTTTGGCTGGATCCTTTCTACACAAGGTGTTTCTTTAACATCTTCAGCTCTCAATGAAATAAGTTCCCCTCATTTCCTTCACCATGTGAATAGCTTTGCAGCTTGTTCACACCTGCAGTCTGCACCTTTAGTTAAGAGGTATTCAGCTTTATTTTTTCCTTATGCTGTTACACCTTCCTCTGATATTATCAATTTGGCAACACAACTCTGCAAACCTGTTCTCATATAAAAGCCTACGCTGAATTAACACACCTCCCATGAAGTGAGAGGAGTGCAAGTCCTTCACAGTTTTGCAAGAAGAGGGGAAGAAAAGCAGGAAAACAAGTTTTCCTCAGCATTTCTCATACTAAAACTCCTGGAGTTGTTTAAGTGAAGCCATTTAGGATACTACCTGTTTCTAGGGGAAGGGTATAATGACTTTACTCCTAGAAGTCTGTTTGATAATTAAGTGAGCTTTATGCTGCTGCTCTCACAGAGCTAGTGAAGAGGTTACCTTGACATGCATGATTTCAAATTAGGGAGTTACTCATCTCTACAGTGAGCATACGAGTGACGTATCACATCGTGAAGAAATCTTCACTAGTTCTTGCTGTCTTGACCAACTCAAAAGTCCTACCCTCTTCCAATGAAGGCAGACCCTGCTCCCCCTCCCATACACATACACTAGGGTCAATAAAGAGACTCAGAATTCAGCTCAAAAAAACCAAGAGACCCAGCCAGAAGTAGCTTGATGTACACTTCTGTACATAGCAGTTACATATGCTGATAACCAGCCTGTGGCACATGACTTCAACCATTCCACCCAGGTTTCCAGACAAGCAGTTCATCTTTACACAAATAAAGGATGATTAACCTCCACACAGATACCACTCTGGCAACAGAGGGAAATGCCAACATAGTCAAAACCTGAAAGAAGTGAATTACCTTGAACAGACTCATAATGCAAAACCCAGGAGAAAAACCAAAGTCTCAGTGCATTGGAACATACCTGACTGCTCTTCTGTAAGACCTTCATCTGTTATAGAACAGATTCTGGAAATTACTTTTAACTTCCCTTTCACCAGCTAAAACTCCAGAACAATAAATGAAGCTTCAAGGGTCAGTTACATTCATTATAAGCATAATAAAAGGCATCAGAATCTGTTACCGTACTTCCGTACACTCAAAAAACCCCCCAAACCCGTAATGCCAAAAAATAACCCCCACCCCAGCCATACTGCCATTTTATCCTTCAGAAATGACCTTATACTCATTGATTATCATTTTAAGATTAAAGTACCTTTCAGATGCTCATTGCTGCGCCATGGAAAACTCCGCATCACTGGAGTTCGCTTCAGCTAGTGCACCTTCCAGAAGCCTGTCTCCCCTACTGCTCTTCCCAGAAGGCTGCTGTACCCCTCCTTTCCCCCCCACTGCCTTCCACCTGGGGCACAGCAATCCTGCCCAAGTGCCCACACCTGCAGCCAGCTCGGCCAGGGAGGCCGGGGCTGTGCTCAGGTGCATCGCTCTCGTACTGCACAAAACACAACTCACGGAGCAGCCCCATCTCACCTCTTTGCAAAGAGCACTCAACCAAATTGCTGTTCCCTGATCCGTCCATTCTCCTTTACAGTCATAGTTCCAGACTTAGAAGTGATTGAGATATGAAACACCAAGTCTGGGGACTGCCTCAGATTGATTTCCAGGTGGGGAAGGTTCAGGTGGACCTAATCTGTGAGACATTTGGGAGAGGAGAATAAAAGGAGTCACCTGTAGCTGGGTTAATTCTAAGGAACATCCCCTACTATGGGGCAGGGTGGGGCTAGGCTAGGCTAGGCTAGGCTAGGCTAGGCTAGGCTAGGCTAGGCTAGGCTAAACTAAACTAAACTAAACTAAAATAAGCTAAGCTAAGCTAAGCTAAGCTAAGCTAACCTAACTGACTATTTCCGTTGTCTTTGCTCAATGACCATAGAAAATGGAAAAGCCAACAAGATAGCTTGTTGGATGTGAATTTTTTTTTTAGTCTGCTTAGGACTTTGCACATTAGCACAGAAAATACAAATCAACATAAAGTTGCTCCTCTTTGTTTGAAGCAATAAGCTCAGGGGGAATGATCCTCCAGTCTTGCTACTAGTGTCCTTTGACCTTGCTACTTTTTTGTGCCAGTACTATCTGTAATACAACATTTATCTGCATGACTAAGAAAAGGTAAATGTGCAAAATACAAGTTTGATGACTATCCCAAAATATTCTATTGTAAAAGCCAAATTCTCCTCTTCCCCCAGCTCCAAAAGAAAAATGTCAAGAGGCAAAACCTCGAAATATAATGGGTGTGGGGGCTACCCTGCACTAAAGTGCACGACGCTGGTTATGCTGGGATGAGTGGAGGCTTCCCTAGATTCATTTTGCTTTTGTTTGATTTGCAGAGATTTGAAATGTAAATGAAAAGACAGGTTTGAGTCGCTGCAATTGAAATCTTCTAAATATTATTTACCAACAGAGTAAAAAGTAATCAAAGATTAGACTTAACAAGTACAAGTCTATTCTCTTGAAGAAATACAGAATTCCAATGTTATTTTCATTCTGAAGTTCTTCAAAAGAGTCATGTTTGGAGTTACACAACTTTTTCTTTGAAAATTACTGTAATAATTACAGGAGAAGTCTGAGCAACTGGAAAAAACAACATGAACTATTTTAATTAGCTACCATTAAAGAAAATCCTTAAAACCGGACAACTTAACTGCAGTTATGATGGCACTGAAAAGTTACTATGGAAGATGCTTGTAGCTGAGATAGGCTTAAAAAAATTGAAAGGACTGTTAACTACATGCATTATTGGCTTTGCAATTGTTGTTTCATATCAAATCTACTCTATGCCAGATAAACTGCTTGCAAAGCAAGCTCCATGAGAAAGTTCTCCATTTACATGGAATTCAAGGCACTGTGAATTACACAAGAAAAAATACCCTCTGCGAATAGTTCCATTTATCTTTTTCATTTCAAAGTATTACCACAGAATCACAGACACGTAGCGGTTGGCATGGACCTCCAGTGGTCTCTAGTCTAATGATTAGAGTAGCGCCATGCTAGACCAAGTTGCTCAGGACTTACACAGTCAAATTCTGAGCATTTCCAAGGACAGAGATGCCACCTGCTCTCTGGGCCCCTGCTCCAAAGCCTAGCATGCTCTTTGGGAGTATTTTTTCTAGCATTTAGTTAGAATTTCTCTTGCTCCAACTTGGGCCTCTTGCCTCTCATCCTGTCCAAGACAAGTCTGACTCTATCTTCTGTGCTCCCTCCCAGCAGGTAGTTGTGGACAGTGATAGACAGGGACTCCCTTTCACCTTCTCTTCTTCAGGCTGAACAAGCCCACCTCCCTCCTGGTGTAGCACGTGCTCCAGCCCCTCGCCTTGGAGGCAATGACAAGACAATGTCTTTCTTGCACAGGGGAGACCAAAACTGGACACAATGCTTCAGATGCTCTTCCTCACGATGCTGTGGGGAGGGGATTAACCGCTCCCCTTGATCTGCTGCTCCTGCTAGTTCAGCTCAGGATGTTGCACTGACGATTACGCAACTGACTGAAAACTATCTGTATGGGAAACTCTACCTGTAAAAGCCGCCAGAGAAAATGAAATGTCCGTACAAAACATTGTGTTCGAGTATTAGGCCATATAATTGGAGAGTACATGTACAATATTACATGGATGTTTCCATTTATTTCTAGTAATTAATGGGTGTGCAAAATTAATGGGTTTTAAAATGAAATTGTGTCCCCAAACCTGAGGTTCATGCAATTGAACACTCATCTTCCCTTTTAGAAAACACTCATAAGTAGTGATATACTATTTTTTTCTTAGCATGGAAGAGAATACAATAGTCTGTGTGGCACATCAGATGGCAGTTATCATCACAACGTCGTTGGGCCATCAGGCATTTCTCTGCTAAACAATCTCAGTGTTATTATTCAGGTTACATTACACCAGCATTTAAAGAGATCTAGAAGCTGAATGATTTGGAGAGGCCTGGTGAAGCAGTTCCTCCCGCAGGACTCACAACTGATCTCTACGTGTTCCACTCACATTCACCAGAGGGTGCTTGTGTGGCACAAGGCCAGGCTGTGTGAACCTGGCTGGCAATCCCATTTTGGGTCCAGACTGTGGGAAAGGAAATAAAAGTTTCCTTTTTTCATCTACTGAAATGCTTTTAGCTCCTTTCAGATTTGTCATAACAACAATACACTTAAGGAATAATCTAATGCTGGCTTAAACCTGTGTTCAGAACAGACTGCTAAAAATGCCGTTCTCAATTTGATATGCTACACTGACGTATTGCACCTTTCTGTATCTGTTTCATTCCCTTATGGTGGATGAAATTCGAAGGTATTACACAAAGTAATAGCTAGCCCCAAGTGAGGCAGCTAAACCTACAAATCGGGATGTACAACGAATATGATGTAGTCAAAGCTAATTAATTGCTCTATATCCATCATCATTCTGCCATTACAAAGTTCCTTCCCCTTCCTCTCAAGGGCTTTTTTCCTTCACTCTATACGATTTCTGACCTCTTTCCACTGATGTCCAAAGCTCTAAGGCTCTCTTACATGAACCTAGGCTTCTTCACCAGGCCTGCTGGTATCATTTCCATGCATGTTTGTCTGAATTTCTTGCTGTTTTCTTCCAAAGGATGTGTATCTTGAGTTTAGTCCTGAAGATCTGAATTGAACCCAAGTCCTCAGTGCCTTCTGGACGTCACTCTGTAGATGTTTGCTGCTCCTGCTTCACTCTCCGAGACCTGTTCTGAAGTCAGCAGAGACAGGAGCAAGGCGCTGTAACTACCTTCTCTCCGTATCTCCTCTCCTCCTGTTTCAGTGGAGGGATGACTAGGTGGGGAGCAGACTCGAGCCTTGCTCATGCCCCTCTCCCTTCCGAGCAGAGGCCTAGGCACACCCGCAGAGAGACACTAACTGGCAGCTGGCACTGTCTGTCTCCCAGCAGCAGGGCATTAATAACCATTAACAAAATGCTATACAGTTCCAACGTGATGTCAGTGGTATTAACCTCTGTCATTCCTGTATCAGCACTAGTGAATGAATTTTTTTCCTTTAAAACTTACCTTTGAAATATTCCAGAGTGTTAAAACCAACAGTGGCTACTTAGAATAGCTCTTATTTTCCAATTTTGAAAACGAACTATCAGTTATCAGTAGCGACTATGTTGAGCAACAACTGAATTTCTCTCATTCATAATTTTTTACCGAGCTTTTAAAAAAACGAACCAAAGCAAAGCCTTCATACCCTACAGACTTGAGAGCAGCTTTTGGGAGGTACTACGGTTTTGCCACCTACTAGAGAAAATAGGTGCAAGAGATTTGGGAGTTTTCTGGAACTGATAGTTTATGAGCAAATTACTCTGAACTGGTGTATTATAGCAAATCTGCTACTGCTTTCAGGAGTATGAAATGTAAGTATCTTTTCTCAGTTCAAACTAGTAACCAGAGCACAAGCAATTCTTTTTAAATGCTATACTCATAAAGCCTCTTACAATCTTACCGTATCTAGGCGTGCACTGCTTTCCAGCTCAAAACAAAATAAATGCCAACACTATAAACAGATGAGATAAGGTCTGTAGGGAGAGGGAATTAGTATCATTTATTACAGTGATAAAGATAACTGGAACAAGATAGAGTTTTCCATGTATTCAACCACATCTATATTCTTAGATCACTAATAGGAACAGCCCTGTTGAATTTCACTGTGATGATTCAGGTTCCATATGCCTTAAGATGATTTGAAAGATTGCTGGATTTTCAAGACTGTCCTTTTCTTTTTTGTAGTTACAGATTAAGAAAGTCATATTTCCATCGATCATATACTTTGTTATTTACTGGCAAACTCCAAGATACAAGATATGCCTAATCCAAGCTCAGGTTAAGTGCAGTTACATCCCCCTATCTCCTACCATGCTTTAAGATGTCCACTTTATCACAATGAAATCTTTGTTTCTAGAAAATAGGATGGGGCCATCAGATAAACGTTTGCATGGCAAACTAGTCCTGCCCATCTCCAGGTCTACGCTAATGCCTAACAGCTACCACATCTAATATGTACAGGGAGTGGATGTGCAAGACCAGATGGAACGGGAATACTTCGTACTCCCATGTGCTGTATCAGCCACACGACGCAGTTGTTTCTCCAACTTGGGTTCGTGGGTTTTTTTCAAAAAAAAAAAACTTTACCTCTCCAGAAAACCCAAGAAGTTCATGTGATGTAGACCTTCAATTGAAAATTGAAAGAGGATATAGAAGATTTGCCACTTTTGGTTCCACTTTGATTTGAGAAGATTTGCCACTTTGGTTGTGTGTAAAGCCGCTGGTCCCAGTGAAATAAAGGCAAGGATAAACGCATCTTCTCCGTGAACAACACAGCAACAAGGAATACTGCCACCAAAAGCAAAGTCCGCTCTGTACTAGCTCCGCACAAACCTCCATCACAAGGAGCATTGCAGGGTGAGTGAGCTGAGAGCACAGCACAGGCACGGCAGTTGTGTGGAAGCAGATGACAGGAGGGAAAGGATGCAACATTTGCAATTCTTCAGCCCTGCTGCAGACCTCCTGAGAAAGTGTATGCTTCAGGTTAAATCAGGTCTTAAGAGACACACCCTCTACCAGGCAATGAACCAGCCAGCAGCACCTAGTGAAAGGCAAATCCGCATCCCTGTGGGAATGGCAGAAGACGGATTAATTTAATCCCATGCCCTTTCTAAGAAAAGATAGTAAGAGACAGTGAGGGGCAAAATTTGTACAAATGTACCAGTGTCATCTTCCTTCTCTGGCAGAGAAAAGGAGGAGCAGATTGCACATGTCCACCCCTCCCCTGATCACAGCAGTCAGTAGAAGTAGGGGGGAGAAGGGGTTTTCTGCAAAGCCTGTGCCTTTGAGGCAGCAGAAGGGCAAGAGCTCAGTTTTACGACTCTTGGCCCCCAACACAATTTACCATTTACAAACTAATCCTCCTCCGTTCGAGAGCACAAGGCCTGCTAAAGCTCTCATGTCCACTCCTCTGATTCTTCATTGTCCACACTGACAGAGAGAAGCCGAAGACCTAATCGGTGTGTAATTCAATCGCTGTCCAGGCTGTGTCACAGCACAATGCTCTGCTTGTAGTGCCACGGGTTAAGTCAGCCAGCTACTGTTATGCACCACAGCAGGTGTGAAGAATGTCACTCGGTCTAACTGTATGTTACCACTTTGTCAAGGTCCGTTTCTGACGCTACTTTCACTCACCACTTAGTAATTGTTTTTCCTACTGGCAGAAAGCTAATTGTCGGCTGTATGGTAAAAGGGCACTTTAATATTTTTTACCCTGAATTGGGAATTCCTGCAGAACATAACATGGGCCTCATACAAAGTAAAACTCTCTGTTCTCCAGATCCCCAAAACATAGAGGCCTGCTAAAAAGCTCTTTATTTCCCCAGTCTTAACCCAGCAATTAGTAAATCATGACTTACTACACCCAAAGTGCTTCACTCTTGTTGTTGCTCACCAGTCAGCACATTGGACATTGCCATACACCTTTGGAGAATGGCTTAAATCTGCAAAGCTCCTTGGTACCTAATTACATTTAAATCAGCAAGAGACAGGCGCTTCAAAAAATTCTTATCCGCATGTAGGTGGTTAAAAATCTCTGGAAAACAAAATTAAATGTGCTGCCACACTTAAATACAGATCTCAGACCACTCTGAGAATGGCATTTGGGTTGCTTTTTAAAAAAAAAATTACTACCCAAAAGGAAAAAAAGTGGCACTTCCATTTTTCTTGAGTCATACCACAGTGCAAGGAAGCTGAGGAAGAGAAGTACAGAGGAAGAAGGCAGGGCAACACCTGCCACTTCATCGCCAGCAAAGCAGCAATGGGTGTGTGCATCACCCAGCCGCGCTACTGGGCAGATAAGGAGACAGTGGGGAACTATTGCTGATAAACCCACAGCAGAGTGAACTGTAATTTACTGAAAGTGGCAAAAACACAGGGACAGTAACCAGGAGCACATCAGAGGATGTCTTCCCCTCACACAGATGTACATCACGCACTTTTAATAGTCATGTGTGATGTTTCTTTCCATGTGTAACAGTGACATGTCCAAGGGATGCGAGCACAGAATGAGCACAGAAAAACCCTATTTCTAATGCATCTATTTCCTTAACAGCCTTGAAAATGTCACTCACGTAGAGTTTCTGATGCTGCTTCTCTACTTCCTTAATTTTCATGTAGAAGCAATACAAATAGGAGGAATACTTGATGGAAGAGCTACACTGGGACAGAAATTGTACAGGCCTGTACCGGGAGTAGTTTTTCATCTAAAAGAACAAACAACTGAAGTCAGCTGGATAACCTGACCAATCCAAGAAGAGGATAAAGCAAAATGGAACCCATTTCCCTGCCACCACATAGATGATCTTAAATCAATATATTTGGCTGTCTAGAGTATTTCTATGTAATTCTGAACAAGAATTATGGTTACCAATCTTACCTAATCCTGTAGAGGGATTAAATACTTTGTCATCTTAAATACTTTCAAATCAAGGCAGCGAGGAGATGAAGAAAGACGATCCAGCTTCTTACCACTTGCTACAGAAAAGGTCATAATATTCATTATTCAAAATATGAATTGGACATCTGTATTTACAGTGTTTAACAAATCTTGCTTAGTGCTGAAGCCAAGCTGCTCATTTCACCCATACTCGTCTACTGTCATCATTGACGGCTGATTTCCAAACATGGCCAGACACCAGTTTACATGGCAGGGGCCATGAGACATTCCTGCATCCTGAATCAGGATTTAGCAATGCCATGTGCCAAGCCTTAGAAACATGCAGAGCATCTGCAACCGAGCACCTGCGGAAATGCCATTTCCTGACAAAGAGAGGCCTCCAATATTCATATTTTTCTCCTGCTCTTAGGCCATGCTGTAATGAAATATGGCCTGAATAATCCTTTTATAGTTACACAGGGAAATGTCCTTGCTTAGCATTTACCCCTCCTTATGAAGGTTCAGTGGGAACTTGGTTGAGCAATCAGCAAAGATACACAGAATTAAAAGCCTGGCTGATGGGACACGACCGAAACCATGCACAGGGTAGGAATACAAAGTGGACATGCAGGTTATCAGAGAAACTGGAAGGACTCTGGTAACTTTAGTGAATGTAGGTAAGAGAAGAGGAACCTAAGGAGTCACGTTAAATTTGGTGTTAATGCTGACAATGACATATGCAGGCACAGCCAAAAGAGGGACCAGTGCACACTCATAGGACGGGAGGCCAGGAGGGCCGCTGCTGGCAGCATGCGAATAATCAGAGAGCACAGGACTGCACAGAGACCTCTCCCGGGTCAGTGAGAACAGTCCAAGGGGAATAAGTTGAAGGCAGGCTGGAAGGGACTTAGAAGGGGCTGGTTGTGAGGCCAATGGGAACGACTTTGAACAGCTTACACTGTAAGACTCCCTCCTCTGCAAGACACTCCCAGAGTACCTCCTGCTGCATGTCTGGGTTGCCCTTACTCTAAGCTGCCTTCTTCCCTTTGAAGGCCGTGATTCCCTTACGCCAACAAACCTGCATCCTTGTCCTGTCTCCTTCACTCCAGCTCTGGGTTGCTGCTGCTTTACCTCTGACATGGGCTATCTGTGCCCGCCTCAGACTCTGGCTGCTACCTCCCAACCATCCACACCTTTACATGCCCCCACATTGTCTCCTCACCCTCCATTTCCCCGACACTGTCCCCTGTGGCTGCTTCATAACCCCAGATTATCTCTCCTTTTGTTTTCTTCCCTTGCTGCTGGCTTTGGCAGTGTGAGTGTGAAGCCCAAGCTAGCATATGTAGCAGACTACTAGCCTGTACGCTGTTCTGCGCCTAATCTCACCTTTGCCGGGCCGCTCACTGGAGCTTTAAACCAATGACTCCAAACACTGAACAACTGTGAAACACTACGAGCCCTCAAAATTTCTCACACGATATACCTGTATCATATCTTCAACTGACAATAGAGGTTTGGCAGTTCAGAGATCAATCATTTGCCATGGCCCTGCTGGTCTTCAGTGGTCCCCCCTCATTTTGGGAACCATCATCCACATGGTGCTTGCAGGCTCAGTGCATGCAGAGTGACAGCCGCTATTTCCCATTTCCTCAAGGAAATGCTAAAACAACTTTTGTCTGCTAAATGCTGGCTATAAAAATCAGGTCTCTGTGACATACTCCCTTTTCCTTCCCTCCTGCTGATCAGCTCTTCCTCTGGGTACTTCAGGGGACCTACCCCCTCCTCTTGGCCATGACAGTGTACATTCAAACAGCTGCCAGGGCTGGATGAAGCACCTGCTCTGGGCAACAGCAGCTGGAGTTCATTTTGGGTCCAAAGGGCCGAGGCCAAGCAGGCTGACCGCATGTGCACTAATCCAGTATCATCACCAACTCCACCAACAACAGGTGCCTCTTTGAAGAGGGAGGGAAAAACTATTTGGGGAGGAATCAGAGCTTTATAAAGGACGTTACGGGCCAAGTCCTCAGCTGGTACATGCTCAGTTAAAGCAAGTACTCTCTTGAAGTTATATGAGTAATGCTTATATACACCAGTAAAAGATTTGGCCCACTCTCAATGCTGCTTCTTTTCTTTTTTTGTTTTTCCTAAGCATTTTTCACCTCCTCTCCTTGCTCTGCACTGATCTTCCTTTAAAAAAAGAAACGAAACCTTCCTGTCCCTTGCTCCAGACCAAACAGCTGAAAGTCACAAGCTACACATACCAGACTTCAACATCCTCCTCTACATAGGTAACACAATCTTACCGTTGCCCGACAAGATGTGTCCCTCAGTCCCGCTTGAGTCCTGGAGTCCAGATCATGGACAGCATCAACAGGAACAAGGGCGATCCCATTCTGGAACAAATCAAATCAAACCCCGTCAAGGTCCCTTAAGAGAAGTCTTGCAGCACAGGCATCATAAGAATTGCCATGCACTTGCTCGGGCCAGTGGTCCAATAGCCCAGTGCATTATTTCAATGTATGGCTACTAAAAAATGACATGGAAAGAGCGCAAAAAAAAACCCTGCCAGGAACAGCTATTGGCCAAATTGGCCCCAAGGAAAATTTTCTTCTTATCTCATTTTGCTAGAACTTGGTTTATGACCCAATGCATACAAATATCTTTTTTAAGTCCCTCTTAGTGTATTACTGATAAATGCTTATATTAATTAAAGCGTCTATGTTTTTTCTTTCCTAAGTCCTGCCATTCTGAGCTCCAAAGGTCAGTTCTGCAAATCTGCTCTCACTCTGTGCAGTTACTCTTGTGCCTGTTTCTAGAGAACCTGGAAGCTCTCTGGAGCCTGAGAATGGAGCTGGATTCACAAAGGCGGCACCGCAGAGCACTGCTAAAACCACTCTGCTCACACAAGATGAGTAAAAGCAGGCTTTCCAAATTCCTGTCGATGCATTAGTGGAGGGAAACATGACCTTGCTATAAGCTGCTCACGTGAACTGGTCACAGCCTTCATAACTTTGTATTCCAAAATTTATTTTCCTGAACGGTACATCTTTTAATTCATGACTTTCCCAAATTTAGATTCGTTTAAGTCACTTTCCCCTTGGGACCATGTCTCAGCTGGGTTATATTACAAAAAGAAGCAAAGCAGAGACAGTTGAAGGAGCAGAGCTGGTGGTGAGAATAGCACAGGCAGAAAAAATAGTCTCCAATCCGTAACAGTTACTGGCATCTTATCCACAAGTACACACAAGTGTAAATTGTACTGTGTTGGCTTGCTCATTTCAATAAGTCTCTGAGAATTTCCCTTGACAAACACTGCAGTACAGGCTAGACAACGCCATTTCCCCACTAATGAAGAGACATTCACACAACCACACAGGAACGTCCAGTGCTAGAAACATATTCTCAGCTGCTGCAGACTCACAGATTCCCTATGAGGCTTTAACCACAGTTCCAAATTTGGAAAACATCAAAGCATGTATAAACATACAAAGGCGGCAATACTGCACACTTATGCATCAGTTTTGTCCACATACATGCCTGAGGGAACCACATGGCATTCACCACTTTGCACACTTAATGCTGTGCAGTATGGATACCTGTATGTTACTGCCCTTCACAGTAAAAGCAATAAAACACTCCCAGCATCTGACAGGCACAGAGCTCTTCCTAACCCTCTGAATCCTCTCTGTGGCTTACTGTCACTGGGCACATTTCACGCAGGCCAGCTGCACAGGATTTATTCAACCAGTTTTGGAGTATCAAAGCTAACTTTTTTTTTGTCTTTGCCCCAGGCAGGCGCTTGGTATGCAGGATTTAAATCAGAGAACAAAATGTTCTGTGAAATTTGTAAATGCTCAGCACAGTAATTTCTAAATTCTAAAAAAGATAGCAACTGGAGCTAGTGGTTTAAAAAATCAAAAAGTAAAGCATTTCACTTCATCACTGTGAGTACTGCCACTGTGTCCTAAAGACCAGAATAAATAACTTCCCAAGATTATCAATTAATGGTGTTGACTGCCTTAAGTGATAGGAGCCAAACACACTGACTTACACCTCATAATTCCAATGAAATCAGGAGAATGCCCAACTCAACAAGTGCTCTGCATAAAGACCCTGAAATTGAAAACAATTTGTTTGATCCTTGCAAATTGGCACAAAAGACTTTGCCTGGGACATACTGCCACAAACAGACTACAATCTAACACCTAACATTATAAGATTTTTATAATGTATTTAAGGCCATTAAAATGGCATTAGGCAGAAAATGATAGGGAAAGAGATACCTTAGGGAATCACAACACTTACACTATGAAGCATAGTATGTAGATGGCCTAAAAGAGGTGTTTTGAGCAGAAAGCAATAAAAGGTCATTTGTGACTGAACTAGAAGAGGAATTACTTCCCTGGAATTTAGTCTATGATGTTTGAGTGAAATTATCCACTTCTGTTTTGCCTGATTCACCACCACTGAATCCGTATTAATACAAAATCTAAACCAAACATTTAGTTGATGAATGTTCACAGTACAGTTTCAAATAAAGAACCTTTTAAGATTTTTTTTTTCTGAAGCAGTTTCATTTAAACTTTGAAAGGATTCTTTTTCAAACAAAAACTCTGAAAAGGGTTCATTCGTTATTTTTTGGTGAATACGAAAGTTAAAGCATTTAGAATAATTTCCTCTTCACCTGCAAACATTTTGCACATCTCTCACCACATCTGTGGCTTTAATTTCTTCTCTCTCAAGCCAAGTAGCAAATGGCAGCAGCCAAACCACTTAACTCCCAGGAGTACCTGTACTTCAGAAGCAGGTGCTCTTGGTACTAGCAGGGACTCTATGAACATTGATTATCAGTAGCATACAGCAGCAAGACAATAAATGGCTTCTGGACCTTCATCCCTTGCCCGTAGTTTACTTCTGCTAGCCCAAATATTCTAAGTATGTACACAGTGCATCCGCTCGTGCTCACCTCGAAGAGGTAGGTCTGATGCTCCCTCAAGGGCCATCTGGAGCACAGAGTGCACCTACCGGAGTTTACACTGCCTGGAAGGCATTACCTGCAGTCACTGATTTCAGATGGCACAGACTGTGCAAAAAAAGGCACTGCCTTTTTCAACACGTCAAGTCTTATTTTCTCATTTGTCCAAAAGTAAATACAGATTCTTACCCACAGCTGTCGAAAGGAAGGTAGAACAGAAAGGCAAGGTATACAAATTATGACAGACTTTAGGCAGTTTGGGATTGCACAACCTCCTTATGCAACATGTTGCCTGGGGTGCGCCACGTTTTCAGAAATTCCACAAAATCCCCTTAAATTTGCTCCAGTGCTGAGACCCACTGGCTTCAATCTGCAATAAGTGACTGGACTTACGATGCGCCATGGACAGATTGCAAGAATATGCCTTAAGTTTGCTGCCCTATGCTTTTTAAAATGTGGCTTGAAATAACAATTGCAAAATCTCAGAGGCAGATGAACCCTGCCAATTTATTCTAACTTACTCCTAAGCACAGCCTCTTTGAAAAAATCAAATGGGTAGTTTCAGCCACTACCACTTGAAATTAATAGTCCCCTTACAGTTTAAGTGTATTTATAAGAGAAGAAATGGAGATTGAAGGGCCAAGTATCATGCTGCTGACTAGGCTGAACCTTGCTCAGCCTGGCTGCCAACCCTCTGCAGCCACCAGGCAGAGAGGCAGGGAGCACAGACAGCCCCCAGGGCTCCAGCTCTCCTTGTTGCCTCTCTGCCTAAGCCAAACCGCAGGCTTCCTGAGCCCTGGCAGAGGCAGGGCTCTTAAAGACACAGATGAGCTGAGAAGCCTAGTCCACACACCTAACAATTTTGTAAATACAAGGAGAAAAGACTTAGGGGAGAACAACTCAGTGTAGGTGAATCGTCAACATTTAACATTGCATTGGAAAGAGTGATACGTGCTTCAGAGAAAAAAGTGATATGCGGCTCCTAGACACAGGTTAGTAGTGGCCGCAGAGGTTTTACCTGCAGCCCCCGCATTAAGTCTACGCACATGTACACAGTCACACACACTCAAACACAGCCATATGCGGCTTGACTTGAGATGCAGCAGGATAGCTGAAGGTGTCAAACATAAACCAGCTTGAGGCAGGACAGCAGTCACAGCCAAGAGCCTACCCATGCAGTTAGTTGAGATGCAGCGACATCTTCTAGGCTTGACTGCAGAGCTCACACACACACGCACACAGACCCCAAACCTGCTGTTGGCATGGAGCTTTCTCGGAGGCCCAGAGAAGGGAGGGTGGGAGCAAAGGGAGAGGATGAGTCTGCCTGAGCACTGTGGCTGTGGCAGCAGCTGGAAAGAGCCTACAGGGAGAGAGAGGAGAAGGGAGGGGTGCCTGGGGACAGGAGGCTGAGGGCAGGTGCTATGCAGGCAGGATGTGCCCCGAACACCAAAGTCGCAGGGCAGCTCTGAGCATCAGCCACAGTGGGCACGGAGGCTCCCTGCCGCGCTGCAGGGCACTGGGCCTGCCAAAAAGGTGCTGAGGCTGCCTGCCCCCTCATGGCATTACCTGAAGCAAACTCTCTGCTACTGGAAGGGTCCCATGGTAAAAGCAAGCATTAATTACAGATAATCTAATTTAAACACTGCAGAGAAGAAAATAGCATGAATTAGAAAAGCCGCCTATACCTCTTCGGTGACACAAGGTTAAAGATAAGCTTTGCTTGTATTTCAGAAACTCTCATGAACTTGTCTTCTAGGTTTGTTTTAGACACAGCACACACATGCCCAGGGGCTGTGGGCATATTCTGTTTGAAGGAGAGATTTCAAACAGTAAAGTTTCAAAGAACTCTATATATATCACAGTGGTTTATATTGTCCAGCGTTTGGAAAGTTCCTTAAGGAAGAACTTCACTGCAAAAGAAGAAAGACAAATAATCCAACTTCTCAGTATCTGTGCCATGCAGACTTGTGTCAAGGAAGCCTATGGAACTGAACTGCCTGAGATAAAAGTTACATCAGAGGCGCAAAATGTCGCAACTTTATCAGGCTACGGATGCAAAGTGGGAAAACCGAATGAAGGCAAAAAAGACATGGCTGTTTCCAGTACAACTGAAGAACATCCTCAAACATCTCAACTGGCTTTAATCACTGCAGTAATGGATGTTTTGCAAACACAAAAATATCAATGAGAGGAAGACAATCTTTGACTCTCTGGAAAAGGCAAGCAATGGAAAACTAAGCTTTGGAGTATTTGAGGTGACTGCCAAAAAAAAGCGCTTCAAAAATTACTTCCAAAATCAAAATTAATCCAAGTATTTTACAAACAGGATTTAATTGTGGTACCTCATTTCAGTAAACTGAATATATATAAAATACGTGTAGATACAGCACTGCACAGTAATTTTCAGCACCTATAAGCCCAAAAAATAGGCTCCTGTCTGCCCTGTTTGATACCAACAAGATCAACTCTCTGACTTCAAAGGCACTAGGCGCTAATTTTTATGTTTGGGAAATCCTTCTCTTGTATCACTAAAACATGATTTCACAGCACTACAGCAAAGTGGACCTTTCTATTTGCTCAGTGACATACAGACAAAAAGCATTTTCCAGAATGTCTGCCTCACAGCCTGGTCACAGTGCTGCTGTCATCCCAGGGCCATCTCATGTTTTGCTGATGACTACTTTTACTGTGAGACAGTTAAAAAAAGTTATTTTTCTATGCTTACTTAAGCAGTAACCTCCCAAATTTCAGGCTGCTTTTTTAACTTTATGAAGTCATACAGTGCAAAAAGGCAACAAAACAACTAAGAAGTCTTGCTGGCTTTTCTTCCGCAGAAAAGGAAATAAAAAAGAGTGGGATCAGATAAAATAGTGAAATGAAGCACCTGTTGAGAATGGAAAAGCATACAGATAAACGGGTTAAGTGACTTCAGGTCCAATACAAGCAATTTTGAATTCACGGGTGTTCATATGAATCATTCTCCATTTCCTGCCAGAGCGCTTAAGTTTCACTTAATTACGAAACAAAATCATGAATGAAGAAGGCTAATTCGTAGGCATACATATCATACATTTATTTATTCATCACTTTTTCCTCACATAGCCCTCTGTTTTCATCATAGCTACTGATGGGCACTGAATGATCACATAAGAAAAAAGTCTGGCAGCATTAGATACACTATTTGCAAAGCACATGAAAAATCTGCTTCAGCTAGAAAGAAGCTAACAGATGGTAGCTGGATAGAAGCAACAGCCACAACTCTTGCTACCTGTGGTTAAAGAACAAACATATCAACCCCAGATTACAACCTGCACCTTGAAGAGCCTAGCTTTAAATGAGAAAGAATCAAGGTAGAAAATGGCCAGACACAACTAAATGTTTGCAAAGTAGTCTCAGCAGAAAGGATATTTTCAGATGATTGCTAAAGCCCACTGACAGTAACAGTCCTCTCTGCTGCACTTTGCCAAAGAATAGAAAGACAGGGGCGGGGGGAGGGGGGAGTGCATGAGGTGTGGATGTGGGTGTAAACTTATTTTGCTGGAATTTTAATTGCAGTTCTATATACCATGCTGTGGTTGCTTGGCTTCCCACTCTGCCATACACTTTCAACACTCTTTAAAATGTGTTGTACTAAAATAATGCCAAATCATAAAAACCAATAAAGACATCTTTCGTCAAGGCATGTGCCTAACATTACGCATTTAAATAATCCCAGATTATGGGAATAAACAAGGTCAATCCTGTCACCAACCCTATTTACAGATGACATCAACCCTTTTTGCAACGGCTCGCACATAGCTATCTGCTCTTGCTTTCCCTCGGTCAAAATCAGTCAGCGTCCAACACCAGTTCATTGAGAAAATCTGTAAAGTACCTTCATACTTCAGGATTTAGTGAGAATAAGGATCTAACCCAGACTCACTTCTTGTATCAAAGTCACGTTGTTACCCCAAGTGGGTAATGACTTTTCTAAAGCATACAGTTTGGAAGAGAGACGCAAGACTTTCCCCTTCAGTTTAGGGCAGGTAGGAAAAAAAGCAACCGTACTTGATAGCAGGCAGCTGCACTTACTCTATGCCATGTTGAAATGTTGTAACTAGGAAACTGAACAAAGCGCTTATTCCCCAGGATTCAGCATTTCTGGAAAACCAAGACTTGAGATCACAAGTTTTTGGAACAGATGAGACTTTCCTCAGTCCAGATATGACTGGCATGTGACACCACCTCATCCTATGTAGCAAGAATCCCTACATTACTTTGTAATGGAATTTTTCCACAATACATTTGATTACAGTACAAATGACATGTATTTCCTTTACTTCTATGAAGCACAAAGCAAAAGAAATTGAACGGTATTCTCACAAAAAGAGGGGTTAAAGAACATATGGAGATTAAGGAAATTTAGAGTCGGTTTTCAGATCAGTCCCATACATCATAGGTGGCCTTAAGAAATGTCTTTGTATTTTAGTTCTGCATCACTGAAATGGGATAACTTAATACTGACTTCCAAGGGACCTGAAGTCCACTAATACAGATACAAGCATCTGTGAGCTGATATGCTCAGACATTGTCGTCATGAATGCCCACCTAACAAAATACAACTATAAACTTTTCCACAGAGACATTAGCTAACTTGCTTTCTATTGTGCTTTCACTCTTCAAATAATTTGGACTGTCCACAGAAAGGAGATCATCGAGTATTCCATTTAGATTAGGATGTCAGTGCATACACACACAGAGACACCACTCTTGCTCTTCCTTTTCTGAGGCCCTCAAAGGATTATTCTGGAATAATAAACTACTGGCAACTATTTTACTGGCTAAAACAAAGACAGTTGGAATGGAGGGAGCTAAAAAGTAACTGTCATAAGTACATCTTCCCAGCAGAAGTTCCTAGTGCCCCAGCGAAAAAGAGGACCCTTATTAAGAACTTCAGAACAAGGTCATATATTGTTGAACTGTCTTGTCAATGAATATATCGTAACTTACTAATTTAGGTACTTACTTCAGCCTTGCAACCATTACAGGCATACCTTACTCACATGCGGTTTTACTCAAATGCTTAAAATAAGCATATGCTTAAATGTTTTTGTTTAAATGGGAACTTAGCACACTGTTTTACATTTTATTTGCTGAAACTTCTAATTTAACTTAACTACAGCTTGAAGAATCAGAAGAATGAAAAAATGGACAATTACAGTAAACAAAGAGGGCTGAATAGCATAAGAGATGGAGGCACCGAACTAGAAGTACATAAATTTCTCATGAGCAATTTTCTCACATCTTTACGTGACTACTCTTAGACAATGCGTGCCCTGCTCTAGGTCATCAGATCCAATAACAATTAAAACGTGCAACGAGTAACGATTCTGCCGTTAGCATCCCGGGTTTGTGGGGGAGTGGGGTGATCTGCTAGAAAAATATTCCACAGAACGGCACGTAACATTAAACTTACTAAACAGAAAGTCACTGAACAGAAAATTATCAAATTCGAAGGGTGTTGAGATTACTCGTATTTCCACTCCACTGGCTTGAATCTATTAAAGGTAAATAAATGCTCAAGCAATAACATGCAGAGCTCCATCCATATGGTAAAGCAGTTGAAAAAGTCAGAAATCTGTATTTTGAGGTTACTGTAGAAGATTATTAAGTTACTAAAATACTGAAGGTGGTTTAATCTGCCCAGATAGGACCAGTTCAACAAAAACATTTTTAGCACTAAATCAGAAAAGAAAGGATTTACCCTGTAGCCAAGACATATCCCGAAACACTGTTAAGTTCTCAGGATTTTTTCACAGATCGCTCCCTCCCCACGACTGCACCTGACTATCATCAGCTGCTCCGGCCTCGACTGCCACGCTGCGCTTTCGCGCATCGGTTGCTATTAAAAAGAGGTATTTAAGTGTGGGCGTCCCGGGCTACCGTCCCTCAAATAAGCTGTAGAAATGACGAGTCTCCGGTGGGCCCTTCCCGCCCTGGCAACCGACGCCTAGCAGAGGGGATGCGCGCTGGGGCTGAGGGGCGAGGCGCCGCACCCCTTCGTGGGCTGCCGTGGGCCGGCCCGGCACCTGCCGACTCGCGCACCGCCGGCTATTCGCCGCGCAGGCCGGGCTGCGGCGGAGATCGCCGAGAGGGACGAGGCTCCCCGAGCGCAGGAAGCGCCCCCGCTCCCGCCGCACCTGCCCACGGGCACGCACGAAATGGCGGCGCTCGCCGGGCCGCCGCGGCCCTCCCCTCCCCCGGCGGCGGCGAGGGCGGGCGGCCCCACGCACCTCCCGTCGGCGCGGGCCGGGAGGGAGGCGTGGAGGGGGCGGCCCGGCGCCGCCGTGCGCGGCAAGGTGTGTCCCAGGTGCCCGGGCTATATCAGGCGGCGCGGCGGGGCGGCGTGGCTGCCCCATGGCGGCACCCGCCATGGCTGAGCCGCGCTCCAAGCGGCCCCGCGTCACGCTGCCTGCCTGCCCGGCGCACCGCCCGCTGCCCGGCAGCCGCGTGAGGCAGAGCTTCCCGCCCGCCGTGGAGGAAGGCCTCTGCGGTGTCACCGGCGCCCTGCTGGAGCTCGCCTACTGCCTGCAGGCGCTGGTAAGGCGGCGGGCCGGGACCGGGCGGGGAGGCCCCGGGAGGCGGCCGAGGGCGCAGCGGGGTCCCTCCCCTCCCCCTGCCCAGGCAGCCGCCGGGCGGCGGGGTAAGGAGGTGCCCGGGGGCCGGGGCAGGTTCCGCCGGCGCTGTCGGGGGTTCGGGAGGGTTTCAAAGTCGGGCAGGGACGGAAGAGCGGTGCCTGCCCCGTTACTTGACCCGGCGGGACTGGGAGGTTCTCTTCGCACCCGGCCCCTGCAGCGCAGCAGCACTCCTGTCAGAGCCGCCGGCGGCTCCGGGTCTTGCTGTTGCCTGGGCACTTACCCGCGGTGGCCGCTGACATGGCTAGAAAACAGCGACGGTCTGGAACAGGCGGGTGATGAATCAGGCGCTCGTGTATTTTGGGTAATTCACATAGAGTTATGCCTGTGGAAAGAGGAAAGGAAGAGGGAACGCTAACAGCTTTGGAGTATTACTCTTGGGTGGTTTTTTCCCAAACTTTGTATGTAAAATAGTTGGGTGTGGTTAACTGGAGAAATAACAATTTGTGAACATCGCTGTTGCCTTAGGGTTTTTTGCTCCACAGGCAGGAACTTTGGACATAAATTAAAAAGTTACCTCTGATACTGTGTAAGAAGCATGCCAAAATTGTGTCTGGCTACATATCAAATATTAAGGCAACATATATTTTAACAAAGCCATTAAAATCAAAAACCAAAATGATCAATGCCCTCCCTTCTGCTGCCAAGCATCCACTGAGAAGCAACACAGACTATATTCAATATATCCCCAAGATCCTTTGATCAAGCTTGGTGTCAAGTATTAGTCCCATAAAAATTTAAGTATGCAGTAAAACCTCTACTTGTTAAGCATGTGGATTAAAATAATACTAGTGATTGGTAGCTGGGCAGGATGGAGAAAGCTCGATTAGAAATTGACTGTGGATAAATCAAACCTAGAAATGTAAACATGTTAAACAGTTAATGATTAACATAAAAGATTTACCTTAGATAAGCAGGTGTGGTTAACTTGTGCTCTACTTGAAGTCATGCAGCACACTTGCACTGAGGAACTGGTTATAAAACACTGAATCTTGACTCTTCTGTCAACAGAAACATGAATGAATGACTTCAGGAAAAGGATTATGCAAATATTGCAATGAATGTTCTTAATAAAACATTCCACTATGTACTTGCTCTTTAATGGTTTATGGTCACACGTGTATGTGTGTCACAGGTTTGCGGTATCCCAGATGGCCATAAAAATATAAGCGAAAAACAAACTTGTGTTGTATATATAACTTCTCTGCATTTTATCTAAACAGAGCAACCTAGATGAAACACAAGTATTTAGTATTTAAGCAGGGTGATAGATGAAAGCGGGGAAGACGATAAGAAGCAGAAAAACTTATGAAATGCACTTACTTGTTCCTTACCGCTCCTAGGCAGGCTACAAGCCAACAGCTTCATATGCAGTACTCCAATTCAGAGTATGTCCAAGAGACAAAAGCTCTGCTGTATTGCATAGGCATGTTTAGGGAACCAGCAGATCAAGACACTGTAGCTCCCTCAGTTCGGTTCTTGGCATATTCCCAGCTGCTGCCTCTCACCCTCCTCAACATCGGAGCTGTGCAGAGCCAATGTTGAAACGAGTATAACCTGGTGGCTCTCCTTTGCTACCTGTCACTAATACATTCTCTTTATGGGACAGCAATACCATAGATAAAATTCTTCTAAGGTAAAAGCTGATAGATCTATGAGCATGGTTAAGTGGTTAGAGTTGTTACTTTCCCATCTGGAGCAGAACAAGGCTTGCCATGGGTTTAGGGTTGTAATACTTCTGAAGTATTACTAGGCATGAGCTACATACAATATTAAAGGTTTATACAGTATAGTTCAGTGGCAGTATTCTTTATTTTTAGAATAACATTATCCATAATGAAGCTGATAAACAGATGCAAAGTTGTGCTTGTTCTCTTTTTAGTATTTGCCTCATCTTTCTTGTACCTTTGAAACCTAACTTTTCACTGGAATGCTGACCTGAAGGGATAAACTTTATGTCCCCTGTGCTGGGACTATGTTTAAAAAAAGAAAACAAAAAAACCCCAACAAAAAACCCACACAAAACACAACGGCAAAAAACCACAACACCCCCCCCCCCCCAACCGCTCATAAGTTAAAATATTCTGAGGATCTCTGTCTGCTACTGAGAGGGAAGGGAACATCAGTACTACAGTTACCTGTCCAGTATTAAAGGACGGAAGGAGTTCTAGTAGAAGTATAGAGATTTTTCATTTAAGAACGTAACTACTTACTTAATTTATTGCAGAAGTTTGGATTAAGGTCTTCAAAGTGATTGTGCTGGTAGAACAGCTTCCATTGAACAGGTTGAACAGGAACATTTATTAGAACAGGTCTCCCGAGTTCTGATAAAGCCATGTTCTGCTGCCAATGAGTCCCATCTCCAGCAGATCTTAATGCTTGGTTTTTGTCTGCTTAGGGTGAATATTTTGATCAGTCGCATGTGGCTCTACCAAATGTTTCAAAGTTCTTCTTGCATCAAGCTCTGGAAGAAAGAAAAGCCGCAGAGGCTTTGATGAAGTATCAGCAAGAAAGAGGAGGCCATTACTGTTCTAAAACCATTCAGGTGGGTAGTAGACAACAAGCTTTCAAGCAGTTGCCATCCGCAGTAATTACTCCAACTTCTTGCATTATATTGTTGGTACTTCAGATCTCTGCATTCATCCACTATTAGATTTCCAGATATAATTTCCCTGTCATATTAGTGTACATGGTTTTGTTCTTGATTGTGATGCCTAGAAACTGTCAGACATACAGTCCTAACTCTACGTGGTTGCTTTCTAGCCCAAAATAATATGAATAGTGGTCCCTTCCAACCCAAACCATTCTATGATTCTATGGTAGGGTTTGCTGGTGTAAGAATGCTCCTCAGGCATAGCTGCTGCTATTTAAATCTCTGTTCCTTGAAAAAGTGCTGGGGTTCTGCCACTTCTGTGTGTTTACAGCCATCCAACTCTGCAAAAAATAACAGATGCTCCAAACTAGGAGGAGTTGTTGCAAAATCCTAGCACATCTTGTTTAGAGCGCCAGGTAAGTTGCAGGAAACCATCAACGCATACAGTAAGATGAGCTGTTCTTCTGAATAAATGCAATTCTGTCTTTGTTTTTAGAAACCAAACTGTGAGTACGCAGTCGGTCTGGTGAAAGCCCTGGAAGTAGCAATGGTACAGTGGAAAACTATGGTACGATATTTTGAAGAGCTTTATGCCCTAAGTATTGAAAATGCAGACCCTCATAGCGCAAGCACTATCAAGAAACAATTTATCGGGCCCAAAATCCGGAAGATCAAGCTGATGGGAGATCTACTGACCAATGCTCGCAGGCTTGACTGTTCCCAAGATGGCAGAAATAGTCTTGGGGATTACCTTATGGACCGGTTGCAGAAAGAGTTCAGAACAGGCATAGAGCCGGAGTCTAGTCAGCACTGCAGCCCCTGCCCGCCTCTCCAGCAGTGTACAGGAGCTGCAGGGGGGCTGAAGCGACCCCAGAGGGAATCTTCCCAGCACAGAAACGGCATAGGGCCAATATATGCAACCATACACTGCACTACCACGCTGCCACAGTGTAATGATGGGACAGGAGCAAAAGTGAAGCAGGGCAGGGAGGGACTTTAACACTGTGGCTGTTGCAGTACGGGGCAGCTCCTAAGGCAGACCTGTACAGAGGGTGGCCTTGAGACCAGAACTCGGGAGACACCATGCTGTATCGCTCCTCCTGCTTTACACCCTGTCCCCTCGTCCTCTGTTGAGCCACAGCTCAAAATCTAGCTCATACCATTATTTTGTTTAAATGATAGCAAGGTTGCTAGTTACCTAGATGTTGGCATTAGTCACACTTTTATCTATGCAATTCCTAGAAGCCAAAAGCTTTTAAGCCTCTCTTCTGTCTTAAATGATTAATAGGATTAGTTAATGCAAATTATTTTTAACAGTATATATAACTTTTATTAAAAAAGAAAAACAAAACAACCAACCAAAACCACAACAAAACACAACTTTAGTACAAGGATACTTCTACGTGGCAGAAAATGCAAAGATTTAGTTTTGTATTACTAGATATTTTATATTACTAACAGATATTTCCCATTACTAACAAGTACACTAACATAATGAACTTGTTTAAAAGACTTGTTTTAAAACAAAGTTTTCTTGTCTTATTTTTATCACAGTAGCAATTTAAATAAGTAGTCTAATTCATTTACTTATCACCAGCTATTTCTAGTGATATACTTCTCCAAGATGAAAGATGCAAATATTTCCTCAACAGTGGGAGTAAGACAATGTGTTGGTTTTCTCCACAGTTATTTGCCTAGTTGGCTTTTCTCATCCTCAGAAAGCAATGAGAGATAAATTAGGGGTTTTCATTAGATGTGATATTTACAGGTTCTAGTGCGTGTTTTGCAAGTGTCACTGAAGACACTAGCTCTAGGGCTCTGTCCAGACCTAACCTAGGATGGTTGCTTTAAATACCACACAGACCCCTATTTCAGCTGGCTACATTATGGTATTACTATGTGTCCTGGTTTCGGCTGGGATGGAGTTAATTTTCTTTTTAGTAGCTGGTATAATGCTGTTTTGGATTTACGATGAGAATAATGTTGGTAACACAGGGATGTTTTAGTTCCTGCTGAGCAGTGCTTACACAGAGTCAAGGACTTTTCCTGCTCCTCACCCCACCCCACCAGCGAGCAGGCTGGGGGGGGCACAAGAAGCTGGGAGGGGACATGGCTGGGACAGCTGACCCCAACTGACCAAGGGGATACCCCATACCATATGATGTCATGCTCAGTATATAAACTACGGGGAAAGGTGTCGGAGGGTCTGCTGCTCGGGAACTGGCTGGGCATCAGTCAGTGGGTGGTAAGCAATTGCATTGTGCATCACTTGTTTTGTATATTCTTTTACCATTATTATTTTTTCCCTTTCTTTTCTGTTCTATTAAATTGCCTTTATCCCAACCCACGAGTTTTACCTTTTTTTTTGATTCTCTCTCCCATCCCGCTGGGGGGGAGTGAGCACACGGGTGTGTGGTGTTTAGCTGCCTGCTGGGTTAAACCACAACACTGTGGTACTACTATTTCTTGTATTTCCTATCTTGGTCCTCAGTAGAGAAATAAGATCCTAGTGAAAATGCAGCACACAACCAGAATTGCATCATAAAGAGTGGTCACTCATTAGTTTTGCATTTCAATTATGGCAGTGTTCAATTAGCACCACCACACTTAAAGCCTTTACTTTAGCCAGCTTGGTTAAAGTTCAGAGGTGTCCAAATTCCTTCCATTCATCTCCTGCAGGAGTGTCTCTCTTTCTGTACAGTGGCTACCAAGGTCACCTAAGAAGAGGAACTGTGAGACCAGCTGCCTGCAGCTAGGCTTTTTTGTCATTATATACATCTTTTATGCAGTTGGGGTTTGCTTCATTGAAAGATTGTCTTACACTTTTACATCATACTCTAAGTGATACTCCTATTATGCTTGAAAATAAATTCAGTTCAATACTAAAAATGGCACTTGACATCTACGTTGTATTCCTCAATTTACCACATAGGCATGCTAGTATGCTTCTCCAAGAGATTTTGCCGTAGGTATACATAACTGCTTTATACTACTAAGAAAGTTGCACAAGATGGAAGAATAGACCACAGAATGAAAACAAATGTCAGAAAACTGCATTAAGAACATTGCACAATGAAACATTTTCAGTAAACTGACTTTTATACACTGCTGTAGATAAGTTGCCATTTCTGGAAAAAAAACCCAAAACACCTACTTTCTGTTGGAGTTGTAAAACAGGACAGACAATTACAATGCAGATGCTTTCCCTATCTTTCTGCTAATATGATTCAACTTTGGGGGCGGGGCGGGGGGGGTGGAAATCACTTTAAAACAACCCCTGTATTCATCTGTAAAAATACTGCAATGTGCCACAAGAATGGCTCGAAGCACTTTTAGCAACATGCTAGATTTGCCTATGGTGAGACGGCTGCTCTCTAATACAGCAGTAGTTCAAAAGATATTTCCATCTGGGCTAGATTCCATCACCCATCCTCATGCTGAGCATACCTTATTCAACAATTAGTTCCACTGACTGCAACTCAACATGAATAAGAGCAATGGAATCCATCCCTCTCAGTATTAAAATATAGCTCATTAAGTATGAACAGAGCAAAGCTACCAACTGAATTATAAACTAGCGCCATATAAAACCCTTTCAAATACTACTGGTAATGTTTGACCTACTTCTACAAGAGTCTTCTCCTTTAAGAGTTGGTGACCTTCTGAAATGTAGGTAACAGCCTCCTCCATGGTTTCCAGCACTTAAGACTGTCTTTTACCTGAAATGAATTCCAACAAGGAGCTCAACATTTAAATTTTTCAAAGCAAGACTCACTTGCCTCTTCTTTTTCCCTGAAATACTGCCATGTCGGTTCTCAGAGGCTCTTCTCATACTCATCTTTGTAGCCAAATGTATCCACACATTCTCAGATTTTAGGTCTTTCTCTCTCCCTTTTCCAAAACACATTCTGGGCCCTCTGCCTGAAGAGACAATTCTGTTAATTTTAGATAAACTCACAATCAGCTATTTTCCCAGTCTCTATCCTCTGAAAAAGAAAAGAGAAATCAATCAGTTACTGTAGATAACAAGCTCTTCTTGTCCACATGCTGCTTCTGCTGAGAGGGCACATATGCTTGTGAATATGATCTCAAACTTTATTAACAATACCTGTCTATTGTATATAGGACGAGTCTGTCCATGTTTCTCAGCATAGGAAGTACAATCTGCCTCTGCCTTCCTAGCTTCCTTTTCAATCACACCCTGAAAAAAAAGGAGATGAAGGATGAATGTGGAACAGGTGTAAGGCCAACAACACTTAGAGAATTCTCCTTCTCTGCTGAATGCTTGCTCATACACACACTCCTGTATCTGTACTTCCAAAGCAATGCCCAAAACATCCAAACACACAATCGGGTAGCTCAGAATAGCTACAGCAGCACCAGTACCTAAATACAGCATCCAAACCAGAAGCTCTGGAGAGACCCAATCTTTACTGAAATTATGAGTTACAGCCACAGAGGCTTCCAAACTTCTAAATGCTTGCCATAAGCACTACCTATTGTTGCACGGAAAGGGCCCTTGCTGCTGCCTACTCCCAGAGTGAGGAATTCACTTGAAGTCTCTAGGTGGAGATGATGCTGTCCTTCATCCTCTCCATTATGGCCACACAAAATTGAGAAGAGCACCTCAGGATTTGTTCTTTGCAAGGACTTTTTTTCAGGCCCCACCGTACAAGGCAACATCTTTCTGGACAAACCCATCTTTGGGAATAATACTGGAAAGTGAATGTTAGTTTTGGTGGCAGCAGCAGGGGAGGAGTCCTCAAGGGCACCTTCACGGGAAGATCACGCCGAGCAGAATTCACCATCTGGTCACGGCCTTCTCCTGACTTCTTCACTTAGGTGAATTCATGCACTTAAGCGCCTCCATGGGCAATTGTATTGCTTGTCCAAGTCCCACCGTTTGTTACCACTTTGCCCAAGGTAACCACTATGCGCACAAGTCCCAGAGTGCCTTTTCCTGGGGTCAAATAGAACCTAGAAACACACAGTGGCAGAATACGCTACAACGCTGGCTAAATATTAGGCAAAATTACCTTTTCCACGAATGAAACCAATGATGTGGAGAGAGTTTAAGTGTCTTGAGTGTGTCATATAGCCAGCACCAAGCCTTGATATCCCAATTTACATGTTCAGTTGTTACAGCATACAACTATTTCTCATTTAGACTTATTATACATTATTGTATACCTAGCACTACTTTGAATACAAATTATTTTTACTTTTTTAACTGTTCAATAAAGATTTAAAGAAAAATGAAATCTGTTCATGCCTTCTGGATTAAAAAACCTCTGTAATAACAGTCAAGTGTTTCTACAAGTTTGCTACTCTGCCTCTCAGAAACAGCTGGGAGATACACTTCTAAATGTGTAAGGGTGGTCAATAGCTGATCTCCTTGGGACATATCGCTTTTCAGCATTGGATACAGTGAAAGAACAAACTTGTACTGAGTCCGAAATATATACTTTATTCTTTAAATAAAAGTTTTATTTTTTGGGGATAATAACAGAAAGTGACCAACCGTTCTTATCTTTGTCTGTACTTGAAGACATTTAAGTAAGTAGAAAATGGGGACTGCAGATTAGGAATTTTTGCAAAAAACAAATCATGTAACAACAAAAGAAGCCACCATCATGATAGCCCCTCTAACAAGTCATAGGCACAGGGACTGGGGACTAGGTCATTGATGGATGTTTTTTACCTTTTCACATTCAGTCAGCTCTTTGCCCCACTGAAAACAGAGCTTTGCCTTTGATTTTGAATGAGTTGAAATTTCACCAACGTTTATAACTGCAGAATAGAGATTAATTTTAGCTCATGGTACATTAAAAATACCCATAACTATTTTAGTCATGAAGTCAATGAAATCGCACAGTTAGAACTGCTGAAGTGCTTCCGTATCGGAAAAAGAATCATAGAATCATTAAGGTTGGAAAAGACCTCCAAGATCATCGAGTCCAACCGTCAACCCAACACCACCATGCCCACTACACCATGTCCCTAAGGGCCTCATCTACACGTCTTTTAAATACTTCCAGGGATGGTGACTCAACCACTTCCCTGGGCAGCCTGTTCCAAGGCCTGACCACTCTTTCAGTAAAGAAATTTCTCCTAATGTCCAATCTAAACCTCCCTTGGCGCAACTTGAGGCCATTTCCTCTCGTTCTAGTGCTTGTTACTTGGCAGAAGAGACCAACACCCACCTCGCTACAACCTCCTTTCAGGTAGTTGTAGAGCACGATGAGGTCTCCCCTCAGCCTCCTCTTCTCCAGGCTGAACAACCCCAGTTCCCTCAGCTGCTCCTTGTAGGACTTGTTCCTCTAGACCCCTCACCAGCTTCGTTGCCCTTCTCTGGACACGCTCCAGCACCTCCATGTCCTTCTTGTAGTGAGGGGTCCAAAACTGAACGCAGTATTCGAGGTGTGGCCTCACCAGTGCCGAGTACAGGGGCACGATCACCTCCCTGCTCCTGCTGGCCACACTATTTCTGATACAGGCCATTGGCCTTCTTGGCCACCTGGGCACACTGCCGGCTCATGTTCAGCCGGCTGTCAACCAGCAACCCCAGGTCCTTTTCCTCCGGGCAGCTTTCCAGCCACTCTTCCCCAAGCCTGTAGCATTGCATGGGGTTGTTGTGGCCGAAGTGCAGGACCCGGCACTTGGCCTTGTTGAACCTCATACAGTTGGCCTCGGCCCATCGATCCAGCCTGTCCAGGTCCCTCTGCAGAGCCTTCCTACCCTCGAGCAGATCAACACTCCCGCCCAGCTTGGTGTTGTCTGCAAGAACCAAATTTCTCATCTCAAATGATATTCCAAAAACACAGTAAAAACTCTAGCACCCTTGAGAGATGTTACCCAAAACCATCCCATTTCTCCAAGCTCCAAACTCTGCCACTGCTAGTTACCTGAAACAACAAATTCTTATGCACAAGCAATGCACAAGCAATCCAACTGCAGTGCAACTACACATGCAGCAAAATGCCTTCACCTCAGTCAATCTCCTCAAAGACTTCCGAATAAAGGTAAACAGAGGCTGGAGTTGAAAGAGGAACCCGAAATGCAAATTTATACATCGTAGCTCATGTGAAAAGTCATTTGCTGAAGTGCTAGCTGAACGAAACTCAGGCCTCAGCTCTCCTCTGGTACGTCGTTACTAAACCATTACTGCATTGCTTTATTGGAGAAATCAAATACTTCCTGTGATAAATATGGTTGCAACTCGCTCAGGCACTAGCTGGGTGTCTCAGCCGCTCACCCTCCCACACAACTTGTTTTTGCTCTGAGGTCAAATAGTTTCAATAAACACGCTTGAGTCTTGCTGAACATTTTCCGTCCTCGGTAGGTATCTCTGAACTATACCTGGGTCAGATGCGGGCAGGGACACCCTGATTCCTGAGAAAAAGGCTAACACACTTCAATGGGCCCCAGACACATCGGCTTTTTCTCCTGGGAAATTTTTTTCCCCAGGTGAGAGCAGAGAGCCTTTGCGCTAGACTAACGGCTCTCCTGGATGGGCCCGCTCCCTCCCTCACCTCCCTGTCCCGGAGACCGGCGGCCCCTCGCCCTCCTGCGGGAGTCGTGCCCCCAGTACCTGCCCCAGCCCGCAGCGGCCGCTCACGGCGCGGAGGTGACGGAGGGAACCGCCGCCCAAGGCGGCCCAGGCGGCGGAGCGCGGCGGGCCGCTACCTCCCCCTAGAGGCGGCCATGTCACGCCGCCGCCCAGCGCAGCGCCACCAGGCGGCCGCCATTTTGAGCGCGGCCGCCCCGCCGGCTCCCTGGCCACGACCTTTCCGTCCTGCCTCTCCCCTCGTATCCGCTGCCCCCGCGGGGCGGGCACGGCCCCGGCTCTCCGCGGTGTCCCGGGGCCCTGCGCGGTCGGGCCCCGGCGCCTCGCCGCCGCCCTGAGGTGCCGCCCGCACCGTCCGCCCTCACGAACGCCCCCGGAGTAGTTACCCTGTGGCCGCAGAGCCGCACAGCCGCGGCCGGCGCGGAGAAACCCGTCCCGGGGCCGGGGGTTTCTTCCCTGGGAGAAACCAGCGGAGCCGCTGCCTGCCCTGCCCGGGGGCGAGGTGTGCACCGCCGCCGACCACCGGCCGGGACGCGCAGGGAAACGCGCTGCAAAACACCTCGCGCCGCCGGGCACGAGCGCGCGGCCCCGCCGGAGCGTGCGGGAGAAGCGGGGAGCACCGCTGTACCCCGGGGCAAGCGGCCGGCGGCTGCCGGCACCTTCGGGCATCGGGGAGCCTTGCTTTCCCTGGCTGGCTGCGCAGGGCGGGCTGCTTAAAGGGAAAAAAAAAAAGACAACCGTGCAGCGGAGCGCCGGCAGCGGCTGCCGTGAGCGCTGCAACAGCCCGAGCGTCCGCAACAGCGCCCCGACGGCGCGGGACACCGCGCCCCGCCGCCCCCCCGCTGCGCCGGGGGCTCCGCCGGCCGCGGCCCCCTTCCCGCCCCGCCGCGCCCCGCCCCGTCCCGACCGCCGCGCCGGGGGGGCTCCGGCATAAATACGGCCTCGAGTGGCGCTCCCGGACCGGCGCCGCTGGGGAGGGGGTCGGCGGCGGCAGCAGCCAGCGCTGGTGGCCTCGCCTGGGAGAGGGCGTGAGGGCCTCTGCTCCGCGCACCGCCTGGCCGGTACCTGCCGCTGCACAGCGCGATCGAAGTCCCGTCTCTTCTGATCCCCTCACTCATCCCCTCTGGCCCGGCTGCCGTCTCCTCCGCCGCCCCCATGGACTTACTGGGCCCCATGGAGATGACGGAGGGCTCCCTCTGCTCCTTCACGGCTGCTGATGACTTCTATGACGACCCGTGCTTCAACACATCGGACATGCACTTCTTTGAGGACCTGGACCCCCGGCTGGTGCACGTGGGGGGCCTGCTGAAGCCCGAGGAGCACCTGCACCACCACGGGCACCATCACGGGCACCCACACGAGGAGGAGCACGTCCGGGCGCCCAGCGGGCACCACCAGGCCGGCCGCTGCCTGCTGTGGGCCTGCAAGGCTTGCAAGCGGAAGACCACCAACGCCGACCGCCGTAAGGCTGCCACGATGAGGGAGCGGCGGCGGCTCAGCAAGGTCAATGAGGCCTTTGAGACCCTCAAGCGCTGCACCTCCACCAACCCCAACCAGCGCCTGCCCAAGGTGGAGATCCTGCGCAACGCCATCCGCTACATCGAGAGCCTGCAGGCACTGCTGCGGGAGCAGGAGGACACTTACTACCCGGTGCTGGAGCACTACAGCGGGGAATCGGATGCCTCCAGCCCCCGCTCCAACTGCTCCGACGGCATGGTGAGTGCCCCAGGGAGGACACCCTGCCACCGAGGCGCCCCAGATGCTGTTGGTACAAACCTGCGCAGGGCGAGTCGCCTCCTCCTGCCTTTTCCTATAGCAGCTGCCTGCCATACCTCCCCAGGCAGAAGACAAAGTCCTTTCTCATGCCTTGAGTTCCAGCAGCAAAGAGAGGTGGGGTCCCCGCATGCCAGGATCTGTGGGGAAGAAGAAAAATCTCTTACACACGTTTTTCCCTGGGATGAGAAGTTAGGCAGGTCCCCCTGTGTTCCAGGGGAGCCAGGGAAGAGCTGCTGGGGGAGCACTTTGGGAAGCTGCCTGGGATGGGTACCTGGGGCATGGTGAGGTCTGAGCCCAGCCTGTGCTTCTGTAGCTTCTGGGGCATCTGTTTCCATCTTCTGCTCTATCATTACCTTTGAATCCTCTAAGGACGGCAGAGAGGAAGGTCCCCCTTAGTCATGGTGGGTACAAGGGAACTGATAAGAGTCTGGGTTTTGTTTTCTGCCATTCATCATGATAACAGGAGGAGGGTCTAAGCAACAGGACTTGTTTTTCTTGACCCTTAAGAAAAAGGTTCTCCATTTCTCCTCTCACTTCATCCCCTTCGTAGACATTTACCAGAAGTAGGAAGGAGACCCCTGGCTTTCAGTCGTGCTTGTACGTTATGGGGAGGGGAGAGGAAGGTTGGGTGCCAGAGGGGGTGTCTCATCGCTGCATCTTTTCTCTGGGACTATAGGCTCGGACTCTGGTCTGACTCTGGGTGGTGGGGTGTGGTGACTGGAGTGCAGGACAGCTGTCTGGGATGGGATCCTGACCGCACTTTCAGACCTCAGATTTTTTTTCTGTGCTGTGGTGGGGATAAGGATTACCAAGTTGAATATCTGCAATTATGAGGTAGTTGGCAGACTGGAGAGAAGATTTACACAAATTATCCCTCCTCAAAATACAACCTTTTTTTTTTGTCAGAAAGATTAATTTCATTCCAGATTAAAGTATTGGAAACAAATACACCGATCAATGCTTTGGGGCTTTTTCTGTACAAAATGGAAATGGGAAGAGAAACTAAAGGAAATAAAAAGGGACGAAGGTAGACTAGAGGCTCTTTAAGAGGAACTCATGTTTGGAAAAACCTTCAAAAATCAAATCATAAAAAGACTCATTCCCCCTCTTGGTCTCCCTGTTGTAAATTGAAGATACGTGTAGGGCAGTATCTGATCAGAATGCTGGAAAACCTCATCTCATTTGTAAAGCTACAGCATTCGATGCAACAACAATGGTAATTTTTTTTTGGCAGAGCTGTGCCACATAACATATTCTGGGATGAATCCCCTTCTAGCCAAGTTAAGTTCTGCCTCATTCAAAGAAACCACAACTTGGTGGCATTTCAGCCGGGATTGGAATGACGGCACAGGCTAGGGACTGAAATACGAAATTGGGTGGTGACTGGGATTTCAGTAAATGCTGTCCCCAACCAGTGACCTCACTCAGATTGCTCTCCTTTCCAGATGGAGTACAGCGGGCCTCCTTGCAGCTCTCGCAGAAGAAACAGCTATGACAGCAGCTACTACACAGAATCACCAAATGGTGAGTATGTGCCGTACGGCTGTGTGAAACATGGAGACAGAGGCAGTCAATACAGCAAACCTCCCCGTGCCTTCTCCGTTCCCAGTTGTTTAGCTGACCCCAGCTGGGCTGAAAGAGGAACCTGCCTTTTCAGCCAGCGAGCTGTCGATGCCAATAGAAGTGCTGGATTTCTTCTAGGCGTATTTGCAAATATGGGGATATGTTATAGCATTTCCTATTTTGCAAATATAACATCTGGGTAAAAATATATTCCTCTCTTCATCCGATTTTCAGTGTTTAACCATGTTTTGCGTGAAGACTCTTCTAACTCTATCTATCATTGATCCAAACTGGAGAAATTGTTGATTGATTTCAAATCTTCCCTTCCCTTCCTATGGACTGAAGTGAAGCCCTGGATCCACCCTGCCCCAAAAGTAGCATACTTTGGTTGGGTCTCTCTTCCATTTTGCAAATTACAATCTCTGTTTTCTGATAATTGGCATCCTTCACCAATATTCATTTCCTCTGAATCTTTACGTGCTCACAGATGCATACTGTCAGCCACTCACTGGGGCTTTATGAAAGAACTACATCCTGCTGATGTTAAATATCTGTTGGATAAACTGATCACCTTTTTGTCTGTTTTTTAGATCCAAAGCATGGGAAGAGCTCTGTTGTTTCCAGCCTCGATTGCCTCTCAAGCATTGTAGAGAGGATTTCCACAGATAACTCCACATGTCCTATACTGCCTCCAGTGGAAACTGTTGCTGAAGGGAGTCCCTGTTCCCCCGCCGAAGGAGCGAGTCTGAATGATAGCGGAGCCCAAATTCCTTCCCCCACCAACTGCACCCCACTTCCCCAGGATAACAGCAGCAGCAGCAGCAACAACCCTATCTACCAAGTGCTATAAGGCAGGCCCAGCTGGACTGCACTGAAAACAAATTGCTCCATTCAGCCAAGCTCCGAGACCGGCCTTCTAAGACTGAAAAGACTTCTCAAGACTTGTTCCAGTTTTAAAATAACACTCAAAATTCCTTCAAATATATAACTTTTCAAACCTGTATTACTTCAAAATACTCCTAGTTATTTATTGGTTGTTAAAACTAAAGTTATTTAATATGTCTAGAGATAAAATTGTATACCATGAAATGGCCAATGTTTCATCTGGGCTTTGGGGAATAGGAACCTGGCTCTTGAATGCAGAGGAGAATAGAAACCTGTGACAGTAGTGGCATGACAGATCCTTCCTGTTACTCCTGTTCTGGCCAAAATAAGGTTGTGGACCATTTTTTATACAACTTTTTGTATAATTGTAAATAAGAGTTGCTTTGCAAAAAAAAGGGAAAAAAAGAGGAAAAGAAAGGAAAAAAAGAAACAAAAGCAAAAACTAAAAACAGGAAAAAAATTTAAAAATATTTAATATTGCTTGGTTTGTTGTGTCAAACTTTAACTTTATATATTTATACGATGTGGTTGCCAAGAATGTTTTCAACAGTATTCTAAATAAAGACCCTTATTTATAAAATCTGTGATGTTATCTTGACTTTCATTAGGGCTTCTAGAATTACTAGTGCATTTAGGAGTGGTATTAAGATCACTGCCTTGGCAGGAAGAAGATACAGGCTCTGATTCAGCAAAGAAATCAAGAACGTGCTTCAGTTGCACTACTTTCAAATACTTTGCATAAATATTTTGCTGAAAAGGGTCTACTTTCTTCATATTGTATCTTGATGATTTCTAAACCAAGTCTTGTACATCAGAGGTCATTATTAAAGAGATCTGTAAGGCAAATAAGAATGTTTCTCTTCCTCCCCCCTAAAGTTTACAATTACATTGTAGGACTCGATCTTACAAAGATGTGTTAGAACTAGGAATCACACACAATAAATTAGATTCTCCAAATTCCAGTGCAACTACCAAAACTTAAAGTCATACAACAGTATCTCACAAGACCAGGTACTACATTCTTGGACAAATGTTCAGATTTTTCATTCAAGTTCTACTTTTCAAGTGTTTGTACCACGTTCATATATTCTCGGGTATTAGAAAATAATTGCAAAGATTTTTTGTGTCATAAAGTTCAAGGTACAGATCACAGTTTTCCTCAAGTTCAGGTTGGAATTTAGGCCAAAGATAGGCAGTTTTAATTTGGATTTGAACTTTATGCATCTCTGGCAGCACTACTCCAGGGATTTACTTCTTGTTTAGAGCCTCTCTAAAAATAACGAGTGGGCTATGTTTCGTTCAGTATATATATGTGTAACCTTGCAAGCTTGCCATGAAACCAAAAAGCGTTAAGCCCTGAGCAGGTTGTCATTGGTAAGTAACCATCAGGGCATTTCTGTACATTTGGACAAAAATAACCAGCAGCTACAGACAATGTGAAACAACCCATTTCTTGTTATACTCCCTGTGATTTATGGCTTTTATTTAAAAATCACAGTAAAAAAGAAAACCACCACCCCAAAAACCAACCCAGACATCGTCCTCAGCTCTGAATACTCTGATGACAGATCAGTCATTGTATTCCCTGTTAGGTGACTATTAAAGAGGGAATTTGTGCAGCTCTTACCTCTTAAGCAGGAAAAAGAAAGAGGGAAGAGCTAATTCCATGGGAATGTCTCCCACTCCTTTAGTCGTGGGGGCCTGGAAGATCAATGCTGCGTGGGGAGGAGAGGAGCGAGCGGCCTTGTGCCGAGCAGAGCAACGCACTCGATTCTCCTTCCTCCTGGGGCAGAGGCTGCTCCAAGCTACTGCCTCATCTGGAGCCAGAGGGGCAGGGGAGGCAGCAGCCATGGGGATTCCTTCCTCATCCGTGCGCTTGTGACCATGGTGGATGATAAATCGGCAGGACCATTCTGTGGAGCGGGTCGGAGGGGACTCCGAGGCAGGACTGGCTCCTCAACACCTTCACCTAAGTCCAGCTTGGCAAAGGTCTCCCATTGATTCACTGTGAGCAGAAAACAGTCCAGCTTATAAAGGTTGAACTTACCCCTTTCATTTTTTCCATTAAAAATAAAAATTAAATGAACTTGACAATATGCGAATTCATGCTAGCATGAATCAGGAGGGTCTCTACTAAGGTCAGAAAAATGCCCCAGGTTAGTTTGAAGCCAATATCACTAACTTACAAAAACTAAAGAAAGGCAGTTAGAGCCTCCCAAAGCAATGCCTCGCACATCAACCTTAACATCTTCATTGCCTCCAGCAAACACTCGATCAGCCCCAAAATGCAAAAGATCAAAAGACGCTTTTGTGAAATACTGTAGACCTTGCCATCCCCACACTCTGGGGCTGGTAGAAGTATCAATTTTACTGTCACGTAAACGGCAACCAAGAAATACGTTGCCAGCTCAGGCAGTACATAGACTCTACAACATACTGGCAGCACGAAGTTCACGCCTGCCTCTCTACAGCACCCCACTTCTGCGGGACACAATGGGGCGTACCTGGCTGTGAAGCCGGCACGGCAGAGCGGACACGGGGCTTGTACTCAACAATGTACATGCAGTTCCATGTGAAGTCATGTATATTGCATTTCACTGATTTATTTTAGCAACCCACGTTTCCACATACTGATGTTAATGTTACAACAGAGAACAAGCATTTAGCACATCTCAAAATAGATGGATGGATGAAGAAGAAAAAAAATATTCAGATTTCCTATGCAGAGCCCATCTTTTTCCCATTGATGTCAGAGAGAAAAGTCCACTGGAGTAAGGCCAAAGGGTGTCAGTGCTGATAAATACACATTTAGGTTACAGCTATATTTATTTTTGAATTTAAATAAGGAAAACGTGTTCCCTGTGCAATTTCTTCCTGCCTATTTCTAAGGTAATATATTTAAAACAACTGCCTGAACTTACTCTACTCCTCTGTGCGTCAAGAGGACCGCACGTTCCTGACAGAAGTATATCCCAGTCTATATTTCAAAGCTGGAAATATTTGGATTCAGAGCTTTAGTTTAGTTCCAGCAGTGGTAGGGAACATAAGCAGAGCTGTGGAACTCTACCTCCAAAGGGAAAGTCATACAGCTACAAATAATTAAACGCACAATACAAATGAACATAAAGATAAGTATGTATCTTAGGAACGTTTGATTTGATTTATAACTTAAGAAAGCCCTACTGGGGCTGCGTGACAAAACCAGTATTATCAGTTTACCTTATTCAAACTATTGCTATGGAAAAAGTGAAGAGGAATAAATTTATACCTCACTTATATGTGCTAAGTAAGTGCTCTGATTTTAAATTTCATCAAGTCATTTGCAAACATGAGAATGAAGAGGATCCTTTTTCTACTTTCAATATTTCACAACAAAAAAATTCAATAAATTTGCTGTTTTTTAAAAATAACAATGTTATAACATTTCTCACATCATTGAAGCTGCTACAGAAATTTTTCTCATATTGAAAATTCAATTTTACGTAAAAGAAATATATGAGCTATTCCTGGTATATTTTTTTCCTTTTAAAATATTTTATCATCTGTACCCAAAAATATTAAAGAAATATTAAGTTGGCAATTGCTTTGCACCAGATGCTGCTCTTTTAAAATGACTTGTCATTTTAAACACAAGATAAAGACCTTACAAAACCCCACAGAATGTGGAATGAAAAACAGTTTTCATTTTACAGCTTGTATTTTGCAGAGATATTTGAAAGGGTCAAATTGTGCAATGGGCAAAAACTGCTCATTTTACTTATAAAAATGGTATTATCATCATCATCAGAACTACATCAAAAAGGGAACAGACAAGCAAACATTTGTACCTCATACCACCCGAATGTTAATGAGAAGAAATTAATATTTCCCTTTTGTTTAAAAATTATTAATTTGTTCCTTGAAATCAGTGGCAAAACTTCCAACTTCAGCGGGAGCGAAGCATACCTCAGTACCTCATTAAGTTCTATTTACTAATGCTTCTCAGCTTGCCCTCCCTCAGCCTTTCAATCACTTGTTTTCCAGTAAACCTGTTGAACAGTCACAACTTTCTCTCCTTGATCTAAGCAGCATGCTCCCTTCTCCAAAGGTTTGTGGCACAACTGGGAATGTCATTAAGTGGAGACCAATGGCTCTCCTTTCAGTATTTGAGATTTCAGGGCTAATGAGGGGGAGAAGGGTCCCTAGTGCAATAGAGAAGAGCCTCCAGTCCTTCCCCACCCAGGTCCCACCAAGAATTGGGAACATCTGGGCCAGTAGAAGGAACCCAGAAATTTCCCTGTGGACCCAGAAATCCACCTTTCACGTACACAGACACTTCCGAATAAAGACCTTAACATTGTAAGCTTAACAGTGAAAACTGACCTATCCTGTAACCACAGGGCGATAGAAAATCTCAGCATTTTCCCAATAATACAGTCAGCGTGGCATTGAACTCTCATTTTCTTTCTAAAACATCAATAACTTTTATCTTCTACACGCATCTTAGCAACATCAACAAGCGTGCTATTTTATGTAAGCCTCGATGAATAATCCCACATTCGTCAATAGAGAGGCAAATACTGTCTATGAAATGAAGCTATTTATAAAAAATTTATTAAAAACTCTGACAGACAATAACCCACTTAAGAAGATTGAGGGAGGTTGTGATTGTGGTTGGGGTGTTGTTGGCTTTGTGCTTGGAGTCAGATTCACTCAGAGGTCTGTGTCTCAGCACAGTCACCTAGTGTTGCAAGTCCATGGCTGTAAAAAGGGGTGTCCCAATCTCCAGGGACCAGATCTGGAGATGCTGGATAAAATCCTGGAACTGTTGAAACCCTCTGAAACGCAGTCCTCCCTAACTCACCTGAACTGACCTTGAGCCATTTTTTTGGTCCAACAGCAACATCTGCTGGATAAGACATAAATTGCAGTTCTTTCTGAAGTCGTCTCTTGGTGAATTCAATGTTCTATTTTCTCATCTTTCTATAATGGAAAATCTGTTAGTGGGGAAACAGCAAAAATATTCACGGTTGTCAGTCAGCACCTGGAGCCCCATACACCAGGAACAGCAGGAAAAATATGTTGGAAAAGCCAAGCTCTTCCCTACCAAGAACCTTCTACAGAAACAGAGAGGAAAATTGCAGGAATAGTATTGGGTTTTTTAATTACTGCACAAATTTTAGACTACCACTCTGTTTTACTTTGTTTTAAGTAAAAAAGGAAAGACAAAAGGAGAGAGAAAATGGAAGGTCTTTGAAGGCATTGCATGGCCTGTGCTGCGAGCAATGGTCCAGGGGGAGATAGGTTGCTTACCAGCAGGCAGGTGGGGCAGATGCATGGGAACCGGAGATGAGAGCGGGACGACGATGCGATTCTCTGGCGGCCAAGTCCCTCAGTGGGGCGCAAATCATCTCGGCATGCACAGTAACCCCCACCTAACACGTAGGTGGAGAACAGGACAAGCTGAGAAAGAGCCTTGCACATTTGGAAAGAAAATTTGAAGCCACGCAAGGGAAAGGTAAGCAAGCATAGAGGCCACATACCTGAAGATCATCTACCTTATCCTTTGGCCATACAACATTCCTTCCTTTCACATCGATGCTTTACTTCAGAATCCTAAAACAAATGCATTTATTTTTAGTCGGTTGTTTACAGAAGAGAGTCGGTGGGCCCGTACTGGTAAAGAGGTATCTTTTTGTTACGAATGTCTTTACTGGTCTTATGCCACCTGTGGGTTTCCTGAGGCTGGAGCCTAGACAATCCATGTGCCTGTCATACCAAGAGGTACATTTGATTGCTACTTGCTGCAGCGTAAGTGGAAACCCCACTACTGCAATCAATAAGCACTATGTATGCTTTTTTCCAGACCTCTGGAGGGCAGCATTTCTACGAAAAAGAGGACTTGGACATAATTTCTTTAGTGCATACATTTGTTTTTTTTCCTAAACTTTTATATTTATCTCTTCCTCAGTTCGGGTACAGACTATCGTTTCACACCAAGACAACTGAAATTACAAGCTGAATTCTTACCTAGTGTAAATTCATCAATCTTATTAGCACTTGACACAGTATTGGCACCCTTATCTGTTGGAATTATCACAGCAATTCATGGCTTGCAAAGATACACTTCTATGTGAAAAACCACAGGATTTTGTGCCTATACGGTAGGGTATCCTATGAGTTGCCTAAAGGTGGTTAGGATGAAGACCATCTCAGAGCAAAGCATTTCTACAACAGCTTGTAGAGGGAGTCCTATTCTTCAAACGGGGCACGTAATGCTCCCGTTACAGATATAACACCATAGAAATACACATGTATGCAGGGAAGAACATGTGTCATACTTCGTTCCTTCTGGAAAGGAAGCACGGTGTGTGCTGAGCACACACGCTCTACGCTCTCGAAGGCTGTCCTCTACAGAACTAGACACTTGAAGCAGCTTGCAGTTTAAAGCCAGCTGCACAAAATGTAGTCCCAAACATGCCTTTCAAATGCTTCACAAATGCCAATTACGTTAAACGATATGAAAAAAGCAACAAGTAATGTGCCTAATTAACAACGCGAGAGATGGAGCCAGCCATTTGGTTTGAAGTACTTCCAAGAGAGATGTTAAATCGAATGGCCAGGGCAACTCTGGAAGAAATAAATTAACATGCTGGGTTAATATTTCAAGCGCTGTGGGAGTAAACAGTGTGTGTGGTGAGGAGAAGCAAAGGTAAAAATATCATAGGGTGCTATTTTGTTTGTTTGTTTGCCAAGGACACTTTAGCTTTTGCCGTTTATTATTCTTCATGGTATGCTAGAAAATATGCAAGAAGACATAAAAGTATCAGCATTGCATCACTGGATTTCCTAAATTTATCTTTTCCCCACCTGTTAAATCTTAGCTCAAGGTCGAGAGAAACCACCATTTTGGGTGAATGAATTATGGGATAGACACATTCATGAAAAATACAGTGTTCTTTTATCTTTAGCACTATGAGCAACCACCAATTAAAGATTCTTCTCACCATAGGACTTGTCTGAGAAATGAGCTCTGGTGGCTAGTTCAGACAATGCCCTGTACATGTCTTTTGTTCCACAATAGTTTTTTTCTGGTTCTCATAGCTAAGAACTGACTGATACCTGTCTGGTTCAAAATCTTAGATACCTGTCATTGGGTAAGCTCAGGCCATCACAAATTCCCAAGTTCCGGCCAGTACAGTGGCTTAAATCCTTTCCAGTACTCATCCGTTGGCAGCTGTTCCCATCTGCTCCTTCTTGAATGGTTCTGCCCGGTCCCTAGGGAAGAGCAGGAAGGTTGTCACGCACTGAACTCGCTTGTTGTGAGCTGGCTGCTCATGTTTTACCTGAATCTCTCATTTCGCCTTGTCTGCTCTCCGGCCTCTTTTTGCAATAAGAATTCTGAGTTCTGCTGAGCATCAAAGGCAAAAAGAAAGCTATTCCTCAGATGTGGATGACGAAACGTTATTCCCTCTTTTAAGTACAAATAATTATTATTAAAGAGAGATACGGAAAAGATTGATCAGATCACTTAATCCTCACAGCTGCTAGGTATGTAGTGATTTCTGCATGTATGTTTTTTAGCTGAAGCAACGTATCTTGATACGTCTTCGCTTTGTGGTGAGTGAAGGCATATGCCCTTCAAGCACTCCATGACCACAACCATTACCTGTGGCCTTTTTTTTGTTTGTTTTTGTGGTAAACCACACAATGCAGAAAGAGAAAAAAAAATCAAAAATAACATCTATTTCCATATCTTCTATTTTAGACACCAGCGGTTACGTTTTCAGACTTGCAGCTGAACCTTTAGGAACTTTGGTTGGCTGAGCAGATATCTATGCACATAAGGGTCCTCTGTTAATTTGTCCCATTGCTATTTATGTACTTGTTAACTTGCTATCTAAAGACTAACATTAATTGGCCAGAGGGAACTAAAAGATTTTACTTTTTCTTAACCAAGATAATTAGTTCTATATTTTCAGCTCTAAAAGTTTTAATTCATATTTTGATATATCATCTCTAGCCTGATTTCCAACTGGTTGAAATCCTCTTCAAATCTCTTGGGCCCTCAAACAGGTGTGGCTGAAAATGCAAACCTTTGTGCATAAACATCATTTTTTTTTCTTCCAAAGTACCTCAAAGTACATCCCTAAATATAAGCAACTTTCTGCAGATCCTACTCAGTCTTAGCTTGGGAGGGGAAAAATAGTCAGTAAGACAAGCAATGTAACATAACATGGAAACAAAGCTGAAGAAGAATCCATTAGCAATCCAAATGCAATCATCTGGGTTTTGTCCCAACCAGAATTACATGTATTTGTGGATATACAGGCAAAAACACAGCCAAAACCACCTCCTAAGGGCTGTATAAGCATACACTCAGGAAAACTGACAGTAATTCCATTGACTTCCCACATCACCTTTTTTATGGTGCACTGTTCTTTTGAGCGTGCATTTCTCTGCTTGGATTATCCAGTGGTCAAACTGGGCTACAGAAGCACAGCACCACTGTAGTACTGCATGAAGACCTTTTCATATACTGAAGGGTTCTTAAGAGGTTTGGCTTGATAAAGCAAATAAGAAGCTAAAATACTTCTAAATATATAACACAGAATGCAATCTTTTTCTCTGCTTTTTAACAGGCAGAATGCCTATAAGCCAAGGAATAATTTTAAAAGAACCCGTAGAAATGTGGGTTTTTTATATACAGTCTGGAAAATTCCATAGAAAGAAGGCCTTTATTATGGATTTGAGAACTGGGAACCCTTTTTCTCTCATCCCTTCATAGGAGAGCCAATAAACATGCTATGTAGGCTTTCTTATAGGATAGGAATCCATCCTAAAAGTCCAGAAAGGTCCAATTTTGCATGAGAAAGGAGCACATCTGAAACAAGATCCACTTCTGATTCCTTGTTGGCCAACTCCGAGCATCTTGTGCCACTGTGATCTTTCTCTGCTGCCTTGTTATTCCCCAACCCCTTCTACTTCTGGAATACCTAGAGGCAAGGAGTACAGCTGCAAAACCTGGCAGAATCCACAGATGAATCAGACTGAATCAGTAAACAATGACTAAAAGTGCGGTGTCTTAGGAACAAGCATATCGCTGTGCTTCGTAAGCTAAACCGTTTAAATAGAAACCTGCTATGCGTCTTGTACATTAGCAGGAATCCCAGCCATGATCTGGAGGGCTGGACAACCCTTTTGCACTGAGATTCCTACAGAAGGCTTTCCCAGGTCCTGGAAACTGGGTAGAGCATCTTCCTGTTCCCTGGAGGGCACAGACCATTATAGTATATCCCAGAAAGGGAAGGCTGAGGACAAGCTAATAGAGGTGCCATCTTTCCACTATTTGCCCTGACCTAGCTCTCAGCACCCCATTTAACTGGAACAAAAGGCTGCTGTCAGTGCTGAGCCCCAGGCTCAGGCACAAGCCAGGATCAGGAAATCTGCATTCCCAGCACTGGCCCAAGATTTGCGACAGAAGGTGGGTTTTGCTTTCCATTCACTCACACTTACATTGTATAAATCTTCATTATTTACAAAAGAAACACAGCAGATTTCATCCTTAGTGCCAATTATTTAACTAGCATCACTGGAACTATTATGCTTTATATCTCTTCATATGCAGCACACAAAGAATTACTTCAACAGGATTAAATGTCATATTTCATGGGACTGGCTGCATAAATATTTACAAAGCTAGAGAACAGCAAAGACATCTCAGAGTTATTGATTCATGTCAAATATTGAGAAGCTGGGTTAATCAAGGGATTTAAGCAATGCTTTAAACCTTTGAGTCAGCATTGTTGAGATTTATTTGAACTACTCTTACCTTTCAACACCCAAAGTTTTACAAACCGTTTGTAGCAATAAAGATTTACAGGCCATTTTCCCATCTGCTTGTCTGAGAACATTTCAGTCACTATTGCAAACTTAGAGTAGGCTGGAGAAGTAATAACAGTTGTGGAAAGTGAATCATTCAATAAAAATAAAGTTCTCACTTCAGTTTAAAAAAAAAAGGAGAGGAAGAAAGAAATGTTCTAATTATTTTGATGTATTAGAGAAATAGTCAGCTGATAGGCAAACATATATATTGTATAAAATGGAGCATGTTCTATATTCCTCAGTCAGAAACAGACCCTAATTTTTTTTGTGGTAAAATGAAAAAGATATACTTGAGGCACTGAGAACTGCACGCCTTGTTCAAGAAAAGACTAGCACCTCCTGTTCTGTATCCTGTATATAGTATATGCAAAATACATATGTCTGTATCTATGTGTTTGTGTCTGTTGCTATGTTCACGCACCTGCAAATTGGCTGAGATTTTAAAAATGTAGTGACAGCATTAGTAGAGTTTTGTTTTCAGAAAAAGCTGACTAGGCCAGGCTCAGAAAGTCAAGGACCTTTTAGGAATCCCCAAAACACATCATCTAATAAAATAAAGCCAAATCACTAGCCATTTCTGAAACTCTAATTATAGTACACGGTAGGAGTTAAATAGTTCAGATCTACATGCGCTCATTTACTCTTTTAGAAACGTAGATTTAGAGCACTCAGCTCATAGTAACACATATGTAGCAGATTCCATAAGCACGTTTTTGTTATGTGTTGACATGAATCTTCCAATTGTATAAGTTGAATTTTCCTTGTCACCAGCTGCTTGTTTTGCTGGATCACGCCTAGATCAGCACAGAGAAGACGAGCGACAAATCTATACTTTTCCTATAACTGCACATTGTAACGAAGTGGTGCATTAGCCAAGCTGTATGCCTAATTTCAGTTACTTAAAGTAGATTTTGCTGTGATTTAGCCCCATCTTTGATTTCTTGAGGAACAATCATTTCTATTTTGGGGAATGCCTCATCAAAGACAAATCCTGACTTTTACTATAGCCTTGACTCAAGTATGTCTAGAAACACAGACCGTTTCAGCCAATATATGTGCTCCCAGAGAAGCACAGCGCCTGACCCAGCCCAGCTTCGTGCAGGATTCCAGTAGGTGCTGGATGTCAGCCAGACAACTCAAGAGTTGTTCGCAGTGCTTACTGACCCTCTTGCCAGGAAGGAGCAGTCTTCTCCTTCTCTAAAGGAAAGACACTAGTCCTTTAGCAGAAACCTCCCTAGTCCTTTAGCAAGCAGCAGAACACTGCTTCCACCACCTCGTCTTGCTCCTCTGCACCATCCCAGCTGTCATATTTACTCAGTTCCACCGCCCATAAGTTTTCAGCAAAACCAAACGGATTCAGGTGGGAGTTTCTCTCAGTTAATGCCGTGAGTAAAGACCAAGATGATCTCTAACATACCACAATATTACTTCCATTTATCTCACAGCTTGATATACATCTGTGCAACACTGACGTTTCTACAGCAGCACTCTTTGCGAAGGATCCTAAAGGGATCTGCAAAACAAAAAGAACCTTCACTCGCAATCAAATGCAGCCCAGTACGAATGGGTGGAGAACAAAATGCAACCTAGCAGGCAGAGCATAGCAAATGTTTCCCAGCTCACAGCAAAGCCATGCAACAGTTGAAGAATACGGATGAAAATGAAGTACATATTCAAGCAAAATTTAGGTAATTGAGAAAAAAAATCTAGCTAGATAAAAGTACAGGAACTTCTGCTGCTCTGGCTACTCTCATTAAAAGCCGCGTGACTTCTTTGAATCAGGCTTTGGGCTACACAGCTCTTCTGACATGCAGCACCTCTATGACTCCCCCAGCCAACAGCAAGCACCAACCAAGTATTTTCTCCTCCATTCTCATTCTTTCCATGGAGGGCTTTCATCCAACTATTGACAGTTCAAAGGGGTAAATCTAACCTTTCAGAAAAGTAATATCATCTATGCAATTGCAGCTTGCTTTGTTTTTAAATGAGTTTCAAGGACAAAGTGAGTACATTGCATGCTGAAGTGCATCACAGCTTTCCATTTGAAGACCTCAAACCAAATGATTTATAAGGATCAATATTAACAGATAGAGCAATTCACAGCATGATGTCATCTAAAACTGATAAAGAACTGCATTGAAATACCGTTGACTTGTCATGAATTTAATACAAGAGAGCACAGACTGAATTATAGCATTCAAGCATTGCAAAACTGGTGTTCCAGCCCTGGCTGCCTTTTGTTTTGAGATTATAACTCTTACAAATAAATCTCGCCCTCTCAGCATCCTCCAGCTTTAAAACATTTTGAATGTGCTCTCCAGTTGTATTCATAGTTGCACACAAAGTCACAGATTCTCTGAACATCTCTTTTCCCTCTTTATATTGTTCCATTCGTTAGAATCGGTCAAGAAGTTTTTCGTAATAACCTTTTTCTTTGAATATAAACTGTCTGATGAACTCAGACTACGTAGGCTTAAATGTCAAGAGTGAGTGCTTCGTTAGCTGTCCATTGTTGGTGTCCTCACTAGGAACCTCACTGAAGGAAGAGGCTAAAGAGGTGTGAGAATGAGATACTTTTCTTATACTAGTAGAGCACCAAAGCATACAAAGCTTCCATATGTGCTTTCTGTGCCTATACAACACTCTCTGATTTTGATCTGTCAGTCCAGCATCTTCCATAAGTGGTAAAATGTCTTCGTACAAAAATAAAAATAATTTTAAAAAAAAAGTCAAAATTTCACTCCAAAGTTATAAGTTTAGGAATATTAGGGAATATACACTCAGTCGTCCCCACATTGAGAATAAAGCTCCTTTGGAGTTAGATTAGAAATCACTGCAGTTTTCAGCTAAAGCAGTAAGTAGACAGCAGGGGGATTAACAAATGAACAGCATGTAAACCCACAACCTAATTTTTCCTTTGTAGACAGAATTTAGACTTCTGTCTGAAAGACAACCTACCTTTCATCGTATATTATTACTCCGGGGATGCTGAAGCATAGGGCCACAAAGGTGATCCCAGGACACCAGATACAGAGGTGAAAGAAGGACTTACTCTTCCTGTGTCATCAGAACACAGGAGACAGTGGGGTGACCTAACACAAGTGGTAAAATTAGTAAGGGGACTCACTCTCTTTTCTCTTACACAGTAGTTTAAAAACTAAAATAGATCTATGGCTTAAAGCTATTTTTCCACTGTCACCATTAAAAACGTTGATTTAGAAGAACAGCTAAGGTTAGAAGTAGGCCTGATGACTTTAACAGGACGGCTCAAAGCGCATGTATGATCTCCTGGGTAGTAGCTGTACAACTCTGGCCTCTCGGAAGGCTCCCACAAGGGAGGCCTTTAGAAAGGCTTTTCTAAACTCTACAGCTGAGTTTCCCCACTTGTGCCAGGTTTTGGTCAGCCCCAGCTCAAGTTGTGAGAATCAGCTCAGGAAACAAAATGTAATTCCAAGGCTAATGTCTTTTAACGCATTTTAAGAATTTCTGATAACGTTACCTCCTGCTGCCGCTGTATCAGAATCCTTTTTCAAATAACTGTGAACTGTTTGAACAACCTACCAACTCCATGCCTCCCACGGAGGTCTCTTAGTACTATTAAAGTTGGTTTAGTTCTGTTTAACAAGTAAAACTTAGTAAGGTTAATTACTAATTTAGCTTTAAATGACAAGAGATGTCACATAAAAACTAGGTAATTCCTGGACGTACACATCCACCTTCACGTTAAGTCCTCCCTAACTTCTCTTTCCAGTGTAGAGAAAACACCCAGCAGGGAAGTGTAACGAGGACTGCTCTCAGCGTATTGGCAAGGGACCTAAACTTTCACTCATTCATTCATTCCATTCCTTCTTTAACTCCACTGAAGTCAATGGCATTGACCAAATGCATGATCCCGCTTCTGCAAATTACTGTGTTGTCTCTAAGGCAATTCTAAAGGCATGGAGGAGACACACGGCTATTTTGAAACCAAGAAGACTGAATGCGGGTACGTCTAACTGTGGCAAATTCATTCATCTGTTCACCTCACGTACGCAGGGGATTATAGAATCTCAGTATAGCCTTGCAAGTCCTTGCAGAGCGAGGGGGGATCCTTCAGCATCCCAGCACCTGAAGATGGAGGCTTCTGGTTTGAGATAGCAAGTCTGCATGAGCTGCATTCTGCAGCCAAAAAGAATCTTTAAAAATGTCAAATATAAACCAAAATAAAAAATAGTTATAACATTGTTATTTTTCAGTGGGACTAAGGGGGCAAAGTGGCACTATACAGTTTGCGAATAACCAAACTTCAGTGGAAATTTTCTGTCTACAAATTAGATATTTGAAAATGATTTGGTTTGTTTTGTCTATCATAGTCCAAACACTTCCAATTATGGAAAATTATTTTTTTAAATTAAACCAAAATTTTATATCACTATATGGCAGGCTTAAAGCAAAACTTTGCTGATACACAGCACCTGCTGGACTGACTTAAAACATTCATTTTGTGTAAATCAGCAACCACCTATCTGGTGATATCAACTATTACTAATGAAACAAATGCAAATCATGCTCTAATCTACAGTGCAAAGCGAAGTCTTTGTGTCTTAATATGCAGTTATTTTGTGCCATGATCCTCATTTAATAAAGATATTCTTTTCTAATACTTTCCCTCTCAAATATCAACGTAAGCTTCAAACGTGATGTTATCTTTCATTTTCCACATCAAAATAATGTATAAACTTCATTTTCCAATTTATATTTCTAAGAGAGCTTCCCATTTCAGCAGCTATCTTGCTCCAGATCTCACAGCTCCCCGCGCCCATCAGTCTCTGATTTGGGGCCCTCTCACACGTCTTTTGAAATATCCAACTCTTCCACATCTACTAACGCTCCTTTATCAGTTACAGCCTTAGTATCTTCAAAGAAAGCTCGCAGGTCACGTAAGCGTGGCCTCCCCACCTGAGTCCATAAAAACTATCTTTAAACAAGCTTTCCATTTTTTAACGTATACTTCCAGCTGACTTCTAAGGTCCTGTACCAACCCCCTGCAGATGCCCAGACAAGAGGGGAAACTGAAGCGACAGAAGCTGCAAGATATCCCTTTCATCCCCACAGTCACCTTAGATCTCAACTCTGAAATTCCTAAAGAGGAACCACTGATGTGGGGTAAGGTAACATGGAAGGCAGGAGCTAATGAGCTGGGAAAGAGCCTCTACAGTTGTGGAGATGACCAGAAAAACCCACTGGCCTGGGATTCACAGGTCCTTAAACCTTGTTCCTGGGTCACCTTCCTCAGCTCCGTAACTCTCAGAAACTACCCTATGTGCTTTCCCATTGACCCCCAGATCTATTATTATCAAAAGTAGCGACTTACAATGATTACAAAACAATTACCACCTGTATTATCTCTGTTAGTAAGTCATCACCCTCTTTTCCTTTCTTAATGCCAAGCTTGGGTTCACAGACCTGCACTCTTCTCCCTTTGTGCCCTCTGTCTGGCAGTTCTTAAAGATTTTAGATAGCATTTCTGTGCTTGCGATTCTCAGATTTCTCCCTCTGCCATCAACCTTTCTCCCTCTATTCAATCCCAATGTCTGGCATCTCTTCCTAGAGATTTTGTCTGCAGTTTATGCTGGCTGAAGTGCCAGGTTGCCTTGGTTTAGCCTCACTTTCCCTTTTCTCTTTCACTGCTCATAGCAGTAATTTACTCCCCATTCCCACTATCTTCCCTCCCTTTTCCCACAAGTCATCACAAATAGCACCCAGCTCCTGGGCTTCCCTCTACCCCACCAGCTTCGAGACCAATCTGTTATTATTTTCACAGACAAATCTGCTGTTCAGGCCTCTTTGGTCTGATACACCTCTTTGGTGTATCCTACCGCAACTATTGCAAAGTTCTCTTCTCTGCATCCCAAACGCACGCAATGCTCCTTTGCAACCCAAGGAAGCTGTGGATGGCCAAACACCTTCTCTTACAAACCACACCACTTGCTCCTGGGCAGCCCTCCACTTGTTCTTCATCTGCTGTTCCAGCACATCCAAATCTCTGTCCTCCTTCAAGGCTCAACCTAACTGCGTTCCCCCAGTCTACCCTCTTCTGTTGAGCATCGTGTTGTCCCTACCACTGCTGCACTCCAGCAGCATTCCTTCAATCATATGTTTCTCCACCTCATCCACTCATCATGACACAACCTCCCATGATTCATAGAGTCATAGAATCATTAAGGTTGGAAAAGACCTCTAAGATCATCGAGTCCAACCATCAACCCAGCCCCCCCATGCCCACTAAACCATGTCCCTAAGCGCCTCATCTACACGTCTTTTAAATACTTCCAGGGATGGGGACTCAACCACTTCCCTGGACAGCCTGTTCCAAGGCCTGACCACTCTTTCAGTAAAGAAATTTCTCCTAATGTCCAATCTAAACCTCCCTTGGCGCAACTTGAGGCCATTTCCTCTCGTCCTATCGCTTGTTACTTGGGAAAAGGGACCAACACCCACCTCGCTACAACCTCCTTTCAGGTAGTTGTAGAGCGCGATGAGGTCTCCCCTCAACCTCCTCTTCTCCAGGCTAAACAACCCCAGTTCCCTCAGCCGCTCCCCATCAGACTTGTGCTCCGGACCCTTCACCAGCTTCGTTGCCCTCCTCTGGACACGCTCCAGCACCTCCATGTCCTTCTCGTAGTGAGGGGCCCAAAACTGAACACAGGATTCCAGGTGCGGCCTCACCAGTGCCGAGCACAGGGGCACGATCACCTCCCTACTCCTGCTGGCCACACTATTTCTGATACAGGCCAGGATGCCATTGGCCGCCTTGGCCACCTGAGCACACTGCCGGCTCAGCTTTCCAGGCTCTCTCATAAGCCCGTTCCCTCCTGGCAGCAAATAAAACAAAATACAGAACATGTCTACATACCTCTTCCCTTCCACACAACCATCTCCCTGCTGTTCTTCGAGCTCCTTGCAGGGCAGGAACTGTTCTTTTTGTAGATGTGAAACTTCCCTTGGCATTCTTTGCGAATTAATGAGAATAAAAAAAGAATAAACAACATGAACACAAATTGCAGCTGCCTACCAACCCAGGCTTTAGGGAAGAAAACAAGTGAACAGTAGAAAAATAGAGGAAAAGATAAAGAAATGGAGCAGGTCCGTGGGACCACGTAAAGGCGCGATGCAGTAGGAAATACAAACCCCGGGCACCCCTGCTCACGATGTGAGAAGTTTATGCCTGGGGAGATCTTTGTGTCTTTGCCCTTCAGTGAAGCCATTCCACGAAGGACGAGACCAGCCGTGACTGACTTCAATAGCGCTGGAGAGGTCACTCAGGGCCGAGCGCGGGGCAGCACCGGAACACCCAACGCTTCCCGACGGGGACCCTCAGCGCGACCACCGCGCCGCTGAGAGAGGCCGGTTACTCGGGACGCGAGCGGAGGGTGAGGGCGCTCTTCCCCCAGCCGGGGGCACCGGAGCAGGGAGCCCTGTCCCGGCACCGGGAAGGAAGTACGCGAGGTGGCGGCCGAGGAACCGAGGGGGTCCGGGCGGCGGCGGGAGCGCGGCCGGCGCTAGGACCCGGAGAGCGGCGGCGGGGCGGGAGCAGCGCGCCTGCGCGGCGCTGTCCGGCGAGCGGGCGGGCTGTACCGAGCCGCCCGGCAGCGGCGGCGCCGGCAGCGGGAGGAGCAGCGGCAGCGGCGGCGCCGCGGGTCCCCGCCGCCCGCACCGGCAGCGCGCTCGACCCGGCCGGCCGCAGGGGCGGAGCGGCGCGGCGGGAGGGCGGTGCGCGGCGCTGTCCGTTCAGCACCGGCGGGCGCCTCCCGGGAAGGGCGCGGGCAGAGCTCCGCCGTACCCCCGCGGGGGCTGCACCCGGCGCCGGCGCCCACCCCCGCCTCCTGCCCGGCGCAGCCCCGCGCCCGGAGCACCTGTGGGCAGCGCCGGTGATTTTTCTCCCCCAATCCCCCTCTCCCCCCCCCTTTTTTTTTTCTTTTTTTTTTTTTTCCCTGTGCTTTTGGCCACGTCCAACCAGGGAAGGGCCCTCCCCCTCCGGCACGTCCCTGCGCCCCGGCACCGCAGCGCCCGCGCTCCCGGAGCATGGCCCCCCCTGCCCCTGCCCCTCCGCCGCGGCTGCAGCTACCGCGGCCCCCGAGTGTCTGACTTCAGACGAAGGCGGTGCAGCGCCGGGAGCCACCGGCACCGGCTGCCCCTCGGAGCGGCCCCCGGGGAGCGGAGCCGGCCGGGGCCCTTCGCCCCCACGGGCCTGGATTGGTGCTCGGGTTAGGCACCGACTGCCGCCGAGCAGCCGTCCCCTCACGGGCTTGCTGCCTGCCGTGCTTGCTTGGATGAGTCTGCGACATGCCTAATAAGAGACGAGATGGGCCAGGGCGACGAGAGCGACCGCATTGTGATCAACGTGGGAGGGACTAGGCACCAGACTTACCGCAGCACCCTACGCACCCTGCCCGGCACTCGGCTGGCCTGGATCGCCGAACCCGATGCCCACAGCCACTTCGACTATGACCCCCGCACGGATGAGTTTTTCTTTGACCGGCACCCGGGCGTCTTTGCCCACATCCTGAATTACTACCGCACTGGCAAGCTGCACTGCCCCGCGGACGTGTGCGGGCCCCTGTATGAGGAGGAGCTGGCCTTCTGGGGCATCGATGAGACCGATGTGGAGCCCTGCTGTTGGATGACCTACCGGCAGCACCGCGACGCTGAAGAGGCTCTGGACAGCTTTGGTGGGGCGCCCCTGGATAGCAGTGCCGAGGACGGAGACATAGATGGCACCGGAGACTCTGGTGATGGTGAAGAGGAGCTGGAGATGACAAAACGCCTAGCACTTAGTGACTCCCCGGATGGCAGATCTGGGGGCTTCTGGAGACGGTGGCAGCCCCGCATCTGGGCGCTCTTTGAGGATCCCTACTCCTCCAGATATGCAAGGGTAAGCTATGCAATCAGCACCCTCATCAAAACACTCAAACCTCCCTTCAGTCCCAATTCCTCCCAGCATCATTAGGGTGATCTCCACTGTCAGAGCAGAGCAGCCATCCGTGTGTTATACGGATACAAAAATCACGCGTGGGCCATGGGGACATAACCCACACTCTCAAGCAGGCTCCATGCGTGGGCCACAAGTGGACACCAAGGCAGGAGCTTGTGTACTCATATGTGGGCTTCCAGAGACCCTTATTTTCTAACAGGCTCCTAAAAACCCAGAGCCTGGGGCAGGGCCCCATTCACAGGCCAGGGAGATCTCCAGGTAATTTCCCTCCATGCACAGATTTTTAGTCAGTCATCTCCCCGTAAAGAGAGACACCTTGTCCAGCCCTCTTATGAGCTAACGGCTCTCTCCCCTTTGCTAGATGCAGAAGGGATCACAGGAGCATGCAGTCCCTGTGGGACCAGGGGATTTGGAGAGTTTCTCAGCCTGGACTGGAAAGGGAGCCTGTTCCTTTCTCTTTTCTGATACGTACCATGTTAAATATTTATGATCATGCTTCTCCGAGAATGGGTAATTCAGCTGCTCACTTACCTCCTCACTCTGTCTTTTCCCTTGTGGGAAATGCAAAGTATTAATCAGAGGAGAGGGTTCATTCATGCGGAAGGGACACTGTGTTTGGCAGGTTTCTTGCCTGGCTACTGAAGGACAACTCCTCCCCTCCTGGTGCCTGCGGTTGTTTTGGAAAGGGATGCACACTGGTGCAGTTCACAGTGTAGCTGTGGATAAAGATGGTCTTAGACAGTCATCCGCCTCCTCTGAGTAGGTATTCATACTATTACATAGGAGGATAATTACATTAATTAGGGCCTGATTCTGCTCCTGAAGTCAAAAGTAAAGAAAACAGGAACAGCAGCAGGATTAACCCCCCAGATACCCATATTGATAAGCAGGAAAATAGATGAAGGATAGTGCCTTCACAAAGAAATTGGTTTGGATAGCTTTTACTCCTCTCTTAAATGTATCTTTGTTACAGCATAATTGCTGCCAGCCCTCGGTAGGGATGAGTGGTGCTTTGGTGTGGGAGGATGATCTGTGTTCCTGAGGAGGATCAAAGAAGTGAGATCAGATTAGGGAGCAAATTGGACGGATGGAGAAAAGAGAAGTGGAAATGCAGGGAGCAGGGACAGGGGAGCTGGTCCTGTATGAATGGGTGGTGGAACAGCAGCTGCTGGAGACTTTCGGTCTGAGCAGAGATCTCCAGCAGGGAGCCGCCAGATCTGCAGACTGAATGAATGGAGAAAGCTGGAGCAGAGCCTGGAGTTATATCTTGGTGCATTTCTAAAGATTCTTGTTTGCATACCCTGTGGAGATTTCCTCCCTGAACAAAGAAGTTAATATTTTAAATGAATTCCTTTAAACAGCATGGAGGATAAAGGAACAATAAAATATTTACCACGAGATGAAAGGATGATGCTGTTGAATTGCAGCTTTCAAATCCCTGATTTCTGCCAAGGGAAAATGGAAACGGAGAGGGAAGGCTGGAGGGTATCCTTCAAAAGGCTTAGTTAGCTTCCTTTAATCAAGCCCAATGTTAACAGGCGTTGATTGGAATAGCAGATCTCTCTGGTGCCCAGGAATCTGTTGGTAGAACACATTTCAAGTCAAAGCAGTGTGCTTGTCCAAGATTTTGTGGAATGGTCCAAAAGCCAAATGGGTGATGCTGTCCCAATGAAAAGGATAAAAACAGAGGCTAAAACACCCTTTTGCTTGGAAGCATTATGATATTTTAGGTCGGAGGACAAAATCTATAACCGATATTAAGAGTCTTTGTGATGTACAAGCTGGAATTCTAGGAGGATATAAATTCCATTTTCTAATTCTCTTTGGTATTTTCATTTAGGAACAGGCATTTTATAAAGTGATTTGGATTTGGTATTTTTTTGCAGTGGATGTTATACCATTTATTCACAATTACATGTGCATACCTGGTAGAATTCAACCCATGATTTACCTCTAACTTGTTCTTTCCTTAAAGGATTGTTAAACTAGAGAAATATGAATTCTGGGCAAAGTTGAAGTGTATACTGAATATTTCATGGGTTAAATATGATTCTTTAACTTGTATCTATGGAGACGTAGACCATTGCATTAATATTTTGCATGAAGGAAGATGGCTTTCATCATCAACACATGCACACACTGTCCATTAAGAAGACATTATAGACACTTAACATTTTCTAATAAAAGCCATATGTTATGGTTATGGATGTAAAAAGAGATGGGAGTTTGATTTATGCTCCTGTAACCTAACACAGACATTGCAAAAAGACCTCAAACTTACAATAGCTAATTTACAGTAAAATAATTGATAGCTTCATTAACAAGTGAATGGTATATTAAAGCAATCATTAGTAAAGTAGTCAGGCAACAAATCCACCGTTACCTCACTTTTAATTGTGTACGCTACTTTGAATTACAAATTTCAGTCATGCAAAAATTTAAATTCACATTGCCATTTTGTCAAAAAAATACATCACAAAAATTTGCCATCCTAATTGGATCTGAGACTTGTACTAATGGTGGTTATTATATACATGTTTGGTGTTTACATATGGCACCAAAATGTATGTCAAAATAACATCTTAATATAAGCATCGGTTTACATAACCATTATACTGTTACACTTGGGCAAGTAAAAGGAACAGAGTATATGAATATTAAGATTAAGTGAAAACCTGCATATCTGAGTACAGCAAGATTTCTCTGGACTATATCTGGTACACTAATTCAGTGAATGTTTAGGAACTGACTACAGAAAGCTTAGCATTTACTCAGATCTGGCCATTCTTGGAGCATTTTGATGGACACAGCTTACAAATACAAGTACCTTTGACTGTTTTGCTTCACCGGCACCTAACTCATACTAAATTACATCTGATCTCATTGTAGACGGCCAGGGAAGACTGGAAGAGCATTTGTGTATGTCAGGCAAAATCAGCTAACTCTGCAAATTCTGTCTATTTCTAAACCTACTTTGATAAAGCATAAACTCCCAGTTTGTCTTTAGGTGCAACATAGTCAACAGTTTCTTGTTAAAACAATAGTGGCTGAGTTTAATTAAAGTCTAGTTTTCTAAACACCAATTTCTTAAATAAGGTAGTTCGTTCTAAAAAGATGAAACACTTCAAAAAATTGCATTGTCTTCTAAATCTGTAATAAGAAAAGGTAGCTTGTTTCAAATCACAGATTGCCTTAGACACCTACCTTAATAAGATAAACAGATGTCGTACTTCTCCATAACTTAAAGAATCCACATGTGGATAACAGGCAAAGGCTAGTACCTGGAAGTCTGAACAGAGTAACAGATAAGTGGTGGAAAAAATCAGATTTACAGAGATACTGGGTGCATATGTAGATAGACAGGTAGATTTTCAAAAGCATCCGATCAGGCAGCTAAATATCACCGCATGTCAATGGATATTGTGCACCTAAATTGGTAAGACGTTTCTTTAAAGCTTATCAGAACTGTCTTTTTTGCATCGTCAGGCAACTTTGTAAATTTATTTTTCATAAGTAGATGCAAAGGGGGAAATAGAGTCACACAAAAGCTACACAGATACACTAAAGCAGCATATCCGAGAGTTATGTTGTAATAGAGTTCCTGCCTTCTGCACTCATTAGACTTCGTAGGCCCCTCAGTACACAGATGTGTGAAAAATATTTCCTTAGCATCCTCTCTGCTTTATATTTATGTCTGGTCATGCTGTTCTTACACTAGTGAAGCCCCCACTGACTTCCTGGGAGTTTGGCCTGCAGGTATCTAACGTCTTTGCCCCCTTCCTTCTCCTCCCCCCCCGCAGGATAAGGTTGTGTTTGTGTTAGTTCACAGTCGTTAGGTTAGTCAGCGTTTGAGAACAGGAGCTTTCAGCTGAGATTCTGCGCTAGCGCTCACATTCAAATTGGACAGTCAAGCTTCATCAGTGAACCCTCAGGAAAGTTTTTGTACTCCTTCCAAAAAAGCATTTTTACTGTTTTTAAAATAAAAGCAGGTTGGGGTCCTATGGAAAGTCCTCAACAGCTCGACTTGCCATGCTGGCATATGCTATACAGCTCTGATCTGGAAGAGGAAAGGCTTATGGCAAAACTCTCGCTCACCCTTCCCTCTTGTTCTCCCTTCCCATCCTGCAGAAGGATCTGCTTTCCTCAGTGGGTGATTTTTGAAGGACAAGTTTCCGACACTGAGAAGGAGGCAGGAAAAAGGATAGTGGGGAAGAGATGAGGAAAAAGGTATTCCCCAGGGATTTCTTCCAGCTTTCTTTTGTACATCCAAGAGCATTTCAACCTTGCTGTGTTCATTTAAACTGATTTTTCTCTATATAAACTACATCCCGTAAGCACGAGAAGGCTTACGGGATCCTAGTTCCTGAATAACCATACTGTCTTGAGGCTTAGAGGCTGGGGTGATTTCTGCTCATCCTTTACCCTGGCCCAGTACAGCTAAGCTCAGGAATTGGGGAAACAGGAGTGGGACTAGATACTCATCACCCTTCACAAGGGGAGCTTGTTCTGCAGCCGTCCGACGTGGGACACGCTTCGCAGAGGAGTGCTCCACGGAGAGAGCCTGGGCGCTCCCGCCAAGCACGAGTGGATAGGGAGAGGAAAGAGGAGAGCCACCCCATGCGCCTTCCCCCACCCACAGGCACCCCCCTCCCCAGGGAGACATTTCATCAGAGGGGCCCTGATGGAGCTGCTCTCCCACCTCGGGCCTTTCTGCAAGGTCCCCCCTGCAGAGGCGTATCTAATCCTGCACTGAAGCTGGCTGCAGTAATTCTCACCATATACTTTGACAATTAACGAGACAGCCTAATTTTAACTGCACGCTGCATTACAGCTCTGGAAAAATGAGAGTCTTTCACATTAAATGAAGTTTCCCCTGCACTTGTAGTATAATGGAATTACAGATAGACATCTATTAACTACTATTCTATCATTCATTATTAATATAGTTCCTAAAATCCCATTTTATTCCTATTTTCTCCCATCAAGGGAGATGTTACTGCAAATCCTTATATAACCCATTAGTAGGCAGGGTATAGTCTTCTCTGCATCCTGTCCAAAGAAGCCTTTGCAACGCGAGCTAGAGTGTTCACCGCTCACACCAAGTCCCACGTTCAGTCCCTATCGAGTTAGCCGAGGCGGGAGCAGGCACACTCACAAATAACTCCTGGGAATTGTCCCTCTGACTTCAGAAGTAATACATTTTAAAACCACCACCAAAAAGAAAAAAAAAAGATCATAGCAGCCATGCAGAATCATGACTTCATTGCTTTGAGTTGTTCCGAAACACATAGGAAGATATGATGTCTGCCCAGAACATCTTACAATCTCTTTGAAGTCACAGCCTCACAGGGAGATGAGAGGGATGATGTTATCCACCTGACAAATCTATGGCTGGCTAGTACAGACTTAGCAGTTTCAATTCAAGGAAGGTTTTTTTTAATCCATGTGCCTATTTCCAATTTTATTTCTATTATTCTAAAACCTTAAAAAAGAACAGCATCTGTTGCCATTTTGATTTTTTTTTAAATCTTACTTAATTTTAATGTTTCTAGGTTACAAAATTTACTTGATTTAGCCAAGGCTGTGACTGTATGGATGATACCATCATATGCATAGACATATATATGCCTTCCTATCACTGCCACCTCCTACGATGCAGAGTGGGATTTCCATATGAGGAAGGACTTCAAAATTAAACCATCCCAAAATACTTCTGAAAATGTAACCTTGTTGCCACTGAAATCGATATGAATTTAGTGACTGGTTTCAGTATGATGTTTGGTCCCTTCTCTCTTTAGTCCATCCCTATGTGCCTTCAATTATTGTCTTTGCCCTTCTCCTGACATTTGCTATTTTGGTTTTGGTTAGGAAAAAAAAGCAACAAAATACTGGTATTCTCTGTTGGTGTGTCATGGGACAAAGGATTAAAAGATCCGTGGATCAATTATAATATTTCTATCTTAGAACTGCTCACAAAAATGTGATATATTAGACTATACCTAGGAAAATTATTTTTCCATCTTGTTTTTTCTTCTGCTCTGCAGTCTAGTATTCAACGGTATTCATCTTTCTTATTTTTAAAAATACGTGACTGATCTGTGTGAATTTATGGTAGTACTTCAGTAAAGTCTATACATGTTGCCTTTCTTTTAACATAAGGAGAAAGGTTGGCAAATCAGCAACAGAGGGCCCAGCCTTACTGTTATTGAAATTCAGTGCCAAAATTACCACCAACTTCAAGGATAGAAACTAATTCTCCTGCAGTATGGTTCAGGATAACAAATTAATTGCAGCATACTGCTTTTTTAATAGATGATTGCATATTCCATTCCAAAGCACTGAAGTGCAATAGATCTTAGCAATTTATTAGGACATACATATTCAAATATATATTTTCATAATCTTTTAAAGACATGAGCATCTTTAGCCCATTGCATCAAAACATAGAGCTCTAATACTGATAAAGCTCTTCATGATCTTACTGGCATTTTTTACTGCAAAGGACTATAGAATACATCCCCATTCATACCACATGGCTTCAATTAATGTTCAACCAAATCATATCCAAGCATTGTATTTCATAATAAAAAAGGGCAAGCAGGGGTATTCAGATTGAAAAATTGGGCCCTAATTGATAATCAAGTGCATAATTCTCTCTCATGCAAATACAGATGGCAAAACTGAGTTTCCATTTTGCATAGGCTTGATTTTATGGCATTTCAGTGCATTCTTGGGGGATAAGACTAATAGAACAGCCATTTTGAGATCTTTGCAATTGTATTACAATTAGCTTCTCAGTTACTATACGCTGAATTTGATCTGAGGAAAGAACAGTATTAGAAGGCTGACTTGGCTTTCTCTACTGAATATTGCATTACATAAATATGTGATTCACTCCAAATGGTACACAGGAGTGTTAGGATCTGATGAAATCAGAGAAATCTATGAATCTACGGAGAACCACCCCCTCCCCCTGCAATATAAACCGAATGCTGTCATTTCTAGAATAATTTTTACATCTCTCTCCTGTGCTCAGTAAGGACCCGGATTTTGCTATCTTCACTCCTACTCTTGTAGTGATAGCTTACTCCAGGAATATCCCCGTTTCCTTCGGGCTGAGAACAAGGCACTTCCCAACACGGGTAAAGGTGAAAGGACCAAGCCCTAATTGATTTTCGTTTCTTTCAGATGTGATTTATAAGATATAATGGGGGCTCTAATAAATCATACTATAAAAATTATGAATAAATCTCAGTCCAAGGCTTTTTGCAGTGATTGCTTATGATGTAAGACCCTTTAATGACAGTAAGTTAAAATTGCATTGTAATGGCCCTTTGTAAATGCAATAAATCTCCGATTTCAGTGCACTGCGGACAGCCAGCGATGTGTGTGCGGCACACGAGCTACCAACACAGGCACACGCTGCTGGCACACACTTACGTAATTATGTTGATACTTCAGGAGCAGCAGTAAATCTTAGCACTGCTAGATTTCCTTTGAGAAAACGTTCGGTCAAGACCATTGTGGTGTTGTGACTGCATGAAACAGTTTAAAATATCCTACTGGCTTTTTACTTGCAAATCTGGGAAAGAATGTCCCTTTTAAGAAGCAGTAAGATGGATTATTTGGTTTTAAATAACAAAGGCAAAACCTATTCCTACCGAGTTTTATAATTTCCCAGAGACAAATATGAGTTAAAACAGGCATTTTGGTCTGCACAACCGAACCGAATCCATCTATTTTCCTGAATTTCCTGGATCATCTACTCAGCATTCACAAAAAAGTCAAAAATGTGCACAGAAATACACCAACAGAATAGTAGCTCCTTGTTTCAACTGCAGCAGAATCCCTATTCCTGCCCACTTTTGCCCTCCAAAAACGCATTTAAAACATTACTTGCATTTCCTATTCAAATACAGAAAGATCAGGTCAGTTCAGGTCGCTTATTATTTGACATGCATCAGAAATTCAGCTGCAGATTTCACTTCGAAAATTCATTCCAATAACCCTGATCTGTTTTTCAGTTTGGATTCTTGCAGTCTTCATTATGCTGGATCAATTGACAGGTATAGATGGTGGAGGCCAGTTTTGTGATTTACCCCGTTATTAATTAAATGAAAACCTTCAATCAGAATGCTTCTAATAACAGACTTCAAAAAAATGAATAGGGAGAAAGCCCTAAAAATGCTGAGCACCTACAACCTCCAGCGGAAGGGAGGTCACGTCTTACAGCAGAAAAGGACATGGGCGAGGAGTTAAGAGACCGTCTTAAAATCCCACCCCACCTCATCAGGACACTGCCACAGCTACCGCTGATTTTAGTGGGATCCAGCCAGAGACCCATGCAGACCTATTTCAGGCACAATTTTTCAGAACAAGGACAATTGTGTAATTGCCACAATACTCGATGCAAAAGGGCTTGCCTTCACAGCAGCCTCTGATCTCTACTCCAAAAACAAGACAACATGATATCAGCCACATTGTGCTATTCCTGTTTCTTTTTTTAGCATGGATCTCCCCATTGCTTATAGTGTGGAGTTTTGCAAGAAATCTAGTGACAGTACGTCTTAGCACTTCTTGGGTATGTGTCCCGCATACTCCAGAAGTGATTTTAACTCCGGCTTTTTCAGTAAAGCACTTTGTAAGCACAAACCAAGAACAACCTAACCATGCTATGATAGCTCAACCAGTACCAGACCGAGTCAATTGCTGGGTGGTGGTGGTGTTTGGTTTTCTGGTTTTGGGATGGTAGCAGATCAGCTTATATCTGAATTTTGCTTAAGCAATATTGAAATTTAGTGTTCAGCTGATAGGAGTTCAGTGTTTATCCTACCAAGAAGTCCCAAAGGTGCTAGTGATTTTATTAAAAGACCTAATGTAAATTTCAAAACTGTATAGATTACTTGAAATGTTAGTTATGTCTAAGCAGCAGGAAATCAATAGTGCAGAAGTGCATTCACTCTTCTAAAGAAAACATCTTTTGGAGGACCTGCTCTGCTAAGAAAAGCAGCTCATTTTACCTTGTAAGTGCAGTGACATAGACTAAAGGCAAATAAAAAGTTCGAAATTCAACAGCAATTCTATAGCATCTTCAACTCCAAAACACAAGTTTATCTTCACATATGTACTACCATCAGCTACAGCAACTCCTAAAACTGCACATTTACTGTCCTCAAAGGATATTTTGACTAGGACAGCAGGGTAAGCCTTTGTTCTTATTAGGTGATCTTTAACATTCATTCAGAACAGTCCACACATGTCCACAGAAAAATACACAGACCTCCATGGTGTGAATTTACTAGAAAGCAAAAAAAACCCCGTAAAAAAACCCCAAAACCTGAGAAAGCAACTGAATTAACGCAGCTTATCAAGCAAGCATTTGTTAGCAGATCTGACTAAAGTCCGTATTTTGTGCGCCCTACTTGCTTGCATATGTTAGCTCTGAAGAATCCTCTCAGGGGTTTCAGCTAGCATCTACAGCATGCCAGTAGTACAAAGGCAGGCCATATTCGTATAGCTCAGCAAATGAACATTTGCAACAAAACAGCACGTTATATTAGCTCATTAAGCCACATCACTTGGGTATGCTTCAGCCCTTCTCATTTTCTATGAATTTTACTGTGTGCGGAATCATACAAGACATTTGATCTTAATATGTCATTTTCAAAATAGGAAAACAACTTTTCGCAGGTTACTTGCTTTGCATTTTTTCGGCTCTCCCTTACTATGTGTTTATTGCAGTAACTAGCACAATAAGGTTATAATCTCTGTTGACACCTCTAAATACTATTACTATAAAACCAGCAAGTTAGCAGTAAGCATCTCCAGGAAGAATTTACACTGTACTCAGATAATAGTGTTTCCCAAACCAACCTGGACTGGAGCAGAAGATCACCCAAAGCTATGATTCTTCAAAAGGTGCGGTATGTGTATGAGCTGTGCCAGCCAGCGCAAAGGCAGCAGGGGTGGGCACCCACCATCTCTCCATCGTCACGGAAATCTAGCAGTCAGTTCCTACATCTTCACTTCTGAGGCCAGACTCATGAAAGGATGTAGCCATGTGAGCTCAAACTTACAATTCCCAAAACACTAACCCTGCAGATGTAATTTTTTAAAATGCACATTAACATTTCCCAGTGCCTACAGTATTGTTTCTGCCCTGTGCCCAGAACTGCTTTAGTATTGTTAGCAACTGCCTTATATCAAAGCCTTGTTAATGCCCGTAATTTTTCTTCACTAATAGGCACAGTCCTTTAAATGTACTTGCTGAATACACTGAATATAAGCTGTTTTCAAAAACACGCTCAAATGAAAACAGGAGATACTAGTAGTGTGAAACAGTACCCTGGATGCAATAATCCAGTGGCTACAGTTTTTTTTGCTTAGAATGTGAAATTCCAGGTTTAATATCTTCCTCCAACTGCAGGATTTCAAATTTTCATCCATCTCTGCTCAAGAGACTTCCCAACTTCAGGCAGCTGCATAATCCAGGCAGCTAGTGAAGTTGATCCAGTTTGCACGGCATGAGGAATTCACAAACCAGTATATTGGGTATGTGGCAAAGCAGCATTGCCCAGTAACGTGGAACTAAGAAGCTGTTCCTGTGTGGTAATTCTGGGCTACTGGATTCAGCTAGATTAATTGCAGAAAACAGATACATGTAGTGACATTGTCAGAGACAGTGTAACTGTAGCGTGTGACAACGCTAGTTTTTTATTTTCAATCACTCATTAGTTCGAAGCCAGTTCCTGTTAGGAAATAACCGTATGTCATCATCACCCGGTTGACTGCAGGATGAGCCACGTGCAATGATTTAGTGATCTCTGTGCGGCCCCTATGGAGAGGGAACGTACAAAACGCACAAAAAAGTACGAGGTGATACGCAGAAGTAGATGATACGCAGAAGCAGAGAGAACTTTTTCACCCCAGTCTGAGCAGTTCTGCCACACTGGAAAGCGAGCTCCCAAGTCAGTGTAAGGACACGTCGCATAATTTGTTTTGAAAAGACCTATGTTTCCCAGGGCTATCTATCTGTCACCTTTCAGTCATGCCATGTAAATACAAGCATTCTTAAAATCTTTGAAGGCTGCCTTTTCATCAGTGTTTTAACATAAACATTCTTTTAATTTAAATGGAAATTGATCACTTACATTTTATTACTTTTAAATATTTCAAAGTGCATTATCACCATTAAAGGAAAGCGATCTAAATTAAACTATTGCCAGGATAAATTTAACTTGGAAAAGCACTAGAACAAGTCTCTGCCTTTTACAGCACGTATGCCTTAGCTCTGGCATTAACAACCAACACAGAAGTGATCAATAAACATTCAAGCTATTACATCCACTGCCTATGATACACATAACACTAGTTCAAAATCTTAGTGGAAACTGTGAAGGGTATATTGTTAAATATCCCTCTCTACTGTAATTTACCTCATGTAGGAGTCTTGCCAGGGGCTCTAATGAAGCAGAGGCAGTTTTGCAGTTTTACCATCTGTTATCAAGCCTACCCCTGCTATAACAGAAATACAATTGTATTAGAATTTAGAAGTGACAAATATTGAAAAAAATATTTTCTTTCATTGTTTAAATAGCTTTGCTGTGCAGTCTAAAGAACAAAACATTTGGACAATAAATAACATTTTAAAAACTGATTTAATTAAAAAACAAGACAGAGCAAAAAAAAAAAGGATAGAATTGTTCTACATAACTACAGCACAATAAAGAGGTATAAATAAGAAATCATGTTATATTCCCCAGCCTTCAGATTTAGATTTTAATTCAGGGTAACACATCCTATTTTTATATCCTGCAGAAGAAAAAAAAAAATCCACAGAAAAACCCCTATGAAATATGAATGGCATTGAAAATTTTAAAAATGCTACATCTACACTATCTAATATAGGACCATAGGACCAAATTGTAGAGTACTCAGGAATTGAATCCTCCTATCCCTCTTTCCATCCTAAGTAAGGACCTGCAGGGTAAAAACTCCAAGGAACACTACAGTTTAGGTTCACTTATGTGCAATGGACTAAAAATGAATACTTAATATTTATATGAGTCATTGTCAGTGTCAAGTAAGATGAAGCTTATAAAAACAACCAAATCACGGAATGAGTTTTAAGACTCGGTGGGTAAATGCCTCTTTACGTATGGTATTATTTATAGGTATTTTTCTAGTCTGTTCTGTCATCTTGTCTCTTAAATTATTAGAAAGGGAAAAAGGAGGGACTACGGCAAATGCAGATGAAAGAGAAGTCTTACTGGGAACTGTGGCAGGAATACGAACAAAAGCCAGGACGTTTGGAGCTGTGTTCCTAGGTCTCTTGTTCTCTGTAAGTTCTACCTGAAAAACACTCCAGCTTATTTTGTAATTGAACATGAACAGTTTTTTAACTACTCTCTTGCAAGAGGAGTTGCAACAACAAGAGGAATGGTGTTTTCAAGACTCTCTGTTTGGCATCCAAAGGCCAACTATCGCATCTGAAAACATGCTGAAAACAAGCTAATCACAAGTAGGTTTCAGCCACTGGGCTAACTCCCGTGTCAGTGGTCTCGCTAAGCCTTGGACATCCTGCAGTAGCAAAATTCCCCTTTAGATATAAATGTTGCTCTCCCAGAGGAGGTCACTACAGGAATTTCATCAGCAGATGCTGATTTTCACAGCTCCCCTTGAAGTCAATGATAGCTGCGGATGGTCTCTTCAAGTTGATCCCTAAACATTCTTAAGCTAGGCATTGAAAACTTCTAAAAATGTCAGTTGTGATAGATTTATGCATCCATTTATCATCATCTGACAAGGAGACTGCAGCTACTAATATCTCCCTGCATCATGAAGGTTCTGTGAGTCTTAACTATTTATGAAAATACTTTAAAAAACTTCTACAAAAAGGACAAGATATAAACAAAATATCAATAGAATTTTAAACAAGTATTCAATATTGAAGTGCAAAATACTCAAGACAATTAGGATGAAAGTCACCTTGTAAGAAAATTCAAAGGAAGGGGGCACATGCACAAAACTTCTGCTGGGTTCTTGCAAATAGAGGAAAGTTATCTTTCACACGTAGGAATCTGGGGAGGTCACCCTTATTTTCATTCTGCTAGATGAACTCTGCTATGAAGCAATTAGAGCTATTTGTTCCCTTATGCAGAGACTGACATTACACAACCTCCATCAGACAGGAATTAAAACTGGGTAAAGCAGGCATCTACTCTGTTCCCTGGATCTACATGGTTATGGAATACTGCACAGGGGGACCATCTATCCATAAGCTTTTGTTTGGATCATTTGAGTTCCATTTTCATAGGCACCAATGTGAAGTACTTTTTTGTACTCTTTTCATCCAGGTAGGATTTCGAAGTAGCTGTATGTCTGCTGAGAACACCGCGCACGACTGCTCTTTCATTTTATGACATTTCTTGCAAATATAAGCTTTTCCTGCTCTTGACTTCAGCAGCAAGGTTTAATTCAGACCAGTGAGAAATTTCATCTAGTCTCTTTTATCCTGATTGTCCTAAACCTATTTTAGAAGCAAGATGTGTATGTTTACAGGTGTGAGAATTGCGGTAAATTTAAGCAGAGATCCTAGAGGTGAATGTTAGGAACAACAGCTCTTTTTTTTGCCACAAGGATATCTGATCACATTGTTCATCCCAATAGCCAACCAGGTTTTATTTAGCAATGCCAGTCTGACAGATGTAATTTCCACTTATGGTAGCTGTGGGCACATCAGTAATTCTCGTAACTGCAAAACTTATAGTAGAAATCCCTTTCTATGGCATCCCTTGCTCCTCACTTCTTTGACGGCTTTGGCAAAAGAGCACAAAAAATGAGATTTCTACTATGAGCTTGTACATGACTGTCCAGATATAGCAGTAGTTTGGTCTAAAGATCTTCCTACAAGAGCCGTAATGTACACAGATGGCAAAGGGCTAAGAAATACATTCAGAAAAATGCAGTAGACAACTCATGTGTGGAAACTACGTTCACAAGCCCTGCACCATGTTTATTGAGAGACCAGAAGCTGTATTTTGAGAGGCATATCAATAAAGATTTGGATACAAATGGAAAAAAATATCTTCTCATTCACTACCTGCACTGCATATGATACTAGCTGTAATCAAGAAAAATTTCAAGATGACGAGAAGCTAGCAAGCTGCATAATTCCTGCTAGTGCTCACTGCAGTCCTGCTATTAAAACGCCCACAGGCCACAAAAACACCCTTAAGCCAACTCACTAGCCCCAATTACGAATTCTTCTAGTCAACAAAACTCACCACAGGCTTGCAGCTTAGGGTAGAATACATTTTTTCTTAAAATACACCTACCTTCATCAGAACGCTAAGTAGTCACTGGTGGTTTTGAATCTCCCATTATGCTGAGGCAGTGTTTTTATTTTTTTAAAAACACACAGAAAGAGACGAGCCAAAAGTCAAGTCACATGCATGTCACCAGCCCCTCTTTAACATATATTCTACTGCCTTATTTGTCTTTCAAATCCAGCTACTCGTGAGGGTTGCGAGGGAGGGAAAAGGTTGATGAATTTTTGGGGGTTTGTGTTTTTGGAAACTTTGCAGATGATGTTTAGGGAGCCTTCTCACAATACACTGACTTTCTGGCTAAGAAACAGGTTTTGGAGTATCAACAATATTATATGTATTCTGCAGTTTCAGATTTAGAGCTGGTCAAATAAATATAGACATGTTTTTCTTTTTGGCAAGAAAATATTTTTTCTCCCATTTCTCCCCCTCCTCTCAAAGAAGGTTTCTTCAAAGTTTCTTGCTTTCCTCCATGAGAAAAATCCCAAAGTTTTTTTTTCCCTGGTATTAGTTTCTTTTTCTCCCCTCACACTTACTTAATTAAAAAGTGAAAAAGTAAAATGGTAGTTAGAAAGAAAGAACAAAGCAGCAAAGTTTAAGAGGGAATGACCGAAAGATAAAAAGCAAAGAATCTTCTGCACAAAATTTTGCTAAAATTTTTGAATAAGGAAAAAGCCTTGCCAGTTTGAAGTCTGCAGGATAAATATACAAATTTTGTTGAATGTTTTCAAGGAAAAAAGAATCTCTTTTTTCCAAATTGCTTTTACAATTTCCATTGAGTTATTTACAAATACACATCTTCTGCTTGCAGTCCTTTAGCTTGTTTGAGGTGGGGTTCATTTCTTTGTTTTTAAATCAGTTGAGAATAAAAGCAGGTTTCCATGTAGATCAGGAAAATACGGGCTTGCTCATGAATTTTTCTTCAAATGATTCTCAGCCTGGCTCTGTGTTTCTCTAGCCCTTTCTGGACAAAAAAACACTTCCCTTTAGAAGGATCAACATCCTCTTGTCTTTCTGATTGTTCCTCTTTCACCCAGAGGCTGTGGCACCAATTCTGTTTTTTAAACAACATTTTAATTGTTGGGTAATTGATCACAGCGCACGGGATGCTATGCAGTGGAGGAACTGCAGTCATCATCAGACATTAGAAGGACACTCTTGAAGCGGAACTACAGAAAATAGTGGTTCCAATGTAAGCAATGAGAAGGAAAATGCCGGGAGTGGGATGTAGCAACAGTAAATAGGAGATGGGAGGAGGCTTCAGAATTAGAAGAACAAATCACCGTGGGGAGAGGGAAGTCTCACCCTTCAGTGTTCACTAGACATTGAAGAACAAATAGTGTTGGGACCCTGGAAAGGGAATGCAGGATGACAAATCACCAGCCTACTAGTAGAGAAACCAGACTGTCAAGAGCTTGAAATCTCAGACTGTGGCAACTTACAGCAAATCCTTTTCCAGCAAGGTGAGAACAACCTAACCAGAATAATTCAAACGAGTTAGCAATATGCCAGTACATTCTGCATGTGCCACAAGCAAGCAAGCAGCCCTCACAAGAGCCCAGGAAGAAGGGAATTTGCAGTAATAGATTTTGTGGTCAAAAGAGCACATTTTGCTGTTCTGAGCTTGCCAAAGAATAAAAAAAGGGTTAGGCTCCGCAGTGAAAAGCCTCATGTGTCATCACCAGTGCTAGCACTGGAGAAGCTTTTGCTGTAAGGACATTTGAGGAGTTTGGACAATGTGTTGTGGTGCACTTAGTTTTTTCTGTGGCTCGTGAAGGTCAAACACCTCGACAGTTGGCACAAGAGCTTGGCAGGAAGAGAAAAAAAAAAAAAAAAAGAGGCCAACTTCATCTCTTTAACAGCTCTAGGGCAGAGAGTTCAGCGTTTCAACCTAGCCAAACCAGCTTTCCTCTTAGGAGTCCTGCACAAGAATTATGGCCTGCACCACACACAGAGTCTCCTTTCAGCTGTGATCCACAACTAAATGGGATTTCAGGAGAAAACAACAACTGGCCTAATAAATATATAGGACACTTGTGGAAGTGAGAGGGAGCCACAGGCCCTTGCACTGTCAGACTAAAAGATGCCGTGCAAGTTTCAGTGGCAGTCCCCATAGGTATCATTCTGGGGGTGATTCTCATTGTGCGTTAAATCCGTGGGACAATTAGCACCCCTTCATCCTTGTTTGATCACATCAATTAAAAAAAAAAGTCTAGAATAAATGGGCAATCTTTAATTGAGAATATATGCTGTCTAATGAAAAGATGTGGCTTGTTAATGTATTCTGTTCACTGAGGACTCCAATATGACTGTATGTTTAAGATTCAGCGGCAGATACAGTGATGGAGCTGAAGCAACAAGGAGAGATACGGTAGCAGACAGAAGCGGTATGGTCTTGTGTAGGAAGCACAGGAACGCACCAACTCTTGATCTGACATCAAATGTGACCTCTCGGCAAGTCGCCACTTCTTGATAGTGATTTACATCTATAATCAGGATAATAGAACATTATTTATCTACCTCTTCTGGGTATTGTGGAGACTAATTAACGTTTGCGTAGTAATTTGGAGATAAATTGGAGATACTGGATGAATTTCCAGAATCGCGTTTGCTTTAAGCAGTTGAAGTGAGGACATCTTTTCGACACAGAAAGAACTAAAGTTGTTCTCAAAATAAATCAGAGGGATCAGAAGGCAGTCTTATCTTTGCTTCATTCTGATTATTCAGCATTCCTCAATAAGATTGACAGGAAATGAGAAACAAAGCTTTCATGGATCAGGGAAGTAAAATTTAGGAACATTTAACACTGTATCTACAAAACCTTTCTAAACAACAGTTAAAAATTCAGAAGATTCTTTTTGCTCTTTCAGATGAAAAATTAACACAAGACACACCCAGTAGAATGTGCATAACAGATTATTGACAGATCTACTAAATAACTTTTAATTAAATAATGACAAAGTTTAAAAATGGAACACACATCCCCAAATAGATATTTTAAAACAAAACATGCAAAATTAAAGCACTAGCAGACTTAATCATACTCTACATTTCAACTTCCCGAGTTTGCAGGAACCTCATAAAGCCAGAAGATAGTCTAAGTGAATTAACCCATCATCTCCATAATCTGTGTATTCTGAATAGAGATTTCAAATTGAAGGAGGAAGTTACACATCAGCCCTGAAGTGGCAATAGAATGAACCCTTGATTTTTATCTTGGCTGTTGTCAGAAAACACGTTGCCTTCCCAGAACAGGCAGACTAAGTATGAGCTGAGAGCTGTGTCTAGCAAAATGGGTCTCTTCCAAGAAGACCAACACCCTACAGAATAAGATGCCAGAGCAGATGCTGTATATGCTGAAGCCTGACATATGCTGAAGCTCCCTGAGCAATCACAGAAAGGCACAAGGCATACTGGGAGCAGTCACCTTTTTCTCAGCTGAGTTGGCTTTATCTCCAGGATCATCTCTATATTATAAGACCTCTGACACAAGGGCATCAGATATTGAAGATAAGCTATTTGCTTCCTGTGGAAACATTCAGCCAGAAGTGGCAGAGGTACTATTACAGATCGGGATGAGAGGCAAAGAAGTCAGGACAGACACAGCAGAATGACACTTGGACCTCTCCTGTCACTGGCAGTATGTTGGGACAGGGAGCAGCCTAGTTATTCCCCTGAAGACTCAAGGAGCAAGGCATATGATACAAGAGTTGGACAGCTTTGTAGATACCAACCTCTTTGAAAATACCCTTTGATTGGGATGCAGATCACAGAGTGGGTTGGAGGCAGGCGAACAGCGCAAGACCCACTCGCTGGTGCTCCTTCCACTGTAAGAGTCTGGTAATTCTTGCTATAGGCGAGCCGAACATGGCTAGGTGCCTTTGATATTGCTCAGGGGCCATTGTGTTCCTCAAAAAAATGCACTGCTTTTGAAAAATTAATTCTAACTCATACTTACCATGAGTTTGTTTCTTTATGGCATACAGAGATGGCCTGAAATTGCTTTTATGCTGGTTGTCTAATTCAAGGGGTCAAAAGTTTCAAATTTGACCTCCCTTGAGTTTTTTTCCTGAAGGTAGCAGGAATTACTCCTCTTCCAAATGGAAGAACAAGGGAAAGCTGCTGGAATTTTAACCAAAAAAACCCTTTCTTCCCCAGTGTTTACTGATTATAATTAATGTGAAGTTAATCAAAACTCAAAGCAAAACAAAAAAAAGGTCAGGAAGCAATTATATTAGAAATATGTTCCCCAGACAATTGCTTGCTTTGCAGGCTTTAGCAATGTTGTAATTTCAATACTTACGCAACCACCATAGAATTTTCTAGGTCTGAATTTTACTTCAAAAGCAGAAACTTCTCACTAACCAACCCCTTCAGGTCCAAGCGCAAGAACTTTTTTCTCATAAGGAAGAAAAAAAAAAAAAAAGGAATGAGCTTCCTTTTAAGTCTCCTTCACACTTTCAGCCTCCTCAGATGCCACCACTGCATCACAGAAGAAACTATCAGGCACCTTCTTTCCTGCTTACTGCAGACCAAGTCAAGGGCACTTTGAATCATCTGGGAGACACTGCCTCATAGCACACAGCCCTTGCAGAAAGAAATCCTCTGGGGAAATCAGTTTATGGCAGATTTCATATTGTGCCAGGTTAACAGCATATGTATCCCTGTCCTTTTAGCACAGACTGGAAGAAGCAGTATTTGCCAAAGCTACATAGCCCAAAAGCATACTTCAAAAATACACACTGTAATCAAATGTCTGTTTGTAACATTTATGACTTGGCAGATTGACTTGCACATCAGGCACGCATTTTGATGGTTAATTTTAAGCCCTAATGCAGCAGAGCAGTCTTCTATCTGGCTGGTGTCTATCCTTTTCAAAAGGCAAAGGAGTGCATAAATTATGTTTAAAAAGAGGTAGGCATTTTCTACCCACAGTGTAGAGTCACTGTAGGTGGATTATTATCCAGGAATACCGAAGAGGTAGGAAGTCTGTGATTTAACCCATTCTTTGTAGTCTCCTTGCCTGCTATTGTTTTTACTGCCGACAGCCTGAAGTTACCCATATGATAGGATTTTTCAGGTAGTTCAGCAACACAGCAGCTGCATTTCAGACAGTCAGCAGGAGTTAAAGCCCTAAAGCAAGGATTTTATTCTGAAATAATACCAGGTAAGCCCTGCAGCAGCATCCAGTTGCCTCTGCTGATGTTGGCAACTATGACATTGTTCCAGTTTACTCCTATTAATATTTCCCTCACCAGACCCTGCACTACAAATGCCATATATTAGCAGAACAGGATGAGCTCTAAACCATCTTACAGATGACCAGAAGGATTTTGAAGCCTATTTCTTCTGCAGTATCTTTACTGGGAAAATAGAAAGCAATAGCTTTCACACTGCAAACTGAGACATTTTTACGTCAGGATATGGGCATGACCTTTAGCTAACACAAACAGGCTGAGAGATGTTCAGCTGAACAGAGCTACCTGCACTTACTCCAGTTGAGAACTTGGCCTTCTACATGGAGTTCAAAGAAAATATTCTGAATTGTGTTAAAGAAAAATAATCGGCATCAGAGCTGAGCATCCCTAAATTCCAGTGATTTGCCTACAAGTTGCCAACAGTGAGCATCTTCAGAAATAGGACCTATAAGAATAGCCAAAAAGAGGAGGATTTATAAATGTTTAAGATGAGTTTTAGATTATTTTAGGTATCACTGTTCAACTTCTACATTTAGTATTTCTGCAAAGAGAATAATATTTTGCTTGTCCATAACATCTCTTTTTCCAGAAATTCAAAATACTTCACAAAAATTACTTAATCCTTTCAATACTTCTAGTGAGATATGCAAGTGTTCTTCCTATTTTCTCACAAAATGTGTAAACTGAGGGCACAGAAAGATCCCACTTTTTTCTCGAGCTATTCGAAAGAAATCACTAACAGAAATGAGAAAGGAATCTTCCCTCCCACTGCTTAAAAAAAACAGCTTTCACCAGATTCACCATTGTAAATAGGTCTAAACAGGTCAAAAGCAATAATACTAAAACCAGGAGTACCTGTGCCGTGCTTAGTCCCAGTGGCTGCTGCTCTAAAACCTAGTATTTCTTCTCCCTGAGAATGATAGCAAAGGCTCAGTATTTTCCAGGCAGATTGGCATCTGTCACAACATCTTGGTCTTCTTCCCTGAATACCGATCTTTCTTCTCTAGAAAACAAACATCTTACTAGACTCACTGAGTGCCACCAAGATGCAGGCAGGGACACAGGCTTGTCCCCATCGCCTCCTAACCACGCTCAGGGAGGAGGCCAGGAGCTGCTGGCCAATGCAGCCTTCAAGAGAAAGAGACCAGGCAAGGTGAGCCAGACCCACCTTTTGAGAGGGGAGAGAGGGGATATTTTGCTATGGTGATGAAAATAAAAGCTGCAGCATGTTAGTCAACAGAGCTGGTCATGCTTGAGGACACGAATGAGAGAAGAATCCTTCAAGAGGGGAGGAGAGCGCAGAAACATTTCACTCCTCTCCTTGGCAGCAACCCGGCAGCTGCCCTTCCCACCTTCCTCCTTGCCATCCTCTGCAGATGCCACCCCTAGTGACTTGGCCATACTGGCTTGCACGGTGCTCGGTTTAAAACTATCACCCGTAAACTGAAATTCTTATTTCCACTCTGAACCTCAGGGGCACTTGGCGGAACCTCCGTCATAGTCAGACATCTCCTACCCCACAACAAAGGATACTAAATAGTACCAGAACACCTTCACCTTCCTTCAGCAGCCTGTGCATGGGATTGCCTAAGGGTCCACACATATGGAATTTATCCCTTCACGTTCCTGATCCTCTTATAGGAATACTTCAGTTGATCAGTTGAGATCAGCTGTCATACATGGAGCATTAAAGTTCAGGCTCCTTGCTAAACAGAAGTCTGGGCAATGACTTTCTGACTATTTGAACTCCTGAGGTAGGTCTCCGTTAAATAAAGCACCGCTCGGCTCTTCTCCTGGAGTTCTTGAGTAGTTGTTGTATTTTGTTTGACAATTGACCCCTGCCACCTTGTACTTGGTGGTATAGCTGAGATGAAATTCTTATCTGTAATCTTGTCAGGGCTAAAATTTTTATTTTGCAACTACTTCCACCTTTCCACCCAAGTAAAAGAGAATACGAAGAAAGGAGAATTTTATTTTCCCGATATTTTGTAACACAAATTACAGGGAATGATTTTAAGATAACATATGAATCAGCATAAATCTAAATTCTGTTTCAAGACTGCCAAATGCTGCTGCTGAGGAATAGATAGATATAGAGATTTCCAAAAATAACTTTTCTACCATGAAAAATTCACACAAGATTCCCACAAAAAAACCTCAAATTATTTAAAAAGCGTACTACAGCCTTTATTACTTTATCGTCCTGAATGTTATTCAGTATATTGGAGGAATACCCAGAGGCCCCAGTAAAGAACAAGGCCATGGTATGCTAGCTTATTTAACTAGGGAGACTGAGATTGTTTTCAATGGTAATTAATATGAACAAAAGAACTTTAATTTATATAGATATATACATCCATATATATATATTTAAACTCTGAGAAACATTTCCTTCTTTTCTACAATGTGGAGCCTAGCTGGAGACTAGAAAAGACATCTTTCTACAGAAAATAGAGCAGAGAGCCTCTCTGTCCTGGTTTCAGCTGGAACAGAGTTAATTTTCTTCCTAGTAGCTGGTATAGTGCTGTGTTTTGGATTTAGGATGAGAATAGTGTTGATAACACACCAATGTTTTAGTTGTTGCTAAGCAGTGCTTACATGGTCAAGGACTTTTCAGCTTCCCATGCTCTGCCAGGTGCACAAGAGGCTGCGAGGGAGCATAGCCAGGACAGCCAACCCAACTGGCCAGCGGGGTATTCCATACCATATGACGTCACGCTCAGTATATAAGCTGGGGGGAGTTGGCCAGGGGATAGGGATTACTGCTCAGGGACGGGCTGGGCATCAGTCGGCAGGTGGTGAGAGGTTGCATCACTTGTTTTTTTTTCCTCTGGGTTTTGTTTCTCTCTCTCACATTGTTTTACTTTTCATTACAAATTGTTATCATTGTTATTATTATTCTTTTATTTTATTTCAAGTATTAAACTGTAATTCTCTCAATCCACAGATTTTCTTACTTGTGCTCTTCCAGTTTTCTCCCCCATCCCACCGGCGGGGGGGAGGGTGAACGAGTGGCTGTGTGGTGCTTAGTTGCTGTCTGGGATTAAACCACGACACTCTCCCAGCATTAACCTCTGGGAACTCAAGTATTACATTTTTAAATTTAGAAAAGTTACTGGGATTTTTAATAAGTTTTCATGCTCTTCCTGAGCCCTGAAAAGATGAACCGGTAGCAGCCTATTTGTTTGTTTCTATAGGTGTGATTTATGAATAATTAAGTAATCCCTACACATTTCTGAATATTTCTAAAGCATTCATAAAATAGTTGTCTACAGACAGCCATTTGCGGTAAGGCCTTTGGCCTCCTATATCAGAGTCCACCAATCAACCCAGTTTTTCCTTTGCATATTCCTAAGTTTGTGCCCCTCTGTAAGAAAAGGGTAACACCAGTGGAAACAGGCATTTAAATGCTATTTCTCAATACCTGTAGCTATATTTTCTTTTATTACCTATATACTGTACCTTTTTCTCAGCAGAATGTTTTCCCATCATAAGACGACAGAAACTAAGGCAGTAGATTAATGCCATGTATCCAATTTTAAATCCCATGCTACTCCAACATACTAAAATCAGCTTTCCCAGGGAGAAGGGTACTTTCCCCAAGGATGGCTGTCATCTTGGGTCTCATCAGCTTTCAGATCTCTTAGCTGACCAGTTTTTACAGATACTTCAATTATTATTTTTTAAAATCATCTTTTGTCAAGGACCACCCCAAGGAAAAACAGATTGAGAAGCTACTGGTTTAAAAAGCTGAAAACAGAAGGGGTTCGAGCTTGCTAAGGCATCTGATGAATTCAGGCATATACTGTAATGTGCTACACTATTTCTATAGAAGAATTAGATGCCACATGGCTTATATAGTGCACACAGTTGTTGTGACTGTCTCAGGAGACTGACTTTACACACCTCGAGTTTGCACCCTCTGCTAAGGGAAACGAATGAGGAAGCGCAGCTTTAGGTTTTATCTGACTGAAGCAGGACACATTGGCAACCGCAATACTGGGAGCTCAGAGATCCAGCGCAGCAGCCTGGATGTTATCCATCTAATTTCAGTATCTAATCTCTCTAGACACTTATAATATGCCACTCACTGGTGTGCTCCATCTTAGCTGATAGTGAAATCATTTAATACAAGTGGGTAGTGAGGTAGGCGACAGGCTGATTGATGGCAATGTCTTCATTTAAAGCTATACAACAACACCAGACAGATGTCTACAGCAGCTCAGGAGTAGACCTCTGCCTAAATTTGTTGGTATCCATGCAAGTTTATCGTGCCAAAGTGTGGCTTATACAACCTACTAAATCATTTTCCTAAAAAGAAGTTGAGCTACCTCAAACCCATTTCTTAAAGCAAAGAGCATCAGCATCTCACAGGATACTTAACAGTGGAATTATGGTGAGAATTATCATTTCTCCGTCTCGACAGTGAGAATGGCTTTTCCACTACCTTATGGTAACCAAAAAGAATACTGGCTTCTTGAAGCTACCTGTATTTTAACTGTGATCTCTAATGCCTCAGCGGCAAAGCTGGTGCTGTCTGACAACAAGCACATAGAATCATAGAACCATTAAGGTTGGAAAAGACCTCTAAGATCATCGAGTCCAACCGTCAACCCAACCCCCCCATGCCCACTAAACCATGTCCCTAAGCGCCACATCTACACGTCTTTTAAATACTTCGAGGAATGGTGACTCCGCCACTTCCCTGGGCAGCCTGTTCCAAGGCCTGACCACTCTTTTAGTAAAAAAATTTCTCCTAATGTCCAATCTAAACCTCCCCGGCGCAACTTGAGGCCATTTCCTCTCGTCCTATCGCTTGTTACTTGGCAGAAGAGACCAACCCCCACCTCGCTACAACCTCCTTTCAGGTAGTTGTAGAGTGCGATGAGGTCTCCCCTCAGCCTCCTCTTTTCCAGGCTAAACAACCCCAGTTCCCTCAGCCGCTCCTCATCAGACTTGTGCTCCAGGCCCTTCACCAGCTTCATTGCCCTTCTCTGGACGCGCTCCAGCACCTCCATGTCCTTCTTGTAGTGAGGGGCCCAAAACTGAACACAGGATTCCAGGTGCGGCCTCACCAGTGCCGAGTACAGGGGCACGATCACCTCCCTAGTCCTGCTGGCCACGCTATTTCTGATACAGGCCAGGATACCGTTGGCCTTCTTGGCCATCTGGGCACACTGCCGGCTCATGTTCAGCCGGCTGTCAATCAGCACCCCCAGGTCCTTTTCCTCTGGGCAGCTTTCCAGCCACTCTTCCCCAAGCCTGTAGCATTGCATGGGGTTGTTGTGGCCGAAGTGCAGGACCCGGCACTTGGCCTTGTTGAACCTCATACAGTTGGCCTCGGCCCATCGATCCAGGCTGTCCAGGTCCCTCTGCAGAGCCTTCCTACCCTCGAGCAGATCAACACTCCCGCCCAGCTTGGTGTGGTCTGCACACTTACTGAGGGAGCACACATACACGCACCAACACTGCTCATGCTCGGTGTCACAACTCTGCCCTGTGTATCATGCAAGTGGGAATCAGACTGCCCCTTTGAGGCAAATTTGGTGTCCATCATTTGCCACAAATAGATGAGGGAAGCCAGCAAACACCAAAAGCACAAATGGAAATATAGAGATGCTCCTGTAGAGCATAATTAATGCGTATTAATACCCATAATTAAAGCCTGGAAATGCTTTGCCCCTCTGTTTCTTCATGGCACTCCTGCTCGGAGATCCCAGAAGGACAGACTGGATCCCACAGGGAATGCCATAAAAAGTTCATGCTTAATGAGCCTCCAGTCAAAGCCTAAAGGCAGGGTTTCATGTAAAGGGAAAGGGGGCTGTACTGAGCTTAGGGAGCAGGAAGGTCTGTTCCTTTCCTTTCTTAAGGGCCTTGAGCACATCAGATTAATAATTCGTGCCCACTTTTCTTCTCCATTCCTTAAGCCCAGCTGGTTTTAGGGAAAGCAATGGCAGAAGAGTCCCTGTCCACCCTTGTATTGCCATGGAGACACAACCTAACTACAACCTCTGCACCCACAAATTCTCTCAAATCCAATGGGTTTTTAGACTATAGCCAACCTCTTGTTCTGCCTTAAGGAAAAGGACAAAGGTGAATTAGGTCCTTTTCACCTCCACCAGCATGGAAACAGAGTCCAGAGAGTTTCAGACCCTCTGTTCAGGAGTGACCTGCACAAGAACTTCTGAATGCGTACTTATTTAGCTCCTGTGGAAAAATCAAAACACCTTCCCCTTAATTCATAAAAGAATATCTGGAGGTAGTGGCTAATTCTGTCCCAATTCTTCCACGTTCCATTCAAGCTCTACATCGTGGGGCTGTTTCCAATCCAACAGCAGCACAAAGACAAGCTTGCAGTAAAACCTGCATTGTCCAAGGTGTTCAAATGGGCATAACTAAAAGCATTTCCCTACGAAAGGCTGAATTTACATTATTTGCAATAAGACTGTGATACACCAGCGTTTTACACCCTTCAAACGGCAGGGATAAGATGAAGAGAATTTTTATGCTAGTGATTGTCTGTCTTAATGAAGGAGCTTTATCTCTCCCAGTGCCATGTGGTGTTGCAGTTTCTGTGGTAACAACTGCCTGCACAGAGAAGGAAGTGGTGGCGCAGCAGTCAGTGTAAATTGCTAGCATGTAAACAACGGCTACCTTGGGGTCTGTTTTACATACATACGTACTTTTTTGACTCAGTTTACGATCAATTTCTGGAAGGTAATTGTTAATGTCTACAATATTTATTACTTGTATTTTGGAAGCCATTGAGCAAATGTCCTGTATGACGTACTTTATATGCCATACTTTGCCAATACGTAAATGCAACTTCTAATTTAGGATAAAACCCATTTGATTTTTGTCCATACAGGGAAAATTCATTCTTTAATCCCGCCTAGAAAATCACATGTAAACTCTCTCAATGAAAATCACAAAACAGAAAATATAAAAGTATAGAGTATAAAATATATACACATAAATACGAGCAAACCAAAGCAAATAGAAGGTGACATGATGTGAAAGATAGAGCAGGTAAAGCTTTTTTCTATTCCGTTTTCATGGAAGAAGTTAATGTATGTTAATCTCAGGGAACAAGCTCAGGTCGGAACACCAAAGCTGTGTGAGCACTTCAAGTGACTGAAATGAAGCGATGAACACGACCAGGCTTAATAGCTTTCATTTAAAAAGACAGTTCGTATTCAGAGTTAAGGTTTCAGTAACCATACGCAAAACCTTTAAAATAACTCAGGAAATGCCTTTAGAAATCAAGACTGCAATGGTTGGTGACATTTCTTTCACTACCCACATCTACTCACACCCTACTTCTCTAGAAACACATTCTCAAAATGGAAGCAACTTCTCAAGCACCAAGCCATGCTTCTGGTTTATTGAATTCCTGCAGAGTACTGAAGTTTCATTGAGTAGAAACTAAGGCATCCAGACCCATTTGTTTAGTCATGAAAATAACAGAAGAATGGAAGACAAACAAGTTGCAAGGATGGAAACTCCTGAACTAGTTTTCTACCAGCTTCTCACTATCCACATATGTTTTATGAAATGTGTTTGTGTTGGCTAGGAGACAGGACTAGCTGCTTAAAAAATGGGGCACAGTTATTCATTTCTCTCAGTCCAGCTCTGAAGAGTGCTCTTTAACACAGAGATTTCAGGCTGCCGTAACCACAGCATTCTCAACTAAATTACTTTCTTACCTGAAGGGTAATAGCGATACCAAACATCCCGTAGAAATATGTTGGCATATACCAACCACTTTGCAGCCCAAATCCGACTGCAGTCAGTAACAGATTTATGCTAGCAGAAGCAAGATTGAGCTATTTATGGACATCACTTGATGTACTGGTTATATGGCCGAAAACAAACAGCCCCAGAACAATATATTGTGCTTGAAAACTGCAGTTGTTCTGCTGTTAGATCTGACCACGGCAAAGCTGACTTCACTTGGCTGTGGTACCCATAAGCCAGCCTAATGGAGGTTTCCAGCTCGTCCTGGAGCAGTGCTCCAGCTGCATTTCCAGCTGGTACAGCACATTCTTTAATATTACATTACTTCCGTTTCCAAGTAGAGGTGGACCTCGAGCTGGTTTTCACAGGGGAGGGCTCCTAGGCAGCGCTGCTCCTTGGCTTTTAGCATTTCGTTTCATAAGAGGCAAGAGCTATTCTCATCACCTCCTGGCTGTTTGTCATTGCTCTCCGTCACAGCAGGCTGTCACCACCGGGACCGCTACAGAGCTGCAAGCATGCTGCAGTCAGCGCTGCTTTGCAGCGAGGGAGATGGCCCTTGAAAGGCGGGCAGCAGCCCTCCTTCCAGCTCACCAGCTCCTCTGCCGGGACAGCCTCAAGTCGCCTAGAGCTGCTCTCACACCAGAAGCACCGAGGCTGCCCAGTGCTACGGCGTAGGCAAGAAGGAGGAAAAAAGCAAAGTCCCAAAGGCCACACCAAAGATATCCCCCATGGATCAGCTTTGTTTTAACCAATTAAAATTACACATCTGCCATGTGTCAACAGAGCCTTCGTTTCTCCTCACTGCAGCTTCTCCTTCGTCTCTCGGTACTCTCACATAATCTCCTCAGCTTGTCTATCCAGAGGCCTGATTTTGAATGAAGAATTTGGTGCTCAGTTTAGGCACCCATTTTTCCATGAAACGTATTGCCTGGTGGATGCTGAAAGGCAATGCTTAAGGCACCTGATGGATGCTGAAGGAGAATTTTAAAGCATCCTAAAAGTACTCAGTGCTTAAGTTTCTCAAATTTAAATAATAAAGAATGATTTCAAGAGGAATTGGTATCTAAATTAACAAATCCCAGTATGGATTTGTCCTTTTGAGAAATGATCATCTGGTTAAGTTTTTTAACTGTAGAACAACTTCACTAGTTGATATTTTCTAAACAAAGGAGAGAGATTAATATCCATTCTTTTACGAATTGCTAACTCTGATTCTACTGCAGTTAACAAAACTTTTTCAAATAGAAATGAATGCAATTTGCAGGTTAACCACAAATTTGCTAATTATTTGGCCAGCTTTTCACTATATCAAGAGAAACACCACTCCCTGTTTTTATCCAATTACAAGGGAAATACATCTCATTACTTGAGTACGTAGACCATCACCTACCCTTTGCTTTAGGAGATAAATGTTTTTAAATTATGATTGGCTAATATTTATCCTAGAATTAAAACAGTGATAATATCTATGCCATTCCTCAGACTTAAATAATCAGACCATTATCCCAATGCAAGCAGAAAGGAGAAGCAAGGTATGTGCAAAACAATCAGGCATTTCAAGATACTAATTAATATTTCAAGATGCCATGGGTTTAAACATTTCCCCAGATATTAATTACACTGCCCTTGGAGATCAGCAAGCATTTCATTATTGACTGCAATGGGAACAGAACCTCACCTGTATTCTGTTCTCCATACTTAACAAACAATTCATCTGTTATTGACAGATGTCTGGAACAGCAGGACTTTCATGCTGCACTGATGCTAAATACAGCAGTTGGCAGCATTCTCTCTGGCCAAGTGAATTTAGGCCATCAGAGACAGCATTTCTGTAACTACTCCTGACAGGAAGAATTATTTTCTTGAGTATTTTGCCCAAGATTTTAAAGCCTGTATTAATAATTTGTGTGCTCCTAAGCTGAATGACAAATTGGTGCCAATGTTTTCTTATGGTCTTGTTCAGAATCCCTTAGCAGTCTAACTTTTTCTTAAAATGTATATGTTCTTCACAGTTTCCTGTGATTTATGAAGACGACAACATGTCATCAGCATAACGTCCCCAAAGTCTTCCAAGACAATGTCCCTGGCCTCCCCTCCTTCATATTATCAGGGTGCTGTGAGGGAGAAAGATCCTCAGACCAGTGCCAGCTAGGAACAGACTGCTGCCACAACTATCATAATCTGTTTAGCTGACATTTCTTATGTGCTCAGACGTCACCATCAGAAAAGGAGACTGCTTCAGGCTGCTGCTGACCACATGCCATCATGCAGCAATGACAGGGCACTCGGGGACACCCCGTGCATTTGTGGGCAGGTCAATGATAAACGAACACCTCAGGTCTTACCAGCGCAGGGCAGAGTCTTACCCCGGCAAGGTAAGACTGGCTTGGGCAACTATTTCTTTCTGGGAACAAAGGTGTTCATTAGAACAGTATATTAGTGACCAAGGGTTCACATTTCTGTTTAGCTGGGAGGGTTCTGGCTAGACACAAGCCTTGGATGCCAAGAGATCTATATAAAGAACGTAGCCTTAGTGATTAGGTCCTAGGATGTGGGATGCAAAACAAAACCGAACAAACAAAAACAAGAAACAAAGATCTAGATTTATGATCCAAACGAAGAAACCAAGAGTACTTGTGGAGATTCCCATAGCAAAGGAAGAGCAATGAGTGAGAACAAAGTACTACAAAATTGTCAGTTATTTAAGGCAGAACTGGTAAAAATGAATTGGAAAGTTTCCAAAGGATGCCTTTTTGCTTTATTATTTATAATGGCAACTGCTTTGTATAAACTACCTTACACAATTGTTTTTGCCTTCACCCTGATTTATCTTACTTCCCTTGACAGATTCTGCCAGAACTGTTTAAATAATAATTTGATGTGCTACATGCAGATTTTCCTGTCTCCCCTCCGCCCGCACACAACCCAGCAGTCTTACTGCAAATTGCACAGGGATCCACCATGCAGTTTCTCTACATAAAAGATGCTGCTTTGCTTTCAGATAGAAGAGGTTTGACTTTCTTGAATGCCATCCAGTTACACAAGAAATTAAGGGGGGGGAAAAAAAGACCTTACCACTATGACACTTAAAGACAATTGTCTCCTTAGGGATATAACACACACCCCGTACGCATTCTCTGCTTCATCCACATGCAGAGCTTTCAGCGACACTAGAAAAAGAGCCAGATAGGGAGAACAGAACTGAAAGATGCAAAACTAGTTAACAAAGAGTTTTTTGCCTTTTGAGCACATTGCCTAGTTAAGAAAAGAAATCAAGTTATTTTGCATGGACTCTTTAATTAATGTTTTCTAGAGTGCTTTGCAGTGTTTGAAAAATAATATTAAAAACCAAAGAGATTGAGAAGGAGTACCAAGAGATATAAATTCAACAGAAGTATTAGTTCAAATTCAATCTGAAATCAAAAATCAGTAAAGCAAATACACAGAAGAGGATACAAATGGCAGGAGCTGCAGGAGCCGATAGCATGAATGATGTGGAACAGCTGAGACTTAAGTCCATTTTAGGACAACCAGAACAGGCATGGACATAGACAGAATTTGCTGGACAGGTTGGAGTAAGACATGAGACAATTTGCAACATGCCAAAAATAAGAAAAGGACATAACTGAATTTGTTTGTAATTTTGCTGCAATTGACAGTAACAGGAAGCCATGAGCCTGTTCTTTTCAGCAGGCTGGGCACAGGAGGGCAAGCCCAAATGTTACATGCAATTTTTTCAGTTGTGTGTTCAAGTCACACATGCGTGCTCCCCCAATTAACTGAATGAAATTGGTTGGACAGTGTTTTAATTTGCCCAGAATAACGTCTGGATTAGGCACATGATTTTTGTGTGATTTTTGGTTTTGTTTTCGTTTGTTTTTTTTTTAATACACACTGAATTCAGATTTTCTAGAATGGAAGGAAATAAAACAGATGCCAGATCTTGATGTGACACTAACTCAAGTAGGACAACAATGGTGCTTTTGTATACCCAACCTGTTAGCTAAAGTCACTCAAACTTACGGTTAAGAATTAGCAGCTAGACTTAACTTCTCTGTGGTGCTTTACAACAGAAAGCTTTCTTCCCTGTGTCACCTCTGTGAAGCCATGACTTGCAGATACCTGTAAAGTTCATTCAACCAAAGGCTAAGAGCTTTAAGTATACTTGAGACCGCAGCACACTTTAAAGGTCATTATTTATCACCATTCATCAAACAGCAAGCAATTAATTTTTAATGGAAAATCAAGTCAATACATCAAGGGCTTTCTTTGACATGCCACAGCTTTATGAACTGCTGGGAGAAAATGAGGTAGCCTGTTGGGAAGCAGGAAACCTTTTATTTGCTAGTGAGGAGAATCCTAACAGAGGTCTCTCGTGTTGCGGTATGTAAGGTAAAACACAGCCAGACCTTACGGCAACATTCAAAAGCACATAGCTCAAATATTTCCCTCTCTCACAGCCTGTTTTCCTTCCTTCCAAATATTTACAGTGAGAGTTCATTTTCCCTCCTGCTTATCCTTTCACCAAACAAAAATAATGCTAGCAAAACACACTGCACACATCCAAAATGAAAAAAAAACAGCTAACAAATACGACGTAGTCAAAATGAACCAGGCTAGTTTAACCTCACTCTGATTTAATAAGGCTGTTTTGTTTAACAATTATTCAACTTCTTTAGGAAAAAAACAAAACCAGAGAGAACCAGTGCAACCACGCTGCTTCCAAGAACCAATTCGTTTACACAAATCTCCTCTGAATAACATGAGAGGAACAGAAGAGTCTTGCAGTCTCTCCCCTCTTAGGATATTCCTTTCTAGGCCAAGTGCTTTTGGAGGGATGCTAACTTCGAACATAGCCACAAAGTCCTCCCGCCTTGGGTCTGGCCCTCAGGCCTCAAAGTCCTTCATGCCTCCAGAGGCAAAGACTCTCCAGAAAGATCCCATTTGTATCAGCTTGGCTTCAGACAGCCCCTGCAACTCAGCTTGGGGAACAGGTAAAGAAGGAGAGAGAGGAAAAGTCCTTTTGTCTATTGGGATATCACAGCTTCTGTTGCTGTCCCGGCCAGCTCAGGGACTGCCTGATGTGGAGGTAGGCATTCAGCATCCAGCACGTGCCAAACGAAGGGGATGGACAGTCAAATGCTCCACAAATGCGGTATCAGAGAGATCTGGAGATACTCCAAACTCTGCTGATCCTCCCCCAAGATGCAAAATGAAAAGCACATTCCTGCAAAACTGAAATCACGTTCCTGATTCCTCCTGCCTGGGGAAGGAGGGAAATACTGCACAGAGAATAAGGTAGCTTTTCCTCTCCTAAAACATCTCTAAAATGTCAGAAACTAAAGTATAATAGAAAGCCATTGAGTATCCTCTTACCAGTCACTGAGGGGCTGTGGATCCGGGGTCTGGCAGACATAGAGAAGGGCAGATGTGTCTAAACACAAAGGATGAGTCTAGCAGACATCTGGGACCACAGGACAGAGGTTCAGAAGCCGGAGCCATGAGGGTGGTGGACAACCACACTCCAGAAACAGGCATGAGGTGACCACTGCAACTGGGCACAGTTGTCCAACCATGGAGCTGACAGATCACGCCCTGCACTGGATGCGTGCCCTGGTAACCAAGAGTGAGACTTGCTCACGGTTGCTATCAGACCCACATGGTTAGGGCTTGCTCACCCAACAGCTCCTGATTGGCTCCAGTTGACACAAAAATCACAGACCCTGATGGTTTTCCATGCTAAGGCAGAAAACTAAAAGGACTTCTAAGCTAGTAAGTATAACATTATTAGCTGTAACAGAAGAAAGTCTTCCCTTCTGCCCCCCCAGTCCAGCTTTCCTACCGTCTTTGGCACTTCTAACATGTCTGTCTCCCCAGAACAACTATATTGCTGGGACAGGATGGAAAAACGTGATACTGTATTTTCCAGCCACAAGGATAAACAGGCTGCTAAACTCAGATTAATTCTTACTAGGATCATCTAACAAAAAATAGCAGCAACAAAACATTTCTTAGTCCTTTTGCGTGTGTTGCAGAGAACATCTAAATCAGGGGCTGTGCTGCTGGGCTCAGTGTTAACCATTTTGCTACAGAGATCACAGAACAATTTTTTTTTTCAGAGCTTGCTTTGTGAAGGTGCAAAATCCTGAAAATACATTAGTGATGATTTTTTGACACAAAAGGAGAAAAAATTAATTAGGAGTGAGACTTTTCTTCATTTGAATCTAACAGGAAGCAATGTTTTGAGAATAAAAAAGCAGAAAGCAATTCCACTGCCACCAGCATATCATCTTTATTTTACAGTTGCCACTCTGCAGTATTGCATGGATCCTCTGAATACTTAAAGCAGGTGGAAAGCCAGGTAGGCAGACAAGTATGGAGGAGTGGGTACTGATGGTGTTGGCTGGACCAGCTGGGTATGAACCACAACTGAAAACGCAACAACACATTTCACAGTGTTTTGAGCGAACACTAGTCTCAGCTCTTCCATAGTGACTGGAATTAGGAGTTAATGGATCTGAGTATGTTCTCATACCACTATTACCATGGTCGCTGCATTAATTTTAGATTATTGCCTTGATGATTTACCAGGAGTCCCAAGAGATCAAAACCAAACCACTGATCTCCCCGCTCCTTCCCTTCTTATATCTTACTGCTACAGAATCCATAACAGAGCTGGTCAGATTTAGCCCTACCATAACTCTACTAAGTTCAATCTGAAACCTCTACTGTAATGTGAAATTTGGTCTTGTTTACTGTACTTAAAGTTCTAAAGAGATTATTCTAAGCTTAGTATAAATCACTATGGAAAAAAGTCTGCATGCAAGAGTGGGGATTTACAGGCTACTTAATGACTTATCTGTACTCTCCATTTCATTCTAATGAAATAACTGGAGCTCTCTGACCCTATGAAATGTCTTCAGTACCAAAGAATCATTATTAAAGATCCATAATGGTGATGTTACAAAAAAAACCAACCCCAACCCTGTGTCCCTTGTCCTGCAGTTCTAAACCTAACTTAATGTAGTCCGTAAGCATCAGAAAGTATTGAAAGTCTGCCAATGTGCACAGGAAGATTAGTGCTAATTGGTAGTGATCTTTGAAAAGAAATCAGTTTGGAAATGTTAAAAGGGAAATATAAAGTGGCGACTTACTACTAAGTCATGGGAAATATCTTTGCTAAGCAGTCACACTAATTAGAGAGAGAGGGGGGAAAAAAAATGACCCCAATCTAGCAAAGGGCTCAAATAACTTAAACCCATATGAACTGGCATCAAAGTTATTCACTCTTCAGAATTAAAGATGTACTCCTTGCTTAGCTGGACCAGGGCCCAGAAATAGGAGACATAATGAATCTCTCCCTTTCGTTTTGAAAACTGCTTTAATTATATGTTGGTGATCCAAGTAAGGATTAACCCCCAGGTCTTTGGAAACAGCCTTCACATTTTGCAGTTCTCAGTCTGCCCACTTTTAGACCCGTGGTACGAAACGTTATGCCAGGTACTTGCCGGCATAGATGGCCTAGGTGCCGGGTGCCGCACGTGGCATGGCACGGCACAGCACCTCAGACTTTTGGCATCTGCCTCCACCCTCCCAAGAGCTGAGACTGCTTCAAGCCATCAGCCTGTCCCTCACCCTCGCTGGCAGGCAAACAAAGCCCAGCAGCCTTTTAGCCCGCCCCTGGCAGGAGTGCTCCTCGCCCAGCTGAGGGGCATCTGTCTGCCTGCCTTAGCCCCCCACCCGCAGCCCACAGTTGGGTCTGCCCAGCTGTGCCCACCTGCCTTGTTGGTCTCACAGGAACCCAACCCATTTCCTGTAATTCTTCTCTTACAACTAACCTTTTCTGTAGCTTCAGGAAGATGTGGCTGTTCTCCTCAGGCACCGTAACTTTAGTTAAAGGGGAAAAGCCTGGGATGGGGCCCTTCTCCTCATTAGAGAGCCAGTGATAGGCATTTAAGATGATTTTCTGATTCCAGTAAGAAGGGAAGATACTCAACAGTTTTGAAAAACTGGTCCATTTTTAGCCAGATACCAGCTTGCATCCCTAAGAGCCCTAAAAGCCAAATTAAAGGAAAGGTTCCCTGAAGTGGCATCCTATTCTGCACTCTTGATTTCAAAGGCAGCTATTCAAGGACCCTAGAGTTCACTGTATTCCTTTGTCATTTGGCAATTAAGAGAGGGTTTTTCACATTATGTTCATTTTATCAACTGTTTTTCCCCTTTCAGAAGGCCTACAGTGAAAGATAGGTTTCACTGAAATCAATGACAGCACTCAACGATTTGAAGCTGGGCCAGTATTTCAATTAATTTCTTGTCTTGAGGCTAATTTCTAAACATGCATAAGGATTGCACGATCGTGTGGCTCCTCTATAAAAATGTGCAAATTCAAGGCTAGCGATAGGCCCGAAACTCTGGTTGTGCCCTGGTCAATATTTTTCATACAAAATGCAGACTTCATTCTCACCTTTAGCACAGAAGTATGGCCAACACCACTTACCTGCTTGTTCTTAGGCACAGGAATATCTGTGTTCTTGGCTGTGCTTATGAGACTATTGCAATATATTATAACACCGTAAAAATCACTGAAATGCAATAACATTGTTGCACATTTATTGCTTTTAACCAACTGTAAAAACTAAAATGTAAGCTTTGTTTCCCTCCATTGGTTTTGGGAGAAAGCCAACCCTCACTCCACAAAATGTTATTTGCAAAACGCTCCTACCTTGCCAAACCATTAGATGTAAACCTTTTTAAACAGTGCACAGGATATCATAAACCCTAGACAGGCTTTGAATGACTCTACATCTCCATTCTTTCCCTTTGGAGTCATACAAGTGCTATTTAAACATGATACATGTTTTAATACACCGTCATTACTTCATATCTTTAGTCAATTACTTCCCAAGCACAACCAAAGTAATCCTTTTTGCTTAGCATTAAGGACTTAGAGACGAGGCTGTTATGGAGGAAGAAGATTTGCCTTAAGGATAGCCGGAGATTTTCTAGATACCCCTGGAGGAGGGATGAGGTGAGGAGTGAGGTCTACAAGTCGACCAAACCACTTTAAATCCACAGTGTTACATTAATTCTAATGTTATATTAAATGTGCATTAACTGGATTGGCCAAGCAATCATATTTTCTTTATGAGGTGTTTTACTTCATCACTTTAATCAAAAAAGAAAAAAAAGGAGTAGAACCTCAAGTCCAAATCATTTAACTTTTAAAGCAACTTGACATTTATTTCCAAATTCAGATCCATAACCAATATAATTTTACTTCCAGGCTCCACATTTAAAGCTGCAAGGAAGCACACCTAGTTTTATTCAAGAATCCAAGAGATTAATGTTTATTTATGCAGAACCCTAACACACAAAACATAGCTGGCAGGATTTTAATTTCTATGAAACTCAAATTACAAAAAGTCCTTCCAGCCTGATCTAGCATCAGTACCAAGACCTACTTTGAACCCAATCAGGACTCTCAAATTAAAACCAGCATCTGGTAGGAAACGTGAAAAACTGCCATTCAAAAGGTAAAAAAAACTCCACTCAATTCCAAAAAGATTAGGAGAAATATCCTACCAGTAATATTTTCTTGGCTTTCAAAGAGAATGCTCTTCCTGCTTGAAATCCATTCACTTGGTGGACTAGAATTGCCTAGATGTAGTTCTCTACTGCATAAGCTTTACATTTTTAGTCTCTTTTAATTACTTTGATTTAGGCAAAATGAAGCCACTTAGGACCTGGCAGAAAATAACCCAATTAATATTTCCCTTCTCATCAAGTCTTTAGATTAATTATGCATTCTAATAAAGGCTTGAGGACTTGTTTCTAACAGCTGCTGACCATTTTCATCTTAAACCAACAATGCCTTTAAACACATGCTTAACTTAATTGCCTAAAAAGTCCGTTCAGAGCAAACGGTTCTATTGACAGTCCTAAGAAGTTAGGCAGAGGAGATGACCAGAACGTGAGAGCTCAGAACCTGGCAGAAAAGAACTTTTTTTAAAAAAGTGATAAAATGATCTAACTTGAAAAACTTAATGAATCAGGCAGTAATTCCTGTTTCGCGTGTCTTAATACATTATATCACTTGTATCCTCTAGTCTATATATTCTTTCCAGTAAAATTTTCTAAACATTTTGTATTCCCAATTTATAAAAGAAAGTCATAGAAAAAATTGAAGCAATAAGAATTAAATATATCCATATCTTCTAAAGTCTCTGAATAAAAAAAACACTTACCAAAATATCTCTTTTTTTTTCCACAATGAGATATCTAGGCACTGTGGATTTCATCTCATTGTATTTTGCAAAAGGAAAATTGACACTGGCTCTACTAAGAATTTCAGCCAATCAATTACCCCATGTAAAGGATGATGAAGAAATATCATTGCCTTGTCCCTAAAATAAAAAAAAAAACCACCAACTAACTGTGCAAGTCTATCTGCAGCCCTGAAATAGGTTACCTAATAGCCAGATCCAATAAACAGTCTCCTCATGAAATTCCCATTTACTACAAAAAGAATTCTATGTAAGAATGAGAAAACTAGATCCAAAGGTGTTTCTAAATAGAGTTTAAAATAGAAATATATTTATTCTGAGTTCAGTACAAAACAAAAAACCAGCAAATTAACATAGTTTGTGTTGCTACTGAGTGTAAAATAAATTAGCGAGTGGAAATTAGGATAACAACTGACCAATCAACACCAACAAGTGTATTACTAAGGACACGAGATTTGCAAAAGGCTTGAGTAATTTAAAATGTAAAAATTCTCAAATTATTAAACATCAATGAAGCTAGATTAACACAAATCTTCCATTAATCTTAGTGGCAGCTACTTGTCAGCTCTAAGAGTATATAGGTGGCCTTCCTACTAACTTCAACAGAATAAGCAGGACAAGCATACGATGTCCTGCTCAGCCAAGAATTCAGGGATTGTATTCCACGTTCAAAAATTAATTAAGTACTCTCTTATATGCTTTTACAAAAGAATAACTGGTAACAGTTAAAAAAAAACCCAACAACAACACAAAAAACCAAACCACAAAACCCCCACAACTTTTGGCAAATGTAGTTTTGCATGAGCTGTTGGTAAGTAGGTAGCAGCTGTAATTTCGACTGTGACTGCCTTCAGTCTTAAGCAAATCACTTAGACGTGATCCAAATCAGAAATACAGGATGTTTTCATTTCTGTCCTTTGATTTCCTTGCTACAAAACAGGGATAACTAATCCCCATAACTTCCCCATTATTAGAGCAGCTAAGGCTTTTAAGCACTTTAAATATTAGAAGTTTTCTACTAATTTAAGCAATGGCAAGGTCCACTGAAACGGGGATGAAACTAACTGGACTTCAGGACTTTACCAGTGCAGTTCTGTGGCATCCACAGCCAAGTGCAGGAGGGTAGCAGCTACGCAGTCCTACAAGCACTACTACCGTAAGAAAGGTGTGCTCTGCCCCACACACAGATACTAACAGCGGAAACCCTGTGTGGTTTTAAGAAAAAAAAGGAAAGCAGAAGCGAGATTACTGGGCTTGTGATTTCACAGAGTGGTCGGTCTGATTTAACTGCATTCGGGAACTGATATGAAGCGCTGAAATCAAGGGCAGTCTTTAAACCAAGCATCATGAGAGCTCTGCTGGATGTGTGCATGTGCATTAATGACAGATATTTTCTGGAAGAACTCTGCACCTTTTTGTTTGCTGAAGATATCTAAAAAAGATCTGCTGGTGGAAAACATGACACCGTGAATGCTCAAAATAAAACCAACAAAAAATCGCCAACCCCAAAGAAAACGCAAAACAAAGCACCCCCCCTCCCCACCCCACCTGGAATGCTCAGCTTTTTTTTTTTTTTTTTTTTTACTTTTCATGGTGAGAAATAGCTCATTATCACTCCGGGAGAAAGGTCTCAGTATGAGCACAGGATTATCTAATAACTGCTCATTACAAGCTCCAGTACAGCTAAGAATACTTTGATAAAACCAGGAATAACAAAGTGACTTGAAATTTGACTTCAAAACCCTGCCAATGTAATCAAACAAAACCATTATTCAAGAAATATTTTGTAGTTTCTTGATCCAGCCTTATGCTTTCAGTGTTTGCAATGCATTTCTTTTTAATTAGGAAGAAAATAGCTTTCCCTCCTCACTCTCCTACATTGTACTAGCTCACTGAAGTTCAACATTGCATGAGCTAATACAAGGCTCTTAGTTTATGCCCTGGTATTTCTATTTGGTATAAAGCCACTGCTGTCAGGTCATTACTTGTTTTTGCTCTGTGTTCCAAATGCTGCTCACGGGATGCAACCTGAATGGAAAACAGCAGGAGCCCGAGATACAATAGTGGAAGTTCACATCGGCACTGAAAGGGAAAAAGTGTTCTGCACTGCTATTATTAGTTGTTCTTTAAGGATCCTAAAACTGATAGGAACCGTTTTGTTTTATGCTAAGACAACATACTGTCCACTGCTCTCAGGAACAGCTGAAGATCTGTTATGCTTCTTCAGGAGGGTATTGCTGAAGAAGAGTTTCTGCCAGAAAGCTCAGTTCCAGTTTTGAACTGCAGAAATTCAACAGCGTTCAGGTATGAAGGCTTAGCTTAGGACCCATATCAAAGGCAGGCACGGGTCACAATATCCAAATCTCCTTTCTTAAAGATATAAATGGAAAGAATGACAAATCAAACTTGCTGTCTCCACACTCATCTCTAACTGAGAAAATTTTCACATCAATAAAATTATTCTGTCACACGACTGGATGAGATTTAAACTACTTTCCTGGGTTACAGAAAATAAAATATGTGCAGGAAAGGAAAATCATCGGAATTCACTGCTATGACCGAGTCTGGGCTGAGTTCCAGTCTCATTAAAATCAGAAAATCATGGACCAGTCCAATATGTTGGCACAGACACATGAGCAACAGAGAAGTTCCTGCTTTCCTCATCTTGACATTCACATATGAGGACAAGGACAAGTGTTGGTGTTGCCCCACATAAAAATATAGCGAGAAGGACAGTACAAATAAGCTGGCCTAAAGATGTGTAGTTGATGGTCAAAGAAAGCAGGAGGTAGCTCTTCTGCAGGTATATGGAGTTAAAAGGTAGCTTTGGCTCGATAGTTTGCTGTTCTGGAGATGCACTCTGTCTTACCAATGTACACAGCTTCAACCTTTTGGAAATCTGAAGGTTTTGGGATTGTTTTTTTTCATTTAGACAACTAGGATACAGTGGGGGAACACAGGCGGAGTATGGCTTTGTGGAAAACATGAGCCTCGAAAGATCAATTTCTTTTTCAGCTTTGCTCAGGGAGATGCAGCTGTCCAAGCTCAGGGCTGTTTGCAAAGAATAGCATTCCAGCATAGAGAACATTTTTCCCCCATTTGTATGGTAATAAATGAGCTTCAAATTAACATGATCAAATGATCAATAGCTAGTTTTCCTCCACAAATACCATTGATCTTACAAGACAATTGCTTCCTCAGTGGAAGAGATCCCTGTTGGATTAGAGCTAGTCATTTCTGACTAGTCTGCTGCTGCGACTAGACTGGTTGTGAAGTTGCTGTGAAATATCATCACTTCAAAGAATCTAATACAATTACTATTACTATCCTGATTCGCTTTCTTATGACGCAGATTTGTAATGGAGAAGAGCTTTTGATGATTGATCCTTAACTAATGAGAAGGAAAAAGTTGTTTGCTTTGTCCTTCAAGCAGCTCCTCCTTTCATCTAACATTCAGAGCCATTCTCCAACTGGAAATAATTCCTTACAAAAAAAAAAAAAAATTAAGATGTCAAAGACAGTTTCTGATACAAGTGAAAAGATCCTTTGAAAGACAATCTAGATGTACCCTGCACAGAGCACTTGACATTAATAACATCATAAACTTGAAGCTGAAATTAGGAGCAGTTTTAACATGCAGAAGAAATCCATAGATCAAACACTACAAAGGAGGAGAACATAACGTAGCTTTCAAACAGATCTAGAAGGAGTTGACAGGGGAGAGGCTAACCTGGGTTAGAAACATAAACTGAGGGGAAGAAAGATCAGGGCACGCAACTCAATTTTTTTGTTGATTTCTTTATCTGGGTCTTATTTAAGCGATTCTTTTCATTTAGATACTTTCACTGTGACTTTCCTGTCCTTTAAAAATCCTAGTGCTGTAAAAAGGGGGGGGGGGGGGGGGGGGGGGGAGAGAGAGGCGCATTGGTTGTATGAATGCAATCTTTGATAAAACTCAATTTATGTAAAATTATTCAGCTGGAATTCTTAAATTGTTTTCAAACATTTAAATAAGTGATTAGAGCCTCTGAGACTAATAAAAGATATTACACTGGTTTTACTAAAGGGAGTCTACAACTTGGTTGAAACTCAATGGCAGAGTTGAGATTAGAGGAAGAACCTCTCTCTTTGGAACAGGGGAGCTGGTAAAACTCACTGGTTTGTCAACACCATTTGGCTTTAATCTTCCTTTGGGATAGGAGAAATGTCTGAGAGCTATTTTCATTCTGCTCTCCAGATCAGATCATTTCTAAGTCATGCTGTAATTTTTACCTTTAAGGTCTGGGGAAGAATATCCCCAATTCTCATTTTCTCCAGTAATGAGCTATCCCTCATAGAAATTACCAATCGTTGGCCTAGAAGTTAAAAAAAAAAGCTCTTTTCATTCTGGAGTGGAACTTTTACTGTATTTATGAGATCTTTACACCATCACCCCCCAAACACTCTGTGCTGTCAAGAATTGCCTTTGATTGAAATCCTGCGGTTACAATTGAGAAGAAGCTTTATCAGTCAGAGGGTGCCTTGATCTGTGCGAATTGCAAAAGTTCACCATGTAGCAAAACAAGGACAGGGGCAAAAGCATCAAGGTGAAAGAACGAACAGTAAGGTGAGAAGAGGTTATACACTTATCCAAGGGAAAAAAAGGCAGACATTTATAGGGGAAATAGATACATTCTCTATTCCTGTGAAATGGTTTAAGTCCTGAATTTACAGCGACACTTCTGCAGCTCAGCTCCTGTATTGTTAGCACCGTAAGAATGCTGAAACTGCTATATTTGGGGGACACTAATGGAGCTTCTAACCCAATAAAATGTAGCTATTTCTGAGGATTTTAGGAGGCACCCTTTACTGGGAAGCTGTGGGATATTTTGCATGCTCTTAAGTTTAACACTGGGTTTTAACTGAATTTTCTTGATGCCAGCTGAGTGGGTCAAATTCATTCTCAATGTCTTGTGCAACACCCACTTTGTGGTCCAAGCTGGGAACACAGCCAAACACAGCAAAAAGAAAAGCCGAAAAAACAATGTAAATAATGGATAACTGCAAATTGAAAGTAACATTAAAATACTACAGGAATAATTCCACAGAACTTTTTAATAAAACTTGCTCACTAGTTACCCACTTCTCTGAAGTTTTCCATGCTATCTTTTCTTCAGAACAGCTGTGCAGAATCTCAGCCTCCAACTATTTGCAGGCTGGTTGTTGGCTGTGTCATAACGCATGACAGCAAGCCTGCTTGCCACGTACCAACAGCTGTGGTTGTGTGCTGCCACGGCCAGTCCATCTGCCACCACCACCCGTGCCAGTACAAGGGGCATCATTATACAGTGCTGAATAAAAAGCCAGAGGAAGGAAATACCTCTGGCAGCAAAACGTTCCTGCTCTCAGTGCTCCTCTTTGCTTCCTCCTTTTCATCAGCGTTCAGCTCTCCATCTGCTCTCCAGGGGTGCTACGGCGAACGCTGGTAAAAATGAACGCAATGCAACCTAAGGCAAACCACGACCAAAATGGGTCATTTCTACTCTGGCCCTGAGAGAGGAAGGCAAGTAGATGTATTCATTAGTCTGATGCTTAGGGCCTAAAAGAAGGTACACGCCAAGAAACGTGGGGAGGATTTGAGGCATGTCCTCCTCTCCCAGAGTCCGAAAAGGAGGGGCCTGGTAAAGCTGGAACACAGCAATTTTTCTCTGCCCTAAACTGAGAGAGAGCGAGCGTGCACTAATATGGATTACATCAACTCACGGAACAGCTTGGTTAAAGAGGGACTGTTGTGTATCGTGGGAGACAACGTGAGCTCTCTAAGTAGGCTGTAAAAGCAGGAGACAAAGGAAGCACCAGTACAATTCCCATCAAGCACTGAACTTCTACCATATAAAGTCTAATTCATTTTGAACAGATCAGAAGTGCTATACTTCAATTGCTGTTTCTCTGAGAGAAGATTAAAATATTTCGATGGAATTGAAATTTTCTGGAGTAATACAAAGGGGAATAAAAATCAGATTTTCCAGAACATGCAAATTTAATTAACTGAAATCTATTTCAACGGAAAATTCCTAAGTGTTGCCACCTAGTCTGGAAGGACGGACACAAACCCTCCACCGCTGCCACTATAGAGCTCCTGGCAGCTACACTTTGTGCACAGGGGTGCAGGAAGCAAGGCTCCCTGTCGAGCTCTGCCTTCCACTTCCCAGGGCTCTCTCCAGGGCTCAGATGTAGGCAGCCAAACCTTTCTTCCCCTCTCCCCTACCATACCTCAGGATAGGGCTTTGGAGCAGGAAATGAAAAGAAATAGTCAGCTAACTCTCACTGACAGTCCTAAGCAACAGCAAATCCCTACTTCTAAGACTACTAATCCATATGCTCCCTACCAAAAATACTATTTTTATTCCTCCATTAGTAGGAATAACATGAGTCAACAGACAAATGCATTCTCTTTTCAAGAAAGGCATGACAAATATTGTAATTTCATCTTTATGTTGCAGATTCCCCCACTTCAAGAAACCAGCTTTGTTTTTAAGCTAACTGAAGTGAAACATCAACATTCCCCTTAGAAACCAAGCCTCCCTTGCCATTGCTCGAGTGGAGCAAACAGTGATTGATACACAAGCTTAAAGCTTCACAAATCACTTCTGTAGCTGACGGTTAAGATAGCTAGGGCTGAGGTCAATACAGCACAGCCAGCTGAAAATTCAAAGAGAAAAACTAGGAAGCTATGGCAATTTATAGCGATTAAGGATCTGACTCATTGATTCCAGTTCTTCTTTTCCTCTCACTTACAGAAAGCCAGAGGTTGTCTTATGAAATCAAAAAAGATAGGCGTGCAAGCATAATTGAAGAAATGGACCCCGAGTTTTTGATAAATACTGATCCCCTCTTCCCTACATGCATTGGTTGAAGTACTGTAACTTGGCAGTCAGGCAATCAGTTCTTTTTGCGGTTACAGCTGGATAGATTCAATGCTTGGGATAAATTGGCCTTAAGCAAACCTTAAAAAAAAAAAAGTATTTCCTTGCTAAGTGATCCCAAGAGGTATATGTCTCTATAAGACAGTTAAAGGGAAGCTGCTGACTTGCACTCAGTGGGTTCAACAATTTGAAAATGATTAATTTTGTTTTAAATCTTCCAGACCCACTTATGTAACAGACAGCAAGGAGAGAAATTCAATTTTTTTTGAGACACTTCCTATTTGGAAGATTAAGAGATGGAATCAGTGGTACATTACAATGAAATTTTAATTATCAGAAGTTTGGCACAGTGATAGATTTCACTACGTTGCTTTGCCAGTGCACTCTGTCTTCCAGAGACTCAACTTTACACCCAGCCTTGAGCTCCAGTTCATTCAGCTTGGAGCTTGCCTCTCTACAAGGCGCTCTGTTTTGGAACTGCTGAGGGAGAAAAAAAGTCATTTGCCATTGATAAAGACCTCATGGTAACTTTCTGAGTGCAGCTGTATTGCCCCTCCTGCAGTCACAGGGGAGAGGGACTCATGTGCCTCCGATTTTGAGGGCTGATCGCTCTCAGGAGGAGCTTCTGCAGCATGAAATGCGATCTACAGCACGCTCTCTATACTGAGAGAGGATTATCGTTGCATGCACCCTTGCTCTCCTCCACACAGAAAAGCAGTGGAACAGCTAGCGCAGTAAACAGCTCCAATAGCTGTGTGCCAGCACATTACTCCTTTTTGCCAACTGAGTTCCCAGATGGCCGGTAGCGCCCAGCTATTTGACTTGTATACTTTCAAAGGCTCAGAGCGCAGCGCCTGCACTCACACCACATTCCTATAGGGTAACTGTAACCATTCCATGCTCACTTCAGCTCTTCCAGCAGGCCTGTTCAGATGTGGAGCATGCGTAACTATTTTCAGTCCTTAATTACAGTGGCCAAACATATGCCATGTTCACTCCATTTGATTCCAGAGTGTACGTATTTTATACATGTATGTTGTATATAGTTTTTATATTTATCAGGGTAGGATTCTCAGCTGAGATAAACCAGAGTAGGTTTAGAGATGCTCTGATTTATGGCAAAAGAATTCTTGCAGATAAAGGCTTTAGGATAAAAGGCGGTACAGAAAAGACAGGCATTCTTATTAGTCTCTGTTCTAGCCCTCCTACATAAAAGAAAAATTCAATGATGTGGAAGCAGCTCAGGAGAAAACACTGCTTTAATAGTAAGGGCTAGAGATTAAGTATACTATTAACTACATATTCTCTGCATGTTCTTTCAGAGCCTACTGTGCTATTCACAGTCACTTTGTCTACTTAGGACAAAGCTCTCCCTGGGGACCGCACCCAAGAGTAAATAGAGTTACTTCAAGAATTAAAATAAACTGGTGGAGGTATATCACACTTTATGGGAATTGCAATTTTCCTCTCAGGCATGAATCGGAGAGACAAAGCCAAGGGCTGCAGTAGGAGTGGGGCTGGAAAGGGGCTGACCACAGAGCAGGTAGGATGCCAAAAACATTGTCTCTGGAGGAGTTTTTCCTCCAGACCATCTCTGGGGTTCCTGGGCTCAGCATAAGCCCAAGTGGATGCCTGGGGCTGGAGCTGGGATAGAGACAAAGCAGAGAGCTGCTTTTGGAGTGGTGGAAAGGGGCTGCCAACCCTGCTGTTAAACTTTGGGTTTAGTTAAGGTAACTTGAATGGAAGGGTAAGAAATGCATACTCCTTCTTAGGGCATCCCAGAAAGAATAAACCTGGAGAAAGGACATTGATAAGGTTTGATCTGGAAGGAAGGTACAGCTTTCTGCACGTAAGCAGAGCTGAGGAAATTCAAGTACTTTTCCCAGATTGCTGGGAGTGAAGAAAAATAGCCTGTTATATTAATAAGGAAAGGCAAGTAACCAGAGTGGCTTACAGGATCACACCTACTCACCTGCAAGGAAGGACAATTTTATACATAAAGCAGGAACTAAATACAATTGTTGTTGACCTCCATAAGAGCTGGAAATAGAATAAGTCAAGTGGATCTGATTCTAGCTTCACAATCTATATAAAGAGAAGCTAATTTCTTTTTGAATAACATGCTTATATTTAGGATCCTAAATCTGTATTTGGAAACCTAAGGAACTGACCTGATTTTCTGAAGTGTTCAGCACGCAGTGAATGTGTGGAAACATTTTTAAGAGGCTTCTGTGGGAACTGCTGGATTCAAGAGCTTTGGATGGGGAGAAGGAAATCAAAGTTTCACTCTATTTCTTAACTTTGGGCTTACAAATTTAAGACTTGCATTTTCAGAATTCATCACTCTGCAGTAATATCTGGTTTTGCTTTAAATATTGTACTGCTAGAACTACTAAGTGTGTGGATTTTAGAAAGCTTTCAGACTCTTTCGCTACCATTTAAATAAGGATATTTAACACAGAGTAAACACAGCACCACTTTGCTGCCATGCTAGTTTGAAATTTGGAAAAAATAATCCCTACAGCAAAAGCAAAGCTGTGTAAAAAAGCCATAGCAAAGCCATATGAAAGCCAGCAGTAAACTACATTTGGGAACATGCACATTATGTAAAAGGTAGATTTCTAGTATCTCAGTTGAGGGAAAAAGAGGAGTTCTAATGATTAAGTAGACTGTGGAGGCCTCTATTTCCCCAAAAATGGCCTTTCCTCAGCAGATTCTCAACTTTTTTGAGGTCACTCACTGAGGTTCAAAGTCTAAAAGGGCACTGGTATCAGTCTCTCTTCCATTCAGAAACTGTCTTCGATCCTCTCAAGACCACAAGATGTATAAACCTATTTGGAAAAGAGACTGTATAAATCTATGGCCTAACCAATCCATATCAAAACACAAGGGTACATCATGAATTACTGCTGTATTATTTCCGCTAATGGCATGATAGCGTGAAAATCCCAGAGTTCATTCTACACAATATTTGCAAGTGCAAACCTTTTTAAAGTGTTACTGCCTTTCTTTGCAAATTCTGAAAACTGGGAAAAGAAAAAGATGTATTCTCACTGCATTCTTATTTTTATTTCACAGTGAATATTTCAATTTTTAGTGTAATTCATAATTTAACTAAGATTTGGATGGAATCCCACCAAGAAAACCTAGATACAGTCCTCTCTGCATGCCCTTCACAGAAGCACTGGGGTCTACAAATCTCATAGACCTGCCCGATAAATGACTTGTACATTAAAGCCACTTTTTAGAAAGCAGACACTCTAAATTAGGCACCTTTCTGCAGAGGTAAGTTTTACAGTTTAGTGTACTCTTCATAATATAAAATACTCATACACGCAGGGTACCATTATCAGCAGTCATGAAGCAAAGCTCATTAAAAAAGACAATTGGAGTCTTACTTTTCTCAATGCAGAAATGCAAGCACCCAGAACAAGAAAAATGTCAAGACTATTATTTTCAGCATAGAAATGTCTACAGGTCCCAAAAGCAAGGTTGGCAATCCTTTATGATAGACACTGCACAAATACCAGCTACAGGTGGTCATTACCAGCAGTCGTTACATTTGTCAACTGACAGACAAAGACAAAGTGGAGCAGAACAGAGATGACCCATGAGATCAGACCAGTGAGGAATTAAACAGACCCCCCAAGTCACCCCTCCTGCAACACCAGCGATTTTTAACAGGCCCAATTTACCCCCCAAATAGGCTTGTGTCATTTCTGCATTGTCTGAAAATATATATGTGTGTGTGTGTGTGTGTGAAATGCTTTCAACATCAACTGTAACACAAGCAAAGAAACTCAACCGATTTTTCTACATCAAAGCCTTCTTTTGAAGTTTTATCACCTGTTTCCAAATTCCCTATTGACCGTGGATTGCCACTATACCCAGGCAAACAATTTTCCACACTCTTCAATAATTCAGTGGTATATGGATAGCAAATTCAGGCTCTCTGCTCTCTGAAAGCTTTTACATCACTCTGGAGCAGAATTTCAAGGCAAGATTTTCAAAGCACTGCAAGGAATATAATCACTTTGCGTTATTTTCAGTGGAAAGCACATAAATCAAAGCCTGCAACCCCTCAAAGAGCTCAGGCCAGGCTTTCCTTCTAATCCCTGACCAATGCTTAATTGTACAGAGTCTTTTGAGTAAACTCGCCAAACCTGAATCTATACTAGATTTACTGTTCATAAGAATGTGTAAAAAACAGGTTACTTTTAAAAAATAATTTTTTACTTTAGCCAACACAGTTTTCCCTTAAAACAGCACTAGAAGAAATACTTGATCATGATATCTACAGATCAGTTTATTTATAAGAGCAGTTGTTCAGTGCCCATGGAGAGCTAGAACAAAACCATATGCATTCTAGGGCAGGTGATATACCCAAACACACGCACTGGCTGGACAGCACAGTTATCTTCCAATTGTAACGCTGCTCAAGAGTGTGATACCTCCAGTACTGTAGCTTTCAGGCAATGTAAAGCAGTGATTTAATAGAAAAGCTGACTATTAACAAACTTAATAGTCTTAAGACAGATACCAGGTTTCACCATTAGACAGTAAGGTCCCAGCTGGGACTGAAAATTTCTTCCCTGGAAACCATTCAACTCGTAATTCAGCAGCGACTGCAGTTTCTGCAAGTAGGCAAGAAGAACACAGCTCCCCAGTACTGACTGCCGCCCGGCAGGGTGTCGCAGCGCACACAGCCGGGGAGAGGGGAGCTCTGCCACAGCCCCACGGACGGCTGAATGCCTTGTCCCCCCCTAAAATGGGTGCGGAAGTGAGCACTCCTTAGCAGAGGACATAGACCCTCAGGGACAGATACATTTCCAAATGTCCAAAAGGACTGGAAAGGAAAGGGAGAGGAATAAGAAGGAAGCTTTACTCCTTGATTTAAAGCCATTTCCTAATGCCATCCCACCAAAGTACTGTACAGCCCAAACCACTTCTGTCTCCAAGATTAACAGTATGTGCTGCAGAAGAGAAGTTGTCTTGTGGGTGTAAATAAGTCACACACACGAAGCCCGGAGGAAATGCATCAGAAATAGACTGCTGTTTATAGAGCCTATGCAGTACTGATTTGTCCACTGAAATGCAGCAAAGTTTTCCATTAAATTATCGGCTGATCTACTGAAAGGGAACATACTAGAAAGGAAGTAGATTTCACTGTTCAAAGGTGCAAAAGTTAAATGATAATGCTGCTTAGCTGCGGAAAGAAATGGTAGAATACATAAACCCAAAGGATTAGAGTCCACACAGCAGTGCCCAGAGCTGACCATCTTTCATTCCATCCCTCACATAAAATACCTAGTGAAAGGTATGGAAATAACCACTTTATAATCTGAAACCCAGTGAAATAATACTGATCTAGACTTTAAGTGTCAGTTGCCTGTAATTGTCCTTCATATCGTATGTCAACTATTTCCAGATGGACTTCTGAACATAAACTTGCAAATCTCAGTACAGGAAGAGGACCAGCATGACCCACAGATGCAAAGCTCCCCACAGCTGGTAACAAGCCATAGAGCTTAATGTTCTCTGCACTGCCACGGGGTAGTTTCTGGTGTTTAAAATGGTTTAGTAAGCCACAGTGTTTCAGACTGAATCCTCGAATTAAAGGGAACTTCTCTCAGGCAAAACTGCTATAGGATTAAGATCTGCCTGACTGAAGCGACAGCCTTCCTTCACTCTGTTGATGGCACAGAATTCCAGTGTAAGGAGAACAAGATGACACACACAGTGATTTCCTCCAAAAGATACTTCAATACCATGAAAGAGAAATTGCGAAATAGGCAGCCAAGTTCTGTTTTCTGCTGGGGTAAGTCTGCTCAGCCAGTTCTTCAGGGTACAAATATGATTGGCAAAGTCAATGGAGAATCAACTGACAGCAAGACATTAGTCAGGGGAACGCACAGATGTTACAAACACCTACACTTCATTCCAAAATTAACTTTTCTATTAGCAAACATTTGATGGTCTCAGGTCTGCCTTAGAACAATAGTCTGCTCATGAATGCTCATCAGGAAAGTGTTACCTATTAGTTCAGGTAATTTGATCTTAGAAGATACATGTATAATATTAACTTGAACCAATAGGTAGAGGAGAAAAGAAAGAGCTATTTAACCATATACTCAGCACCACTAATTACTTCTCCCTTGCCTACTACCACTGATTACAGTCATTTATTGCACACGGTGATGTGTCCTGGATGGTTCAGATATATAATTACAGTGATAAAGCCATTTCTGATGAAGTTCTGAGGGCAGCTTTCCTGCCAGATTTAGTATTCACTTATGGTCCCAAGGTTTAGGCTCTCCTATACCGATCTACATGAGTTGCACTGTCTTCTGGGACATTGGGTCAGACTTTCAGCTGATGTAATTGAACCTAGCAGCACTGCGGGGAAGAGAATGATTTCCTTTTCCACCAGCTGAGTGTCTGGCACATACTTTCTTCTAATTAGTATTCATCTTTAAGTCTGTTGAATTTGTGGGAAGGAGTTAGCTGCCCATGGAAGTCCTAATTGTGTAGAAGCTTGGACAATTTCCCTTGTAGCCTGCAACCCTCACTGAGAGCACCTTTGTTATTAAAAAATGAGACTATTATATCAATTGTCCTCAGTAAACTGACACTATGCAAACTAACATGGACCTGAACAGGTATTTGTGGGTGCCCTTCACCCCCTCACCTCACATAGTTTAACAGCTAAGCAAAAAATACTGTAAATGAAACATTTTGACAAAATCTTCAAATGGACATATATTTAAGGTGCCTGAGTAGCAGGGCTGCCACACATTTTTTGCTCCTATTGATTCTAGGTAGAGTCATGGATCATCAGCACTTCCTAACAAATATGGTTATACAAGCAGCTCTAGACAGGAACAACTGGAAAATGTTGATGGTAACTCTAGAACCTCTAGCCCTCTGCTCATTCAGCAGCTTAAGAAAAAAGTGAAACTTGTCATACATTTCATCTTGAAGTCAAACAGACCTTTTTCAAAAGCATATTTCGGTCACAAAGGTAATGAAAATGCATTGGCCCATGGCCTTGAAAGTGCCATTACATGCACTAAACACAACACATCAAAATTCACATAAAAGGAAAAAATGGAACACGAGCCTCCAAGAAAACACAGATCTAGATAGCTCGTGGGGTTAAATAATTCTCTACATGTACACGTACTAAGTTACTAAGTTATGGCTCAAAGGAGTTCATCAAGCTAGATGTATCACTTAATAAGAATTAGAGCTCTAGGCAGGAAAGGGAAAGAAATAGTTAAAGAAATCTCTGAGGTACTTCTTAGTTATGCTCTCACACTCCAGAAGTCTAAATGGAGCTAATTGCCAAGGCAGTAACTGAGGGGATAGAAATCCACTCAGTGCCTGCTGCCCAGGATCATTTCTGAATGAAAACAGATTCATCCAAATAAAACATAACTTCTATAAAATCCAGTCATTTCCAGGTCTTAGAAAATGCCAACCATATTTGGAGAAAAGCTTTATTTCATTTTCTTAAAGAAATTTGTGAGGAAATTACAGCAATTTGGTAAACAGAAAAGTAAATAGTTCTATAAAGATTTATAATGTTTTCTAGAAGCTCTGGAAGAGTCAAAGTCCAATTATCAAAAAGTGAACAGACCTCTAATCCCACAGACATTCAGAGAAATATAGCCTAAGTCATCTTGAAATTGCTCTTAGATTCCTAAGTCACTTGGGCACATTTAACTTTTTAAAACTGGATACACACACACAAAAAATACTCTAGACTTTCAAAATCACAGGGGGAAACATTCATGAATGATGAATTACAGAAACACTCAGGAATCCTGTCTGCTCTCTCCCACCTCCTGTCAACACTGTCATGTAGTATCTAATCTACAAAAACATTCTACATTTTCATTCTTTAGTCCATAGGCTATTTATTTTTCTTCCCAAAGAAATACCTGTCCCAACTTTCATTTCTTTTTTCTTTCTCACTTTTCTTTCTTTTCCCATTTTTCTCCTTTTAGCTCCTCCCATCAAAAGAAAAAGACTTTCACAGCCAAGGGCCAAAGTCAGACCATCTCTAACATGGAAGACTTGCACAGGTGCTAGGCACAAACACTGTCTCCACTAACTGGTCAGAGTCAACACGGCTGGAAATGCTGCTAGCTTCGTGAGGCTTGGTACTAGGTTTTGGACACTCAGCTGTGACTTTCTTCTCTTCCCTCTCTCTTTCCCAACATTTCATCCACTGTGAAATTTGAGTGAGATCTTTATCTCCAATTACGCTTCCAAAGGGGGCCAACTGAGGCAACATACAGGGTACGAATTTTAGAAGAAAGCGCCACCAAATGAACTGCCACACGATTTCCAGCACTACGGCACACCTACATATAGTGAAAGAATATTTCATTTTATACAAGTAGTTTAGGAGGCAACCAACCTTTCAAAATGAGCGATCCACAGCTCAGTCTTAATGAACGCATTGGATATCACTGCAAAATAGCACTGATTTTCAAACTCTGAAAAAACCTCATTTGCTTGCAGTCAAAGAGCTCAAGACATATGCAACACAAATCCCGGTCCCATGAGAAACCTCAGACACTTCTTTAATCTTGGATACAATCACACACAGCCTCAGTCTGTAAGAAGAGAAGCTGCTAAATAAAAAATGCGCATTCACTGTTAGGAAAAAATAAGCCTGGGAGAAAAAGTTAGAAGGTAGTAGCTTCCATCAAGGATTACCTTCATAAAACTCAAGCTCTTGATTCATACAGGAAAATTGCAGTGATTTGTCTGAAATTTTCTTCTGTGAATGACAACTGAACTCTAATGTATATTTTTTCTAGGAGAAATAACTGCTGTACCATATAGTTAGGACTGACTTAAGGATTTTGATTCTGGATATCTCCAAATAGGGGCCTACGTGTTTTTATATTAAAAAAAAAAAAAAAAAAAAGAGTGCAGTGCTTTTATAAACACAGTCCCAGGCATGGCAAAGCTCCAGACCTGGTATAGAATGCTGATTAATGGCTCCTTAGCTGATAATTACCCATGTGCATTAAGTTTTACAATTAATATTTTATTTTGGTTAAAAAACGTACACTTAATTATACTGAATGCTTCATAATAAGGATTTAATTTGGTCTCTCTGACCAAACTTGCACTTCAGGAGTCAGAATCATAGAATGGTTTGGGTTGGAAGGGACCTTAAAGATCACCTCATTCCAACCCCCCTGCCATGGGCAGGGACACCTTCCACCAGACCAGGTCACTCAAAGCCCCATCCAACCTCGCCTTGAACACTTCCAGGGATGGGGCATCCATCCAACTTCTCTGGGCAACCTATTCCAGTGTCTCACCACTCTCACAGTAAAGAATTTCTTCCCAATATCTAATCCAAATCTACCCTCTTTCAGTTTAAAAACCCCTCGTTCTATCACCAGACTCCCTGATAAAGAGTCCCTCCCCATCTTTCCTATAGGCCCCCTTTAAGTACTAGAAGGCCGCTCTAAGGTCTCCCTGGAGCCTTCTCTTCTCCAGGCTGAACAACCCCAACTCTCTCAGCCTGTCCTGACAGAGGAGGTGCTCCAGCCCCCTGATCATCTTCGTGGCCCTCCTCTGGACACAACATAACATTCAGTAAAACTACTGAAAAGGCTCCCCTGAACTACCTAAGCATTTAATTCAAAATGACAGCAGAATGTTTCCTCTGAATGATATATAGCCTACAGTACTTCAAGGATGAGCAAGGAAGAACACAAGTTCTCCAGAAAAGAGTTCCTTCAAAGCACCCTATAACAAATAATCACATTTTGCATCTGTTTGTTTTTCCCCCCTCCCATTTAAAAGAGAACTTTTAAGTAGAAGGCATATTCAATTTGTTAAATCTACATGTTGGATACTTGCAATTAAACTAGGAGGATATATTTTTTCATCAGAGAAAAATTATTTTAATAGCCATAATCAACACAATCAAATATAATCAGTCTGTCAAGATAATCACATTTTGGAATCACTTACAATAATTTTTTACCTTGCCAGCTCACATCTATACGAAGATGATTACACCTGGAAAAGATATGCAACTCTAAAGGCTTCTACCTCTATTTCAATAACTGTGCTATGTTATGTATTTTCTTTTTTGTTCTTCTATCCTCACCCTCCCCTCTCCCACTCTGTTTTAACTTTTTGAGAGTTTTATTCTTGGTCTTTTCCTCCACTCTCTACATTCTCCTCTGTTTTATGCATATCTATACCTTTATGCAAATGATTAGGATAATACATGAAAATTTTCCAAGAATCTTAAGAAGAATAACCGTCATGAAAAAGAGGTTTGCCTCCTAAACCTATTATTTTGGATTTTTTCCCCAAATCTGTGCACCAGCGTTCCCCATTTATCTCCAACCATGCCTGAGACATATCCTGCTGTGTTGGCCAACTTCACTATTTTCATTTTATTCCGAACACCCCTCCAGTGCTCTTACTCTGAATCTGCCACAACATGAATATCATCTCCTACCTCCTACCCTTCATCTTGTCAGTCTCTCACTGAATTCTGCTCCTCTGTCTTGCTGTCATTTTTCACTGCATTCTTCCACTCTTGATTCTTACTTCCTTAAGAAGTCTTATTCTACAGCTTCAGTCCCCTTACTTCTGCCCTGCACATTAAGCTGCCTTTGTTTTCCACTGGCAACTAGCAATACTAAACTCAAGCTTACTTTTCTTTCTGAAGTCCCTTATTTTGACCCTGCTTTCGAGCCTGCTCACGCTCTGCAAAGGCTTCCCTGACTGTGGCTCCGACCTTTGCCTGTCCTCAGTTTCTCCTAAGCTCCTTACATCCCCTAAGTCTTTTTTTCTACTTCTGTCTTCCACCTCTTCTTTTTAATTAGAACAGCTTGTATTTTCTTGGTCAAGAAGCACTCCCCTTTTTCTTCTTCAAACCAGCTCTTTAAAATCCTCTCAGGAACCCTTCCTTAGCTTCTTGGCAAAAAGCCTGCGTGTCTTGAATTTAACAATGCCACAATCTCTTTGGAAGGAGCTAATTTCCAATGAAATCTGAGCACAGACATCTCCAAAAGATGCTTCACACTCTAGCAGGCAGAATCCTCTGGGTATAAACACTGGATGGACCTCAAGTCCATCTGCAATAGGTCATCTTATGTTAAGATGCAAAATATACCATTATTATTATAATATTATAATAAAATAATAATAATAATACTACAATTGCAGCTTTGATCTCCTGTATTTTGAGTGTTTCTTAAAGGCAAAATATTCCAAGGAGGCACAATTTCTTACCACCTCCCATTCACAGGGCATTTCCCAGACTCAGATAAGTTTCCATGAACAGATGGGGTTTTTTAAGCAAAAAATCTGAACTCTAAACTTAGGTTAGCAGTGTGCTGGAACCGCTCTACATCAGGGCAGCCTCCTGGTTGTTACTGTTCCCCAAAAATCTACATTTACACTCCTTTCATTAATGAAATTGATAATTTATGATGATCTTTTCAACAGTTTCCTAGCATAGGTTGCAAAATCTTGATTTAATTAGGAGCCAAAATTATCTGTTTACAGTCATGGGTGAAAAAGTAAGACCAAGATATTACAATATACAAGATACATTTTCCTCTCCTTGAAACCATTAGATTTTCAAGAACCAAATATGGAGCTTAGTCTTCAGCACAGCAGTGTATCTGGGTACTCAGTAGCTTTCATGACAGAAAGGTAAGGAGAGAAAGCCACTTGCTCTTGTTTAAATCATTGTGATTGCTGAAGGAAGTGGAACTAGATTGATTTGTAACATGCAGGAAGCTAGTCTTCTGTCTTTACTACAGTCTACAGATATTCAGCAAAAAATGTAGCTGTTTGCCTCACCTTCTGAAGAAAACAATTTATTCAAAACCATACGATATAGAGCCATGGTAGGGCATAGTTTCAGACTGAGATCGCAAGCACAAAAGAAAAGGGAAAGGACACGAAAGTACACAAAACCTATGCTGAAGACCAATGTAGTTGTTCTTCAAGGGAACACCACCCTTGAAGGGTGTTGGATCTACTTCTCATGGACATACGATTTCATAAAAGTGTTACATTGATGGAAAAATCACAGGTCACTGTCAGAGCCATATTGTGCTATCTTTTTTTTTTTTTTAAACACAAAACTCCTAGAAGCAGTCTAAGAAACATGGGCAGTTTATGGTGGTATTTGTTATTCTTTGTTATAATAGCCTTCTTTCCTACTCATTCAATATGCAAAACACCTTAAAATACTTGCAAACACTAAAACATATCGATTATTATTGATTCTCCCCTATGGTGAATGGGAAGGAACAATGAATATCATAGAAACTGTCTGAATATAAAAACTGGTGACAGCACAGTTGCAAGTCTTGGCTATAGTTCCGTTTTTGCTAGAAGGAGTGCTTGAGTTCTTTCCGAAATCTTGTTGCCAAGAGCAGACCTAAGCTTTTCTCTTCAACTGGTTTTAATTTGCAAGAGCATCTGTCCTTAAAGCTCAAAGCATTGAAAGCTAGAAAGGTCTGGACTGTATTTTTGAGGGCTGATGATAACGTATCATGAAAGTGTAACATAAAGCTTCAGTTGTAAACAACTTCTCAGTATGTAATTCACTTCCATCTACAGGTAGTGGAGCCTTTCCCTAGCTCTTTGTATGCGTCTTCCTCCTTCGCCTTCAACCCCAGTTAGGACATGAACCTATGCCTCCGCCACCACGACTGAGACATTTTATTGCAATGGCAATAGCATTAGCTTCTGCGTTTATTACTGACAATGTCTTCTGCAGACAGGTTATAGATACAGTTACAAGCATAGCAAGACATAATGAGACATGGACTGTATCTAGAGTTTGAAGTCTGGTTAGGCCTGTCAAAAGGCAAGAAAAACCAAAGTAGTATGAATCGCATTTTACCAGTAAGTGCTGAAAAAGACCAAGACACTGCCAGAAGGAAGTTTGTTGCAGAGCTATGAAAAAACCTTTACATCATTTGAGTCTTGGCCCAGCACTTTGACTGACTCTGTGTACTTACTTCATTAGAGGCTTTTGTGGGGAGAAGGATCTTGAAGTGAGAAGGAGGGTAGCATGGAAGAGGACATTATGCATTGTTTCTTGGGCCCTAAGCTAAGGTAATTTACAACAGCATTACCTAACCAGCGTTTTAGGGTTTGGTTTTTTGTTTTTGTTTTGTTTTTTGTTCGGTGTTTTTTGGGTTGTTTTTTTTTTTTTTTTTTTTAGAGAAGTACACACATGCACACACACAAAAAGTAACAAGAAGATATTAAAAACAGTACTCAAGGAGACTCAAAGTTATATAGCAGCCAGTCACAGCCCTAAGAGTTCCTTTGAACAGGACAGCACAGTAACAGACTGGGTTGTATTCTTTGCAAAATACATCTGTTTCATGTATGGAAATGGATGGAGAGCTTTTTAAAAAAAGCCACAGTGATTTGGGCATCTCAAACATTTTTCAGACCTAGGATGACCTCAACGCAGAAGCACAGGTTCACATTCTAGATGTGGTTGCACTTGGAATATGTCTTTGTTTCTAAAGTACATAGAAGCAGATGTGCAGACATAAATATAAATAAATCTCTACATACTTCAAGGAAACAAGATCTTGTCATTGAATCACAAGGCCAAGAATCAGGAAATCTGTTTTTACTTCCACTTAATCTTACACTTCAGCAACTCTAAGTAATGGACCACATTCATTTCAGTTCATTTACTTACTGCTGTCTTTAGAATTCTGATACTTAAAAAACAACTTCTGGAAATGGTACTTTCCTGGTGCCTCAGTTTCTTCCTTGAGTAGCCAAATAATTCATGGGAAGAAGGGAAGGGGATGGATGACTTCAAGTTTGTTTCCTTGTTTAAAGAACTCATTTCCATTGTTCTAGAGAGGTTCACGACCAAGGTCATTACGGTCATTCTAGAGACAAAACAAGTCATTGAATTTGTGCCCTCAGCCTGGCAAAATGACTTGACATCAGTAACTTTTCAAAACACAACCTACCTCTAAGTATACTAGCAATGACATCCATGTAAGGACTTAAAAATATGTTCTGAACCGTAAGAATTAAACCTGCCAGTTAAGACGAAAGCTGTCAATACTATCTTGAATTCTTAATATTCCCGTAGAATAAAAGACATAATCTAAAATTTGAAGGTTACATATTTACTTTCAAACCCATTCTCTGTTGTCACCTAGACTGCCCAATGTAGCACCTGGCTCCTAATTAGAAAGGCATTTAGATATCGCCAGCACCAGTTTCACATTACATGTTCTGAAATGTTTAGCAGACTGTTAACTAGGTGTTGAAGGCCAGGTGAAATCACAGTGCTACTGAACCTTGTCTTAAGCAGCAGGGACAGCTTTTGCTGCAGTACTTTCTCAAAGCAGGCGGAAGGCAGGAAAGTCTGACTGGGAACAGTGAGGGAAAGCAAGACTATGATTAGCAGACCCAGGGGACTGGCACAAAAGGCCAGAAGGAACCCATGAAAGCGTAAGGAAGGAAAGAGGATAACAAATACAGGGTAAGATATGCTGACCACTATATATTTAGCAAAAGCCCCAATTCTAGAATAAAAGGAGGCAGCAGGGGGAAAACAATCATTTCTACCCTACTCACTGGACACTGCAAAGATAGGAGAGCTTGACTGAGGATGAGATTTTGTCAGAAGTAAATCTTCAAATGTACCAAATCAGATCATCAGCCAGTACAAGTCAATGCAGTGGAGCTCCACTCACACACACAAAACCATCACAAATAACCCACCCCCGGCATGCTCCACCGCCAGCTTGGATTATGAACTCCTCAAATCCATTTCAAAATCTTTGCTGTCCCAGCAATTTCGTTATGAAGGTACATTGGTGTCACTTAGAGATGCCCCATGCACTCCATCAATGTTAAAATTGCCATTCAAGACAGCCTAAAAAATTAGGAAAACATAATAAGAAAAATGGCTTTGGTCAGAAAAAGAAAACCTGTAAGAATAAATGCTGACTTTCCCATATTTGGTTTCATAGCAAAAGAACCATCCTAATTTTCTATGCAAGTAACACACTTTTCAGTAAAATCTTCAATATATGTTTCAATTTAAAAAAAGCTTCAAAACAAATAAGTTTTCTGAAGTTAAAAGAGAGCTTTGAAGTTTCAAAATGGAATCTGCTTTTCATAAAAAAAAAAATCCATTCTTGGTTTAGTAGTCTAGAATATATCTGTGCATTTATTAATATCATGGAGGTAGACACCACATTACCAGGAAGGATACCTTCACAATATGAATCGTGAATTTAAACATGCACTAAAAAGTAATTATATCTAAAATGACTTGCACTGGTCTCTAATTTGCACACTGAAGTGACATGCAATGCTTCTGCCTTGTTTCTGCCTTGCAGAAACATTTTGGCCAAAAGCTGCAAAAGTCCTTATTCATTGTGTATGCCCAACATGACAATCCAAAGCAAGGTGAACCTGAAATTTTTGCAAGTGCCATACATATTCCTTCTGTCAGTTGGGCACCTCATCTTGCTGTTTGTAAAATCCAGTTCACAGGTCTTGGTCTTTTATGTGTACTGCAGTATATAAACCGGTTTCTACTTCATGATCATTTTGTTGGAAGTGGAAGGGGCTGTCACGTAACATTACGGGTCATTACGACTTTCAGTGACGTCCATATGGTTGGCAACAATATCTTTTAAAGAGCAGATTTTAGTTTTCGGTGCTTAGCTTTAATGTGTCTTTATTGTTTTAGTACACCAGACTAATTTTTACATGTAAAAATAGAATCTGTGCTTGCTTGGGAGCTGAGAATGCAAAAGGATAGCTGAACATTCAAGTCCTTGCATTGCCTGAGCAGACGTCAGTTTTGGGAAAGCAACTGAATGTTCATATTCCTTTGCAAGAGCTTTAGGCAACTGAATATGAAAATCTACTCCTAAAATGAAACAGATCTGCTAATTATGTGAAAAGAGTTACTAAAAATATAGGAGAGAAGAAGAGTGTAAGTCCAAAATATGTTCAGTGGATACGCAATTGCTCAGTTCTTCTGCCCTTATCAATCTGAGGAAGCATTTAATGCTGAGATGGAATATCAGAGGTGGTTAGGTAGAATAGAGATAAACTTGAAGCTAATTAGAAAACATGCTTCACGTTATTCATCTACTCTCTAGTAACAGCTGTTTTGAGATATTGCTATAGGGATGATCCCACTGCAATACTGGCTTTTGAAAGCCTTCCAAATCCTGTAAAATGTATTAATCTGTGACATTCATATGAATAGCACAGACAAATGAAAGCAATTACTTTCTCCTCCTTATTCTGATTCGTTATCTTTGTTTGATGTGGATAGCCTATGCCAAATATCTATTCGTGATACTTTTATGATTTTATTTATTTATTTATTTTAAATTATTTGGTCTATTTTGTGGCTTCAGCTAATGGAAAAATGAAGAAAACAGCCTTACTACATAAGAAAAAATATAACTGGCTTCCTTCAATACTCTTTCAGGAACCCCAGATTTGGAGGTCTTTGTTAAGCTAGTTGATGGAATAAAAAAAGATAGAGATGGGAAGGAAAAGGGAGGAAAGATGTTTTTCTGGAGTACTGCAAAATCTACCATCCGCAATCTGTACAAAAGTCAGAGGAGAAGGGGAAAATACTGCATATCATAATTGAGATAGATTTGTAGAAAGGGGCAGGAGAATTGCAGCAGAGAGCCTGGCTGCAGAATTCCTGAGCCAAGCCAGAGGGTATCCTGCCTACTTTGGTTTTTCTTACGTTGATTAAATGTAATTAAGAAGAAAGAGGCTCTTCTGTGTATCCTGAAGACACAATACAAACAGTAGCAACTGCTTGTGTTTGGGGCGGCAGGGGGGAATGGCACCACAGACAACTCCTGCTGCTTTACAGTAGCCAGGGTGCTCTCAGAGCTGTTTCAAAACCATCGTAAACCCCAGGCTGCCCCACAGCACACTGCTACGGCTCCGCTAAAGCATATAGGGGATGCTTGAAATCCCCAGGAGTCCTGTTAATGTAACCCTATCCCCTAAGGATATTAGTGAGCTCTGCCATGCCATCCCAGCAGGCTGGGGAGCGGGGACAGAAGTTAAGTACGCCCAGTCCCACTTCACAGTGATGAGGACACACAGGCTGCCCCAGAGGCTGCTAATCTGAGCTCTGGGTTTTGGCTTCCCATACCACAGCAATGAGACCCCTCCTCTTTGGGAAGCGCCTAGAAAAGCCTGAGAAAGGTCACCAGCCATATTTTGAAATAATAGAAGCAAGAACCATTTCCTAATAGGCAAAAGTGTAAGGAGATGAGAAGAAAAGAGGACCGTGATAAGGAAGGACCTGGAGGAAGACACGGGAACAGCTCAGAGGGAGCTCTCAGAAGTCTCAGAGCCCCAAGGCTCCTGGCTCTTGCGCCTTATTTTCTTCATCTTTCTAAAGCAGCCACATTGGTCTGGCTGTAATTCGGATGCTAATTTTTTCTCCTCCCTGCAAAACACAGTTTGTTAAGAAAAAGGAGGAAAAGGATGAAAATGTTTTGTTTAAAAAGCCTTCTGCCTGCATTCTCCTTGAGAAAGCCAACACGCCCGAGAGATTACTGCCATCACAGCTACATGGACTAGCGCTTTATAAAAACAAATAAATCGGTGACCTGAAGACACGCTTGCTCAGCACAGAGTCCCCAGCCTTGCTGCCAGTTTTTAAAACAGAAAGATTTGATCCAAAAGCCCAAATGGCTTTGGATCATACCTTAAGCCTGCAGCATATCTTATGTCCCTGGCACTTTGAAATGGCATGTGAAGGGCAAGGCTTCCAACTGCCCTGGATCAAAACTCAAACAAATGGCAGAGAGGGAAGGGGGAGTCCAGGACAGGAAAATCTGACAGATGCAAGCCAGTTGGGAGTGCTGTTCTCCATGGACACGGCCAAGGGGACAGGAAAGAAGGGGGCATGAGCAGAGGGGAGGACATGCTGGCATTAAAAATATAAATAGTTGTGTCGCATATTGTGTACAAGGCTTAAAGATAAGTATTTGCTACTGACAGGGGTTTTATGGAGGTTTTTAGTTGTGGCTTTTTTTTTTTTTTTTAAATGCATACATCATATTACCCCAAACTGACAACTCTAGTCAACCGTTATGCCAGAGCGGCAACCCTGCAGATCCCCTTCTGTGCATTCTGCTTGCCTGGGCACCCTGACACTTCCTTTGTGACAGCTCTGGAGACCTTAGAACACGCTCTCCCTCTAATGCACACACAAACTCCCAGTAATGCTGATCATCAGCTACCCAGGCGAACTGAGCTTCCCCCTCACCCTCTTTTTTTTTTTTTTTGGTCCATAGCAGGTATCCTTTCATGGGAAATTGGAATCCCATGTTGGTAAGTCACTCACCCTTTCACTACATGCTGGAGAGGATGTCTGATGCTTCTGTCTGCTAGTGCTGCCCGTTTTCTCACAGAACCTTTAGAAAATGACATCCAAGAAGTAGCTGTTTGTAGTCTGCCACAGACTACAGATATAGAGGAATAAAATGCATGACTGGCTTCTCAGATTAGATTTCAGTCATTATTTCAAAACACCTGAATGCATCCATTTGCGTCTTGTAAAGAGTCAGATTTTTGCGAGGCATCTTCAGAAACCACATGCCCTATCCCATTGAGCTGGGAACAGTTCTGGGCTCCTAATCCACTTTGGTTCACTTGCGAAAATCCCAGCTCCTACAGCTAACACCCTCAAATCTTTATTCTATTTCTGGGGCTGTCACCACCTGTAAATTTGGACAAAGCCAGAATTTTCTGAATGACTCATCCCTAACAACTGGGAGCAGCAAAAACTCAGCTTCCATTGCAGGAGAAAAGCTAAGAGTACTCCCCAGTGTTCTGGGTGCCACCTCAAAATTTGGCCAGACTAAAACCAGAGACAAGCTCATTTTAGAATATGGCCTTTAGTTGCTTGGCATCCATCGTTTGCCTCTGGAAAAGGACACTTGTTGCAGTGTGATTATCTGAACGTGCCTCCAAACCATCATATTACCACAACTTAGTGTGTCACCACTTGCGAGCGGAGTCATTACTAACCTCCTTTATGATTTAAATACACTCAAGTGGATTTCTACCAATGAACCCTTCTTTGCATTTGCAATGGGTTAAGGGTGCTCCCTTAACTAGAGCTGCTCAGATGACATGCAAAAGTCATCAGGGTTTTGGTAACTCAATAGCTTTTGATGCTCTATGGATGTCCTATGAGAGTCGTGAGTCTTAATTAATCTGTCAAGTGCTTCAAAATCCATGGAGAGAAGGTGCAGTATAATGCAAGAAATTGTTATTTATAACTCTTCCTCCTTTCTGCACAAAAAGCCACATTACCTCAGATTAAATTCTATTTTAATGACAGCGAAGTTAAAAAAATAGTGCAACTTCTGTTAATTGAACCCATTCCAGACATCTAAGTTTCTTGACCTGCCAGGTCAGGAGACCAGCAGGTTCTGCCATTAACCTCCTGCTGCGTGAGCACAGCACATCTTTTCATCTTTCTGGGCTTCTCTTCCAACTCATCTCTCTAGAGATATTCTTCCTGACAGGGTTTGTCACCATGTGCATTGACTAAGTAGTAGTAGTTTTGTCAATAACAAAGGAAATTTGCTGTTGATCTTAGCAATAGTCTTAATATACTTTGTCTTCATTGCTTTTCTGGAATAACAACAACTGGAGGGCAAGGTTACTTTAAATCCAGGGAGGCACACGTGGAGTGCAGCACCCAGCAGTACGTAGATGATAACATGCTTGAGCAGTCTGGCCAATAAAGAACTTGCATCAAGTACATCCATCAAGACTTAAGTTCTAGCAGATGATGCAAATTTAATGAGAAAAAATAAAAGCTTAAAATGCCAGCTAGTAGCAGCAGCTTATGGGGGGGGGGAGGGGAGGGAGGGGGTTTGAAAGCCTGTCACCTAAACTTCATCTTACACAGGAAAAATACCTTCCTGGAGCAAGGCAAGCACATTAGTAATGCAGCAGTGCTAGCTGAGGAAAATGGCTGGTTTGTAAAAGCAATTCCAACTGTAAGGGCCCAGGAAATGGAATGTCAACTGGATAAGCAACACTTACAAGCTCCTGCTAAGAGGACTCCTTTAGCAAGCCAGGACATAACTTGCAAACAGGTCACGGTTTGCACTTCGGCAGCACATTTAATATGTGTTCGAAGTGCCCATTCTGGAGGGAGAAACACTCTAATTATAGAGAGAGCGTATCTTGTGCAGGCCAGGCCACAAAACACCCATGGTGGGTCTTTCAGAGTTTCTTCTAGTTTTACAAGGTGTGACATTAACACAAAGCTCAGAGCGGTTTTTATCGCAGACACTGTAAGGCACACAGATCTGTCACTTCTGTGATTTTTGTGATTACTGACTTTTGGGATGTTTACTTTTTCCGAGAGCCTGCTTTGCAATTTTTCTGTGATTTTAGGTCCAGAGATGTTTTGCTATTATTAAGTTATCTGGTTGTCTGTGCTTAGACTTAGTGCAGCTCTGTGATGTTAAAATCAGGAACTGAAATGAAATGCAAGGCTGCCTGAAGCAACAGAAGATGAGCTGGATTCTCTTGGTTTTCCCTTAATCCAGGGTTCAGTGTTGCCCCTCACCTGTTTCTTTTTTCTGATCTGTCACCTAAGGTAACAGTTCTTATCCAGCAATCTCAGAAGTAAATTGTAAGGATCAGTTTGTCAACACTCACTTAAATCCCCATAAATTGCTTTGAGCCTAGGAAGCACTGAGATGCTGAGCAGCTTCACTGCTGTGATACCCAACTGGATCCTTACAACGTCTCATGTATCTATAAAGATGCAGAAAGGATGAAAGCTCTGTTGTTTTGTTGTGGGTTTTGTTTGTTTTTTTTGTTTTGGTTTAGGTTTTGTTTGTTTGTTTTTTAATGGACTGCATAAGGATTGTTTTCACCTAACATAACACACAAAAGCTCTTGGAAAAATAAAGTGTCTATCCTTAAACATCCTCAAATAAAACTAACTGCTCCATAGTACATACATGGTCTGCTGTGGGTGCTCCCCATCATAATCAAACACAAGAAAGTGAGGAGGAAAAGAAAATTAGTAGATAACACAAAAGACCTCTCTCCAGAGTTACCAGGTGGCAATTTCTTTACTCTAGATTTCTCTAGCAAGCTGGATTATTTTTTATTACTCCACTACTTGGTGAGCTTACTTCCCATTTTAATTGGCCTGCTCACTGCTTTATTACACGAGGAGGGTTTTTTTTTGTATTGCTACACACGCTATAGCTTAGCAGCAGAGAACAGCTTTTCAAAGAACGACGCGCGTGTGCTACCCGGGCCGCCAGGTGAACATCCCACAGTGCTTGAACGCGTGTGTCACCGTGCAGAATTACACAGCCCTGAGCAAAACACAATCCAGCCACGGTTTGTTTTCCTGTCAGGAAGCTGAACTCAGAACAAACATGAGACTCGCATAAAAAGATAATGCAGCTTTTTCTAGCTATAATAAAAACAAACAAGCAAACGGGATACGTCCCACCACTTATTTACACTCCAATTCACTTGTGTGTTCACCCACTGCTCCAGAGGATGGTCACAGACAGCCCACCTTTCTCTGCCTCTCCCCTACCACACACCGCACAGAAATCACCACTTCAATTCCACACGGAGCCTCTCTAGCTGAACTCCGCATTGCTGGAAATTCTGCTATGGCTTCAAGGAAAATTAAGGAGAGAACATTTTTGTCAAATGGAGTCACACAACAATTTATCCAATGCAGAACTTCTCACATCATTGTGTGACATCAATTTGCTGTGACAATATCTGCAAATATGCAGGATGTTGGGAGAAGGTGGATGGTGTCAGGCAGAAGGCATTTGAAATGAGAAGTTGTGGATCAAGGGTAGGTGGTTGAATCTCTGTGATGAGAGATGGGGTCTGGGAGGTCTGACGACTGCTGGGGAGTTGCTGCTTCCACTGTCAAATATTCATTTTTGTGCATATAATTGCAGCAGTTCTGGTCCTGTTTCAATGACACCTCCTCCCGACAACATCACCAATTCCAATTTAACAAGGATTAACAAGGCTACAGCATGCTGGGAAAACACAGGACTTCTCCAGGTAACAGCTAGGAGGGTTGACTCGCCTCAGACTCGGTGAAAGATCAGTGCAGCCTGTTCTTCTGATGCTTCATTAGTGAAGAGGGATACATGAGCTCAGGTAGAGCTATTAAGCGTAGATATAGAGCTATTAAGCTTAGATATTTCTCCTGCTTTATCGAGATGATCGGTACATGGGCAAAGTATTAGCTATGAAGTTTCTGCCTTCTGCTACCTGCTGTCAAATGCCCTAGTTTGGCTGGTGAAAAACTAATGCCAGCTGTAACCTAATAAAGAAAAAGGCCTTGGACTTTGCATGCATAACCAAAACCTGTTTGAATGACACTATAAACCTGCTGTTGCAGCATTTGTTCTCTCAAGGGTATATAGTTCAGCATAAAATGGAGGATAATAGAGGAAGATACAGGTATCTTTGTTGCACAGACCTACAAACACATGAAATCCAATATTTTGAAGCTGAAGCCAACAATGCCAACTTGCTATATGAATTGTGAAGTGGGAATTGGTTAGAATGTATTGTATGCGTATCTTTGCTTTAACTCTGCCTCTCTCTTCCCCTGCAAAAATCAACAACTGCCAACTCCCCACCTCCCTCCCAGCAGGAACTGGCCGCTTTCCTCCGTCACTGGCATTACCCAGTCCTGAGTGTGCCCAGGAATTTCACTGCCTGCCTCACTAATGGTATTTCTTGGCAGTCCCTCATAAATATGGGACATCATGTTCTGCCCTCAGGAGACCCACAGCACGAGAGTCAGGAACCTCGTTTAAAAGAATAGGTATTCCCCTACCATGAAGGGCCAGTATTTCTGGCTGGCTGCATGTATTTAAGTGCATATTCCCTGGCAAAATAAGGCAGTGGAGAGGGGATGAAACCAGGACTTACTTGATGTTCTAGTCCTCAGGCCTATAAAACCAAATATTTGACAGCTACTCTTCAGAAGGGAGGGAACTGACCAAACTGCTAGGTTTCCGTAGCGCTTTAGAAGGATACCTCTGTAATCTCTTGCTGTCCTACCCAAAAGAATGACAAATGGCATCCACTAGTTCTGTTCTCATAGGATACCAAATTTCCATTTCAACAGACAGACGCGGGGTCTCCAGAGTTCCCTGCCACATTTGCAGATGCAAGAGCTTTGGCTCTATTACAGAGCACAGGTTTATCCCAAATGAATTGCCCGACCTTTTCACTCATCACCAGCATGCACTCAATGCATTACACAAAGATGTCTCCATCTCCCCAGCAACTCGCATTTTTGGTATCGCTTCAACAGCTGCTACAAAAAAAAAGGTAATTGACTACAGGTAGAAAGGATAAACTTTCCATGCACTGCAAACTCAATGTCAAACACATGACAACAAGAAATTGAGAAAGGGAAAAGCTATAAACTGAGTTTTTATGAGTGAATCTGGCTCAGTAATGAAAGGTTCACAACTGTTCTAGTGACTGCAAACAGCTTTGGACAGAGCACACAATTCACTGCTCCACGTACACCAGAAGCTGAATTTTCTACACACTGAAACAAGCCAAAAAATATCTACCAACTTCAACAACCGCATGATTCTGGTCTAGGTGGGTGTTTTCTCTGAAAGGAGGAAAATATGACAAAAATAGTAGTCTTGCAGCTAATGCACTGAGCTCCAAGGACTTGCACGTAGCTCCTGACTCTGCAAGAAGCTTCTTACTTCACTTAGGCAAGTCACTTCAGAGTAAAGTCATCTCCCCTGGGGTGCAATTAAAAAAATTATACACTGATAAATTGCAAAAGTCATGACATACATGGGTTTCTTATTCTCCCGTGTGAATAGGAATAAATTGACAACAAAAGAAAGCATTCCTTAAATTGTCTTTGTATGCTTCTAACCACGTAGTCCTGTGCAATGAGCAGACAAACTCCATAATGCTTTTTCTTCAGCCGCTTTAGAAGAAACAACTTACTTCTTTTCCCAGGTTAAAAAAAAAAAACAAAAAGGGTGTGCACTGCTTTGTAAATATAACCCTCTATGACAAAGAAATCTATTATGAATATCTTGATACCCAAGTTAAAAGGACAGCCTGCCAAGAAAATTGTGTTCATCCAGTTTGCAAAGTCTTTAACTATTTCCATAAAATCTATTCTGCACACCAGAAAAACTTGAATTTTCCCAGAATAAAGCCAGTGAGCAGACTCGCAAACAGAGCATATGCATGGACAGTTTGTCCTTGCTCTCCCACCAGCCTCTCCACTCACCAACAGCTACTTGGGAATTGATTTCCTGTAGGGCTAAATTACCTTCAGTTGTGATATTCCTGTTATCTCACCAACCTCCTTTGTCACCATAATTTGGTCTGATGCAGCCACTGGGGAGATAAAACATACACACTGTACATAATTTTAAGCCCACAATTGAGAGCTGCACCCTGAATGCAGCCTTAAACACAACAAAGTGCTTTCCTGAAATTTGCTGGATTTAGAAACATAATGAGGATAAAAAACAAAGCTATGTCTTGGCCAACTTCATTGGACAACTATGTTCTTTTAAATAAGTTAGAAGCCTACAAATGAAATTGTGACATGAACCCTGTATCTTTTACCCACCAGTTCTTTAAATAATGAGTCAGGGAAAAATAAGCCAGCAAGCCTATGCTTTTGTGGAGACACAACATCCTTGGAACTGCATAAAAGTGTTCTTGTTCTAATTTAAAACCAGCATGGAATGGACTACAGAACTTTGTTTTCTGAATGGCCCTAGATTCAAAACATGTCTAACAGACTAAAGTCTGAAGTTTGCATTTTGATTTACTGTCCCATTAAGCTGTACCATTAATGCAGCAAATGAATAGAAGCATCATAAGCCACAGTGCTCCACTATTTAGAAGTTGGCTAGCTCCTGCCCCATTTATAAATTCTGTCTTAACAGAATTTTCAAAGAAACAGACTTAATGAATCATGTTTAGTCATGCCTGAATGCTCACTGACATTGTAGCTTAAAAGCAATACCCGCTCTCAAGGGAGATTTTTGCCATATCTATGTTCCATACTAAGTTCTGGGTTGTATTCATTTATTTCCTAGAAGCATGTACACTTCACTAGTGAACAAAAACAACTCCATCTCTGCAGCTCAGTCCTCCCCATCCACAAAAAGGGAATTAATGCTAGCATATCTCTTTTGTAAATCATTTTGAGACATGCTCATGGGAAAAGCTGTTTAACACAAAACTATTAATCTTTGCCACTGATTTCTAGGGAAGAAGGAGTCTTTTTCTTCTCCCCTCTCCAACTACCTGCCATTCTCCCCCTTCAATTAGGTCAGAAACCTACAAGTAGTCAAGTGCAAAGAGTTATTAGTTGAAACGGAGAGGCCAGTTCTGCAATTTGACTCAATGCTGTAGAAATAAGTCCCACTGGACTGAGGTTTGTGTGAGCAGATCAGAACCTACCTAGTAGCGTGCGAGACGAGACAAAGTAATAGGCCTCGCTAATATGAACCAACATGCACCACTACCGAACTTGCAGACACAGTGTCTCAAGTTGGACTTTTACTCAGGAATCCTGCTGCCTCATTACACCTTGCTCGAGGTACAGAAACCAACAGCAAGGGTGCGCCCTTCAGTGCCAGCAGGCAAAGGGTCCAGGAGCATCAAACCCAGTAGAGTTGCTTCTACTGCATATGCTGTCAATGTGGCCTTACAACTGAAAAACTGATTTCTAGAGAAGATCACTGAATACCAAAACCTAGCACTGGTCTAAAAAGCTTTCAGGAATGCTTTGTTTTCCTCACTAATGCATTGTTTTCTAATCACTAAGAGTTCTTCTTTAACTTCAGTGTAGTTTGGTTGCATTTGATGTTCTTTTCACACAAACATACCCCCGCCCTGCACACTTTTTCTTTTATTTAAAGCAACAAAGCCCATCATAATGGATGAAAAAATGATTTTCTGTCATCTGGCAGGCAGTCTCACACATTTGAGATTCTACAAAGCATTAATATTAAAAACTGCCAGAAGCATACCTTGTGCAGTAGGTTTTTAGCAGACTGAAAATTAAAGTGTCACTTGCAAATAATAAAGGCGTAAAACCGAATAATCTAATTCCACGGTGCAAGGAACAACTGGAGCAACTGAGGGCGAGGGGTGCGAAGGGAGAGCCACATCCTTCGCTGGGGCATCGCGGGGGAGGTGGGCTGAGGATCAGCTTGGGGCTTTCCAGCGAGCAACGCAGATGCCATCGGGCACAAACCTGGCCGCAGGGAGTCTCTGTGATCCTCTGTAAGCCTCAGTGGCATGTTCTAGATGATTATGGGAAATGGTGGTGAAGATTTTACTTTAATACGCTTTCTACTTTGACAGCCTCTCTTTTCAAGCAAGTTATATCCAAAATAATTATATTTAATTTCCCATTCTTTTCCCAGTGCCACAGAGCACCTGATCATTTCTAGCCTGACCTTGCTGATTTCAGGGAGAAGAAATACGGCAAATTTTCCTCTTTTAGACTTAGCTGAAAGCTCTGCAGAGAGCTCTCTTTGAGCAAGTTGCATACAAATACAGATTTACCTAATAAGCTTTACTGGAAAAATGAAAACAAAACAAGCAAACAAATAATGTTGCGTAGCCAAAGACAAGGAAAACTCTATCACACCAATGAAGTAATCTGTATCTAAACATCTCCATCATTCTGGAAAGGATCATGCCTCCACCTGCGTGCAGTCCTTGTTCAATGCACAAGACTTAGTGTACTATTAAGCATATACTATTTGGAAGTTATATGTCGTCAAAGAAAACATGCCAGGATAGGGAATAATCTCACTCGGTTCCTTATTCTTCCATTTATGAGTTTAAAAAAAAAAGAGTAAGGAGCAGAGAATAGATTAAAAAAAATTGTGTTAAATCCTAACTCAGTTCAGCTATCTGCTTTTCCTTTCAGTCTTACTCCTGTTGCTCCCAAGTAGTATTTATTTGTTGCCAAGCAGCAGAGACCTAATTAGTGCAATCTCATGTTTCTTCATTTTCATCACTTGCTCCTTCCCACTTACATGCACACTGCTCCTCAACCCAGCTGTACAGGGTGAAATCCCAGAATAAAGAGAAAGGGAAATTGGCTGCCCAGAACAAGAGAAAGTGTAGTCTTGCACTCAACCTGTAGAAACACTCCCTCCCTCAAAGCACTTGCTCTCATTAGTAAAAATCACCCCTTAAGCTTTGGCCACAGACATACATTAACATCTCTAGGCAAGCAGCTGGCAGGCTTGGGCTGTGCTGCTAACCTACCCGCCAAACCAGGCAGCTGAAAGCTGCAGCAGGTATTCCCACAGGAGATACAGTCACTGCAGTACTGGTGACGCTCCTGTTGAGGGCAATTTAGAGAATTTAGTATTTGTGCTGCAGTCCACATAGGAAAAAAGGCTGTCAGAAAAACCTAACAACAGCTTATGTCAATTCATTTGCTACAATGAGAGAGATGCCTAATGTTAAAGCTACCCACTATAAACCATTTAGACACACCACCTTCTCCCCATTTTCTATGTCTTTGCTTCTCACAATAGTAATCTTTTTCAGAGTGGTGGAGAGCAAAAAGATTTTGTCTTCCAAGACACAGACTAGCTTTGCATCAGCACTTTTTTTTAACCCAGCGATACATCTGTGGTATTGTAAGAAGAATTTACTGCTTTCTCAGAAAGCTCCAGTCTATTTCTGTATTTGGAATAGCAGAAGGACCTAAGAACAAATACTCCTCCCCTTTCACACACACATGCACAGATGAGAAAGGGATCCCAGAATGCAGAAACTGACTGCACATACAAATCAAATCAAGAGAAGGGGCTTAGAGGGTCAAAATAAGGCAGCCAGGCAATGGCAAGCAGAGACTGACTGTGTTGGAGACTGAGATCGCCTAGTTACAGCATGTCAAGGAAGGTGGTTTTCCAGCTCCCATGGCTGCCACTCTTCACATTAGCCAAAAGGCTCTAGTTCTCTGTGTTGTTTTCCATCCCTAGCCCTTTTGCCACATGCTAGAAAGTTATGATAAAGCAGAGGCTTTATCTGAATTTCTGCTTACAAGACCGTGGCCTAAAGAGTCAACCCAACAGCCATTTATAACTTAGAAAAATCAACAGTTATGAAATTCATTGTGCCAGGAGAGGAAGGAAACTCCAGTGTTGCCTTTCAGCAGGAGATCAGCAGTTAACCTCTTTTCATAATCGCTGACATACCACCTTCTACTACATGAGCTTTTTTTGAAAAATACAAAGGCAGGTGTTACAAGGTAACACCTCTCTGCTCCCCCATCTTTGAGCCACTTACCTTCTATTTTAGTCGTAGCCTTAATGACCACGTCACATCCAGGGTCCCTGGCCCATGGGATTAATGAAACCAGGTCACTTCCCAGACATCTCCCAAGTAACAATGCCAGTTGGCATTTTCAAAGCCTAGAGAGGAAAGTTCAGCCACGTGGCTACCATTAAACCTAAATGAGAGCTGGGAAGAGAAACCTTCTAGTCAATGTTGAAAATATTTAATCCCAGAAAGCAAGTTGGAAATTCAAGTCCACTTACAAGAGCACGACACTGTAATAAACGCATTGCATGATACTTCTTGCATTCATGAGCCACGGAGTCAGTCCAGATATTCTTTATGTTCAGGCAGCTCAACTCTCTTGATACATTCCCTGTCTGGCAGGCGATGGGGAGGGCTGGGTAAGTGCAGCGTATCTGTCAGCTGCAGCAGACAAGAACATCTTGTACTTGAGCTGCTTGTTGAGTAGGTTTGAAAGGCAGACAAACCGGCAGACTAATTAGATTTTTTTAAACTGTGGTATTGAGAAGTAAAATCCTTATAACATGCTATCAATTTAAACACGTCTGTGCACGATACCAAATTATCCCCATCAATAACAACAATAACATTCAGGCTTCAACTCAAATATCAGGGAAAGGGTTAATATTCACATAAAAATTATTCCAATCTAATCTGAGCTTTGAAGAGATCCCAGCATGCCCCATCCTTATTTTCTAGGCAATCATCACTAAAACCAAAAAATACCTCTGCAGGCTGGAATAACTGAAACTAAGAAGACAGATTGAACCAGCTCAATATATCCATCTTTGCTAAGCAACCGACTAAAGAGGTGAAAAAGTAGTTTGCAACAGTCTGAAGGGTACTCTGACCAAGGAGGGAAAAGCTGAGAAAAACAAAGCAGCAGGTAAATAGGAATAATGGGATGAAGAGCATGATGAGCTTAAAAAAAAAAAAAATTCCACTCTGGAATTCTCCCTTAAATGAAGAGAAGTTCGTCCCTTATAATCCCCTGAATAACCCTGGAAAGGCCTCCCAGTTGCAGCAGGATGTACAAAATATACCTTTTAGCATTTCTCACTTCCAAGCTTTGTAAGAATGATGTCTCATCTGATATGCCAAAAACCTAGGGTTAAAGCAACACCTATTAACTGATTTGCTCATCTTTAATACTAATGGGAGTTGTGTATGCATGTGAAGAATTAATAGGATTTTCTGAGTAAGCAGCAAGAAGAATGACTCATGCTAATGGTCATTACACAAGAACACCGAGAGGACCGTAACGTCACGCTCATGAGCAAGCAATGTTGTTCAGGGAAAATAAGCCAAGCACTTTCAAAATCCCATGGCTGTGTTAAATCCCATGACATCTGCCTAAATATCTACGAGTTTTTAAAGGCACCTTCTTAGCCTTGACAGTCTTACAGCATTGCTGACACCACTACTCACAACAAACAGATCCGAGGGAACTTTCTACAACACAGATTTTCAGTAACTCAGAATCTTACTTGGTTTCAGACTGTAAGCTTTTGCATAACTATTGAAACAACACGGCTATAACACAAGAAATGAACGCAGCAGGCACTGTGTATTTCAGAAGAACTAGATTTTGCTCCCCTCCCAGCGATATGCCCGCTGCATGTCCCCGAATGAGTCATCTGTGCAGGGGAAATACTTCCAAATTAGCAGATTAGGAACAGCAGATCATACAGACTTGGGCACAATGTCATAGCTACGATCCTTCCAGATCCAAGCTCTCTATGTGCACGCAGCTCTGACGACCTTGGACTGCACGTCGCAGTATGTCCTCCTTCCAGAGTCAAGCAGCCCAGAGTCTCAGCACAATGCTCTACTTGGACAGAAAAAAGTGTTCTCCTACAAGGGTCTGCTTTTCCTTGTGCACACAAGCCAGTGGCAAAGTCTGCAAAGTGGGGAGTACAGATGGGGGAGAGGAAAGCAAAGGCACGTAGCGCTGGTGCGCCCACCCAAGCTAGCAATGCTGCCAGAGGCATGGTCAGGAGGCAGGTCCTGGCCTTCACTGCACATCCATACCAGGACACAGGCGTGTAAACTATCGCATAACTTACACTGAATTATGCAATCCTTAAGTGTTCATTAACAAGCAGAGGCTACCACAAATTATTAGCGAAAACAATCTAATAAGGGGAAATCCAGAATAAACATGACCTGTTTTAATAATAGGCAAACCATGCTTTTGAGACAAGAAATTTGCATATTATCACGAGAATAAAAGTTACTGAGCTATAAATAGCAACAGGTCCACTACTAGTATTAGAAAAGACAAACCTAAGAATACATTTGTTTGCATAAGTTGCAGTTGATCTTATTTGGTAAGACTATAAATGTCCTAATTTGGTTTTAAAAGTAAAATCAATTGTAAATTTATTTAGACCAATTTACCTGCTTGCCTGTTGTACATCACTGGGCCTGTATTGATCGTTTGAGATGGAACTCATTCCAAATTGTATTGATTTAATTCATTAGCAAATTTTTAGCGAAACATATTTTGTGGTTTCAGGGCAGAAGTACATAAAGCTCCATTTAGAGACTGCAGGACTGGAGCAGGGGGTATTGGGCGGGGGGTAGGGTTCCTCTGATGAATAAGATTTACAACCAGCAATAATGTGAATCATCTGTTTCAGATAGAAGAACCATTTTCTAAACAATAAATAAGAAAAACTAGGAGTGGAAAAAGCCTAGACCCATTGATAGGGGAAAAAATGCAGTTGGTGAAATAAGAATGGGGTGAATAATACATAAATAGTACAGTGTATCAGTCGTTTTAACAGACGTTTTGATTTATGGATTTAAGTGCCTAAAATAGCTCAACAATTTATAAAACATCTTAAAATCAACAGATCATGAGTAGATTTGTCTGGCTTTAGAGCAAGGCAGTTGAGCTGCATTTGTTACCTTGGCAACCGAAGGTACCTCAGTTACCATGGCTACCGCTCCTTTAAAATATGGTTGGCAATTCCTCACTCCCCAACTTTTGTGACTATTTTGAAAAGGAAAAAAAAAAAATCCTAGTACTATGTCAACATTTGCATTGAGACAACAGGTCTGTAAAATACGAATTTTCCTAGCCCACAAGGCCAGGCTAAGAATAAGCTAATTTTTCTGCTGCAAATCTTTAGCTCACTGAGAGACTGTGTCATGAAGAGCTTGATCATCACATACTCAGTGCAACACTTCACATCAAAAACCAGCTGCACTGCTCACTGGAAGAAACGGTGCAGAAATGGACTCCTACCACGTTGCGATTTCTCTGTGCATCAAGGTTCCCCACAACAGGGCAGATGCCTGGATTGATTAATGAAACATGGAAAAAGAGTCAGAAATCCTGGGTTCTTGTTTCTGAGGCAAAGGAGGTGACACCAGGGAGTGCATTCACCTCCCCTGACTCCAGTCAGTACCCGAGATGGGCTTCCTATACAGTCCAGAAAGGACACCTTTATACAGGAAACAATTCAGTACACTCAGATCAGTGTCCTCTGAATTATCCTGAGGTTAGAGGGGCATTTATGTTGCTAAGTTGCAAGTAATGTGTTTAGGTAGTTGCTTGCACCTAATGCATCAAGATGAGAAAAGGGCTTTTCCACCTTTCCAGAAAATTGTGCACCTTGGTCTGAAGCACAGAGCATTCAAGGAAGAGGTCACAATGGGAAGCTGCCTCTTTCTCCTCATTGAGGTTATACTGCAAGTTAAATATAAAAATACTTCAATCTCTGTTTGAGAAATAAATAATAATTTTTAAAAAATAGTCACAAACTTTGATTTTGGCACCTTTTAATTACCCAACTATCTCTATGTTTTAAAGTAATCTTTAACTTTTCCTGCCTGGGAAGCAGTTTCTTGCGCTCTCCTACAGCATTCACTTGCACATAGTTCATGCCCTAAGCAGGCCTGTGGCAGCACACAATTGCCACAAATCACTCAAGAATTAGACATGGAGTGGGGGAAAACAACCCCTCTGGGATGAATGCTTTTCCATCCTTGCCGGCTAACAGAATATCTAGCTTGAACGCAAGTCCCGGCTTTCTCCTCTGCTCTTTGACTTCACCCCCAGCCCCCAATCCTCCATCTCTTTGTTTTCTGTAGCTGACTGTGTTCACCTTACTTACTACCCACAAGTCTATGAACTGCTTTTTTCAAACAAGTCATCATTATAGACGACTCTTTATTTTTAAAGACCTTATTTCTAAATAGACTTTTGTATGTAACCATTTGCCAAAGCTCTTCTTTAAGCAAAGGACATGCTGCAGAAAGGACATGAGACAGCAGTCTGTCTCACATTCAGGAGAGAAAATACAACTCATCCAGACGTTCCCAGAGAAAAATTACATTCTTGGAATCAATGCACTTCTGATGTCAGTTCATTTCACCCATTTTCCCTTAATTTTTTATGCAGTTTTGTGCCTATTATATGGCAATACTTGCTAGGGAAGATTTCCAAAAGTGATTAGTGATTTCTGGTGATTCACAGTTAATGAGTCTCCAAACCAAAGTCTCCTTAAAGGCCAGATTTTCATAAGCTGGCAGTCTGATCCTGTTAAAATATCTGATAAGAAATCTTAGCGTTGAGGACTTCAGAGTCTCATGACAAAATATTGAAGTCACTAGAAAGGGAACTGGAAAAGTTCTCACCCTTCTCCAACCCAGAGCGGCCATTTCTAGAGATATTGATGTAGCAGAGTTGCACAAGGAAGAACAAAACTCCGAGAGCCTAACCAAATCTACTGCTCCCCCCTCCTTTACCCACCCCCACATTTGCTATCTGCTGGGACGCACTGCACTGCAAGGTTAAAAGGAAGAGCATGGCTGAAAGACTGAGCTGGAATTTCACGACCGGATGGTTTTGACTCTGCAAAGACAAGTTCTGGGGGACTGTATCCTGGCCAACAGACACAGTATCCTAACAACAGCTCAGCACTCAGAATCTGACAGTCCTATCCATCCCTGTGGAAGTCTGGATATTAAGACACATGTTTTGAATGATATCGCCTAATTTTGCCCCAATCTAAGACCTCAATACTGGTAGCTGTGTAGTCAAAGTTAAAACAACATACTTGAGAAATACAGGCTCTAACCTTTAAGCCTCACGATCACCTTGTCTAGGGAACAGAAGTAGTATCTACTTGTTTTGCCTTACAAAACAGTTGCAGAGATCGATACCTATATTAACATTTCAACAGCACTTCCAAGGCATAAGGAGTTCCACACCATTAAATGCTATGCAGTATTTCAGGTTCTTTGTAGTGCAGGTAGATGCATGATATTCAAACAAAGCTATTTCAAATGAAGGATATTTCCTTTATGCTGGAGGATAGAATTCAGAAACTAAGTTGCTTCTTCAACCACAGTTCACATCATACCTGCATGTGCACTTGAATAAACTAAAGAAATGCAAATACACCACAGATGATACAGCCAGAATGCAGCAAACAATAAAAGAGGAGAGGATCCCATTATCCCACAAGATGTGGAGTGTACTGCAGGACGCAAGCTAAACACGGTTGCATAATATTGCTAGCAAACCTCTTAAAATGCTGTAAATTCCTTTCATCTTATACAGAAAACAATTTTCTTCAAGGTTCAGGCTATGACTTACCTTGTGTTCCTTTTCTAATCTTTCCATCTTTCTTTTAACCTTGACTGCATGAGAGGTGGATTTTAGAAGCATTTGCTTGTGGCTCATGCAATATACCTCACAGCAGGTGTTTAAAGGTCTCCTTCTCTCAGTAGTGCTGAGCCTTTTACAGCCCCAACTAAAAGGGGTTAACAGAGAGAGGTACTTAGTGCAGCTCCCCAGCACCAGATGAGGTGGTGGCTCTCACAGTAGCTGCCTGCAAAGGGCTGTTGGGAGCCCTTTTGAACCGCTGTGAGCAAGACAACAATGCCGTGCCATCAGCCCTGCAGCACTACCCCTGGAAATCCTCTCTCCGCAAGAACTTCACAGCTGCTAACACTGAACAGGCTTACGGGAGGGGCGGGCACTACGCCTAACTGATAGCCAGGTTAGTATCGCAGGTGTTATATGTGACTCACCAATTTAGCCTTAAAAACACAAGTGAGGACAATTTTTTTTTTCAGTTGTTCTCCTGCATACAAGCACAGAGTTTTTGCACGTCAGTAGGTACGCACTAGTGTAGCTGGATCCGGTACAGTGAATGTACACAGTAGGAGAAAACATTTTACCAGGGAAAGAAAGGATGACACAACCCTCTCCTTTAAATCAGGATAGTGCTGTCAGCCAGGGGAGAGGGAACGTGCCCTATCTGCCCTAACCTGCACACCATGAGAGGTGCTCGTGCGATGGCAGGTGCCCAGGAGTTTGGGCTGTAGCTGTCGTACCTCTTCCTGAGGTCTTCTGTGGTCACAGTAGGCCTTGTCATGACTGGAGGTCCTGGGCAGGCACGTGATTTGCCACAGTATTTCAGAGGTACCTTCGTGGACAAAAAAAGAACTAACTAGAGCTTCTGGGCCAAGCCCAAAGTGATTCTTTTTATGCAGGCAAACGCAAACTCTGGAAGGCATCTTTGAAATGTAAAGTGCTGCCTAAGTTTAAAAGAGTTGCTAGAACATCCTAGAAAATAGGAAAACTAACTAGTGTTATCAAGCTCCACAGCAAAAGGACATTTTCCTTGTTTTTCATATATGGGAGCAATAATTTCTTAAGGCAAAGATATAAACAGTATTCAAAGAGTTTAAGAAGACAGCCTAGGATACTTAGAATGGACTAAGGTGCTCACTATTGAGAAAAAAATACCTTTCCCTAAATATCATATATGTGCTTGCCCACAAAACAGTGAAATCTCACCATGAAGAAAATAAGCCATTTCCCATGAGACATTAAAAAAAAAAAAGAAAAAACAAATTATTGGGGAAGCAAAGTGTGTGACCTGAACAAGAGACTGGCACAAAGTGGTCACCTTATGGCTCCAATTGTTTACTGCTGGCACATTTAAGAGTCGAGCCACAGCAACATAGGCATAAACACTCTCCTCTTCAGAGAGACGGTAGAACTGATGTTGCAAGAAGAGGGTGATGAAGTGCCAGGTATCACCACCAAAGCCCCTTCATTCACTGGCATGGTAAATTTGGAGAGAAGAGAAGGGATCTGTAGGTAGGAGACTATAGCAAGTATATATCTTGTACCTGGGAAGGAGTGGAGCAGAACTCCACAAAGGGGAATTATTAGTAGTAAAAGCTGAGGCAAGAATTTGCACTGCAGAGGGCTTGTGTTCAGGTTTTGGAATAGGAATCAGAGTGGGTCTTCTGCAGCAACACTGCACAGGAGATCAACCTGCATTCAGCCAGTAGAAGCAAACCTCCTCTCCTTGGCATGGTTACTGTACAGGGCAAAATACCTGGAAGCCCACGCCGCATCCCGAGTGCTGGGAGTGAGGCAGGTGATCCTCTGGGCTGGCCCCAAGTTTGTCCTCCTGGGAAAGCCTCCTTCCAGAGAGTGGTCTCCCCAGCACGATGCCTCTCTGCCTGGGAGGAGCAGCCCTGGCAGACCTGGAAGAGAGGGGCTGTGGCTAGCTGAAAGGCAGGCAACACAGGACAGGAGTCAAGGGCTAGGCAGAGCCCTTCCTTTCCTTGCTTATGAGAGGAAAAGCGCTGGAAACACAGTGCTGCGGAGTCACAGGAGGGACTGGAGGCTGCAGAGATGCCATGGCACTGAGGCCATTTCTGTAAGGCCTCTGGTCCCCGCAAGCAGCCTCTACCTTCCTCTGGGTGGCAGGTCCCTCCCATTCAGGGGGTTCTTAATCGAAGGCCATCCCTAGTAACAGCAGCTGCCCTGGCAGGGCTGTGCACAGGGGAGGAGAACAGGCCCCTTTGCCAGTTCTGCATGCACTGCCAGGCATCCCCACAGTCCTTGAGACAGCTATTAGATACCTAATATATAAACATGTATTTATATTTAACATATTTCTATGTGTAATTTAGCATATTATAGTTTATATATATATAATATAATAGTATGATGTAGTATTGTATCTATATTACAAATATTATGTAGGACATTGTATGTAATATATAATATATACCACATAGTATTGCAATAGAGTACAGTATAACTAATATATATGCAAATATATATGTGTGTCTGTATTTATAATTCTATTTATATATTCATCTTATTCTATCCATATGTATATACAAAAGATTGATTCTCTTTATTCCACCATCGGTGACACGCATCTTCATATATATTTAGGATTTTATTATTGAGTGGAAATTTGCAGCCACTCAATTCACAGCAAGTGAATTTTGAAACTCTTCAGCTGCTTGTGGGACTAGCACTGGGGAAGAATCCTGTATTTTGGAGCATTACCATCAATATATGGATTACCATTCCTAGGGCAAGAGATCCTGTGTTGTGAGCAACATAACACCTTACTGAGAACTTGCTCTTGGAAAAAACCAGTCAGCACTCACTGAGTCCAATACCCTCAATCTTGTTGGTCTGAGCCAAAGGCTATTTTGGAAGTTGCCTCCCAAAAGCTACCAACACAGTTTTGTAAGTTATTTTGTCACTAATTTGGATATCTAAAATGGCTTATAGCCAGTCAAAACCTAGTATTGGCAAAGATTGTTGTCAGTGGAGGTTTCATATGAGCGAGGATGCTCCCATCCTGTGCATTATCCTTCCACAAATTAAGCTGTGCAATAGACTCTGCCTAACTGGGGAATGGAAACGTTCTTCGCTTTCCAAAATATTTTCTCATTTGCTTTAATAGTTGTTGGAGTTTCTTAATGTTTTGTAACAACTGACTAAATTGACGGGATCAGATAATTTAGATATTTGATATTTAGGTTTTGTAGAGCAAAGGCACAAAAGGTCTCAATATTTTGTAACATATTTAGGCCATCTAGGAGCTTAACAGAGCTTTTCTGCTACACACTGCACAATGGTAAGGAAAGCACTGTGGCCATAATGCTTTAAAAGCACAAACTGGTAGCTATGGCTTAAGCTAAGTGAACACTATGGGAAGAAAAGTGTCTACAACACACTGCTTGTCATAATCTGGAAAACAAAAAAGTTAATGAAAAAACGTTTTCACTGAATAATGTGAAATTGTCTAAAATGAAGCAGTCATTGAAATGCCTGGGGTTTAACACCTCATTTTCAGCCACCTTGTTAAGAAGCCTGGCTTTTCAGGGACTACATCATCTGTGACATCCATCCACATAAACTGCAGTGAAAACAGGAAATCCTGAGCTCAACATTTAGTGGCACCAAAGGGATCCCAGGGCCTCCAGTTTTTCAGAGCAATGAGTTATTTCGAGCGCCCCAGTTCTGAGGTGCTCAGCTCAGCTATCGGAGGGTAAACACTCAGCTGCTCCCAGAATTTAAAGCTCTTTAGAACACCTCTCGCGGAGTGGTCAGAAACGGAGGTTTCAAAAATCCACAGGCAAATATGAAAAAGATTGGTCTGTGTCTCCAAAGAGGAATTCTATTACAATTACTTTTGCTACAGTATTGCTTTGGGACAGAAATTGGATGAAGGACCCTACCACCGCAGGCACTGCAGACCCAGACTGCTCACCTCTTGGGGCTGCTGCCTTCTGCATCTTCCCCTTAGTCCTGCGCAGGAGCTGCCAGCGTCCTGCTGACTGACGCGCCCTACCAGCTATCGGTGAGCGCACGCAGAAGGTTTCACACCCTGTCCAAGGGTGGTTATGTAGCCAGCCTACCCACAGTTTAAACCATAAAGATTTGACAGCTGCTTATTTTAATTTGTCTTGAAGCAGAAGCATTATTGTCCGAATACAAACGTGATCTGGAACACGCTCCAAATATCTTGGCTTAAAAACCACAGGGAGAAAAGTCAGCCTTGTTTGTTAGGTTAGGGAGTTCTGTATTCAGGACAAAGCCTCGCTATGTATTTCAGGTTTTCCCCTGTGGAGTTTTGCACTCAATACTTCCACACACTGGAGTGTTTCCTCTTGCAAAAAAATAAGCAAGCAGGGCACGCTCCTTCTAATGGAGCTGGAGACCCCCGAGCACCCTCTGCCTGCTTCATACTTTGCCTTTACTTCGTAACAATTTTATTCCTCGGGTGCTGGTGTGCAGCTGAGATTGCTGAATCAAACCCCACTGAGGGTGGGCCCTGAAAGGCTACAGAAATATGTCTCCTGCTCTGTGAAAGGCTCCTAGCACCACTCTAAAGCTAGGTTTGAGAGAGGCTGTACTCCTTATAAGCATGAGCATGTGAATTAAGCCACCTTTCGGCAAGTCCCAGTGCAGAAGCTGTAACAAAAAGGGAAAACAATAGTGTCTTGCTTCCCCACAAGAGTCCCAGGACTCATGTAGCCTACAGCTAAATTCAAGTCAAAGGAACGCCTAAGTCAGCAACTTTAAGCGCGCGCGCACGCATGTATGCGTGCAAGAGAGTAAAACCTGTCAACCAGGATTTGTAGTTTCACATTTCCAAAATCAAAATGTGAGGCTTGGTCAGAGATACATACCTACCTTCATCTGGCTGCGCTTGATCCTAACCATGAGCATGTGTGTGATTTTTTATTCAGTTTGGAAGGAGAAAAATAAAAATTACTTCTAAACCATAGGAAGCCTCAGGACTAAGCTGATTTTGCAAGTCTTTGGGTTTTCCCAGTTGGATTCTGCCTAGCTCTAATCAGGAATTCCCCTTTGTCAAGGAATTGCATAAGAAATGCCTTTTTCCTTCCCAAGAGGAAGGACTGGCAGCAAGTTAGAGATGAAGGAAGTGTGATTTTCTCAGGAGATAAAATAGCATCAGAACAGAGGTGGTGAGGTGAGATCTTGAAAATCCTAACGCATGACACTACCACCAGTCATTGCTACAAAACTCTCCTTTTCAGTTTAGAACAGAAAGTGTGCAGAGTCCAAAAAATGTTACCTACTGCCTAAAAGAAAAAGACTGAAAAACCTAGCAATAATGGGCAATTAAAGTTCCCTGGTTTCATTTGTCATGTGTTAGTTTATGTTCCAGTGTATGAGATGTTACATGACTTTCTCAGTTTCTCTAATTCTAGAGCATTTGACAGAACTGACAGCATAAATGTGTGTGGCATCATCTGAAAATGAGATTAATAATTATATTGAATTTATGCGGCAAAAGCATGAGCATATGAAAACAGGAGTCTAGGACTCATGCAACATTTGAATGTTTAGTGGTTGTTAGCTTACAAAAGAAGGAAAACATCTGCAAATTTCTAAATGCTTAGCTGTCTGTAATGGATAGGACAAAAGTGAACAAGTTTAAAATGTAGCAAAGATGATTTAGGTTAGGCATTAGGAAGAAAAAAATACAGATAAAATACGGTGAAGCACTGGGATAAATTTCCTGCAGAATTTCTACAATATGCAACATTGGAGGTCTTTAATATCAGTCAATATAGCTATCTTTCAGGAATGATCAAAGACTGTGCTTTGGGACAGGGGAATGACATTTGGAGGTCCCTACCAAATGTACATTTCTGCAGTCCCTTGAAGAAATGGAAGACTTACTTTCAACACTTACAGCTCCTTCTGCAGTGTCCCATATACCTAGCTGCAGAAATCTTGGGGCCCTTTTGGATCAGGAATCTATATATGTTAAGATAAGAATTTCCCATTGAGTTGTTGCTGAGCAATATGAAACATTTCTTTCTCCCACCATACTGTCTCCATATAGTTCTCACTACCAGCCAGACTAGGGAGCTAGCAAGGAAGCTTGCAAAATAAATTCACATCTCTTCTCTGACAACGTTCCTATTAAATCACAAGATTTAATCTATCCTAGATGAAACTGGAAAACTTGCCCGTGACCTACAAAGAACCATTCCAACCTTTGCCTAGTGACCAGCTGGCTGGCCATGTGGTCACAGAGAAATACTGTACATACCACACTTCCAGTTCTGATGCAGTCTTGCTTATCCCCGTAACTACCTCGTCAAAGCACATGGCTGCCTGCTAGGACTAACATTTGAGAGATCTGCTCAATTTATTTATTGCAATGTCAACACCGAATAACTTAAGCATATTTTCCACAGATGACTGCACTTTTTTTTTAACACGCTGTTTCATGTCTGCGTGCCACTAAGCATTCCAAGATTTTTTTGCAAGCTGTCATATATTTTTTTGGCATTACATAACCATTTCATCCATGAGCTGCTAGTGGACTTTTCATCTGACTCTGGAGCAAGCTTTGTCTATCTGCAAGCCTACTTCTTCCATTTGTCTCAGCTAAGAGACATGAATTTGAATCATCTTGTGAGCGAACCAGCATGTTTGCTGATGGAAGCTTCTGTATTGATATTCTTATATGCCACTGAAAGAAGACAGGCTGCCAAGAGGGTCACCTCTCCCTTCAAGAGAAGAGCTTGGTGGTAACATCTGCTTGTGCCCTCATACACTTATATCACACCTGCAAAAGCAGAACTGGATTTTTCCCCTTGCAAATAATTTCAGTTTCATAATCATTGCTCAAAGGATGTCGAAACATCTTACATTAGGATTCTTAACGAAATATTGCAGGGGTTGCTTTTTGACAGAGTCCTGGCTTTTGCTCACTTCCACAGCATTATCTGGTTGTTAGTATCATGTGCCTACATTTAGTCATTTGATCAGTCATACAGATTCAATATTTCTTTCAAAAATTCAGCAGAATTACTTGCACATTCAAAATGAGTCATTTGTTTGAATCAGGGTCCATATCTCTAAGAAAGCCTGGAAAATCAGTCTTGATAGATAATAAAGTGGTTATAAAGCCAGGTATTTTAAAGCAGCTTTCATTTAACCCATACTTCGGCTGAGCTGCAGCAAAAAGTTTTGTCTCTATTATTAAACGTTTTGGCGATACATGGATTAAGTTTTAAATGAAGAGTGGTTAAAGCAGTTTTCAGATTAAAATAAAAACTAAGCAAAGCTTTGTGATTCAAGTCACAGATAGGCAAATGTTGGCAGCTTCATGCAGGTGTAAGAGTTTTCAGAGACAAACCTCAAGCAGATGAACTACTGTAAAAGAAAGGTGGTAAAGTATTTGAAGAGATGCCTTGTGAATGGAAATTACGGGGTTTTATGCAGGTCTAGCAAAAAGCACAGGGCTCTGGGTATATTCGATTTACTGATGCTTTGTAGAAAACCAGCTCATGGGTTGCCAGCACTGATCTGAAACTCTTCTGAGCCTAGCTTGTTCCTGCAGGATATACAGCATTTACCAGCCATAGACTTACTGAAAAATTACTAGACTTGGGATTTTTTAATTATTCTCCCTGCCTGCTCCCCCCCTGCCAAAAAAAACCAAAACCCCCATACTTTTCTGGAAGCCCCACAGCACTAATAGCTCCATCACTTTTTCTTCAGAGACAAAGATGTCTGGTGGGAGAGTTCTCACCTCCCATTTCAGTCTTGGCAAGCCCTGGGTTCACCTATGAGAGAAGCAGCAACTCTCATGCTGCTCAGATGCCCTGCTCATACAGACTAAGACAGCGACTGCTTAGCTCCTGTGCTTTGTTGGTTCAGGACCAGGAGGATTATGATGTAGTGATTTAAATATTTTTGTCATTAAAACCAAAACTCACCGGAATAGATCAGTAGAAAGAGAGGGTGTCATTTCTATAGAAAATTTCCTGATGCTTCAACAGATGTACTTCAAACAAAATGCCATCTTCCTCTGCCTTTCATCCAGAGGTTCAGGGAAGGGTAGAATTTCCTGAATTTCCCTGCAAAAGGATAGGGATTAAGAATCACTTTTTAAATACTTCTGTTAGCAGTTGCAAAGGGAGAGGCTGGCAAATCTTCTCTGAGTGTGATCTGTTTCTTTTCTCCCATGTAGCTTGAGTCAGGATTGTTAAATGATTCTGAGCAGTATCAAAGGAGAAGAGCACCCATCTGTGGCGTGCAGCTTCTACTAACTCATTCTGAACATGTGATCTGGAATGAATTATGAATGGTGTGTCGTATAAACCGCTATTTCCTAGAAAACAAACTCTGAAGTTACTGAAACTTGACTTGCAAAAGCTGTGCTGCTTCCACTGCCACCACCCACTTTTCTTGTTGTCTACGGTTCAAGAGTGGTGTCTCTTATCACAGACTCAGCCAAGGTCTCCCTTCCCAGGTCCCCACTCCAGGCATACTTTGGGCTGGACGCTGGGCAGACATAAATTGGCAGGCAGTCCCAAGCCCCAAAGAGTTTACTATCTCAATTAAAAAAAAAGTAGACAAAGGATGGTGCAAAAGATGCTGGCACACATGCTTGAAGACTAAGAATGTGTCAGTGGTGGAGGTTGGAAAAGAGCCCTCAGTCACTGATTTCTGTCCCGGTGCTTTCATCACCAGCCTTCGCTGCCCACCTGCATTGAAGCCTGGCAATTCCAGGCGCTGTATCAATGAATTCTGGTGCGTTACTGGGCTTATTTGTTTAAAACAAAGCATAAAAAAGGTTTCTTATGTCCAAGAGCAGAACTATCTCAGAAATGCAAGGTAAAGTGCTGTTTTAAAAACTGGTTCCCGGAAGTAAACAGCCACAGTGTATTTAATATTGTCTGGTCCAATCCTCAGACCTTTTTTCTGAGTGAGCCTAGCCTCCTCATACTCATGTATTGGAAGGTTTATTTGTGTTTTTAAGGCTGTTGGACTTTTGTTTTCTTTCCATGCTAAGTGGAAAGATACTGGCTCATTATTCATGAGAGGCTAGGTCTAATTCTGTTACCTTGCTCCTTTTACAGCTATGCAAAGCTGATGTGAAACACTACTATTCTGAATTAATTGGCACTTCATATTCACACTGCACTGGCAAAAATGGCTGGGTTAGACATAGGGCAGTGAAGAAGCACGGAGAAGCAGGCCTTTGAGATAGATAAATAGATATATAGATAGATTTAATCAGAGGCAATAAAAATTAGATTATGAAATTCTCCACTTACGGGCATGATGTCTTTTAGATTCTTTTTAGAGTCTTATTAAAATATATCCACTATTAACAGAAATTATGCAGCAGTGTAACTTCTCTCTCCAGAACGAAGACATTTTAATGTAACTTATATTTTAATGAAAATATTCCCTTTTAAAATCTCCTCTCTGCCTTCCCTTACGGCTTCTGTGGTTTTGGACAATCTGAGATTTTTCTTTGTTGGTATCAGAGCCAGAAAAAAGCAATGGCAGCAGCATCTCTAGTGAAATAGGAATCATTCACATGTGTCAAAGCAGATAAAAGAGTTTTGATCACTTCAAACACTTTACCTAGGTATTTTCATTAATTATAGGAAATTTTAGCTTCCATTATGTAACTCAACAGCACGTGACATCACTTCATAAAATCCTCACTCCTTTCCCCCAGCCCATTCAGATCCTAGGAAAGAGAAATTCTGTAGTAAATGTAAGGAGAAAGAAGATTAAGAATCACTAAATAATACAAGAGCAATCCATTGGTTTGATTAGTGTTCAGGCCATTATTAGTGAAATAAAAAGAGATAGCCTTATTTTCAAAGACATTAGAACATATACGAGTCCCATAGTCTTCACTAGATTTTACCAGCATTGCTCATCTCTGGACTTGACAAGCTATCATGTTAGGCATGATGGCTGATCTCTGTTGGCCTCTGCCGATGGGCCAGAGAGCGCTCTTTTTTCAACCCTTTTGGCACGAATAAGTGCTGCTCTCCTTAGAAAAACACACTCACTGAATTTGGTGCTATTGGAATTTGCTTACAGCTTGCTAGATCTTATATCAGATAATTAACACAGAAAAATATTCAGAAGAAAAAAGGGGTGGGGGGCAATATAAATTGGGGATCACAAACATAAATCTATGCCAATGATATATTACGCATTCATTTGTGGCAAGCTGCTAAATTTCTGCATCCCAAGCAGCTGCAGGTGATAAATCTATCAGAGATGGGTGCCAATGAACGAATTGTCAGGCCTGGTTCTCAGGCATTTCTGCACTTCTTTGGATCAGCCAAGGGACTGGGGAACTGTAATGGGACCTTTATTAACAGCTGCTCTCCATTGTCTTCTCCTTCCAGTCTGTGCAGTCTTTCTTCTGAAACAAAAACAAGGGTCTTTCAATACTGAAGCATGGAATGACTAAGGAGCATTTTTACTTCCCAAATATAAAATAGGTTTTAGGATTAGACAGTAATTCAACAGAGAAAAAAAAATTAAATTGGCGAAGAAATACTGGGATTCTTCCTATCAGTACCATTCCTCAGACATGGTTCTATGAAATCTTGGAAGCAGACCCACACTTCCAAAGCTGCAAAGCATTCAAGAACATGCCCATCCCTGGGAAAGGGCCCTGGATGTTGTTAAGTACAGATAGAATGAAGCAAACGCTTCACGTTCATTTAGCAGGTGCTTCCTGCTCTGCTGAACTGGGGACTAAAAGTTCTCAATTCCCCTCTGAAGCCAAGGTGTGCAGACACGAGGGCTAACAGCAAGAGAGATCATGGGTGTGATGTTCTCTACTGATAACACTGCTAGCATGTACCGCTGCAGAGAACTTAAATGTCCTGTCAGCATTGGTTATTTCTTCCCTTTAACACAGCAAAACATCACTTTTCAAGACACTTGCTGTGCAAGGTCAGCCGGAAGGTTGTTCTAAGCAGGAAAAACTCACTCCAGAGAGATATTCACGCACACCAAGAGGAGAATTGCATTTTGAGTCAGCATAAAGAAAGGGGCCTTCTTCACAGACCCCTTAAAATGCAAAATGGTTTTATTCCCCTCTCTGCTTCTTATCTGTGAGTGCTACCTGACTTAACAAAGTGTCAGCATTTCCTTTTGCAGCTTGAATTCTCAGGGCTCTACAACTCTACAGTAAAAATCTGCTCCAGGCTGAAATAGAGCAGACATGCTGAGGCTGCTAGGAACATTTTCCTGAGTTCTTGGTGCAAGATGCTTTTTGTTTCTCGTTTTACTCATATTCAGACAATAGGGGTATTAACCTCTACTTAATTAAGCTCTGAGTGCTAACAATATCATACACAAACTGACTTTGACCACATAAAAGATTCTTCAACTTATTTTTCAGGGAGACTGTTGATATACTAAACTCAGTAACATTAAAATGAAAGCATATAGAACCTGTACACATTTATCTAGGATCACAAAGCACATGACAAACACCAGCTGGTATTTTTTTTAACCTATTTTACAGATGGAGAAACTGTGCATGGAGAAATTTCCCTGTTTAACAGGAGAATCTGATAAAAAGATACCTGCAGTCCTGCTTCTAAATTTCACTAACCTCCAGATTGTTTATCTTCCAGACAACTATTTATATTAGACATTGATTTTAGCACATATCAGCACGTATATTAGATCATCACATAACAATGCTGTGATAGCCTGAGGCATTTAGGGAAAGGTACTGGGTTTTTTTAAATCTGAGACAATGGCTAAGTTCTGATCTTTTTGGCAACAAAATTGGATTTGAAAAGCAGAAGAGCCTGTTTGCTTCTGTATCCTTCCAAGCTTATGTGCTCTTACTGGCCAAACACTGGTACAGGCTTTCCAGAGAGACTGTGGGATCTCCAACTTTGGAGATATTCAGACCTGGACCAGACAAGAGCTTGAGCAACCTGGCCCAACTTTGAAGTTGTACCAAACGACCTCCAGAGGGCCCTTCCAATCTAAAAGATTCTGTGATTTTATTCTCTGCCAGTTTCTCTGTATTCTATTAAATGGTTCACCTCAAACTGTGGCAAATCCTTGCTTTTGACTTTGTTTGCTAATATGGAAGGTCAAGTGTAATTCTGCACTAGGTCTACCCAGGAAAGCAGACAGGAGGAACTTCTTGATTGCAGGAGAGCTTTGGTAGCTTGAAGCATAGGTTATTTTTAACAATTTCTTTTAGATTATTGCACGGCATTTACTGGCTACAGACAATTAGAAGAAACTAGTTCTTTTTAACCCCTATTTTGGCTACACTGCTGAAAAAGGGACATTATGAATAACAGGACACTATAAGAATATTTGAATAATATTTTAATTATCACAGCTGCTTATGCTCATGAAGACAGTGAAATAATATCTTACGTGACGTCTCTTGCCAAGGTGACACACAAGACAAACAGGAAGATACCAGATGTAGAGAGTGAAATGGAGAGAAGTATTACCATTACTGTACCACTCCTACGCACAAAGAGACTTCTTAGATATATGCAAACTACTTAATTGATTAAAGGAGGATTGAGCAGAGGAACTGTGGTTACAAAAGTTGTGAATTTTGGCCTGACTGTACTCCTCAATTATCCTGGAATACCACAAAGAGATCTTCTTTAGGCTGAGGAAAGTTTGAGAAAAGCTGAGAGAGTTGGGGTTATTCAGCCTGGAGAAGAGAAGGCTTCGGGGAGACCTTATGGTGGCCTTTCAATACTTAAAGGGGGCTTTTAAGAAAGAAGGGGACAGACTTTTTAGCAGGGCCTGTTGTGACAGGACAAGGGGGAATGGTTTTAAACTGAAAGAGAGTAGATTCAGACTAGATATAAGGAAGAAATTTTTTACAATGAGGGTGGTGAAACCCTGGCACAGGTTGCCCAGAGAGGTGGTAGATGCCCCATCCCTGGGAACATTCAAGGTCAGGTTGGACGGGGCTCTGAGCAACCCGATCTAGTTGAAGATGTCCCTGCCCATGGCAGGGGGGGTTGGACTAGATGACCTTTAAAGGTTCCTTCCAACCCAAACTATTCTATGATTCTATGAAAAGCAGGAACTGAAGCAGAAAAGGCAAATACTTTTAAGATAAGCACTTATTGACTTTGGGGGCTGCTACCACCTTCACTGTAACTTGATTAACCAAATTGTAATCCAACAGCCTTAAAAAAGATTCATCTAGTTCTGGTACAAGTCTTACATTGTAATGAGAATCTCTTCAAGAAAACTTTGTCTGGTAAAATCCAATAGATCTGTCTCCTTTTGGATCAGCTGACAGGCTTACCTGAAGCCTCTTTCTTCCCCTCCCTGTCCCACACTCCCAGAAGATCTGGAGAAGGGAACTGAGAACAGAGATGTTTACTCTAGGAGAGCTCAGTTTGATATGTGACTGTGCCTCAACCTGTCCCTGCGATTTGGCAAGAAAGTCTGACGATGCCAAGCAGGACTCTGCTCCTTGCTGTAGAGCCCACTTGGGACTGCCACTAGTATTTACTAGCAGCTTACTAAGATCTGAAATACCACAACTGTCACTAAGCTGGGAGCAGGAGGCAGCCACCATACCACTGACACAATGCTGCAAAAAGACTCTTGCATGACGGTTGTCCTAGAAGCTGTGCTCTGTCTTTAAGACCAGGAAGTAACAGAAGACCAAGTTCAGGCAGGTAGAATTTCAGTATGTCCTTAACCTTAAATCCCACAGAAAGCTCGGAGATTTAAACGCTTGCTTAAATTTACACTCACACTAGAGTGCTATCTGTATAGGAATGGATGTCAGCATGTATTTATATACTGCTCTCCCTCCAAGTTTGAATGTTAGGCTGTCTTTGCAGGTGAGACTTGGCGTCTTAAGCCCACAGGAAAAAGGCTTGGCATTATCTTTAGTTTTAATACAGCTCTTGTCTCTCCCTGGTGTTTCAGAATCAAAGCCCCTGTACTTAACCTACTGTTTAACATTTCTCTCATATCTATCTTTCCACAGTATGTGGCATTTGCCTCCCTCTTCTTCATTCTGGTCTCCATCACCACCTTCTGCCTCGAGACCCATGAGAGATTTAACCCCATTGTGAACAAGACAGAAACTGAATTCATCGGGAATGACACCCAGGTGCGGCACTACAGGGAAGCAGAGACTGAAGCCTTTCTCACCTACATCGAAGGTGTCTGTGTGGTCTGGTTTACATTTGAGTTCTTGATGAGAGTCACTTTCTGCCCAAACAAGGTGGAATTTATCAAAAACTCTTTGAACATCATTGACTTTGTGGCCATACTGCCTTTCTATCTAGAGGTTGGACTCAGTGGCCTGTCTTCCAAAGCTGCTAAGGATGTCCTGGGCTTCCTCCGTGTAGTCCGTTTCGTGCGAATCCTGCGAATTTTCAAGCTGACCCGCCACTTCGTTGGGTTGCGGGTCTTGGGACACACCCTCCGCGCCAGCACAAACGAATTCTTGCTGCTCATCATATTTTTGGCATTGGGCGTCTTAATCTTTGCCACGATGATCTATTATGCCGAGAGAATAGGTGCTAAACCAAATGACCCTAGTGCCAGTGAACACACACACTTTAAAAATATCCCCATCGGCTTTTGGTGGGCTGTTGTCACCATGACGACCCTGGGCTACGGAGACATGTATCCTCAGACTTGGTCAGGCATGCTGGTGGGGGCCCTCTGTGCTCTCGCTGGTGTGCTGACCATTGCCATGCCTGTCCCTGTCATTGTGAACAATTTCGGAATGTATTACTCCTTAGCTATGGCTAAGCAGAAGCTACCAAAGAAAAAAAAGAAGCATATCCCGAGGCCACCCCAGCTGGGATCCCCCAATTATTGTAAATCTGTCGTAAACTCTCCACACCACAGTACTCAGAGCGACACTTGCCCACTGGCCCAAGAAGAAATTTTAGAAATTAACAGAGCAGGTAGGAAACCTCTTAGAGGAATGTCCATCTGACCGTTAACCTCCATCCCACGTAGTGATTTAAGATTCAGCCAGACTGCTTTCTTAGAGCAATGGGTAGCACATTTATCCATTCTAGTCCCACCATCACACAGTGAATAATATGTGTGAAGTCTAGGTTGCAGGGACAAATGGTACAGTGGAGGCTGATGAGCAAAACTAAGGATGAGAGCACGCTCTAGGAGCCCAAACTTTGGTCCTGGTTAAGGGCATACAAGTCTCAAGATATTTTGAAGAGCTGTTACATCTAGTGGAAGAATTTTGAGAGTTCTACAGCTATGTTGCTGGACTGTGTAATGCATCTCAGAGGCTCCTGAGAGCTGAATGCTTCATAGAGCAGAGTAGGAGCCAAGTACTCAGCAATTACAGAGTTTTCTGACAAAATAGGGCTGGAATTTGAAACAGCCAGATGCTTTCTCATTTGTTCCCATTTGGGACCTTTCAGCTGTTTTAAATGGCAGATATTGTACATCTCATTACAGAAACTAGGTGCCTAGTAAGTTGAAGGGACAACCATGCCATCATGCATATTCACGAGACAATCCCGTCTCTTTCTGACGATTAACTGCAAAGTAGAACAACAGCTCAAATTCTTGACACTAATGCAAAATGACTCACTCTGAGACAAGACTAGCTGTAAGGATGTTTATTCCATGGCATGCAAATCAATCTATTCTATAATATTCCACTAGAATTTAGCATTTAGAACTATGAAGAGTTTTGAACCACATTTTCTAAAACATGCTCCTTTTGCAAGTATGGGTTGGTGAGTTACAGCTGTTTCAACCTTCTAGCAGCAAAGGCCAACTGGAGAAGGTCTGACTGGTCCCTACTGGCTGGTTTGGCCTAAACGGTGATCGCCTCATAATATGGCATTCTTATTTTTAATTATACTGATTCATGTTAGCAATAGGTGAAACCAGAGCAAAATTAATCATACTAATTCTACTGGGAGGGGGGAGGGAAATGGAAAAAATACTAGTCACCATGGAATATATTATAATATCCCATGGCTAGTGGTTAATTATGGGAATATCTCAGTTTTATGAGAATCCTCCTATAGCACATAAAGTTACGGGGCTCCAATTTGATTATTTAAACCCCATAATCTACCTCTACCCATGGAATATCACTATTTATTCCATGGAGTAATTTCAAAGTAGATAACCATGTTGAAAACAAAGCCAACTTCATTTTTGGCAGATATTCCAGCCAAGTTGCATAGTAGACATTCTTCAGCCTGTTCAGAATATCCCCCTGTGTTGTATTAGATAGAACATATCGCCAGTCAAGTGATTTTAACTGACATCTAGTCAAAAAGAGATGTTTGGAAAAAGCTAGCATATACCTATGATGGTCTTGTGTTATCATTTTTTTACTTTGAAGAAAATTCTAATTTGTTACTCATTGTGAGTGAAGTATTCTCTCGTCATCTCATAGCCATGCATGTTGATGTCATTGTGAGAGGCACAAAGAAAGTGAGACTTTCCTTTGTGTGTGACTTCACCAATGCCAATGCTAATTTTGGAGGGGAAGAGCTGGTGGGAACCTTTCTCTTCTTTTCTATTCTCTTCTCTCTTCTTTTCTTATTTCTTTTCCCTTTTGTGCAACTATGTAAAATCCATTCAGAAGGTAAATAGCTTTCATTTTTTTTGTTAAAGGCTATTCCATTGCAACAGGCCAATCACAATTCACGTGACTGATAGACTGTCTCTTTCCTATTGTATCTTTGGCGCATAAGCGTATGGTTTTATCATCCATTCCCCTCAGGTTGCAAATGCTTATCACAACTCATGTCCAAGCAGCAAACTTCCTCATAAGTAGATGTCTTCGTGGCATCACGTATCAAGAGGGAAAGAGGGCACAAACAATATTGCGTGTCTCCTACTGTGAGCAATATGCCAACTACCCATTTGTAATGCGCAAGAGGCGCCGGACCCTTGAGTACTTTAGCAGTCAGCTACAGAGCTACAGAAATCCCTTGCTTTATGAAGTTCCTTCCATTACCTACCCTGGTCCTCTCTGGGAACTAGAGGACTAAGAACTCTACGAGTTCAGTGCAATTCCACACTGGTATCCTGAGAATACGTGTAACTTTGGTTCAATGTGGAACTGGTTTGCCACCATCAGTGCTCTAAAATCAGCTGTTACCACAATATCCATGAAGTATTGATAGTAACAGCAACTTATCTATTTCTGCAATAATTAAGAGAGACTATTTTTATATACGTATGCAAGCATATATATTTTAAGAAGTAACAAAGCACACATACTTCAGCTAACAAAATGTTAGTGTCGGTAACACTGTTGCTGGAGTTCTGTTTCTGATAATTATTATGCACCACTAGCAGCAAAAAAATGTTGCCTGCATCTCTTAGCATCCTAACAGGGAAAGATCTATACGTGTGCAAGAAAAAAGTAAAAAATAGTAAGATCAGAACTGTTAAAACAAGACCTGCATTGCCTTGGATGTTGAGGTTCACTTACATAATATGAAGCATTCGTAGGCACTGACTTGTTCCTGAAACTATAACCTGCACGTTATATGAAAACAGAGACTTGCAAGCAGTGAATGTTTCCCATACTGTAAAATATTTGGATTGGTTAACAGCACTTAGCTGTAAACAACCAGTTAACATTGTACTAGGAACACAGAATGGGTGCCTAACGTTTCTAAAATAATGCCTGTGTTGTCCAAGATATTTCTTGTAATTTTTAACTGTACAGCTTCAGTGTGACAGTGTCTAGGTGATATAAGGTCATACGATGTATACCTAATATGTTATTCCAAAAAAAGCCTGATAGCTGCTCAGGTGTAAAGGACATCGCATGAAGTTATTAATTCCATATATTATGTGTGGTGGAATGATTAAACACTTCACAAAACAGTGACAAGTATGAAATAATTCCACATGCGACTATCTTTCTATAGCCCTCTCATGCACCGAGTCAGCAGTTCACAGCCATTCTCGGTGCACGCGCACAGGGCCAAGGGGGCTCTGCGGAGAGCTCTGCACAGCCACGGCCCAGTGCCTCCTCTCAGGCTAAGGAGCACTTTCCTGGCACAGACATGCAAAGAGCAGAACTTTGCCCACAGGCTGCACAGCTGCTGCCAATGATGCTATGGTCATTTGCAGGCAAAGCAAAGATGGTTTGAATTTAAATTCTGGTAGGTTTGAATTAAATTTTTAAATTGTCCCCAACACTCTCAGCAGCTCAGTCCTGGGCTAATCTACACCTGGCAGGAGGGTATCTTTAAATAACAGCACTTGATTTTAATTTGATGTAAAGAATGTCAGAGTTTGATTCTACCATGCCTCCCCGTTCTGCAGCAACCCTTCCTGCTCTCCATCCCATCCGATCCCGTCAATGGGTGGTTGGGAAAGCAGCAGAAGGGGAGGAAAGGCACTTCAGAGGAGAGGATGGCAGAGCTACTGCTGCAAGCGGGCCTTCACCAGCAGCATTAAGAAAGTAGAGATTTCCTCTGTACAAAAAATCTTCTTTAAGGCAGTTTCTGATGCCCGTAAATTCTCAAGATACTGCTTATATAGTGCCTGGAGGAACTGGGCCTGATACAAAGGAGCAGATCTCACCTGGCCGATTTGACTAAAACTCCTCAACCCGGGGATATCTCAAGACTATAGAGGACGAGGTGTCCCCTCATTTAAAATATACACACCAAGTTCTAGCATCACCATATCAAACCATTAACTTTGTTATGTTGCAGTGTTGTTTACAGACCCCATTCAAGATCAGGGCTTCCTTTTGCCATTGTTGTACATGTGACAACCACTATATTACAATCAAATACCCAACAGGCTAAGTAGACAGCAAAGAGAAAATGGAAGTAATCTCCAGTATTTTCATTTGACACAGGACTTAATTTAATCGAGCAAGATCACTCGAAAGGTCTGTGGCAAAGCCACTGGTTGAACATAAGTAAATAAGCATCAGTCAACCGTAGTCTGCTGTGCTGCAGTGTCTTTTATCTAAAGGCTTCTGAGTATTCCAAACAGTCAGTATCACAACAGAAGCAAAATAAAAAAAAAGCAAAGCAAAATTTGCTTCAAACAGAAGTAAAGCAGAAAAAGCCAGTTTCAACTGCTTAAACTCAGCTGATTTCTGTCCCAAACCACACACTGTCCTACAGGTATAAGTAATTTATCTCAGTACACATACCGAAATACTTTAAGGTACAAGTTTGTAAGAAAACCTCAAAACATGCAAAACAAATCTTGAAAGCTCTCCGTTTTGTTTTGAAAGTGTTACTCAGCTCTTCAGTCCCTCTCTTCTGTGAACTGTGTGCTTACCTGAAGGATAGGTTGATTGCATGGTTACATCTTAAAGTTGCCATAAGATGAAATGGTGAATGTCATTTTCCAACACTGTAAAAGAAATTTAGAATATGAATGGAATTCATAACTTCATTTGATGTCGACAGTACTGTCTGGTGCCACAGAGCAATGTAGAATGCATCCATAATACATAAGCACAGGTGATGGGTTATTTTGGGTTTGTTCAGAGATCTACCCCTACCTTTTATTGTTTTCGTACATATATTTACAACACCAGGACACACAGTGTTTATATTGACTTTAATATGGCTAAAATAAGAATTTCTCACCTCTCTGATCCCCTCTGCATGCAGCTTCACTTAAGCTATACTTCAAGGATATCGTAACTTCGTTCAAATATATTGTGCAGCCTTTTTCACCGTGTACTGATGGCAAAATTCTCTACTCATTGCATAGCTGTAAAATATGGAAGAAATATTACTAGAATTCAGGCACCTAAGAGGAGAGGGAAAATGTCTGTCATTACTAATACAGTCTTCAGCTTCAGAAAAACTTCTGTTGTTGTTTTACTTACCTGCCCAAAAAACGATTTTCCATATCCCATTTCTCGACTATCCCTATGTCTGAATAGTTAAAGCAATCCAAGTCTATCACTGACAGAGGGGAACTACATAGTTATAGTGACTTCAGTGTACTCCATGGTCAGATGAACTGGAGCAAGCTGTGACATTAGGAACCTATTATTTCAATGCAATTTCCTGTGAGAGAGCTGATCTCCTTTTAAAAAAAAAATGTCGAGTTACCCATTTCAGCTTTATCACTCACGCTTTCTGAAGGAGCTGCTCTTTTCTCAGGGCTTAATTTTTCATCCCTTCTGTCACCGTAACCTAACTAACCTGTATTCCGTGTGCAACACACCGGTTCTAACGTCAGAAGTCTGCTGAGCGCTGTAATTCTAGTGCCAATGCTCAGTGGGAGCTGGGGACTCTTGGCAGTTCTTGTCCCAGGCCCATTATGCTGCCTAACATTTCGCTGTGGTCTGTGAACTTCAGTGGCTTTTATGGGTAGCAAAGCATTGTTAAAGCCGTAGGTATGTAGTCACTGTGGTGGTCCTTCAATCCACAGGGAAGCAAATTCTCTGATCAAATGCCTTAGAACATTAAAAAAAAAAAAATCTCATCTAATTTTAGTGTCATAAAACTTTTGACCCTCTCTGTAAGACGGACAGTAGACAGCAATGGAACTGCAAAGAGTTTAGATCTGTTTCAGTTCAAAAGACTTGGAGTTTAAATGTGTTGGACATAAAAAATATTAAAAAGGCAGTAGAAAAGATAATAGGGAGATGGGGTTTTTTTCCTCCTTATACTTAGCCTTCCTAGCCTTTAAAAGTCCAAAATTCATCACTCCAATATAGCAAATGAGGTAACGATTGCATCTTAATGTCACTGAAGATGGAGTCCTCTGGATCAAATGTAGAAATTGTAACAGCTCAAAATAAAAGGAATAACGCTCAGTTCTTCTCATCTAATTTAAGATGCATTTGCCTGAGTTCGCCCTTATATCGGAAGAAGAGTCAGGTTGTCTTGGAGAGTAATTCACTCATTTATGATCTGAATTGCCCTCTGGAGGTGGCTTTCTCCAAAGTAATCTCAGGTGACTGCAGCTCTAACTTAAGATCCTCAGTTAAGTGCCTACAGTTAGGTGGAAGCAATTGGGATCTATTCCTTGCCCCCGCCCCATGTGGCATTTCTGCAATCTCATAGCTGTGGATCACAGGCAAAGCAGAATTTGTAACTAATATAATGTAATACTTTGTTGTACAGTTATTCATCTGTCATATCTGTAGAGATACAACCAGTGGGTGTCACTTGTACTATGGTGCTTGTTTACTTTAGAATTTGAGTAAAAAATAACATCCTCTATACCAAGTCATTTGAAAACTGAAAGGAGGAGCTATGACTTCAAGCACAGCGCTTTGGGTTTCCCACTTTTCTCTGGCACTATGTGAGACATTACAAAAAAACCCACAACCTCCCCACACAGCCCCCTGTGGTCTGGCCACAGGCAGGGATGAGTCTGTATAGGGGCAGGACTGCACTAAGCTGAAAAACAGTCGCACAACTAAATAATAAATCTTAGGACTTTTCATGCCTTAATAACTTAATGAGCACGAGGCACTTTGAGTGATGGGAAAACACAGATACAAGCACTCCAGCCAAATAAAGCCAACCTGTACCAATCCTCCAGCACAAGGCAGATGTAACTATGGTAAATCCTCTTTCTCAAGCACGTGCCTGCCACTGCAGCTCTCATGCCATCCAGTGCAGAACGCATTCCTGGGATACGAAAGAGGTACTCTTGGCATCTCTCCCTTCTGCTGGACTGAGTACGACTGGTGTTTGCAGGAAGATACAACAAAAGGCACCTCTCTGCAAGAAGTACATCTCTGCTGCAGTAGAACTAGATAGACGGGATGACTTACCCATTATTACAAAAGGCCAGGGACAAAAAGGTCTAGGGTGTGAGGTCCCAGCTCTGTGCCCAGTCCACTTGCTTATATCCCTCTTACTCTGTACTTGCTGGAAATTTTCTCCAAGCCTTTTGGCTACTTGCTTGTCTGTTTATAAGCACAAAGCCGAAATAACAAGCAATCTACCATTCCTGCTGTCATTGTTCTTTGTATTCATCCATGCTCCATGTCTCAGACACCTTCCATACTGTACAGATCATCATACTGTATTCCTCAGAGTGATAATATAAGATTGTAGCATGACTCACCTGACTGCATTTTCCTGCAACCTCTACCTGACCTGTCAACGACCCACTGCGCTCTACAGAATACAGTGTTAGTGAGACTCTCAGAAGTCCAGGATGGGTATGAGTGAAACCCCAGAAGCGTCAGGATAAAACAAGGAAGGATCTTCCAGAGCTCTTTGCACTTCCAGGAGCAACAGTTCTCAGCACTGCATTAAGCACATATCCAATAATACCTGTAATAGCAAGACGCACTGCATCTACTTAACTAGAGCTCCTATATTTCCTGTAGCGGTACCAATAGGTAGGCAGCCAACATACTGTCACCTCACTTCAAGAAGTAGTACCTCTCAAAGGTGATATTCTCTGGGAGTGACGTTACTATGTTGGCCAGTTAGTACTGGGAGAGGCGGTCACCACCGTCACTGGAGTGCCTTTACTGGGGGACACGGCTTTCTGGAGGGACCCAGGTCAACACGGTGGTGAGTAAATGTTGAAGAGGTAGGTTGGGTTGGAAGGATTCTGCGTATTCATGTAGCGTACTAAATTCTGCTCTCGTGCCAGTGTGAAGTCCATCAGTGTGATATCTACTCAGAAAAGCTTCATAGCAACTTTCAAAATATGCAGTAATATAAAAATCAGGAAACTTTAATAAAGATACCTAGAACTAATAAAGATTTTTATTTTAATGGCCTTAGAGTATTGGGGTAACTAAAACTGAGTTGTTATATAGGAATCTTAATTCTTTTACATGTTCTTCACATTTTCTCTCTCTTTTTCTCTTTCGCTCTGTTTGTTAACATTTACTTGTTATTACTGTACGTTGCTTGCAACTTGTGTATGTTACAGACTGTCACATTTTATTCTGTGAAGTTTTTCTCCAATTCCCATCCACCTGAGCTCCATGTTGGGCAGCCGAGGAGATTACAATACAGTTCTTTAATGCAAAAGAACAAGGAATGTCACAGACTATAGGTAACTTCACTGAGGTTGTGACACAAAACCTGATGCGAGGTATTAATGCAAAGAGTAAGTACTTGGTATGACAATAGAACTACTTAGTTAAATTACCTTCTTTTTTTCAGATAGTCTGCATGGGAAAAAATAATTCTCATTACTCTCCAGCAGAAAAAATTCCCAAACCTACCTATTTAGGATTTTTTTCACTGCCATTTTGAAAACCAGTAATGCCCATGCTGACGCATCATTACTCATTTTCAAAGGTTTAAACCCATACTTTCTATGCTGTTCTTCTCTATGCTATACTTCCTTCCATACTCTCCAAGCCATAATTTCATAATTTCATCATCCTTTGTCTGTGGTTTAATATTTCTTCTCCATAATTCTTTTTCTAATTTAATATAGTTATATCCCTTTCACTCTAAGGACCTGATTTAACAACAATAAAAATGAGCCCCTACCCATGGGATCCATGTTTCTTAATCCTGCATGAGGCTCTGGAGCCCATAAAAATTGATTTCTGTAGCCAAAGATGGCCTGGCACAGAAGCATAATTGTTATTTTGCTGAATCAGGTCCTGAGCAAAGTATTTTGTTTAAGATGTCCCCCAATTACCCCCAAACACTACTTTGAAAGAATGATAAAAAATAGCTGATAGACGTTTCTGATAATTTTCTAGAGGGACAGCATTTATTGCTACTAATCCTATTTTCAATTGTCAGTAAATTCTATGTTAACTCAGAAATCACTATAGCTATGTGCTAACTCAAGAAAAGCATATTTTTCTCAGTGTGCAGTTCCTGTACTTCCTGATTCGCTATTGTGCTCTGACCGTCCCTTAATCAGTGAAGAAGGACAGCCGAGTTTAGATGGAGTCTAGTATAAAAAAATAAAATTATTTATACTGATGCAGTTGATGAGTGGCCAATGAATATTAATGAGCAGTAAACACTATCCAGGCAACTAAAACAGACACAACTTGCTAACAGGAGTGAAATTTGAATTAATGAGACTCAAGAGATTAGGGAATTGAACTGTAAATATTTCCTTTCCATGCAACATCTCAGAGAGAAATTTAGGGATATAAAGTCAATGGGTATTTTCAGATGCTGAGCCGCTCTTATCTGAATACTTGGATTCATACTCTTAACTTCATCATAATCATTTGCTTAGCACAAGAAGTATCAGGCAAAAGTGATGCTGCAAAATTAGGATGCAAAAAGGAATGTAAAATCTTTCCATTTTCTCTGGAATAAAGACAACTGGGAAATTCTGTCCTGCAGCAGTAACTACAGCAGCCTCACAGCTGCTCTACTTCCCCCTTCCAGCTAATAGGCTTGTAGCTAAGAACAGCTAGCGCACCGCAGTTCTCCACCCTCACCTTGGCCATGCCACCTCTGTTCCTGTACTCTTCTGTCACTAGCCCGAGAGCTAGGGAAAACCATCATACCAAGAGAGTTTCCCATTGTCAGCATAGTATGGCACAACTAATGTTTGCCACATTAACAGCCCTTTTATATCACCAGAAAAGTGCAAGAAGACTGAAAAACAGAAGAGTAATTAACTCACTCAATGGACAATATACCATTACTTTCTTCAGGGATCCAGTTGGATTAAAGGTCTCTGCTGTGAGCGACCTCATGGAGATCCTTCTTCAAAAGAGACTTCAGGCAGCTACTGTGCACGTTTGGGTTAGTGACAGGGGTTTAAAATGAGCAAATGAAAATTACCCTCAAGCTCTGAATGAGAACCAAAGGACACTCTCAATTGGTGAGGAGTTGGACTACCCACAGACCGTAATAAAGGCAATCCCAGGTTTGGGATCAGGGCTATAAGAGCACAGTTGAGATCTAAACAAGCTGTAGATTCATTTTTAGGTGTACATGGGGTGGTGGTGTGGAATGTAACTTTAGTCAGATGAGGTCTCCCCAGTAGAAAGAACTTCATCTTTCAAGCAACCTCCTTTCTCAGTTCTGGACCTGTTTTGCACTTAACTGCTCCTACCTCCTTCCTGCTTGTCAACCCCTTCCCTTGTAATAGGGCTGCAGAACCTTGAAATCTCCCAAGCCTTTGTGGAATGGCAAATGGCTATTTAGGGAAGTTGTAGGTACTCAAGCTGGGTCCTTTTCTCTTTTAATCCTTAAACAAGAGTAGCCGGGAGGAAGACAGTCTGTGTTCTTCTGGAAGAGATTGCCAGTGACCTAATGTGACCAAAGGAAACAGTACTATGTCTCTTAATTGCTGTGTTTCTGATCTAGGGCTGAGAAGACCCCATCTTCTTTAGCACAATGTCAAAGAATCTGGCAGGGTTCATGTAGCCAGATATTGACAAATGGGTAAATATGCATGGATAGCATGCTATGAATTGTGGAGTTTCTCTCAGCCTTGTTTCAGTCAAAGTGGTTACAACCTACAGAAGTTCCTATAAGGACTGGAAAAGGCATTGGATTTCCAATCCTGTAAGGACTGAAAATGGTCCACCCTGAGAGTGCCTTTCAACTCATCCAGTCGTTGGGGTAATTGACCACTTCAATTGCCAGCTCTGTAGGCACATGGGAGACAAAGGAGGAGGGGCAGCTACAACCCCAAGAGGAAGCAGTGTGAGTTGGGACCATCCCTGGCCCACACATAATTTCTGAAGACATGTAAGCTAACAAGGGTAGACCAGGAACTTGTTTCTTGGCAGCTGTTGGAGAAAGGCAGTGTTTGCTTAAGGAAAGAGGACTGGGGTGACCCCCAGTGTTGGAACCACTTCTGTAGAAGTGCCACATTTCCAAGCACAGGCTGAGGTCAATGAATATATCATACAATTATGTCCACTGATAGTCTGAACGTAAGATGCAGTTCAAATAGGTGAAGATTCAGTGTCAGACTCCAGCTTATAATCAAAACCAGCAGCACTGGTAAAGCCTCTATGACAGTGTGCAACCATTTGCTATGACAAAAGAGATGAGCCATGCAGCAAGTACGTGGGCACTCTCTACTGTCCTTCTCCACAATAAGCAGACTATACTAATCTAAAATCCAGCAGTTTTCCTAAGGTTTTTTTTTTTCAGAATCCCTCCCCCCCATTTTGAAATTCAGTGTTTGCTTGGAAACACCCAAGGCATTTTAAAAGTACTTTTCTGCAACTGGAGATAGATGAGACAGGAAAAAAAGAAAGTGGAAACCACACAAATGAGGTAGTTGTGAAACAAACTACTCACCTGGGAGATCTGCTGAATGCTTTCTTTAGCCTCTCAGCCAAATCTCTGCAGGAGAATGTTTAAAGCTGGTGCAGTTAACTAGGTATTCACAGATAGGACAATTATGGAGATAAGGTGCCAAGCTGAGAGTCAGAAGATTTTGTGTAAATAACCTCTTACATAGCAGTCGGCAAGTCACTTCATTGCATGGTAGTTTTACCCATCTGCAAAACAGAGATGATAACATTGACTTTTCTTCATGGAACAGAACTTAAAGGACAAAAAATGCTGTACAAGCCTAATTCAGATTCTGCTAGCAGGGATGGAAAGACTCATGTGAATTTGGTAGGCCGGAATCAAGCCTTAGAAGTTTTAAGCACCTAGAAGTAGTTGTCATTGGTATAACTAGACTGGTAGTCACCAGACAGTAATGGTTTCAGTAGTTTTGCTTCATCTGGAGTTCGCTCAAACCCAAGGTCAATCTTGGAAAAAGCAAACATGCAAATTGAAACTTGAGAAATCAGCCTAAAATAACATAATTTCATTCCATCTTTAGACCTCATTCCTGAAATTGTGCAGCATGTAGATCTGTTAATGAAAACAATGGGAACTTCTCACTGTGGGCTGATGACATCGGTGATGTTTTGTTTATTCCCATAACAGACTAATCACATATTAAATATCATGTGATTGCTGAGTCCTACCTTCAGAGAATTAGGTGCTGCAGACAGTGGTTTGGAACACAACTACTCTACCTAACACTTATTTATATACACCAGCAACAGATGCAAGTCTTCTGTGCTGGTAATTTCTCTGCTTCCTAAATATTTAGCAAAATTGTCATTGTGGATTAGTATTGCTATCCAGAATGTGATCCCTAAGGCATGGCCCATGCATGGAATATTCAAGGGACATTAGTAGGACAGTTGAGTGATTTGTCCACATCTCCACCTACTCTGTTCTCTTCCTATTGAATAGAAATAAAATAACAAGGTTGTGGATTTTCAACAAGTACAGAGAAAAATTCATCAGTGCTAAGGGACCCTGAAGAGGCTGCAAGAGCAAGTTCCAGCTCAAGTTGCTAGAGATGTATAATGCAATTTAAGAAATTAATTCCAAGAAGGTCAATCTTTTTGTCACTCAAGCACAACAGAGCCTGCAAGCTGCTTCCAAAAGGATCAATGGCTGTTACCAGTGAGCAGCCTGACCCACAACCACTCTGCTCAGCGGTGTTTTGAGCTCCAGAAATGGACTGGTGCCCCCTCCATCACTAACAGTTTAGTTTGCAAACCCAGGCTCAGGTGTAGCAGTGGGAGTCTCAGACATTTCAATGCAGGGCTCTGCTGACACAGCTGCCTCCCTCATTCCAGGATTAGAGCCATCAGCTTGTAGCAGTAGAGGCTTATGAAGAAGCCCAGTTCTTTGCTCATCCCCATGAGGACAGCAGCTCTCCCCAAACACAGTTAAGTGATTTTTAAATCAACAGCTCAGTACCTGCAATGTCACGGTTACTATGGCAGCCATGCCAGGTTTTTGTGCAAAGAGTGGTATTAAATAACAGTGAGTATTATGAACAGAAAGGAATTGCAACTCAGTGCAACCTCAAAACTTCAGAATCCTATTGAAATTAGTGTCTACAAGTATTAAAATGCACCTATAGCTTTTGCCATTTTTTTAAAATGAATGGAGAGACCTAATTATTTCATTGCTCACAAACCAAAACGTTACTACCTCCCTCTTTGGGGAAATAATTGGCTAATTCTGCATGGAGAAGAAAGGAGGCAGAGGTGAGATCTGCAGAAAACACTGTTTATGTTGTGACAAACCAGTGACATGTAAATAAAAGAAAAGTAAAGGCATAGAATGCAATTACTGATGCATGGATAGATGCATAGTATGTGTCATATACACCTCTGTGTGTGGGTGTGCGAGTGTGCAAAGCAACAAATATAACTTGAAAATGCTTTTGCCTACTACTCATCTATGTTGTCCATTTGAAACCAGAGAATCAGAATCATATCTCCAAACCCTACCTAATGTGTTTTTTCTTTCGGGCTTGTTTTATTACTTGGCTTCAAAACCATTGAAAAATAAATGACAGTATCACGTAGTGTTCAGAACAAGCTAGTATGCAAATCTGGAAGAGGCACTGAAATTAAGTCTATCCGTTGAGTTTGTCTTTCCTTGAAGACTTGCAGGACCACTCGCTGCCTTATAGTGTTGAGGTAATAAGCATTGTGCAACCGAGGTGTAGGATGCTGCTGATACCACTCAGTTAACATATCTCAGCATTTGTGAAACTTCAGAAAGCACATGTTGACTGTTTTTCCCTCCCTTCAACCAAAATACTCATATTGAGCTGTGCCATATTTCGAGTATATTCTCAATACACTAATTTGCACTTTAAAACCCTAAAATAAATCCTACACTAAGTAGCACTTTAAATTGTTTTATAAATGACAAACAAGTCACACAGAGAAAACATACTATTCTCAGTCTATCCTCATGGGAATGTGTGGAGCAAAATGGGCAAATCTGACACCCTATTTTCATTATTTACAGCCGAGAGTAAATTTTACTCTATCTATTTTCCAAATTCATGGCCTGCTCTAGTGTTTGCTATATGTAGTGTCCTGTGCTGGCATTGCAAATACTGTATGTGTTTCAGAGAACATCAGAAAATGGATTGCTATTTTAAAATCCACATTCTGCTGTTGTATTTCCATACGTAATGTACTCTGTGTGTCTAAACGTGTACAGCCATTCTGCACGACTGATACCGGAAACGCTATAAAACAATCATCTGGGTAAATTTTGGGGAGGGGAAGACCAGGAATTTTCCCCTCAATAATTATCGCACACAGGTATAAATCAGCACAAACAGAATATACTCAAATACTAAAACACAACTCACAGTCCACTGCCTCTCCAAAGCTCTGAGTGACAGTAGGCTTCATGACAAACAGGTCATTCATGCACCATCCGATGTCATGCAAAAACATAATAATCCGATTTCTAACCGCAGTCTTCTGCTCGCAGGACTAGGAACCAATGCGCGCCCGTTTCTGAAACTGCCCCTCTATGTGGAAGTACAGGTGGCTGCTGTTACACCTAACGCGATCACGTTTTGTTTCTCCTCTCACTTAACAGACTTTATTTTATTTTGGTGCAGTGCACATGAACGCAATGTCTAGGACAGATGTGCTACCTTTTATAGTGTCGCTGTAGAACTCTTTAGCTGTGAACCCTTAATTTGCAGCTGGAACTCTAATAAACAGTGCATAGTGTTTCAATAGCCTTCTGCTTATATGTTTGAAGATTCGAAACTGAATGGTGAGGTGGCCAAGGCGGCGCTGGCAAACGAAGACTGTCCCCACATAGACCAGGCTATTACGCCTGATGAGGGCCTGCCCTTTACCCGCTCTGGCACTCGGGAGAGATATGGACCCTGCTTCCTCTTATCAACCGGGGAATATCCCTGCCCGCCTGATGGAGGAATAAGAAAGGGTATGTAGCTGGGGTCCTGTAACCATGTAGTTAGCAACCGTTTTAAATAAATAAGAGAAAGTCAGCCGTAGCTGTAACACGCAATAGTGCGCTTGCTGTAGAGATGCACGTTTGGGCTGGAAACCACCACCTGATGTCTGCATTTGGAGTTTCTAACCTATTTCTTTCAGAAAGAAAAGCCTGAGGAGCTGTAACTACCCCATGCAGCTATGCTAGGCAGTCGAGTCTTCCACCCCAGCTGGTGCAGTAAGCTATAGTGCAGGATGTTCTAAAATGTCCTTAAATTAGCCCATCCTCCAAGGAGAGGCCAATTAACATTTCATAGCAATGAAGGTTTGCCACTTGAAAAGCTCACAGATCTTACCAGACTCTGAGAAGCAGACTTGGAGGTGGCAGACAGAAAAGATGAAACACAAAACATCCTGAAGAAATATGAAATGGTTATTCGGCTACCTTAACAAAGCACTAAAACAAATTTGGATATTCATAGCTGTTTAGTTCAACAGAGAAAGAGAAGCATACAAGAACATCTGTTAGCACAGGTGTCTTACAATTGGAAAATAATCAATCTAAAGTCACTGTCCTTTCATAAATAAATCATTACTAGTTAGTTTCTCAGACTTCTGTCAGCTACAGATCTCTCAGAAGTAACTGCATTTTAGTTTGCTAATGGTCAGCATAATCTATTTAGCAACAGAAGTCAAATCAAATGAAAAAAAACCTTCTCTTCTTAAAATACGCTGTTTTGTTTAAATAATTTAACATGAGGAAACCATACAAACCAAAATTACAGTTACATATATATATATGCATCAAAGTTGATAAGGAATGGGAAAATTGGAAAAGAAATCTCTCTCTCTTCAAATCAGTGTTTATCACTGGTGTACTGTATATAGTATATGATATAGTCAATATTCTAAAACTGCAAAGATTGTATGATGTAACCATACACTGAGTATGGAGTATAGAATTCCCACGTGCCATTGTATGATGGGCAATAGTTATAGTAAATGCCAGTTATAGATAGTGTATGTATTTATAAGTTTAAAGCTTATCATCAACAAAGATATAGTTGGACCACAAGACTTTCATATGAAAGTATATCCTCTAAAATTTACCTTTGTAGCAAAGCGTTTTACTTGATTCTGTATTGGATAAGCATTGGCCATGTTCATTCAGGCTGGGCGAGTTCGGGTGGTTCCAGTGGATCAGGAGAACACTCCAAATGGCACATCCTTTGGGATGAGGAATGTATGGTTTTCACGATGCACTGCAACCGCCTCTCGTTACTGAATGGAACAGAGGCTGGTTGGCTAAAGAGTAATATACGTCAGCATATTGTTGGCCTGTTTGAAACACGTTGAGAGCATCTTAATTGTTGTTCCAACAGAATTTCATCCATAGTTTGTGCAACTCTCTGTACACTTGCTGAGCTGTTTACGTGCATGTCCGGAAAAGAAGGGGGGGAGGGAGGGAGGGGGGAAACCGAATGCATGCATTTTGTTTTCTTTTTTTTTTCCTTTTTTTTTTTTTAAATGCTGAGAACAAAGGAGTAGTATCTCTATAGCAACATAATAAATTCTTTGGATTTTGCTGCCTTTTCCCCCTCCCGCCCCCAAAGATACCAGAAACCTTAATTTTGCCTGAGGTCAAAATGCATGAAGTAGAAGGGAGAGGTATGTGTGAGTGTATGAGAGACATTTTTTTAGGGTACAACCATGTTGCTGCCTGTAGGATCAATTATATAGCCTGACCATCCTTGAGAAATGATGATTTTTTTTTATATATATATATTTTTTAAACTTGTTCTGTACTTCAATGGCCTTCTGAGTCATGTTGCAAGCGATACTACTCTCAGCATGTCTGTGCATGCAGATGCTATTGAACTGGCTACAATGTTGACCACATTCTTAGTCCATTCTGTCATTGATCCAATGCTGTACTTTGCATTTTTCTTTTAAATGAAGGTTACGAAATGTCACGGAGCCTTAACAGCATAGCTGGCATAAGTGGAAAAGCGATAGGATTATCCTCAGTGTCTGCGCCCTACAGCTCTCCTAGTCCAGTGAGACGTTCTTGGTCTCCCATCCCATCTATTTTGTAGCATGGATCAGTAGCAGAGAATGGTCTAAAAAGCTTTATTTTCAATTAGCCTATGCTATGTTGCATATAATCCAGGTGACTAAGTCTGAAGATGCAATGTCTCACAGTAGCACCTGCTGGGAATGGTGTTACTACTGATGCTAGGTGACAACACTCCTAAATAGCACTCAGATGACAATAGGCAGGCATTTACGTGGTACTGGTGGGCCATACGTGCTGCATGGTATCAGTACATAGGATGAAGGGTAGATGCACCAGATAGTTTCCTTCCTGGTGCATCCTGCTAGTATACGCTTATTTTGGCTAATGGTGGATCTACTGGCTCTGTATGGAATGGGTTAGGCATTTAGTCGATGCTGAAACATGCCAACGATGGAAGATTTTGCTTTTCTCAGGATATTTTTGAGCCATAGGAACCCTGCAGGAGTTTGAGCAAACAAGCACAGTAGGATGAAACTTTGCATGGGCGCCTATTTTAAGCTGAAAGCAATACTCAGACACACTGTAGAGAGGTCTCAGTCTGGCTGACTGCATGGAAAAAAAAAATCCTGTTGAAGAAGAATATGGCTGCCTCTGCATGTAGCTATTTCACCTTTTCCTCCTTCCTTTAAAACTAAGATGCCGAGCTTGATGTGAAAAGCACAGGAAAGAAGCTCAAGTACTGATTGTATTCTTTACATGCAGATCTTTGCAAAGAAAGTCCAGTCATTGCTAAATATATGCCAACAGAGGCAGTCAGAGTGACCTGACAAGGCGAGATGGAGATGAACATTGATGGCTAATAAACATCTGTGTGGAACTGTGCAGGCATAGAAGACCTTCTCATTTGGACAAAGTTAACTCGCTCCATGCAGGTTTTATGGATGATTCTTCGTGGTTTTGGAGTTGTACTAGAGATGCAGGCTTTTTCTACGGCCAAAATGTAACAAAACTGTAGAAGATCCTTTTTTTTTTTTTAATCTATTTTTTTGTTCCATAGCATGAATTGCATGAAGACAAAAATTGAAAAAACAAAAAACAAGAAACACTGCAAATGTATGATTAAGAAGAAAAAAAAGCAAAGTTATATATTTTCTTTCAAAGCTCTTTACTTTTACATACATTGTTGTAGCCAAAATGTAAAACATTATAAAACTGTACATTTCTTTGCTATGGATCGCTTCTTTTTGTATACAAGATACAGAGTAATGGTTTTAAAAAGTGCAATCAGGCAGTCATCGGTCATATTGACCATGCCTTCACAGTTCATCACACCAACATGGAAGTCAAGAACTTTTAATCCAACTAGAAGTGTATAAAAATAAGAAAAACTTTTTCCTGTCTGTTTTTGTTGGCATGCTTGTGACACATGGGACCTTCCTTCGGACCTGACAGTAACAGCTGGTCTAGATTTAATTTTCCAGCTCTGGTTATGTTGTATTTTATTGATGTATAGATCCAACGTAAAGACCCTTCATAAATTGTTCATATTAAGTAATCAGTATGAATTTTAAACAAAAGAGGTGTTATTTTAAAACTGGGACTTATAGTACAAAATCAGGAAAATACTCAAGTATAAATGGTCTCAAAGTTTAAGAAACAAGACAACAGCATTGTATGCAATTTAGTACTGAGTAAAATGCATGCACAATGTTATGCAAAACAATTCTAGCATGAAATAAATTTTGTATCATGGTTTCAGTGCCTGCTGTATAGTGTAAAGGGGAATCCTTTTCTGAAGCGATCAGGGGTTTCCAGAGACTTGCTTCTAAAATCTTGAATAAATACAGTGTTCTCAACAGAAATGTAGGAGAAAAGCTTGGTATTGCTTTGGTTCTACAATGCTAATTTTGGTTAGTAGATAATAAATGAAGCCTGCAAACACTTGATACAACTGATGTCTGAAGAATTCACACCATTATTAATTTTACGAGGGTAGATTAAAAAACCCTATAATTATCTAGGTATTTTCCTTTTCCCTTCCCAACAATAATAAAAGTTTGTCTTTTTAGCTGATTAAATGAATTCAGTTTTTCTTACTTCTTTGGTCCCTTTCCTTCACTTGTTCTTCACTGAGCCACAGCAGTCCACCTGATACGAAACTCTGCAAGAAATCCAGGTGTCCGAGTCGCACTTTATTTGCCACACAAAACATGCAGCAGTAAGAACCAAGAAACACAATGTGATTGAATTTCATTTTAGATGCCACAAATGACAACTATGGACTATGTGTCAACAGCATTCTAGTTACTTGAGCATTTTTGGTAAAGTACTTCTACAAGGAAGGATACATCTTTATCCTCACGTGAGGAACTTCAAAAAAGCTGGCAACCTTCTAGGCAAGCAACAGCATCTGCAACTGCTGATGAGAATGGAAATGTAAAGGAATAGTATCCCTATGGGCTGGAGGAACTAGAGATTAAACCCAAAAAAACAGAAGAAACACTCATGGCTCTGGTAAGTGCTAAATTATAAACAAAAAAACAACTGCAGCTGGACCTTGTCTTCACAAAACTCTACTCCAAAACGAAAATCAAGGAAGACCTCAAGCTGTGTTTTAGGAATAGAAGAAAGGCTAATAATCTGAATTTGTACATAATTAGAAAACTCATTTGTAGTCCTTGATGTAAAATTATGTACTTGATTTCTACTTCAGTTGACTATCCTTTCTCCCAAGAACTATTTTTCTCCCGCTGTTTCTATGCTGTTATTCTCAGCTGAATAAAGGGGCAATTTCTTATCTCCAGAGGTAAGATCCAGGTTAATCCAGGATCCAAAAGTTGCCTAATGAACAACCCTTCCTCTTACAATGTATTAAAAATCCAGAAAGAGATTTATCTGCCCCATTTTTTTATTTAACACTAGCTCAAGGGCCCAGCGTGAAGGCTGCTCAAATTCTCCATTGCCATAAGGAATACTAACAATTCAGCCCTGTAAATCCCACATAGGTCTTCTCCTTCCACTGTGCTTTGCATATATATGAGCCTTAGCTAACAGGTTGGGTACACACGCCCTAAGGCAATTGTCATTCTGAGCTACTTTTTACATCTACCAGTCCCATTTTCATTTAGGTACTCCTCTCAGCTTATTCTGATTTGAGGTAACCATGTCTTTTGGGGTGACTTCTATAAACCCTTCAGAAACAGAAGAGCTCTTCCCATCCACCGCCCTTCAGGAGATGCTCTAAAGCTTGAGGTCCGTCTGACCCCAGAGCTCCCCTTGCACAACAGCTCTGACTACAAAGGGAAAGAGGGAGACAACTGGAAAATTTCAGGAGCTGTTGCACCGAATCCTGACACTGAATACTAAGAGAAATTTACCGCATCATCCCAGCTGCCTTACATTTAAGGAGCTTTTGCTGGGGTATTATGATTAAAACATTACTTCCTTCAAGCCTGCCCACTCCCATCACAGGAGGTATCTATCTTGATTAAAGCACTAAAACTATACATGTGGCTAGATTCTGACCTCAGGCTTGCAATAATGCCACCAACTACTTCTGACTTCACACCATCGTAAGTAAGAGCAGAAGCACGTTCCGTAGTTCAGTTACACTCTGCCTGTTTCCTGCTGGAAATGAACCCCTGGGTTTCTTCCTCTGCAAACTCAGTTTTCGGCAATGGACCCCCAGCTATAGGACCAGATGCTGGTCCTTCATCTGAACCCACTGGCAATTAGTGGTTTATTACTTGCTAACATTAAAAGCACACCTCAACCACACCTTCTACTCATATGGCTTTTCCTCTGACTGCATGAAGGTACTTGTTTTTTTCTGGACCAACCTGATGTGTCTCCACAACTACAATTTCAGACAGCAAGGATCTGAGAAGTGGTTTCTGTTCTCTCACTCCAACAAAAAAGTCTAGCTAATACCGCTGTGATAACAGTCAAGCGCAGCAGTCATTAATCTGGATAAAGTGATTTTTCACATAAATTGCCTTCTCTCTCCTTAAAGTTTCAGGGCCAAAAAGAAAATACATCACTGAAACAAATGGCTGCTAGGACAAATGAGCAGACTGAAATACAGAAGAGAGCAAGCAGGGTGAAGGCAAGGGCATTCAGAAAGGAACTGAGCAGAGAGCTGCTTACAAAAAAGATACCCTGAAAAAAACCCAAGTGCAGTTTTGCATATCCTTTTCTTAGTTTTAAAACAAGGCAGCCTACCTCTCTGCTTTCCATATGTATCCTGGAAGCAACTTCGTCCCTGAGCTCACACACAAACTAACTTCACTTCATGAAAACGTGCTTAAATTATGCAGGTTATTTTTAAGTCACTCACTTATTTGAGTTTGGGCATAAAATACCTGTCTGTTCAAAGTCCCAAAGCATCTGCATTCATCTAGGACTGTAGGTGCAACATTTCTCTCTTAGGGGAATACAAATGCTTATTTGCAATCAGGAACAATATTTGAATTCAAATTGAACTTCAAGTTAGAAACTGGATCCAGAATTGCATCTCTTGACTTTCTTTCCTTATCTGACAAAGCAAATGCTTTAAAACTAAGCACATTCATCTGTCGCCATGGAAAGATATATTCCCTGGTTCAGGCTGACAAAGCCAGGTTTTCAACCCTCAGCATTCACTTGAGCATTTAGAAAACCTTTATGCAAGTACATAGGTCCAAACATCTCCAGGAACCAAATATTAAGAGCGCAGGCTCCAAGGCTTCCATTGGTTTCTCTACTGCCCATGGAACACAGGTTAGAGATTCCTTAGTCAGCAAAAGGCAAAGTATTGCAGTGGTATTAGCTCACTCTAAGGTACCTGCACAGCTTCCAGACCCAAGGGGCTCAGCAGGGACAACACAGCCTATGCAGAGGCTGCTGACAGTGAGTCACATCAGAACTAACAGGAGACATCTGGCTTGAGCCCAAGCAAATAAGCTCAGTAGGAGCCATGCTTTGCAGTGGGGGTGTCAGTGCACGTGGGTGACTGGAGAAGAGGCGGCAGTAGCACAAGAGGTGGGAAGGGAGGAGAAGGACACAGGATGGGTCTGGAAAATGGATTCTGCCAAGTAGGAGGGAGGGGAGCATATGAGGAAACAGCAATCAGTGGTGAGGGGGAAAGAAGAGGAAGGAGAGAGGGAAGTAGTAGCACTGAGACTTACCTAAAAAAGCATCAAGGACCACTAGCCTAGAAGGTAGAGCCTTGGCTTGGGACTCAGGAGATGGGAATTTTATTCTTGGCTCTGCTGTGGACATGCCGGGTTACCTTGGTTGGGGCATTTCAATTTTTTGTGCCTCAGCTTTCTGTGACTTTATCCCCTTTTTAAATTGTTCTGAGATCAAAGGAGGAAAAGTAGTACTTAATACCTTCTTTGCCTCAGTGCTTAATAGTAAGACCAGTTGTTCTCCTGGTACCCAGCCCCCTGAGCTGGAAGACAGGGATGGGGAGCAGAATGAAGCCCCTGTAATCCAAGGGGAAATGGTTAGCAACCTGCTACACCACTTAGACACACATAACTCTATGGGGCCCAAGGGTATTGAGGGAGCTGGCGGAAGTGCTCACCAAATCACTTTCATTTATCAGCAGTCCTGGCTAACCAGGGAGGTCCCAGTTGACTGGAGGTTAGCAAATGTGACGCCCATCTACAAGAAGGGCCGCAAGGAGGATCCGGGGAAGCACAGGCCTGTCAGTCTGACCTCGGTGCTGGGGAAGGTTATGGAGCAGATCATCCTGAGTGCCATCATGCAGCACGTACAGGACAACCAGGTGATCAGGCCCAGTCAGCATGGATTTATGAAAGGCAGGACCTGCTTGACCAACCTGATCTTCTATGACAAGGTGACCCGTTTAGTGGATGAGGGAAAGGCTGTGGATGTTATCTACTTAGACTTAGTAAAGTCTTTGACACCATTTCCCACAGCATTCTGCTGGAGAAACTGGCTGCTCATGGCTTGGATGGGTGTACTCTTTGCTGGGTAAAAAACTGGCTGGATGGCCGGGCCCAAAGAGTTGTGGTGCATGGAGTTAAATCCAGTTGGTGGCCGGTCACAAGTGGTGTTCCCCAGGGCCAGTTCTGTTTAATATCTTTATCAATGGTCTGGACAAGAGGATCGAGTGCTCCCTCAGTAAGTTTGCAGATGACACCAAGTTGGGCGAGAGTGTTGATCTGCTGGAGAGTAGGAAGGCTCTGCAGAGGGACATGGACAGGCTGGATCGATGCGCTGAGGCCAACTGTATGAGGTTCAACAACTGAGGTCACAACAACCCCATGCAACGCTACAGGCTTGGGGAAGAGTGGCTGGAAAGCTGCCCAGAGGAAAAGGACCTGAGGGTGGTGGTTGACAGCCAGATGGAATATGAGCCAACAGCGTGCCCAGGTGGCCAATAAGGCCAATAGCATCCTGGCTTGTATCAGAAATAGTTTGGCCAGCAGGAGTAGGGAGGTGATCGTGCCCCTGTACTTGGCACTGGTGAGGCCGCACCTCAAATCCTGTGTTCAGTTTTGGGCCTCTCACTATGAGAAGGACATTGAGGTGCTGGAGCCGTGTCCAGAGAAGGGCAACGAAGCTGGTGAGGGGTCTAGAGGAACAAGTCCTACAAGGAGCGGCTGAGGGAACTGGGGTTGTTTAGCCTGGAGAAGAGGAGGCTGAGGGGAGACCTCATCGCGCTCTACAACTACCTGAAAGGAGGTTGTAGTGAGGTGGGTGTTGGTCTCTCCTTTCAAGTAACAAGTGATAGGACAAGAGGAAACAGCCACAAGTTGCACCAGGGGAGGTTTAGCTTGGATATTGGGAAAAATTTCTTCACCAAAAGGGTTGTCAAGCACTGGAACAGACTGTCCAGGGAAGTGGTTGAGTCACTGTCCCTGGAGGTATTTAAAAGATGTGTAGGTATGGTGCTTAGGGACATGGTTTGATGGTGGACTTGGCAGTGCTAGGTTAATGGCTGGACTTGATGATCTTAAAGGTCTTTTCCAATGTAAACGATTCTATGATTCTATAATAGGAATAGTTCTTATAATCTATCTACTCAGAATTAAGGCATCAGAGGAGAGAAGTGTCTCTCCATTATTTAAAAGATGCCATATTTCCTTATCTGCAGAAGAGCACAATGCCCCTGTAGGAATCCCTTTTCTTCTGTACTTTAAAGCAGAGGATTATTATGGAAGATGATTAAGCACCCACACAGTTAAAATGACAGAGCATCTTCATTACTGATTGGTAACTCCTCTGCTGCCCTAATTTAGGTACCACATGTCTTCATGCATTCAAATCAGTAAAAACAAAACAAAAGCTAAACTCATTTGACATTTGCAGAAAAAAACTAAAATCATGTCAGAACATTAAAAATCTCCCAATTCTTGGCCCCACTTCTAAATATAAAAAAAATTTTAAAATGCAGAGTCTTATAGCAAAGCGCTCACACACACTTAAAAGATTATGATGATCAGGGAGTACTGGAATCATATTGAATTCAAATTCTGCAATTTCCGCTGACAAAGTCTTGACCCCCAACCCTGCAGACAGAACTCCCCCCAGAATTGTATTGTATCTGAATAACAAGGTGGTCCATAGGCAAAGCAACCTGGAAATAGATGAGAAAGATGAAAATGAATTGAGAGGCTAGCCAACACAGGAATTAGACTTAGACTCCACCACCTCCCAACCTGTAAAGGCTCGTCTGAAAATGAATCGAAATCTGACATGTCACAAAATAAATATGCCTGAGGAAGTTTTGCAAAATAAACGTCACCTCTGAATTTTCTCATCTCCACAGCCAGCTTTTATTCAGGAATAATTACTTTGTTGCTCTTGTTTCTAATCAGGCTGAAAAATGTGTTCTCCAAGTACTCTAAATTTATGCTTCCTCACTCTCCCACAAGGTAACACCTGGTTCATCCAGGTCATGATTCAAATACAGAGACCATTTTCATTGCTGGGTATTTTCAGTCCATGTTCTACAGAGGGATTGATGAGTAAAACAGGTGAACACAGAGACAACTGACAGATGAATCTGAATGACATGCACAAACAACTAAAGAACGTGCCCTTCAGTCCCTTCAACCTCTAAATGGGTTACAAAATAACAATGGCTTTACTCACGCAGTTTCTCCAAATTAGCTTCAAAGGCACATACGGTAAACGCCTCCCTTTACAGTTATTTTTTGGGACGTTCATAAAACCGAAACATTTTAATTCAAGGCTATTAAATCATTCTTTCTAACAGGGAGCAAAACATCTAAGACCAGCATTTATCAGGAATTAAGAATAGCACAAAGGCTAAAACAAAAGAACCAAGCATGTACTACCTCTTTTTTTGCACATAAATCAAGATATTGATATGTCAAAAGCTCAAATGACCAATTATTTTTGTGTCAGCTAGAGTTTTCAGCAAATTCAGTGTAAGCGCCACTTTTCTACTGTGCACATTTTTAAGAGCAATCAAAACTACTCAAGATGATTTTCTACCACAGACTGCATCCATTCCCAGCCTTTGGGAAGCAAGACTTACGTTTTCTGCTTCAGTATTTTCTTCTTCTCTTTACAGAATTTTCAGCTGCTCTGAACTATAAGCTGGTAGTAAATACCACAAGCATGACGCCAATACTGATGAAAAATTCTGGAGCCTTTTTTAAGAAAACATCTAACTAAAAGAAAAAGCACAAGACTTGCCATATGTCATAAAAATACCAAAATTGCTAAGAGAACACAGGGGACTTTTTAGTGAAAACATAACATTGTAATTTCAGTGACAAAAATCTGTCATCATCTTGATTTCTAATACAGGGGAAAAGGAAGTGGAAGCCCCAAAATTCTTGTTTAAACCAGATCCAGAGTTCACGGAATTTAATGGAAAAAATACTAAGTATTTGATTAAGTGCTGGACTAGGTCACAGGCCTGATCTAAAGATTTCTGAGACTGGAAGGTGAGGACAGATGTTGCTGTTCCAACTGAAGAGAACTGGAAATTTCAAGATGTGCTATGAATGAGAAAGAAAACCCATTGCAGGTCAATATTATTATTAATAAGCAGTGGGAGAGGGGGAAAAATAACATCCAAGAAATAGAATAGCTTGTCCCTCATCTCACTCCCACCATACCGGCAGGCTGGAATGCTGCTATCCCTGTGTGATTATTCAGTCTTCAGGACCTGTATCTTGAACCTGTCTTCCCTCTCTGCCCTTCCTTTCCCCTATGTTTTAGCTGACTACGTCAGGCTCTCCAGTGCCATTCATTTAAATGTTTTGCCATGGTCACCTTTCTCCCGTACATTCAAACTGATCTCCTTCGTCTGTTTTCCATCCTCATCTTTAAGTCTTATGACTCAAAAAATGTCATATAAAGCGAAATCAAATCACATTCTTCCCCTCCACCCCAATTTCTCTGTGCTCAGCCACGTAGCCGAGCAAAACCTCCTGTCACTCATGCAGAAGTGACCTTTATGGCGGTTGCAGATGGCAAGAACTAGTTAGTCACCAACAGGACTGACACATGCAGACAGGGGAGGGAAGCCAGTGTCATGTAAGAAGTGGTGACTGGGCAAACAGGAAAAAAGGCAGGACTGAATTTTTCTTTCAAATGAACACACTTCAAATACAGGGTCCGGCATTCTAAGCAGAAAAGCATCAAGTCACTCAGGAATGCTACACCAAGTGAAATAATATCAGTGACTGCCAAGTGGCCTAAACAAATCCTCCAAGAGACAGAAACTTCTGACACAACAGACACATCTTCCTACCAGCATTCTTTAAAATGGATCAGGGTGTCTTGCACAGGTGCGCATGGAGGTTGAGGTTGCATGAGTAACAACTGCAGATCTCCTAGGACTTCAAACAATAGAAGTATACACAACAGCTTCCTTCCTCCCCTCCACCCAAGAGCCTGAAAGCTCTCTGGACTGAAGGTCAACAGCTCACAACTTGTTCTCCAGCCAAGCTGTGATATTAAGTTCACCTCTTCCCCCTCATGAATGTCAGCTCATTGGCAGGTTTGCTTATTTTCAGAAAATGGGAGGGGAGAGCAGCTGCACAGACAGTTGCTTACCTTGTTCCAGTGTTATATACATATTACAAACCTTGTCAGTTTATTTGCATCTGAATGCGAACCCAGAATGCTTCTGTGAAAGGCTTGCTTTGTTTAGCACTGAAGATCTGCATAAAGAAGTCTGTCTTTGCATGCACTGCAGAAGCATTGGCATAGCACACTGGCTCTGCATTTTGCCTTGCAGAGACTGACCTTCTCCATCAGGACATCAACAGGCAACAGTCACTAAGCTCTGGACACCAGCAAGGAAGGGAGTTTCCTCACTTGATTAGGAGCTTTTCACTGTGTGCTCCCTTCCTTACAGTAGAAAGCCTTAGCTGATTTTGTACAATGTTTTATTCTGCAAACAAAGCATACTGACCTACAAAACAGGGCATTCATTTCTGAATAAATGAGCAACAACTTGTTTTTGACATTCAACCATGTACCATCCACAACGAATTATTATTCGCTCTTCATACTACAGCAGCATCTAGAAGTCCCGACAGACGACAAAGCATTTAGTATGTCAAGCTCTCAAGACAAGTTATTACTTCCCAAAGTTTTCAATCTATATAGGCAAGACGAAGGAGAGAAAATGCAGTTCTCGCCCTTTCAAAGATGAAGATCAGATGCAGATATGAAACACAAGATCAGAACCAGGAACAAACCAAAGTACTCCTTTCTTTCCTCCTTATCACCCCAAACCATTCTTTGCATTTCCAAAAGCATGTTCGTGTTACAGATGAGAAAAAGTGAACAACATTTCAAATAACCAAGTCGCATTTACTTGTTATATAATTTGTTGCATTCCTCTGAACTGCAGCAACAGCATACACGGTCAAAATCCGCTCAGTACAGTAACCCCTGTGTTATAGGGCACACATACTAGCTGTGATTAATCAAGGAACAGAATTATTTAGAGGGTATGATTACTGAAACAAGATAACATGTTTATTCGGTACACAGATTTTGGAGGAAAACGAAGGTAGAAACCTCAGACAGAACTGCCAAAAAAAGCATGAGAAAGTGTTCAGTGCATATAACAGAGAGGCTGTGGTATCTAGAAAATGGCATTGAGGAGAGTCAATGAACAGCAACTCAGATAAATAAAAAATGCAAGAGGTCACAGCCCGGAACAGTATATTGCCATGAAGAACCACAACCAACACATGGATTAAAAAAACCACTTTACAATAGAAGTCTTAATTTGCACTTTTTGCAGAGCATCCATTTGATTATTCTTACAGGTTCTTTCAGTATCTGTAATACAGTTGTTATAATCAGCTTCATAGTCAGTTCAAGTTTCTCATCCATTGAATAGAAAAGAAAATGCCTTTGAAAATTAGGCCATGAACTATAACTGCTGTAAAACCAAGGGGGGGAAAACCCCTCATAGCCCATATTACCACCTTAATTCCTTCCCCCTCATATGTAAGCTGATACATCATTAAAAAGTCTTCCTGAACTATTTCCTAAGAGCCCTTCTCTGAGTATTTTGTAATTCTGTAAGGCTTCCTCCCTGGCAAGCCTGCTTTAAAAATTAAACCACTGTTTAGCAACAGTAGGTCTCATTAAAAGGTGCATTTACCACACAGTAGTATTCTCTATATTTAGAACTTGAAATACATCAAATACCACAGGAAATGTAACTATCGTGGGTGGTAAACATCCAGTTTAATGGCATCCACTGTATTTGTGTGAAAAACAGTTTTATAAATAGCCTCCAAAATTCTGCTCAACATAGGCAGCTAATAATATCTGAAGATAATTTACACTTTTTCATTTCTCCTATGAAAACAAGTGTTAGGCCTATGTTCTCTGCCAAGCACTTACCTGGAACAAGTACTGTGGGCATGCCCTGAACAGTAACTCAGCTGGGCTGTGAAACAGATGTGAGAACTAAACTGAAATTATCAGGAGCATTCTGGTCTGTCTTTTAGGCTGGAGAACTTGTAAAAACTTTCTGTTTAGATTTTGATGTCTTCCTATTCAAAGGCTGCTAGAAACACAGGAGCTATGTTGGATCAAACTGTCCTCAACAGCTACATTTATGCTCTCTGACAAGAACTTTTCCATTGTTTCCAAGAGCATTTAGAGGTTTTATTCCCTAAGCAGTAGCTTCAGAAACTTCAGGTTTGGTTTGCAAGTTAATGATAATTGATGCCGATCTGCATCTCTGTAAATCTGTAATAAACTGATGTCTGGCACAGAAGATAATTCCTCAGAAATACTGCTCCTTTCACAGTTTAATCAAGGTATAGCTAGTTCAGAAGAGCCTCATTTTTCCCTTTTGACAGCCTTCTAAATTAAACCTCCTTTCTTTTTTTTAAATCCTAATCTTCTGTTTAAAATGTGTGTATGCATCTATTTATGTTCACTGGCGTTTCTCTGTGAAGCAAACTGGATTTTCTGAGATGCTGGGAGCTCACAACTCCAGTAGAAGTTGACAAGCGCAACATGTGTTCATCATGACGTAAAGATACAATAATAAAAGACCAGAAGTGGCCCTATGTCTCCACCTTCTCAGACCATTTCTTCAGACTGAATTTATACACCAATGATAAGCGATTAAGCATTCGGTTTCTTCCTCAAAGACTTCTCAGAAGGACAAGAAAAAGTCATTCTTTCTTCAATGGTACTGCATCATCCTACCTGTGGGTAAGAAAGTCAATTCCCATGAAAAGGACCTATGAAACAATTTAAAAAATATTATTGTTTTCTATGAATACTCATTCCTTTTAGTCTTAGAAAAAACTTCTTCTGCACTTTCCAACTACTGTGTTAATCATGGGCAATCTTCTCGTAGCACTTTCGAGCTACGCAATCCAAAGATGTACGATTTCAGTTGTGCTGAGTCTAATGTAGAGTTTGACAAAGAGCCATGGAGTGTCCTGCCCCACAGCCAATTAAGATCTGTTTTGCATAATCAAGAGCTTTGAGTGGCTTCGGGACATGAACATTTGCTTCTGTGCCATCACCACACATCCCATGTTCGTTCCATCCCCAAGAGAAGCACTGGCCACCTAAAAGAGAGGATACAAAATACAGAATAAAGACCACAGAAACACAATAGCTTTGGTTAGTTTTGGGGAGCAGATTTGTCAAGCCATCTTCTAATTAGGTTCTAAGCAATTCTGCTAAAGTGGGGAAAAATGTTCTGGTTCTCTTGAAAATGTAAATAAACCCGAATGAGTTATTCTCTATCTTGTTCCATATTGTTAACAACATAAGAGAGATTAAAATATTTGAAAACCACTTAGTAAATACATGTTTCAGTATTTATACAGAGCCCACAGAAATTTCTCCACATTCTAAGGACCTTCCCTGAAATGACGTGGAAGCTCAGCGACTTTCATCATTCACAGCATGATCTGTAGGATTGGGGAACACAGAGTCACAGAGCAGCCAAATTACATTTCATTCCTACTTTCAAGTTCACATCTCACCTTTTTCCTTTAAATACAAGTCTCCGACAACTTGCCTTACTCTTAATCATCCTACCTCTTCTGCTTGCTTTGACATCATTTCACTGCTTATTTTCCCTCATTATTATTTATTTGTGTAACATTATTATTTATTTTTGTAACATCTACTCTTTTATATCCCAAATCATAATCCATGTATCATTATTAGCCCATAGTGCTCTTTTTTGAAGAACAATATGTAAATTTTGTTCTATAAATGGCTGGCATAATAAAAAATCCACCAAAAACCCCTCTTATTCTGAACTACAAGAGATATTTCTTCCCTATTTTCTTTCCTTTATTTGGCTGTCAGAGACTGCGCCTGTGAATTTCTGTAATATAAAAGAAAGCCATCCTGCACTATAATCATGTTTCTGATGCCATTGTTATTTTTGAAAAGCAGCGGGTATTAACAGCATGAAGTACCATTCTGGAATCCAAATAATGAGAAGAAAAGTGCCAAAATTCACAAAATCCAATCCCAATCATAATTCTAAAATAATTTCACTTTTCAAAATTAAGAAACAGATTATTGCAAAGTAGCAGGACCATCTTTCTCTCCTGCAAATCCAGTAACATTTCATTGCCGTCTGTTTTCTTTACATATTAGTATATTAAAGTTCTCTTCTGTAATGAAGTGTAAACATTACTGAAGTCAGATGTAATTAAACAATGACCTTTAATTTTCTTGAGAATCTTTAAGGCAATGAACACAACAAAACGCCACCAGAACGTCACAGTGGGCTAGATACATCTCACCTAATACAGCAGTTCTGTTATTCTTATCTTAGAAGGCACCTGATTTTCTCACAATTATGCAGGCGCAATATTGACAGCCCAACCTATATCACAAATGCACACACATGTGCTGCAGAAAAGTACCAAAAAGTAAATGTGCAACATATCCCATTTAAATATCAATAGATCAGAACACCCAAGAGGTTAATTGGATTTTTTTTTTTTAAGGTTCCAGGTAAAAATATTTATGTAAATATTAACAAGCAGGAAAAACACATCATAAACCATGACTAAAGACACATCACAGAACAATGATTCAGAGAAAAAATTCAAAGAAAGAAAACCAGCTGCACCTAAGAAAAGGCATTCTTTTGCACAGTTAATATGTGGAACCTGCAGAATAAGCCTACTTAGAGTGGGAAAACTTCCAAGTTTAATGAGAAAGGAATATAACGTGCACTTACATTAATAAGATGACTGTGGTAAGCTTATTGTACCAGACCACTGGCAATTAGTACAACTTGCATGTTTGTATGGAGACTCACTACGTTTGACTACAGGACTTTTTTTTTTTTTTTTTTTTCATCCTGTCCCATCAGGACAAGAGAGAAAACCAGAAAGTTTTTGGTCACCTTGCATTACAAACTGCTCAATGGAACATTAATGGCATAATAAATATTCAAAGAAACAGCGCAGTAGGATATTAACCTCTCAAATTGATAAATGTATCTAGTCAAACATCTTTTGAAAAAACATCACAGAAAAATTTACAAGCTAGGAAACCCCCAGACAATCCCTAAAATTGATCCCTAAAATAAGGATCACTGAGTCTTTTCCAGACTTTACTTCTCCAAGCAAGTAGAAAGGCCACCAGATAGATCTTTCTACATGACTCCAGTGAGTTCCAAGGTTACTGAAATAGGCCAAAAGTGAAAAGAAGTGGCAAAAGAAAAATAGGGAGTAACTAGTATTTTCGAATAGTCTTATACAAAAATGCCTCGTACATTATATGGAGAGCCAGGCAGAAGTCTGAAAGGATGAAAGGGCAGCTGACAGATACAGAATGACAGGCCACAAAAATGATTCTCATCACCATCAAGTCAGAAGTCAGGAAAGCTAAAAGGCAGAGAATTATTGTTGTGAAAATAAAAGGCAACTATACCACATCTGCCTGCAGAAGATTTAGAGAAAGGTTTGCACATAAAAAAAGCCAGGTGCTAGATTTGTGTCAGAGAAAACAAAATTTGCAGAAAACACACAGAGTCCATTTTTTGGTAATAAGGCATTAACAAAACTTGGAGGAGGGCTGGGCAAAATGGCTGCAGTGACACTGGCCAGGAGGGAACAAGCAGCTATGTGAATCACTGGCACAGAAATTGGAGTCAATGAAGATCGAAGATAATGAAGCACCTATTAAAAAAATGACATAGAAGGAATATCTGCAGAGTTAAAGAGAGGCCTTCATTAAGGGGAACTAATGGACAACCTCTGGACAAAGGGCACCATTTCATTTAAATTCTTTTTCCTTCCCCCACATCCCCCCCCCTTTTTTTTTTTGCTTGTTTTCTTTTTGATTGCTTCTCTTCACAGTTTATTGCTGATAAAAACCTCAACACAGCCCTAGCAGCCCTACATGCTTTCACGAGAAAATTCAATTTTTATGTCTGTGCCAGACCTTCTCGGGATGAAAGACCATTAGAATGATGTGTGATACATCTACAAATTGCTTCTAACTAAATTTAAAACAAGCATCGTAGCATGTTCTCAAACCAAATGATTTGTGTTTGGTGAGGTGAGGAGGGAAAGTTGCTCCATGTCACTGGTTAAATGAAACAGCATAATACATCGCATTCACCTTTTCCCTTTTAAAACATAAATACTCGAAGTACAAATGAAAGCACAGAACTCACATGGCAATGCAGCATAATCCCAAGGGAATTTCACTTGAGTTCACAGTCACATTAATGAAAGTCTAGAGTAAGACTATGCAGGTTTTTTCCCAAACATTAAATATACAAGAAGTGGGGAGAAACAAATCTGTCTATTTCGGTCACACAAAACAAGAAGAGGCTACTGCCCTGCTTCTATTTGCTATAATTATTTAGGCTTTTTTCAAGGTAACTGAAGTGGCAACTGCAATCCACAGGTTGATTAAACTGGAGAAAAGTACTTTTAGGTAAAATAAACCTGTAGTATATTGGACAGAGGACAGGATTCTGGGGAAAGTAGAGGACTTAGAGCCGCTCCTCATTGCTGAGTACTCTGTTCCTCAGATGAGAAGAATCAATGTTAGCACATACGATGCTCTGGGTGAGATTCACTGCACTTAACTTCAGCCACCTAAAAATCAAGCAACTTAGATATAGATCGTTATCCTCTAGTTTTCCTCAAGAGCCAGGGGAGTCATCTACATCTCTCCAACAGGCAATTCATCTTATCCAAACACTGGTGTCAAAATCAAGTCTATCTCACTCTGGTGACTATAGAGGGAGACCAAGTGATTGTCTTAGCCTAGGCATATCAGTTTTAAACAGCTGAAAACAGGTTATGATAAACCACATCATTACAATCAGTCTGAAGGTAAAGCAAGGAAAACTGGAAACAAGGAAGCTACAAATATCACTGCAGCCTAGTTTCAGGCTACAAACAGTCTACGTCTAAACCAGCCTGTGCCCTGGAGGCTTATCACTGAAATCTTTAAAAGCTTCTCCTCTCCCACTCTTCCAACCACACAAACAAACAGAAGTTGGCTTTAAAGACAATCCAAGTATCTTGAAGGCAAGCTATTCATCAGACAGCTTCCCATGTTAAGGATCCGTTAAAATGTTTTAGTACAGCTCTATTGTACAGGCTCCTTGCTCTTAGCAATACTCCACAACACCTCAAATTATTATTTTTTTAACATTAAATTAGTGCTACTCTACAGGTGGTTATAGATAAAGTTACAGTAGGCAAGAGATCAGCTCAGGGCAAGTCAAATGTCTTTAAACAGCATCAGGGCCGGACCATGAACAAAATGCAGGTGTCTCAGCTATCCCCCCTTGATTATTTGAAAGCATTTAAAACCTCACAAGGAACAATGTAACACTACACAGAAGGAGATTTAGACCATACTTCTCCCAAGGAGTTGTAAAACACAAGTGAAGTTGTCTTCCTATTTTTTCAGGACATCTGGCAATCCAGGGTGTCACGTAAAATAAAAGGAAAGAAATATCCCTCTAAACTTTCTTATTTTTGTTTGCAACAATTCTGTCATTAGCGCAAAAGATTTGCAATTTTACAATACAAGACACAGGGTTGATACCAATTGTTTTCTGCAGAAAAACATGGAAACCTATTAGTAACTAAAAGGGAAGTCTAAGCATTCTGCAAAATCTTATTAAAGGCAAAGTTTGCTAAGTGGAATATAAGATTACATGATCCCAAGACATTATACGGTACCTCCAAAAGTAGAAAACAACTAAGAGATTCATATAGTGCCAGTTTTATTATGGAGCTACATTTACAGCCACATTTTCAAGGAGCAAGCTGTTGTGCGCTCCAGGCAGCCCATTCAATTGCTGCTGGAGTTGCACAGGACCCGATGCTCAGAAATGCACGTCTGACTTTACAGTGAGTAAGCTGGATAAAAATCACAGGCATTGCAGTGCTAACACAATATACAGATAAGAAACAGCATACATTTTTGATATTAAGTACAAAGTCATGGTGCTAAAGACATGCTGATTTCAAAGTTAGCCTCCGGTCAACAATCTGTCCTCACTCCACTTGTACATCATTAGTAGCTCTCCCCAGGCAGCGGACCTTGACCACTCACTCCCCTCCTCAGCAGTAGTTTTACACAAGTGAAAAATCAGATGACTTCAGGTCGTGCATCTGTGGTTCATCCTGGTACCTGGAAAGAACAACTTCCAATGGCCTCAAACAGCTACTCATAACAAAAGCCTGCACGATATGGACTTCTCTGACTGGTGCTCTAAACTAATATTTTATGTGAATTATTATTTTTTTACAGCAGAAGCACTGTCCTACTAGTCAGACCTTCTCTCTGCCTATACTTGTATATTGTGTAATACAGCAGGGACTTCAAACTGGGTCAGGGCCTCAAGGCCAACTGTCAAAATATCTAGTTACAATATGCAACTAACTATTGAAGAGAGTCAGAAAGTCAGCTTGAGTGTATCAGATGCCTAGTATGGCTTAGGGACCCACAGTGGCATGTGGAGTACTGTAAAATGGAGCGATAAGGCTACACACCTCCTTTGAAATTAATTTCATTTGGGAAAGTCTAATTTCTAGTTTCTCCTTCAATATCGGTATCTATCCCATGAATGGCAAACAGAAGAGCAGTACAGAGCACATCTAATCTTTTCTATCCTCATTTCCCTAGCATACGAATAGCTGACAGTTACAAAACAGGAAGGGGAAAGAATCATGTTTATGATAATATAATTTCCGACTGCGTAGTGAAGGGCAACGTAGCACATCTGGCATGGCCTGAAAACTGGATATGGGGAGGGAGTCCAACATACAGCAATGCAGAGAAGTAGGGAAAGATACAGTAAGAATGGCACTTACCAAAAAAAGCCTTAGCAGTTTCATACAAACATGCTGTGCATTTTCCTATGCACTGTTTTAAGCATCAGGCAAGTAACTGAGCCCGTTCACTAGAGGTAGTGCTATCTTGCTAATAAACGATGACAATAGAAATTTTGTTCTGTTCTCACAGAGCACTTCAAAGCAGCAGCTGAATGGCTCACCGCACAAATTAATATGCATCTATTTAAAAGTATCATTCCACATTACATCAAACAAGCCATGGTTTATGTTACCATTCGGGCCAGTTTATGACAGATTTTATTTTTTCCTTCTCAGTTATGCATTGCCATTTTGAAGACAAAAACATGAGGAAGAAATTCACAAAACTATACCCTAGGATTTAAAAACAACATACTTGCAACTACAGATTTCTTGGGCCGCTGCATCTTTACAGTTTCTGTGGTGAAACTGAAGTCCTGTAAGATGGAGATGTTTGCTTTGTTGTGCTTAGGTAGCAAGAAGAGAAATCTATTGCAAGGATTAACTGTTCACATTTCTGTTTTCACAGGGAAACACAAATGGTACTTATTATGACTAAAGCTCACGGGTGCTGCACAAGGTTTTCCTTTTCATTTTACTCAAACATGTCAATTCCTTCCCAACAGGAAAGCATCTCCAACTCAACACAGAACAAAACCTGGGCTCACGACTTTGTGCAAGACTGAACGTATCTGGTCCACTGACAATACATGAGGATTATATCATACATGAAGCAGCTGCAGTGCAGAGAGGATTAAGCATTAAAGATGCTTTTTTTTACACCTGTAGAAGACAAGAAAATCTTTAAATTTTGCTCTCTTAAGTACATGACAAAAACACCGGTCAGAAATTAGTTAATGGAGAGATTTGTCTTGAGGCTCTGAACGTGGTACTAATGTCTGCTCCATCAGAACATCAGGCATGGCAGAGAGAGACATTCATTCAGAACGTACATCCCTGCCTCTCAAAATGACAGGCATTAAATGTGTGACAGGGCTTTAACGTTGTATGACCAGAACTAGACAATCATAATCTCATCACAGAGCCAGAGACTGCAGTCTCAAGACCCTCTGTATGATGTGAAACAGAACATACAGAAAATACCTTATACTAAGTGCTTAGTAAGAGGTCGTCCACACAAAATAAAATGGATGAAGCAGTATATCAAAGCACATCTAGAGGGGTGCGAGTCATTCAAGTGTCCCATGGCCACTATATGGTGCCATGGCCATTTGCACCCATGTATTCTGGGTATAAAGCATTACCATTTCAAATTTACACACACTTTAAACTGATGTAAATGATTATACAAAGAAAAGGAGGGGACAGTTGCGATTCATTCTGACCTAGAACATTACATCCAAGACCTAGAATTGAAGGCCATCTTCAGCACAGGCCTAGGAAAAGTAATAGATGATAAAAAAATTCAGTGATGAACGCAGAAGCAAGAATCTGACAAACGCCTCGAACTGCATTACAGTACTACATGTAGCTTTCAAAGCACTAAGCAAATCATAGAGCAGGAGAAAGTACAGATGGCAAGATGAGCAGCAGCATGCAGGTGAAATGGTGCTTCCTCCTACTTCGTTGGCTGAAGTCAGAAACAAGAGACCCCACTGGGCTCTCAGGAACCCTCTCCTCAAGAAAGAGCAGCTAGATTGGAAAAGAATATTTTGGAAATGCTTTGGTGCTTAACATGTTTTATAAAGCAACTCTTTGTATCATACATTGGTCTATTTACAAGTACATAGTTTTAAGGTGATCATGCAGACCAGGCTATATATGGCTGTCAGTCCTTGGCAGCTTATAAAAAATACTTACGATACAACAAAAGGTAAAAAGATATTCCATATGGTCACATTTATCTACAATTTCTTCTTATCTGACTGCTATTCTCTTCCCCTGAAGGGCTGTTTGCACTGAACAAAAGCGAGCATTCTGGGGTTTATCTCTGAAGGTGTCCTTTTCTGCTGAACACAATTCTCTAACTCAGAACCAAGAAGTGAAATGTGTAAACCTTCCACATGGACATCTTCTGTAAAATAGCTTTGTGTTTAAATGGGCTTTAGTTTGGACTTTTCCCCTTTCATTTTCCTTATCAATTGCAAGGCTGCATTTTGGTCAAGTTTCAAGACATATGATATGAATGTGCATTACTGTTGAGTGAAGTCTAAAAAAACTGCTTGTTGATATTAAACAAGTGAGGGCTTTTTTCCCATGCTTAACAAGTAATCTGAGGTGAAGTCCAGAAGTCATAAGCTAACGTGTTAGAAATGCAAAGAGAAAAACCAAGGAAACAAGTGGTCATTGAGTTTCTCAGTTTCCTTCTTACTGATTGAACTATTAGATTTTCTCACAGCTACGCAAACTGCCTCAGCACAAAAGTAGTTGCAACTCAGCAGTGACATTATTAGGATGCCTTACTTCGCAAAGTTTCAAGTTGTAATCTTAGCGTAACACAATGGCTCAGATGATGGCTCCCCTGCAAGCATCACAGTGCAGTTTTAACAGTGACAGCACTGTAGTACATGTGTACCTGTGAGAGCTTTAAAATACCTAGCTTGATACAAGCTATAGCATAGCTGTAGTTGGAGAGAGTTCGGGATGAACTAACCCTCCTTTCTGGGCAGGATTTGTGGATTACGTTTCCTCTGTGTTGCAACTGTTGTACTTGAGCTAACCTACTTGTATCTGGTTCAAGTGTGCCTATACCACACTGTACTGTAGTGCAAGCGCACGTCTAATAAAACTCCTATGGGTCATGTGCCTTGTCTGTCTGCCTCAGTTTTTGTGCCTATTGTTATAGGGATCCTTATACTTGCCACTGTATTGGGGTCTAAATAGGGTAACTCAAGATCTACTCAGATACAACAGTGGTTGGGTCATTTGAGTACTTAGAAAAAGAGCAAAAAGTAAATGACTTGGTAACATCCCCACATTAACATTACTGCCACTTAAAACCTTCATTCCCCTCTATCTCATATAATATAGTTCTGTGAACTAACAGCATCCCTTTCAAAGAAGAAAATAGAGAGTCACAGAGCTGTGACAAAATATGAAGAAAAAAAAATCCCACAATTCAGACTTCAAACACAGACCTCAGAGAGGTTTACTTCAAGTATGTGCACCAAAGGCAAGTCATGTTTGCTCAAAGGGGCAGATGAAACAATGTTTTTACCTGAGGTTGGCTCTGCAGGGCTGGGCTTGTGTTAACTTTCAATTGCAAGGTAAAACAGTAGCTGAATACTGAAGAAAAACACTTAAAACAAAAAAAAAAAAAAAACAAAAGCAAGCAAGCAAGCAAACAAAACACCAAAACAAAACACAAACAAACAAACAAAAAATCTGCAAAGTAATACCGCAAGCTGCACCGTCAGTTCCATCTACATGGCTAAGCCATTTCTCTGATTTCAGAGGGGGTTTTCAGGGTCTACTGTGAAGCAGAACCCAAGTGCTCTAGCTCTTCCCATTTCTTAAGGGTTAGGAGAAGATGGGAAACTTTAGCCACAGCATCCAGTCAAGAAACTTATGCAAAGTAATGAGCCAAATGTTTACCAGAGGGGAGACAAAAATTTTCTTTCCTTTCCCAGGTAACTAATAGCCAGGAAGACCAGGACCTTAGGAATAACCTCTATTTTTTTAGCTGTACTTTTAGAGCAATATTTTCTATTTTAGTAAGTGTTCTGGAAAAAAATAAGCAAATGGTCAATATTGGATATAAAAGAAGTAGTGGGATAATAGGTTTTGTCAGGTATAATTAAAAAATAAGCATCATACCATAAGAATTAAAAACGGTCAGGAAGTGAATCAAAGCAAAACTTTTCAAAAAAAGAACTGCCCAGAAGGCAGGATTGGATCTGTTTCTCCAAACATCAGTTCAAAATCATACATGACTGTTGAGTGAAGTCTGGAGGAATTGCTTGTTGATATTAAGCAAAGGAAGAGTTCTGCCATCAATATCTGTTAAAAGCAAAGACTAGTTTGCTTAGATAAAAACAGATTTTGACACACTTTTCTGGTGCAGAACAGAGATTCTGGGCAAGATGTAAAGCACAGCTTGCTAACTTTTACCATTTTATATCTGTATGGACAAATTTAACTCTATTCTTCTTTACTTTTATTCACTAAACTATTTAATTACAAACCCATAATTCTTGTTGTAAAAAATAAAAAAGTTGTTGAGTTTCAATACTAAGCTGGCAAAACCTGAGCATTTCAAGCAAGACACAGGGCTAGAGAGACCCTAGCCCTGAAGTGGAATGGAGTACATATGGGTGTACAAACACACCTTTTACAAACTCAGGCCATTTAGTCAGGGAATAACCCTGCTGCAGCATGGCTTCAGCCTTCTCATTTCTACCTTCAGCCTCCTCTGAGTCAGATGTCTGTACACTTACTCTTCATACCACTCTTGCCTAATCTTCCCTAGAAGTGAACAAAGAAATGCAGGCAGAATTTGGGATGCCACCGGGTGCCAAGTGACACCACTTGAGTTGTTCTGATTACGAAGGCAAACAACATCTCTGCTGCATAGGATTCAAGGTATATTTTGGGGACACCTCATCACTTTGCCTCCATTAGTATAAGATGCACCTAAATTTTGAATTGGGGGCAGCTCCTTAAGTAGAGGGAATGTATCAAGTCAGTCCCTGGAAGAAGGCCAACACAAAAGAGTGTCCTGAGATGAAAACCTCCTGCAATTAATACTGCAGAGATGTTTTCTGAAAGTTTCTGCTCTAGTACATTTTTCTGGACCCTGGCAAAATAGCCATAGTGAAAACAGCACTCATGCATCAGGTGCAGGGATCTGAGGTTGGAAAGTAAAATGTCTTTGGCACAGTGACAGGAAGAACAGCTGATAGGCAGAGGGATTCAGAGGCGCCATGCCAGCTCCAGAAGCTCAGAGGACCAGAATGGACAATGCAAGCTGGGTCTCTGAGATGCCGTTTGGTGCTATCCCATCTGATCCTCTGCATAACCTCAGGGCGAAGAGGAAACCAGCTGGAATCAAGACAGGAATATCTGGCACCATTTTGGAAGGACTGTATTTGCCAGAGACCTGGGATAACAAAGTATTCTTCAGAATAAAAGAAACAAAAAAAAAAAAAAAAAAAAGAAAAAAACCCCAAAACCCAATTCTATCTCTGAAAGAATATTTGACCAAATTAAGAATTCAAGAGCGTTGTTCTCCTCGCTTTGGAGGAAGTGGAAACACTGGAAATATGGGGTCTCCTTCATGCATTGGCCTCACTGTTCTTTCCTGTGTCCATGCAGAAAGCCAGTTTCTTCCATCTTATAGCTAGCACTAGGCTAATCACAGAGCAGGAGCAGCTATAGAAAGCAACCTAGAAAGCAAGCTAGACAGAAAAGAATTAGTTAGAATTTAAGGCCGCATTTGGCACTATGACAAATATTTATCGTTACTCCCAAAGAAAAAGTAATAGCATGAAAGGCTTTTAAGTTATGGATAATATTACTGAGAAAATAGTGTAAAAGACTAAAACCAAATCAGCCCAAACTTCTGGTGAAACAGCAAGCTTCAGTTTGCAGCAAGAAAAGCAATACATGATATGCATGCATGTCCACAGGACTATATTTATAACATACAAACAAATGAATGCTATACAAAGTAGTTCTCACTAATCTGCAATATGAATATGAGAGAAGCTGAATTTATTCTTTAAACTGCTGGAAAACAGAACAGCCAAATACGAAGACACGAAGTCTGACAATGTTGAGATGTCTCCTTAAATAACTTCAAAACTGTTTTTCTCTGACTCTGCTTCAAAGGTCTTGTGATAACTTAAAGCCTGCTGAATACCACTAATGAAATTATTTGTTATACAGTACAGCCAAGAGATCTTTATTCTTCAAGATCACTTACTAACAGAACTGTCTCTATTCATAGGTGAACCAAAATGCCATTCTCTTGACTCTGGAAGCTATATATACCCAGGAATAGAAGAAGCAAGAATAAGAATTTTAAGTGTCCTATCAACTTTGCAGAAGTGACTCGTTCCCAAATCATTCAAACACTTAAAAACGCTATCTTTCTCTAAATTAGAGCCTTTTTTTTGGTGATTATCAGCGTTTTAAAACTCTCCATATGTCTCTGTATCTCTTGATACAGAAAGGTTAAAAATAAAAGACCGTAATCTTTATTTAAAAATATTACAAAGGATATAAGAACCAACTAGGTCAAGGTATTTTAGGATGACCACAGCCAAAGTTTTTATCAATTTACTGTCCAAAAAAAGAGAGTAAAAAGAGTTACAACACAACTGGCAATACTACACTTAACATTTGTGTTTGTAAAATATTTGTATGTACATATACACACATGCAGAAATGTATTCTACAGAAAACACACATGTAATTATGGATCTTGCGTAGGCAAATAGAGGAGACACGTAAGTAGCATCTACATAGGTAGATGTACGAAGCAGCCAGCATCTTGGCTGTTGCCAGAGAGAGTTAAGTCCAAATTGTAAAAAACTGTTTTCAACAGTGAAGTGACATAACTTTGAAACAGAAAGATGTGCTGCCCATTTGCCACTGCTTCGTTACTTGCTCACATCTCACTCCATCACCCTTCACAGTCAGTAACGCCCACCTCAGGCCTGGCTATCTTTTGCAGAACCCTTTGCTTAACAGATTTCCTGCTTTCGGACCTTGCATTAGTAGCAACGCACAACACTTTCCTTCTCTGCGCACATCCCTCTGCAGATGATCACTATTGATTTGGAGTACCTCAGTTTCTGGAAGTGGGATTCAATTTGCCTAAGCCCAAAACATCTATGGTGCGTCTACTTACATGTATGTACATATGTATGCACGTATCCATCTTTCACCTAGGCACCTAATTCATTTCATACTCAAGTGACAAACAGGCACTTTCAGAGTGGGGTTCATCTCACCCAAGGCAAATACCCGAAGTCAAAAGAACCCTTCTACCACCCTTTTACCCATTTCTTCCTCTCCACTGCCTACAGATATCTGACCAGCTCAGACATAGTTTAAAGTTAAAGCAGACAAATCTTGCCCCAGCTGCCCAAACCGAGCTGCTTTACAAACTTGTTGTCAGAAGACATTGAGCTTTCTGAAAAATCAGATACTTCAAAGGCAAAATCAGAAACCCACTGAGATTTCAAAGTGCCCCCAAAATCTTTAAATAATTTTGAGAATACAGATTCCAAAATGTTATGTATACACAGACAACTCAAAATGTTGTCCACTGAACAAAACCTTCTAGTGCATGATGATCAGCACTGCGTTAGGTGCCACTTCAGTAAACACCATGCTCTATTGTTATAGTTTTACTGCATCTTTGGTATCTAGTGGGTTCAAATATACACTATAGGAAAGGAAAAGAAGCAAAGTCTTGATTCAAAGGCAGTTAAGTTCTGTATCATTAAAGTTAAAGGGGACTTCATAAGTTTATTCAGCTACCTGATGGATTAGGTTTGTTCCCAATTTCTGCATGAGAATGCCTATTACTATGAAAGAAAAACATTACACTTCAGTAATTTCTTCGGAAATAGGAATTATTTTTATGTCTAAGTGGTAGCTCTTTATTGTTTAGAACCATCTTTAAATCACTGTGTTGAAATATGGTTCCATTAATTTCAGGAGCTCTGATTTTCAACACCTTCTCTCCTAGCCAATGTGTCTTGCTGAAAGATTGCTGATGGAACTGTTTACTTCCCAGCATGAAAGGCTATCCTTTTCAGAAATTTCTTAGGAGATCCTTCTAATTAGTCTACAGTTCCCTCACCACTTTACTTCATTCTTTTTTTTAATTAGGTTGTGGAGGTTTTTTATTTGGTTGGGGTTTTTTGTTTGTTTTAGAAAGCTCCCAAAGCTCTCATAGGCAGAAATATTTCTTGCTCTCTCTGCAAAAGAGATGCTTTTTGGATGCTTTTGCTACTGAGAAATTTTTTGGCTCTCCAGAGGACAATTAAACAACGACAACTTTGTATTCATTCCAAAGCATAATTCTATTTTTGAAGATTTCATTTGACTAACATGATACTGACCACAACTTTTCATCCACAAGGCAATGTAAGTCAAGTTCAGCCTCATGTCAGTGTGCACTGGCTAGACCCAAGTCCCAGCAGGTGCAAAAATTACTTAGCTGATTATGTGATTAGGTAACTAGTTCTCCTTCAGGCTGACTACATGGACGGATTCAAAGCTGCTTCTCCAACTGGTAATCAGCAAAGGTCTTAACAGGATTTAAGCAGTGAAAGCCAGCCTTGATGGGAATGGCAAGGGGACCACTTGCTTCTCCTTGAAATGAGTAAAGAAGCCAGGAGGAAAAAAGTTTGACTGTAGCTGAGAGCAAAAACCTGAGTCATGACTAATTCCTTCATTTCCAGCTATCAGTTTCTGTACTAACACTTTGCTCCTCTTAGCCCTGTGACTCTAAAACTTCTCATTATAGAGGGAGAATTACCCCACACAACGCAAAAATATAATCCTCCCTCCTGAGCTCTGAAGGGATCTGGTCAGACCTTCCCTCCTGACAAATGGCAGAAACCATCACAAGAAGCAGCAGACAGTGGGGAACTAAGCCTCTGAGTGCTGCCTGCATTACCAGCCAAAGGCTACTCACCAACTCTGCTGTTTCTCCGTTTTCCCACCTCATCTTGACTATTTTAGCTATTTATATTGTTACCTCTTTAGGCCAGGGAATATCTTTCACCGCCTCCTCTACTACATGGTCTGACCTTACCTTGGATGGTTTGTAATGAAAATAAATAATGAAAAAACCTCTAAAAATCTCTGTTTTATTTAATCATCCATAGGATTAGATTCACATTGCTCTGTAAGTCTGGAACTTAAGAAAAAAGTGAATAAAAACCCTGCAGTGAAGGCGTTATTGGGTCCCGGAATCTTGGCTCATCTGTATATTTAGAACATACTTGAAAAATGAACATTCAAATTTAACGTAAGATGAGACATCATGCACTTACTTAACTGTCCTTTCTCACATGGTGACTGATATGAAATAAACCCATCCTACTTTATTCAGTCATAAAAAGAACTCAAGGAAAGGAATCATGAAGGTAAAGACAACTTTTTATAGGCCTGCTTTACAGAGCGATTCCATAGGAAAATGCGCCTCAGTGCTTTTGTTTCCCTATCTACAGATCAAGGTCATTTGTCTATCCCAGGGAAGATTTTAAAAGTTTATGGTTTATAGCAGTAATTCATACCAAATCCTTAAATTAATGGCCATATAGGAAAGAGAAAAGAAAAAAATACGTCGTGAAAGCAGAATTCAGTTAAGTAAGTTCAGTACAGAGAAGCCATGTTAAAAGCATTTTAGGGTTCCCGAATGCATATCAGAACTGTTGAGACAAAAAGCTATTCCTAAGAGTCAGTGTTGATTTCAACATTTGTGCTGTACAGACCCTGAGGATTAAGTTAGAAGCACTGAATTCCGGAGCCAGGAGAAGAGCAGCATTCCGCGAGCGTGACATTTCTGTCTGTACGGAGGGGCTTTAAAAGGCAACTTAGTCCCTCTTTTCTGAGGGACTGAGATATGCTATGAACTGAGATTCTTTTTAGTTCGTTTTGGTACTTATTTCTTATCTTCTATTTTCTGCACCCAGAACCTTTTCCCCCCCTAAAAGATGTCTTTTGTCTCCTTTCCATGATGTCCTCATCCATAAAGCATTTCTGCAGACCTCTGCATGAAGGCAGCATTAGCTGCAAGGATATGAGAGCAACCTAGAATTTGCTCTGTATCTGCACACCAGTACTGTCTCTTTCAATCTTTCTCTGCCAATAAAGGATTTTATGGAATTGCAGGTGGGTTACTTTCTGTGCAGGAGACTAAGAGCTGCACCATGTAACTATAGCAACAACTACTGTGAAAGCTCTCGATTTTTATTGACATGCCTCACATAACCTCATGGAAAAATTTATACAAATGGAGAAACAGAAAATTAAACATGCCAAAGGAAAAAATTGTGGTGATCTGCATCTTTATGCATTGCTTAAATACTTCCCCCATGGTAATTTCCTTATTTTATTGTATAGTGGTAACATTAAAATAGCATTTTAAAAATCACAGTTTAAACAGTAATTTAAGTCTCCACAATGCCAAAACAGAAGATATGCATGCAATCAGCTCAGAAAACACTGTAGCACATTGCTGTATTTGACAAAGATTCATCACTGGGAAACTGACACTATACAAATGGAGAGAAGAAATAAGGTGCACACATTTTTTCATGGAGAGTAATAAACATTTGCATAGGGATATAGTGAATTATTCATCTCTTACAGACAAGACAAAGGATGCATCTTTCTGAAAGATATTTGTCTATCCAAAGGAGTCTCCTGTGCTCACAGAGCTGAGAACTGTGTGAAAATGATACTGAGATGCTCTGTCCCAGTCTTAGAAATCTATGACTTGATAGACAAGTTTGACATTCCAAATCCAATAAAACAGTTTCAAGCTCACAGCGAAATATGAATATGCCGCAGTCTGAAATGGCCTCAAGTATCCTGGAAAGCTACCAAATCGCTTACATTGAGCTTGAAAATGCCACCTCTAAATGGGCTTCCAAGGCCATGATCCACAGTGCTGGAAAACTGATCCTTGCTAATGGCCACCACTTATAGCCTTAACCTTTACTACATTACTTCAATTCTCTCCAACAGCTTAAACAATATGAATCAAAAACACTTCCAAAGATTTTAACAATAACCACCAGATCGAGAACTATTCCTGCTAAAATCTTGACCTTATTGACAAAGTGCATTTGCATGGTCACAGGAATAGCCAAGTTTTGCAGTCAATGAATCGGACCAAAACACTTCACCCCAGTTGCCAGTTATTTCTCATTTTCTATTTCTCTGCTGCCATGATTTATTTCTCTAAAAAAGCACAATAATCCCAACCACTTTTTTATTCTAACGATCATCCAAAACAAAAATATTTAATAGCAAGGTTTAGGGAAAACTAGAGCTGTTAATATAGCTCTTCTGAATCTAAAACTCTTGCAGTACACAATGCAATCTAGGCTGCCTGGAAAGGATGAAAATGATGTGTCGCTATGGAAACAGGAAGGCACATGTTTAGGTTGCTCATCCCTGAAGAGCTGCCCCACCAATATCTTTAAAGTCTGCTAATAAAATTTTAATCAATAATTAGAATAAAGTGAATTTCACCTCCTGTTTGACACCAGAATCTTGGTTCAGACATTGTCAAGCTCTTTTAATGTTCCCTGCATCCAGCTATGCCGTACAACATTAAGAATGAATTATGCACAAACAAAAATGTCAACATGCGCTTATCTAGTTCAGCTACTTAAAATTATTATTTTCCACCCAGCAAGAGATACCAGCTTCCTAATTTAAAATCTTGTGCATGTAGGAATATGCTATGCCTCGCCCCTTCAAAAAAAAAAAAAAAATCAACTCTTTGGTTATTACTGGCTTAAGGCCATCGACTAGGGATATGCCCATTGAGAATGTGACAATTACCCCAGTACTGGAGTTATCACTCACCGACTCCCCTAAACATCTGCTATTTCCTAGAAATGATAGTTTCCATCTTACCATGATTTACCTGCAGACAGATCTTTCAAAACACTGGGGCTTACGAAGTAAAAATGCATTTCCAGACAGCCAAACAGAAAACAGGCCAAGTTATTTGCTGGCAAAACTCCACTTGTTTCACCATTATAATAGCAGAGAATCTGGCTCCAAATATGCATCTGGCTCCATTAATTATCTGTACAGTTAACTATGTCAGTACACCTATTTATTATTACATTGGGAAATCAATAAGCAAGACTTCGTTAACGCTATTTACTAATCTATTAACTCATTCTTTATAAATAACTAAGTACAATGTTAAGAATATCAGACTATGCTAATAAACAGTTAACAAGCTTTGTATTCTGGATCACAAAACAGTAAAGCAAAGCTGAAAAGACAAGAAATCCATACTGTGAACAAAAGAAGTGCATAACATCTTTTTTTTAATATAGTCATACATTATAAATGATTCTTTTTTAAATTTCAATTAATTTCCATTAATGTATACAATATTTCTCTGTTTCAGTATTCCTGGCAGAAGGTCCATTCTGACAGGAAGAAAACCAACTCCCATACCTACCAACCATGAATCTTCACTGCACTGAGATCTTGAACCAGAATATTAGAAACGCCGATGCCAGAAGAGATATGAGTGACAACAGGAGCAATACGTCCTTTAAAGAGGACACACTTATCCGGTTTCAGCTTCAGAGATTTAGAGTAGGGGTGATTTTCCACACTCTGCTCCCAGAACACACCAGCACTTTCAAGAATATGGCAGTCTCTCTGTCTGCCGGCATATTTGGGCTTGAAGTTTTCTAGAAAAATCCTGACACTAATCTCCTGTTCAACCGTACAAGATTTTTAAGGTGTTTGTTATTTTTAAATTAAACTTGAAATACACTGATTTCCTCAAAGAAGAGGAACAATACTCCCATTCATATGAAGACATAATAATTGCAGGCACAACCCTCCTCCAAACCAGGATCCCACTGTGTAGGCATTACGCAGTAGCTATATACATAGCTTCAGCTTGCAGCTGAAGTTGGAGATATTTCCATTCTTCATGAGAGCACTACAGTATTTGAAAAAATCCAAAACCTTTTAGGACCAGCATTTCCAAAAAGATAAGTAATTGCACTTTGCCCACCTTGGGAATGCTTAGCACATTCAGAAATCTATTTTGAAATTCTATTTTGTGTTTATAAGAGAACATAAAATATCAGATGGACAGTGAGTTAGGACAATTTACCTTTTTAAATCTTATTTAACTGGGGCTTATAAAAATGTATTCCATCAAAACTCTTCAGAATAAACATTCAGTTCTTGATAGAATATATTTATCCCAAAACTTAAAGGAACTACAATTGTTTTGATTTTCCATCCTAAATAGTTCTATTTTTGAATACAGATATATTTTTGATATATCACTGAAAAGTCAGCATTTTTTCAAGAGAAGACAAAAATTACAAAATTTTTTTTAAAATCTTGATTTTTTTTTTTTAAAAGGCTACAATATTTTCCAGTTGCTTTCATTTTCAATGCATGTTTCTTCCCCTAATAAATAGGGATTTATAGGATAAAAGGATTTATTTGCTTACAGCTAAACAGATGATATTTACTCACATTACAAAACTCCTGTCATACAACGCCAGCATTATTTAACCACCTTCTCTTAGGAGACATCTTATACTAGGGACAGCAGGTCAGGACAGAGTCATACGCTGTCTGGAAAGGCTCACACACAGTACACACATACTGGCCCTTCTCCAATCACGCAAAAAAAACCTGATAACAATCATTATCCAGTTTTATCAGCAGGGTAAAATACAGACAAATCTCTGAGTATTTTGCTAAATAAGTATGTTAATTTACCCCTTCAGCAATACAGTTCCCCTTGGTTCAGAGGGTTAATAGGACAGGGTTTCATTCCTATTAGTTTTTAAGGGCTTGGCTGCTCCCTGGGCATCTGCGCTGGCTACCAAACTTTTCAAATGTCCTTCCATCCAGGCATCTCTCTCCTGAGTGTCAGTCAGTTATGAATCACAAAATAAATGCTTCAGATGCAACAGTGCTAGCTCCGGCTTTCAACAGAAAGTTTTGGAGACAAACAGCTTACGGAAAACAGAGAATGACACAGTGACATTGGAGTACAGTGCCCCCAGCTCCCCTTCCTCAGGAAGGCTTCCTTTTAGTCATGACACTTGAGCTAATTCATATAGCTTTTACTGCCTAAAAGGCAGTGTGAGGCTTCACTGTTCTCCTTTTTTCCATGTCTGTATTTTAAACCCAACTTTTTGTTCAGAACTTTCATGGATCCCAGACAGAAACAGCCTGAGTACATGGAATAATTTAGGCTGGACCTCTGGAGATCACCTGCTCCAGCCTTCTGCTCAAGTGCTTACCGCTACACTACTCCTATGCCTTGAAATTACTGCACAGCTGTGATACACTTTGCACCAGGCACTGTATGCAGAGAAGCTGCAACTGGGTAACCTAAGGCAGCTTAATGTTTGCTTGTCTCAACCAAATTTCCCATTTTTTCAAACTCATAAGATCTTGCTTCTCCTCTGCTAGCACTTCTGTGCAGACAACAATCCTCTTTCTTTGCTGAGAAACTCAATGTGACTCTGCAAAAAATCCTATGCACTAGCCAGCTCCCAAATTGTATCATTTTCAAAAAGCATTGGGGTTTCTTTTCTTTTTTTTTTTTTTTTTTTTTTTAATTTAAAAAGCACATACGAAGTTAATTCCTGCAGATGGAGTAAAATGTACCACGTGAACCAGGCAGATTAGCTTTCTCATTGGACACTGAATGATTCAGACATTATGCTTTGATATTTAAATTTCCACAAGCTACATATATGCTGATATAAGAACAAATATCAGAAGGTTGATCTATTCTGAGATCCATCTCAGAAGGTCGACGACACACTTTGAAATCAGGTTCTGTTTCTGTCTATTGGAATTTGACAGATTTCAGTCACTTGAGTAAGAAAAGATTTCCAAAGAGAAATCCAACAGTACAGTGCAGCTTTCAAACGATCATGAGGAGACATTATACTGTTATTTCCTTTGTCCTTGGCGGAAAATGTAAGAAATAGCAAATTGCTTTATTAATACACATTGGGCCCTCATTTTTATTTTCAAAGTACTCTTTTTACACAGATTCACATTTATTTACTGCTTGAATTTTGCAACAGTGCCATACCACTTAACTCCACCCAGCAAATTTACTCTGCAGTGTTATTTTTGCCTTCTCTAAAATTTGGCAGACCTGGCAAACAGGGAGATTTGACAAGCTCCCTATAGCTCAGGGTATCAGAACCATGAGGCCTTAATGTGTTTGGGTTTGTTTTTTTGGAGGTGGTTATTTTTCCTTTCTTTCTTAAGGAAAGAAATCTTTATGTTGCTTTCAGTCTTAAGCACTGCATCCTGAACAGTGCAACAACTGGGGAAAACAAGATCTACAGTGTCAGCCACTTACATGTGTTCTCATGTAGTCACCATCTGTTTGGTAGTCCCAGAAGTCAGCACCTCGTATCACAAAAAGCACTGTCATATTAAACACCCTGCTGACACAGAGACCACAAAGTGAGGGACCGAGCCTGCTAGCTGCTGAGCCATCAGCTTATGGCCTCAAAATGCGGCTGCAAAGAACCACTAAAAGATAGACCTTCAAGGTCTTTTCCTTCTCTTTCTTTTCCCAATTACAAGCTTCCCACTAATGATGAAACTGCTGCAGCTCACATGTATAAACGTGCTAAACATTTGCAATTTTACAAACTTGCAAGGCCACGAATGTCTTATTGCATGTGTTTGCAAGAATGAGTTTATGTTGAGAGAAAGAAAAAGAAACAAAGGCCACAGTCCTTGCCAGAATAAGCCATTTGCCCTTTATTCAGTACAGCGACTAATTGTTAAGTGAGTTAAACGGGACTTGGGAACCATTTTGAATGGCCGAAAGGATTGTCTCCTGGGCTTTCATGGAGGAACAATCTAAAACTTTGCTGTACGGTAGGATGCAGTTTGCTTTCTCCAGCTTAACTGGCTTATGTACGTGTGTGTGTAAGCTCTGGCCTCGGTACCCTGTCCATCCCTAAGGGCTTAAACAGCACAGTGGGCCCTTCTTGACCATATTGCTCAAGCTCTGATCCTAAGAGAAAAAAAATCTCTGATGACCAACCTGCCAGCACATGATCACAACATATGTCGTCCCAGTGAAGGACTTGGGACTGGCACCTGCAAAACACAGTAACAAAAATTTCTATCATCTCAAATGGAAAAAGCAACAAGCTCAAAAGGGATAACCTGCTCACTCCTCCATACATACACACATATACAAAATACATATATAGGTTTAAATCAAAATATGGATTTATCAAACTGTTATTCCTTGGTATAGCATCTTATTTACCTTAAAAGAAACTAGAAATTCTTCACATCTGCATTATTTGTGACATTTTTAGGCTTCTACTTGGAAATCTTATCATGTCAATTTCTTTCCCAGGGACAAGAGGGCCTGACAACCTCGAGCCTCATGCTTGGGTTGACCTTGCCAGCAGAGATGATGATGTAGCATTTGCATTCCGTAATTCCCTTTAGCAGATAAGCAGATTTCTGTTTTTACAGAAACACACCAATTATTTTTATGCTATGTATACATACTCCTTTTTTCTAAGGCTAGTTCTGGAGCACTTAAATCTGCTCATAAGTGTAGAATGAAAATTTTCCCAGGCATGCAGTTCCTTTTCTAGCAACTACTATTTGACAGCTGAACTGTGAAGTCTTCCTCTTCCCTTCTCCCTCTCCAGCCTTGTAAAAAGAGCCATGTAGCGGTCTCCGCTCACTGGAGATACCACTGAATGTAACTGTTTCAGTAACGAGAACCTTGTTTCCCAAAAAAAGCAGCCCAACAACTTGCAGAAGTGTCGGCATGGAGACACAAGCAGAGAATCCTGGAAAAGCCTCCAAGATTGTTCTGCCAAGTTTTACATTTTGATCACTGAGCTCTCAGCTCCTAAGCCAACCATGACAGCAGACAGCTCATGCAGTCCCAATTTATTGTGACCTAAAGGTCATACCAGAACAGTACCAATACTGTTTCTCTTTTGGTAGTATCAAAAGGATCCCTGGCAGGAATACCAGACACTGTCCTGCCCTGTGTTCCCAATACCCATCAGTAGAATGTAACTGAATAACAATGACAAAAGCTGATCATTAGTAATGCAGAATCCACTTTCATGTTAATACAGCAAGAAAGCCACTGCACTTCACACTGACGAAAGGGCTGGGTTGCCAGGGGGCTCAGACCAAGTGGAGACCACCACGGGAACAGCGTCACATTTCTCCAGAGAGCTGCTGTTTGCCAGGAGATCTTTCACTACCTTGTGCACTGGCCTGGCCTCCAGGCATTGCTGCCGTTCTCCTAACTTTCCTTTCTAAGGTCAGTCCGAGCCTTGATCTTGGAACTGCTTTCGGGGCTACACAGAGAGCACAAAAAAACATAATCTGAGATGGCCAAACCCAAAGGAGATAAGACAACCCAAGGGTAAGCAGACAAATATAGGCACTGAAGGATTAGGGGCAGCCAGAGCAGCTTCACAATTAGACCTCCCTGGCTGGAGACAGACATGCACAGGACTGACAATGAGCAAGCGGAAGTTTAACAACATAATATCAGCTAAGAGCAGCAGCAGCAGATGAGCAGGCTTTCTTCACACTGCAGGGGATCAGAGATAATTCAGAAAACAGACAGATTCAATTTAATACAGTAAATTAAAGGGAAACCAAGAGAAAAATTGGGGTCAATCTGATATGCACATGGCATTCTCATTGACAAACGAGTAGACCACAAGTTTTTTACATTTCTGAGGTCTCCAGAAATGAGCAGCACCCAGAAGCTCAGCAGATGGCCTTGAAAAAATGGCCTGTTCACTTCAGAGGCCCAGTGGGAGCTGAGCCTTTTCAAAATTAACTGGAACAGTCTCTAGCTATCAAGCAACCACCAGCAAAAGAAGTGAAATTTGCTTTCACAGCATTTTCTCTGGTTCATTCCAAGTTTTCCCTGCTCATTTGTATATCTTCAATTAAAATACCGTTCTTTTTCTCCTAACTGGTCTTGCAGTTAGCAGCGGGGGAGGAAAAGAGTACAAACAAAAGCACCCAGTAATTCAGCCTCAGAAATGCATCTGAATCTGCAGCTCCAGGGCTCTGACACAGCAGCACTGAAAAAGCCTGCTGCTTCCCTTGACGTTCAAGGACAGTGGGGTACATCGGTCTGTGCATTTGTATTCCCTGCCACTGCATTGGCCTGGCCTTCCTCCTCGCTTCCCCAAGCACAGACATCATCTCATCATTGGAGAGATGACCTGTGAGCAAACTGCATTGCAGCCTGCATTGGCTGGGAACTGAGCCCGAGGTGAGGGAAACAACATGTAACAAAGCTACACGAACAATAGACGTGTACAGCTCTTGACATGCCTGGATGTCAAGACATATACTCTCTCTGCTGCAGTAAGGACTCACCAGCAGATGCATAATATTGCTGCAATCTCCAGCAACACCCTTTGTCTCTGCTGTATATGTAGTACCAGAGTCTGGGCTCGTTTACTTTAAAAAAAAAAAAAAAAAAGGACAGGAATGGATGTATTGGTAGCCAAATACTTTCCTGGGCCTACTGCAAATCTGGTCTCTCACTGACCACAAATACAGAAAAGAAAAGTGCTGGGAGAGAGAAGGCAAGACTTTGCTAACAGTCTAATTTTCATTCGGAAGTGAAGGGAGCCCTCATTGAGAAAAAAGGCAGAGGAGATAAAAGATAAGATCAGAGATGGTGGAAAGGCATTCAAAAGGGCAAGAGGGAAAGGGGGGAGGAAATCAATCACAAGTACAGACAAGATCAAACGGCAGCATACCAGTAACAGCCGTATTTCCTTGGGAAAAAAAGCTGCAGGATGAAGAGGCAGCACGGCACCATGCTGTGAGGAGTGCTGCTCTCCGCACCCACTGCATAGGAGAGAGTTGTTCTTTCTCCATAGCAACAAGATACTTAAAAGCCAATCTGGAGACTGAAGACCAGCTTAAAAACAAAACACAACATGTATCGATTTATTATCTCTATTTTAAGCCTCAGCTGTGAAGTACACAGGATAGCATTTGTTTAGCCTGAGGAAGCATCTTCACGGAAAGCTCTCTTCTCCCATTATACCTCCCTGTCTCAGAACCAACTCTTGGTGTGAAGCAAACTGTGGCACTTGCACATGCTCCCTCCTCTTAAGTAATGCCAAATGCATTAGGCACAAACACACCTTGCGGCAGCCTGAGGTGCTCACAGCTGAAGCCTACTGGCTGCTGCCTTTTGCAGGGACTGCAGGAAGACATCAATACCTCCCAACTCTTCTCACAGCACTGTGGGAGGGAGGGAGTTACAGCCTTTTACTGCAAAAAAATACATTAAATAATAATAACAAAAAAACCCCAAACCCCAAAACTTGCTGTTTAGTAGTTACCAACTCAAGTCACTGTTTAACAAGGGCTTGGGATATGCTCATATCCTGTCCTTGAAGTCTGCTTATACCGGCTTGGAAACAGCTTTGCTCAGGTACCTGAATGACTTCAATAAAGCCATTATGCTGACTGCATTGGCAGAGCTCTGGAAACATTACAGACCTCATCTCCTCCTCAAAGGCACCGATGGAGCCTGCACAGCAAATTCCAGAATGCACCAAGATTGTTTAAGAAGCTCATCAAGTTTTGGGTGAATGGATTGTACTGAAAAAGCTGCAGAACAGCTAGGGATTCAGTCCTGGCCTTGGTTTAGGTTAGCTGCTGAGATTAGCTTCCTCATGGAAGGGGGCAATAAAAAAAGCTATCAAGTCACAGATCCTTAACTACAAATATCACAGCTATGTTTTGGTAGTTAATTATTCCAAACAGCTAAAACTGCACCTTTACATGCCAGCTCCAAACAAGAATCTTAATAAAACAACAAACCTTCCACCCTCCTCTATTTTACTTCCCCAGTAATGAAAAGAGCTGGAGCAGAAAAGCTTACTCAGAATAATTACTGCCCAGTCCAGGTACCACTTAGTTAACTCGAAGATCTGCTGATGGGAATTTCTACTCTTTTCCTGCAAAGAACAAGTGTGCAGCCGTATTAGAGTTATCTTGAACAAACACAGCTGAACACAACACAGAGTAGTACTGTCTGTACTAAGATAGGAGTGCTTTACAAAAGCTAGGCAGATAGGGGCAGTGCAAACAAGGCAGCTCTCATGCATTCAGCATCTCTCAAGGTATGGCGGCGTTGCAGACTGCTGAGGACGGATGGGTGCAGAGAGATAAAGCACCTTACGCAGCACCTAAGCAGGACTTTCGTCCAGTGGAAGAACAAAAAACATGGGTTTGGAAACACAAACTCCTAACTGGCACTGAATACTGAAGAACTGGTGGGAATCGGGTATGATGAGGCAAACAGAGCAAATGCAGAAAGTTGTTGATTACATGCAAGCATGCCAAAAATATGGTACACTGTGCCAATTTTGTGTGTTTTAAAGTTTCCCTTCCACTGCAAAATGTTACTTTATTTTGAACGTCCAGAGAACTACAAGGAGGAAAGAAAAGCCTGTTTTAAGATTATCCAAAGACATATTTCCAGTGTCTGCCATGAAAGCCATCTTTTGAATTTCATATTAATATTAAACATAGTTCTAGCTTAGACTCACCCATGAGTCATAAGTTTAAAAAAAAAAGCACTGTACTCAGCAACTTTGCCTTGGCTCAGCACTATTATCTTACAGAATTCATCTGTACATCTGCTAAATCAAGAACTCCAGAAAAATCTGATCCACATACACTAAACATCCATCTGTCTAACCATTTCTTCTATGGCTAATGTATTTGAATGAATATTTCTGATTTAAAATACAGAAATTTTCAATCAGCCAATCCTTATCCATTGTGTTTATTAGCAAAAAAATTCTTACGAATCTTGGTTTTTCATTTTCTTGTGTAACATTTTATTCAAGAATAAAATATTAATTTTTAAGCCACTGACTCAATTTTCTCTTACTTTTGAAAAAAATTACTTTATCTGACTAGAAAAGATTTCTAAAAGAGCATCATAGAAAGGATAAGAGTAATTTTCATCTGCATAGATTATGAAGTGGAAAGAAAAATATGAATCAGCTTGTCCTCATAAAAAACACATTTGCTAACCGAAGTCTGTTTCCTATACAATTAGTTACAAATGCAGAAATATTTCTTTTAATAAGCGGTTTCAAAGGTTGCCAGGAGCAAATCTCTGTGGAATGCAAACAAAGTTGTTCTGTTTTCTTCTGGATAGGTTACCTTACTGAACTGAAAATGGAGGTATCCAAAGAGCTTTTTAGGAGTTTAGGAAGCAACACAGCTAAAATACATGGTTAAAATATATTTTTGACAACCAGAGTGGAAAATAATGACATTTATGAGTCTTTAGCTCAGTGCTTATGGTAGCCCAAGAAAAGCACTGTTTCCCATGCAACCAAGTTTCACCCCAGCTATGGAAAATTCTCTTGCATCAGAGATACAGAGATGCTCACCCCGACCCCCATTCCTATGTTCTAAAGCACTCTCCTACATGTGAACGGGCCTGAAGATAACACATAACCCCTCAAATCCTCTTCAAAATGCTGTGGGACTGCAAGCAGACAACCATGGTGAGTTACCCTGGAAGGACTGTGTTATGCTGTGGCAGCCAGCAGTTCCTGTGCGTGGCCAGTTCCACACCTTGCTACATCCCACCATTTGCATTACAGCTGAAAGGTGACAAGGACATCAATGGCAGGGCAGCCTCCTAGCCAGCTGGGGTGGTCAGAGGACATTGTTCTGGGTGCTCCTAGGCAAAAACATTGCATCCACAAGGAACCCCAAAACACAGCTCATTACACACCAAAGTCCTGGTCAGATCTTGGAGCATAGTCTTAATAAAAGGAATCTGCAAGACTCTTCAGGATGCTTGCCTCTGCCAGCATCACCTCTGCCTCGTGAGGCTTCAGCCTCAGCCAGCCCCACGTCTCTCTGAGCCAGGCTGGTGGTCGCACTGTGATCAGACGTGGCATTTAGCGGCGTGCCCTCTCAACGCTGATATCACTCACGCACGGTATCCAGCACAGAACAGAAAATCACAAGGCACAGGCTGTAAATCACAAGGGCTTAGTCGTTCCATCTTAGGAAGTTTAATTATCCTGATGATGTTATCTTAATTAAATGGTAGTTAATCTAAGTTTATATTTAAGCCTGAAATGTGAATATATTTTAAAAACTCTTGATGATAGCAAATCTGAAGAGACAGAGGAAGGAAAGGAAAAATACCAGAGAAAGTAGGGTTGGTTGAATTTGATAAATGCAACCATATTTCTAAATACAGGCAATTGCAGCTCAGGTATTTCCTTGTTTAGAGTTGTCTAGGTGAATCAGATTTCTAAGGGGGAAATGGGAGGGTCTCCAAACGAAATTTGAAAGCAGATAAGCAAAACATAAAAGGTAAAATTGACTGTAAGAGTAAAAAAAAAAACCAACCTGTCAAGACAGAGGTTAGCAGAGAATCTTTGAAGAGTCCTGCTGTGTGCATAGCTATTTACACTTTTCTGGCTCACAGAAAACAGTGGTGGTCTTGTAAAAAAATTTACAGCAATCTAGCAAGGTGCCATGCATACAAGCCAGAAGCCAGCTTGAGAGAGTTAATGGGAAATGTTAACCTTTCCAAAGAAGGAAGAAAAAAAACCGCTAGCCATTTAAGAAGTTGTTTCTTCAAGGGCAAGGGAAATTTAACATGGACAGCACAGAGAAAAACTGAAAACCAAGAATTACAGCTGTAACTTCTGTTAAGCTCCAGCTGTTACTGAATAGGGAGGACCCTACTAAATGCACATACCATCATCTCAGCATCTGAACAGTGAGAGACACTAGATGTCCTACTCCTTCAACTTCACCCCACCCTGTTGATAACAGCTAGGATCCTCTCTGGGATTCTGAGGCACAAATCAGAACTCTGGGGACCTCTGCAAACAAAAAAAATAAACCACAGGAAGAAATGGCATTAACAGTTTTTGGTGTTACCTGGCATCTCTTTTGTTATTCTATACTTTATCCTGACAATGCCTTTAAATCCCTGGTATGGGGCATACAGGACTGCTTTCCACCCTTGCCTGCTCATCAGACAACACCAGGAACATGGGCTCTGCCCTGTGACTTCATGCTCACCACCCTGCACAGCAGTTAACAAGCCCTGCGTGGGAGCACACCTTCCCCTGCCTTGCAGTGGAAGCCGGGGCCACGCTCTAAAGTCCCATATGTAAGTAGCACCGCTCTGGAGACGGCATGCAATCAAGGCTGACTGAAAAGGTAAAACAATCTGCTCATCTATCCTGACCCCTAAAACACACTCCTACCCCCAGGCCTCACGTTGCCCTCCTAGTGGCCAGTGGGCAGGAGCAGGAAGGAATTCCATACTCCTCCATCACCATTCCCATTTGTTTCCTGCATGAGTCCCTTAAAACTGAGAAATCTTTTGTTCTTTATATCTGAAGGATTTAACTAGACTGATTACCATCAAATATTATCGTAAGGTGTGGTAAAATACAACCATACTGCCCTCCTCCTGGCAGGCTGATTTCTACCTGAACACCTATGTCTTGCAAACAACACGCTGAACTTTGACTCCCCACTTACAGGCAGGTAGGCTGTTTATGGGCAGAGCTAAGAAGACCCCATATCCTCACATGCCTATCAGTAATCTGCACTAAGAGTTTTGCAAGGTAACATGCTGCATCACTCTAAATTGAATTCCAGCCTTCCAGTCAGAGAAGCAAATGCACCTATAACCTTTGCAAGCAATTACATCTACTGCCCTTGCTAACTTTGGCAATTTCTCCAAGACTTGAATCTCAAGAATTTAGTAATTACTTCTGTTGGCCTTTGTTCTGCCATGAGCTTGAGATAGCAAGTTTCACTTTCAATGTGTGTCAGAATCAGTTACCAAAAAAGAAGTCTCTTTTAAAAAGAGATTCAATTAAAAAAAAAAATCATGCTCCTGCTTTTTCCTTTCGGCAGTATAGAAAAGTCTTTACAAAACTAAGATCTGGCTTCTGTAACCTCCGCACTCTCTGAGCCTTTTGTCAATCTTGTTTGCTAGCTTCCTTATTCTCATTTTAGACAGGTTTGAGTTTGCCTTTGGATTTTAAGAAAAGTATTTCTTTACATACACAGATTATTTTCAAGTGGAAAATTCATTCCTTGTATCTAAGCAAAAAATAATTCTACAATATTCTATATTTTTCAACAAACCACTCACTAAGGAACATCTTACCAACTCACAGCTGCTATGTTCACACAGAACTGTGATGAGGCCCACAGACAGTGGGCAAGATAACAAGGGATGTTTGGTTTTTGCTTGGATAATCTGTTTTGAATCTGAGCTAAAAAAAGTTAGACTTCACACTGAAGTACCCGAAGAAGTGAACTTAACATTTATACAAATTCTGCAACCAAAGTTGGCAACTAAGGGTTTGCATACACAGGTACCATTCCAAAATGAAACCAGAAAAGGGGGATTCATATGCTGAAAAATCATGAAATGTTATCTCTTTATGGGCCATTTAAAATATTACCTCACCTATAAATACACCAATTACATTAGTCCATGAAAGTAACTGAAACTGAAAGGAAGAAAAGCTATTGTCCTCCAAGTGTATCATATTAGTAAGCAAGCCACAATGGGAGTGGAAACCATTCAATTTATAAAACATAAGGACAAACCTCTCTATCTTCACTAGTGCCTTTGAAAACAGAAATACAATAACTAAACACAGAAAAGGGAACTATAATACAGTATACTAGAAATGTTTAATAAAAGAGTTCATCTCCATGAGGAAGTGACAGTTCAGTGGTCTACGTGCATGCAGAGATACGACTTTTGTTGATCCACATGTGTGCATGAAAGCCAGTGCACAAATAAATGCCTAATTTGAGTTCAGAATTAGATGCAGCTAGGGTCAAGTAAGCATTTTAAAAATTAACTAGCTATTCTTGGTGATTAATTTAAGACTTATTAAAGGATTACAGCGTTAGGACAGGCCTCTCCTGCCTTCTGAAATCAGGCACCTTCATTGCCCATTACTAATTCTTGTAACCAAAAACTGAGGGATTCCCAAAACTGTTAGTCACTTCTGGGAACAATGACCTGATGAAAGAATAAAGCAAGCCAAATGCAGCTTGTAAACAGGGAGCTACTTGTAGTGTTAGTGTGAGTCATTATTATTATTTTGTTTTCTTGTTATTCTCATCCAGTCAAAGCCATTATCTTCAATTAAGGAGGCATATTTGGTCTTGGAGATACACTAACATTCAGTCATATTAGATAACGACTTGAGATCTGTAAAAACCTAGGAGGTTTCTCTAGGAGTTTGCACTGGCTTCTTGGACCATTAACTTGCTGGATGAACACAATGGAAGCTGCCCAAGAACGAGCAGCACAACAAGAGAGAAGAGGCAAGCCCCAATGAAATGGCGATGATCAATATGCTGTGGCTGTTAATGTCCCAAGAGGCTGTGTGTAAGAGTAGGAAATGCTGCTAAGTTTCAGATTCAAGATTGGTAGGAAAATGAAGTGATACAGTTAAAATATTTAGGTTCACATAAAGAAAATCAGTTGTGAGACTGAGTGCAATTACTGAGCAGACACTCGTTATTATTAATGCCCTGCAAGTGTTAACTTTGGATATTTCATTATTTCCATTCTGTGTTATATCTCAGATGTTGAGCTTCTGTCAATTCAAAGATACATTGCTTATTTCAGCTGACTTGAAGGCAATTCTCATCGTCCCCTCCTTTCCCCTCAATACACTTGCAGGACAGAGTGGAAGGCCACACTACATTAAATCTTCACCATCCATTTTTAATTGCTATTGGCAGCAACTATTCCATGTGATCAAGCTGATTGCACAGTGGAAGGATCGGCCCCTGTTCTTAAGTGAGCTGTTTGACTGTTCTGACTCCTGAGTGGTATCAA